>NC_137500.1:10167500-10782500 GCF_041902795.1 Electrophorus electricus | reverse complement strand
TGGTTAGGGGTTAGAAGGTGGAGTGGGTGGTGTTTAGGGGTTTGAGGGTAGAATGGGTGGTGGTTAGGGGTTAGAAGGTGGAGTGGGTGGTGTTTAGGGGTTTGAGGGTAGAATGGGTGGTGGTTAGGGGTTAGAAGGTGGAGTGGGTGGTGTTTAGGGGTTTGAGGGTAGAATGGGTGGTGGTTAGGGGTTAGAAGGTGGAGTGGGTGGTGTTTAGGGGGTTTGAGGGTAGAATGGGTGGTGGTTAGGGGTTAGAAGGTGGAGTGGGTGGTGTTTAGGGGTTTGAGGGTAGAATGGGTGGTGGTTAGGGGTTAGAAGGTGGAGTGAGTGGTGGTTAGGGGGTTTGAGGGTAGAGTTGGTGTTGGTTACAAGGTTTGGGGGTAGAATGAGTGGTGGTTAGGGGTTAGAGGGTGGAGTGGGTGAGGGTTGTGGGGTTTGGGGGTGGGGTGGGTGGTGGAAGGGGGTTTTGGGGTGAGTGATTGAGTGAAAAAGTATCTTGTGGTGCACATTGCCTGTTTGAGTGTACATTCCCACTGATTTGAGAATAATTTGATTGTCAAATTTAGTTTTCCAGCTATAAGTAAGGTCTCTCCTGCTTCTCTTCACAGAGGTAACTACAGTTACTGTTGGAGGTGTCCAGACTGCAGACGACAATGTATTCTCAACATCTGTCGCCGCAGCAACCTCTATCCCTGAGCATGTGCTTGTGAGTATTTGGGGTGATTTCAACAAAGTCTTAAAAGTGTCCCTTTTCTTATTTGGAATTGATGCAAATAATCAACTGCATCAAATTCAGAGGTATGAATTTAATTTTCTGACTACCAGTTTTAAGTCCGGTAAGCAAGATTTGCTCTTTTGCTGGTTTGGACCTACCAGCACCAACGATGTTTTTGTAAAATAATGGTGACAGAACACAATGCATTTACAGGACTAAAGAAGTGTACCATGTCTCTGACTGCTGTTTGTGGTGTGTGTAGTCAGGCAGAACCACCCTGCAGATCAGGGACAGTCTCAGCACACAGAAGGCCACACTGATCGTTGTGCACACAGATGGGAGTATAGTGGATGCCACAGGCCTGAAGGCAGCAGCTGCACCCATGACTCCAGGTGGGGGTGGGTGGCTGGGTGGCTGTTTTAAGTTTGCAGTAGAACTTGCCTTTGTGTAGACATAGATAAGGGAACTGGTTCATGTGCAACTATTATAAAGATCAAATAATTATCTGACTAACCCCTGTAGTAGTTCTTGATGAAAGCCTGTAGCTATAATTTAATGTTATCATATAATTGTTTCTGTTATGAGGAAACTTGGTGCTTCTCTCCCCTCATTGCTTAAAACTTTTGAACACCATTCTAGGATCTCAGACTCCCTCTACCCCGCTGACTGCGAGCCATGACAAAGATGTGTCCAAGTATAACTGGGATCCGTCTGTGTATGACAATGAACTGCCGGTCCGATGCAGGAACACTAGCGGGATCCTCTACAAAAACAGACTGGGTTCAGGTATCCTCTGCCCACTAGGTGGCACCAGAGCACTATCGACTGAGGGGCCAGTCTTGTAATCGAGCCTCAAGTAATCTGTGTACAAATAAAGAATGTAATACACTGTATTGTTATGAATGTATCTTAGTGTGCGCTTTGAATATGTATGTACACGTTGCTATCAGGGGGCAAAGGGCATTGTGTCAAGCACAACAATAAGTGGTACACTCCCACGGAGTTCGAGGGACTTTCAGGGAGGGCCAGCAGTAAGGACTGGAAGAGGAGCATTCGCTATGCTGGCCGACCTCTACAGTGCCTTATACAGGTCGGACTGGGAACAGTGTGTTCTCACCCTCACACGGTCCGCAACCAGAAGCAGTTGATGTTTCAAATGTTTTTGGAATAGAAGAACAGCTGCCGATTGTGAGGATGCAATTGTGATCGCGTGTTGGCGTTTTTTTTACAGGAGCGCATCCTCAACCCCCACGCTGCCTCCTGTACCTGTGCGGCCTGCTGTGATGACCTAACTATGGTCGGTGTCCTGGCCTCTTTTCCTCTCTGCATTATTAATACACAGACTGTCAGGGATGCAGGGTTTAGCAGTTTTCTCGTCATTTGGTAAATCAGTTTTGTTGTTGTTTGTTCGTCTGAATGTTTTTTAGCAAGGAGAACGGAGAACTTCTAAGCAACTCCAGGTTGTAAATCACAGGTTTTAAAATCTCAAGAGATAACAAGGCCAGCAGTCCCTTGACAGTTTACACTAAGCTTTTCTCTTGTTGTAGTAGATGGGGGTTCAGGCCAACATAAGCTGCTGGTAGTGGCTCATTCAGGCCCTGTCTGTCCATTTTGTTATTTAAAGACTCACTATTCTCCTCATTCTGCTATCTCTGTCCTCCCCTCATTCAGAGCAAGGATGGTTCGTTCGGAGGAGACAGCGTGTCCATGGTAAAGACAGACGGCTCTGTTGTTAATGTGCTGCTTTGCGCTCTCAGTGACGGTCGTGTCTGATACACGGCTGCTCCCTCTCCCGCAGACGGGCCCCGTGCGACTTTTCGTCCCCTACAAGAGGCGCAAGAAAGATAGCGAGCCTCCGGCCTCTCCAGAGAAGAAGGAGACCCCTCCGGCTAAGAGCATCGCACTGGCTCCAGGGGCCACGTGTGAGTGTGATCCCGCTGCTGCTCTCATGTGACATCACACCAGGCACAGATGCACACACACACACACACACACACACGCGCACACACACACACAGGCTTCTTCTGTTTATGATGTAGAAGCCACCCGATATTTTGTCTCCGTCAGGGCTCTGATCTGTTTAAGCAGAATTGTTAGTCTTACTCCTGACAGTCTGCATTTGTTTTCTGGTTTTATTTGACATGCAGGGAGGGAAGAGTACCACTTGACTTTATTTGGTTTGTTTTTCTTGTTTGTGTTGATCTTTTTTGGAGTGAGGTGGGAAGTAGAAGTCAGAGGTCACAGTTACACTAACCTTTTGGTATGAGAAGCACTGAATCCTGTTGGTTCAATCAGAGAAAAAAAACCTACAATTCTTTTGTCGTTTGAGAGTGTTGACATATAACACAAGAATGGGAGCAGATGTTTCCTGACACAACAGAAGACCTCTCTACCCCCCTACCCCCTACCTGTGTCTCTACATAAAGATGTTTCCTTTAGTAACCCCTGCCAAGAGGAACTAGCTCATGTGTCTGCAGCATTGCTTTATAGCTAAAGCAAAATCTTTAGAGTTGCATCTGTGTCTGTCTTCAGTCACGGTAACCCCATCAGGTCAACTCACTACGTCAAGCACGCTGACCTTTGACCGAGCAGCCACAGGAGATGCGACCGCCATCATCTCAGAGAGTCCTGCCCCGCCAGACGTCTTCAGCAACACAGCAGGTGGGTGATGGCCAATTTTACACAAGCATGCGTGCAAATATACATCTCCCCCGCAACACCTTTTCATTAATTGAGGTGTGACAAGAGAACAGTCCTGCCCTTGGGGCCATTCACCATCTATGGCCACTTTCATGCTTGTACATGCATATGTCCTGCTCTCCTTAGAGGTTTGTTGACTCTACGGGAAGAGTCCCGATTTAAAAATGAGTCTCTCCGCCTGGCTGGGTCAATTCAGGGGCTAGCCCCATCCTGATGGCTGTAATTGCAGGTTGCATTTAGGTACGTGACACCAGTGCACCCGTCCTCAGTTCAAAACTGATCTGTTTTGTACCTCTCAGTCAGCTGTACGAGTCTCGGAAAGAGAAAGGTGTTTTGGCAAGAGTATTGAATGGAGAAATAATTGGGTAATCAATCAGTGTGCTGGTTCTTCCTCAGGATGTGACTTTAGCTTACCACCTGTCATTGTAATGACAGGCTATACAGGCAAATTTTTACACACAAATAACTGGATCATTTTTTTTCCAGAATAGCCCACTGCTATCCAAATATCTCCACATACATCCTTCTCCATGTTCCTCCCTCTCTAAACTCCCACCAAACTCAGCTCTACATGCATCCTTCTCCATGCCCCCTGCCCTAAACTCTCAGTGACAGTTTTGACATGGCCTGATTCTGAGGGCCCTTCAGGCAGGTGTCTCCTGATGTTTGAGCATGGTGAGCCTGACACAGCACTGATGCCCTCTCGTTCACTTTTGGCTGGGGGCCTGACACACGGACACGGCCTCTCTCAGGTCACCTCTACCAGCTCACACTATTGCCTTTTACTCTGCAGTGAGAAAATATGGCTGCCAGGCTTGCAGACAATGAACTATGAACTTGGAAATGTGTTGGCTATGTTACTGGATATATAAATAATTCTATTTATAATTATAACTAAATTATAATTAATTATAACTAAAGAATATAATTGTCATTTTATTACTACTTGAATTGTCACCGGAAGAAGGCACATTAATTGCCATTAAAATGTACATGGTAGTGTTAGACATGCAACTGATCTTAATTGCTAGTAATGTTTAATACTTTTCTACCAAATTCCTTTTCCTTAATTTTTACTGCAGAATTTTGTGGAATCAGGTGCTACAGACCATGTGATCTGCCAGGGTCATCTTCCTTTGCAGGTTTCATTACATATTCTCTACACTGGCTTTAATCAGAATGCTGATTCAATTGCCATGGGCCAGTTAATCCACGTGGCCACCTGTGAAAAATGCCTTGGAATCAAGGAAAAGACAAATAAGAACATTATTGGATATATATGATCAGATTGGCTTGGCTTGTAACTGAAGCTGACTTTGCCCATGTGTGTGTGTGTGTGTGTGTGTGTGTGTGTGTGTGTGTGTGTGTGTGTGTGTGTGTGTGTGTGTGTGTGTGTGTGTGTGTGTGTGTGTGTGTGTGTGTGTGTATAAACACAGCCCCATATCTCTCACTCTCCTCTCAGAGAAAGAGGTAGTTGGGGAGTCAAGATTATGCTCGCGACTTTTCTATAAATTCCATAACTTCTAACTATAAGGATAGTGGAACCGTTAACATCTAACGTTATCAATACTACAGATTTTACTAATCTTTAACCAGTTTGTACTCAGGAACAGCTTTCAGGTGCATTCCTAGGCTGCAGTGTATCCGCTGCCCTGTAGAACGTCCTAGAGTACATGCACCAAGCTATGTAAGCTCTTCTGAGCAGAGCAACACAGAAAAAGCAGAAATGTTTTTTTCCCTTAGTGTTTAGCTCCCAGTTGTTCATTTTGGAACCCGCTCCTTTATATGGCGGAGATAGCCAGGAAACCTAAATGTAATTACAAGCCAATAACAGATCTAGTGTCTCAAAGTGTATATTGCTCCTCTCTCTGTGTGCTAAGAACAGGGATCAAGTGTCAAACATAATAGTGTACATATTGATTGAAGACTTGTTTGACTCTCATTTCTTAATTGATATTTTAATGTGCATGTGATAGTGGGTTCTGGTTTGTAGGTGCCTGATTTGTTTAAGGATCTGGAAACATAGGTCATAGCCAAAGCCCGATAGGTTCATCATGAATGGGCAGCCCAATTTCAGGAAAACAAGCAGAGCCTTGGTTGATAGCATAGCTGGTGAAGAGGCTCTGGACATGTAAATAAAGCATTACCGTTACACTACCTGTGTTCTAAATGACCTTTAATTACAGCAGGCATGGGTGGAGCTGATCATATGTCTGAGCTTCTGTCAGAAAGTTATAAGCACAGGTATAGAATAATACAGGGAGCTAAAGTAACATGCTGTGGTTATTATTCCTCTCTGGGCACGCCAGGCCAGCTGTGTCTCTGTGTGCAGGAGCCCCACGGTAGCTGCTGCCCTCAGTAGAGAACAAGGACAGAATGAAAATGAGGGTTAGCCCAGAGTCCTTGAGGACTGGGTTGGACAGCACTTCTCTACACTAAGGCGGAGAGAAGTTGTTTGCGTAGGACGCACAGCTATAGGGAACCCCGTGTCTGGGTCTGTAATGAATTATGTTATGGTTTGAGGTGATAAACTGTTGAAATGTGGAACACTGCTAGAACATTTAGGTCCCCTCCCCACTCTCACACCACATACTAGCAGGTTTAATGGGAAGATCTGTCCTGTGTGAGGTTTGTCCTTGGGCTGATAAATCAGGAACTGTTGAAATCTGTGGTGGGGATAAAATGTTTAGTGCTATGCTTTTTGACAAGTCACCTGCAACCAACCTTCAGCACAGCCTGCAGGCCCAACAAAGCAGCTTAATAGAGCCTGTCTTTATATTCCCTTTGCCCTCTGTTAGCTCCACCACTGCTGCTCCTAAACATCGGTGCTCTTCCACACGTTTCTGTTCCTTTTGCAGTGTTGGCCACACTGCCGGCACTGGCCGTCCTCCCTCAGCAGACCATGGTGCAGCCTAAAGCCGGGGCGGGCGGAGCAGAGGCGGGTGAGCAGCGCTCCACCTGGCTCTACCTGGAGGAGACGGCCAACGCTCTGCTCCACACGGCGCAGCATCTCCGGGCCCTCATCGCCCAGGCCAAGCAGGCCAGCCAGTCGTCTGGCACCGGCTCTGGAGGCCTGGAGAAGAGCGCTTGCTGCAGGAAGGACGTAAGTATCATGCGTCTGCGTGCACCGCCGCTGCACGGGGAAGAGGTTTGTGCTGAGCATGGATCAGTTTCCTTTCCTCACAGAAGCCCAGTCTTTCTTGGATAAGAAACTGCAAAACTATTTCCAGATCAGTGTAAAAGTGCATAGTATTAAATCTGCAAGTATGAAATATATTGATCTTTTAAAGAGTTTTAAAGGAATATTTAAGTAACCACACGTTTCTGATTGTCTGAACAGAGTTAAAACATTTTTTCATTAGTATTTTAATACCTCTCTAAAAATAGCTTGCGTCCCTTTTACAGATCAGCTCTAGTATAGTTGCTGAGAGGGTCCATCTCTGACCCACTGCCAGGGCTGATGAGCGGGAAGTTGTGACTGGTACACAGCTTTGCCAGCTTTGTGTGTAGCTTTTGAACACTGGGACTCCAAGGTGACCTGCCCAAGTGGCTGGTGTTCCCTAAAGAAAATAATTCAGTATACCAGTTCACTGGGTCCTTAATCATTTATTCATTTGTAGTGATAAAGTCTTGTACAGAATCCTTCATTAAGTCAGTAGTGTGACCCAGACTGCTTGAAAGAAAAAGCTCTAGACAAAGGCTACTTTAGCGAACAATTATTCTAACACCTTTAGCAAGTGGAATTGATGTATCATTATTATTATAAGGATGAATAATAATCTTAAAACCAAAGACCAGTATAAACATGAGGAAAGAGTCATTTTGTGCTTTGACTTACAGGAGGAGTTTTCAGACAGAAAAAAAAAAGATTGATACCATACTTTTTTACTAAATTTGTGGTTTTTCAGTACCATTAACAAAGATTTTACATTTAAATTCATGATCATAGTATGTTAGAGGAACTAGAGAAATTCCTGTGAATCACTTGCACTGCATTTAGTGGGTGAATGTGACTGCAGTAGTAGTAGTAGTAGTAGTAGTAGCTCAGTGGATAAAGTACTTGACTTGTAATTAGAAGGTTGCTGTTCAAGCCCCACTGTTGGGCCCCTGAGGCCCTTAACCCTCAATTGCTCAAGTTATACTCAGTCATAATTGTAACTTGTTTTGGATAAAAGCATCAGTTAAATATGTGCAGTGCTGAATGCTAGACTTTGATGTTGTGGGAATTTTCCTAAATAGAATGTCTTTTAGAGTCAGCCTGATGGAAAGACAAAATCTTTAACTGTTAATATGGAAGTAACCGTGCAGCATTGTAGTCTTGTGCAGCTTAGCTTTTACCATTCTGTGCAGAAATTATTCTCATACTAGTGTACCACGGCAGCTCAGTTCACCACTACAGAGACACCTTGTGATATGTGCTAAGAATGTGAAGGTGATGCTTAACAATGCCATTTCCCCTCCGCATCAGCTCTTAGTGGATCTCTCATCACTAAAGCTAATCATCACCTTTTACTGGGTCTGTCATCACTAAGTGGGCCAATCATGAGCTTCTCTCCTTCAGCCTTTTCCGAGCCAGCTGTCACTTGCTGATGACCCAGAGGGGAAGATTACTGAAATTATCATCAAGGCAAGTGGGCGTACTTCTTTCTCTCTGTCTCTCACCTTCTTTTCCTCTTTCTGCATCTCTGTGTCTCTGTTTCCCCCAGTCTTTCTCTTTTATGTACTTTTGTCTCCCACATTTGTCTTTGAACTCAGATTTCTGAAACCAAGAGTGTGTCTGTGTGTATTTCTGCCAGTATTTGTGTGAGTGTGCAAACACCAATCTATTCCTGATACAAGGAATATGCTTCTGTGAAGCTTCATAAGACAAATGTCTCTTCACAGCCGTGTCATGCCTTTTTGTCGTCACTACAGGGGGCTTGACTGGTATAGTTCTGATGTCCTGTAGTGCAGCTGACTGCTTTAGTTCACTATAACAGTAGAGTTTACAAAGAAACCTGCATTTTCTCATTACCTTCATTAGATCTGGTGCTTAACTACCATTATACTATATACAACAGAAGTGAGTACACCCTGTGCAAAATCAGTTAAATGTTCATTGAATTACAAATGGATCAATTTACAGTAATTGCATTATTTGTAAGTTGAACAGTAGGGTTGCACATATTTCTGGAGAGATGTTCTACCATTAGAGACTATTTTTTCAGCTGCTCTTTGGTGGAGGGTTTGTGTTGCTCTACCTTGCACTTAGCTTTAATTTTGGAAGGTGATAGTTTTCACCTTTTTTCTTCATTAGAAACTATTGTATGATTTTGGCAGTGAGATTTGGATTTTTATCATGCTGGAATATTCCTATTCTGCCAAGCTTATGGCAACTGGGAGTCATCCAGTATTTTGGTATATCCACAGGTATTCATGTTACCACCTATAAATGTCATATCCCCAACACCTTTTGCACTCATGCAGCCCCATATCATCACATTTCACAGTGTGCTGCACTATCTGAGCTGGGCGTTCACTGTGGTAGTCCTGGCTATGTTTACCCCAAACACGCTGGACCCCATCTGAGCTGAACACATTTACCTAGATCTCATCTGACCAAAGAATGAGCCCCCAGTATTCATTAGGCTTCTTACCATGTTCATGTTTTATGTAAAGTTTAATCTTGCAGTTTTGTGCCAAAGAGCAAGCAAAGCGTTTTTTTAGAGACTGACTTAATTGCAATGTCCTTCACACTGCCTGAGCTGTCAGAGAAACTCTGTTTTTCATTGATAGTCCCTGTAGCAAGCACTCTGTTTTTCAGAGCTAGACTGGGCAAGTAGCACACTGTGGCATCATTTTATGAGGACAGCCTCCACAGTTTAAATTAGTGCTCCTATATGGCTTGTTTTATACCTTCTGATTACTGCTGCATTTGTGTTTTGACTGATTTTAATTGGTGACTGATTTTATTGTTCTATGTTTGAGAAGTTTCACAATCAGATTTTTCAATACCTCTGGATATTATTTTCCATGTGAAGTCATGATACAGACATGCATATTGACACAGCCCATAGGTCAAATATTCTGCTGTTCAAAGGTCTCTTAATAACCTTGTCATGCAATTTGGCTAATGGGAAAACACAGGTGTACTAAATTTTGCTTCAGTGATCACAGATTTTCTAACTTTTGTGTCAGAAATCACAAGTATATTCAGTTGTGTTGCACTGTGTTCTACTTTAGAGCCTGTATTTTCAATAAAGTCTAAAGAATTTATTATTAAAGTATTTATTTTTGATTGTGTATAAGAGAAAATATTCTATTGTCAGCTTTGACATAATGCAATTATTAAGAAGATATTGCACAGGGGTGTACTCACTTTTGTTGTGTACTGTATATTTAACATAAACTATGGTCCTCCAGTAGTAATAAACTATAAATAACGCTAAGTAGTGATTAAATTTGTTTACATTTAAAGTGATTTTATTGTGTTAATATCACTGTGTTAATAGTCTTCTGTGAGCAAATTGGCTATTATGAACAAATTGGCTATTATGAGATGAGCAGGATTAGAACACTGTAGAGGTGATAGGAAGTAAAGACATATGGGGTTTCATGCGTTCTGGTTTATTATTGCTGAAGTGTACAGTGTGTTAATCTTAACTAGTTCCATAAATATTGTAAATTAAGGGAACCATAAACATAAGGTGTTGCTGCTTTGGCCTCTGTGTAGAGCTTGGTATCAGCCCTGGTGTCTGGATTCTATTTGATTTAGTTAACAAGGTCCTGTTGTGATTCTGTATCCATTCTATGTGATTCATTTTGGGACTAATGAATCGATACAATTCCCAAATTGTGTATGATGGTATTATAATTAGTGTTGCACATGGAACATCAAGTTATAATTTGTATATAGAGAATTAATGTAATGGGTAATGTTAAGCATTCAAAATGGGGCTCAAATCATTACATTAATTCTTTTTTTTTACTCCAAAATTTGGAATTGTTATGTAAGTATGCTAAGATTAAAAGTCTAAATATGTACAATGGAAATGACCACAACACCAAATATATAAGTTAAGTGTGCACTGTTAAGTGATAGGGGCAGAATTGCACGCAAGAGCCTGAAACTTATAAGCCAAAATCTTCACTGAAACAACAACACAAGAGTACACATGCTGATTATGAAAATCTGATTTATGAGATCAGTCTTATGATTTTAAGAATTGTTGGTAGATTAACAAAAGAAAATCATAAAAAATGTAAATGTTTGTGGTTTTATTTAAAGGTAGTTGTGTAAAGCCTTAGGCTGTAGAAACAAGACCTTTTGTGCTTCACAAACAAACAGTGTTATGTGTATTTGGAGCAGTTGCACAGAGGAATGGCAGTCCAGATGCCTATCCAGCTCACAGCTCTGTGTGTGGGGGTAGCTAGGAGGTCAACGGAGGAGGGGTTGGAGAATTGTTCTGTGGAGTATGATGTTGACTGAGTTGTTTTGTGGAGTGAACTGGGGTTTTGGGGTGTTGTTTTGTGGGGTGAACTGGGTTTGGCGAGTTATTTTGTGAACTGGGTTTGGGGAGTTGTTTTGTGGAATGTGATGTGTTTGGGTGAACTGGGGGTTTGGTGATCCCCAATATGGTCACATATATTAAGAAATTTTGTAAATTCTATATATTAATCCCGTATATACACTAAATATGTATCATTTTCTTTCATTTCTAGAACTTGTATTTAGGACTATTTTTTAAATCTCTTCTGCTGTTACCTGTCCTACATGTGTAAAAGTCTGAGCTGAAAAGGTGTTTGCCTTGTCCTTTACAGCACACCTGTGTGAACTGTGGCCGTGAAGCTTCGAGTGAATGTGCAGGGTGCCATAAAGTCCACTACTGCTCCAGCTTCTGCCAGAAAAAGGTGAGCAGCACCTCTCCAGAGTCAAAGACCAACCGCCTGCATCGTTAAATCCTGTGTGGTTGGTTTAGCCTCATATCATAATCTTGTCATATAATTTATACAAAATATTATATGGTTATATATTCTATAATTATTATATTATACTTACTGGTGACCTACAGAAAAACCTGATGCTTGGTGGTCTTCATCAATACCTAAAGAACACATTCACCGTAAATCTCAGTAACATGTCTCACAATCCAATGATGTTTCATAGCTCTGTGAAATACAAAGCAATGATTTGTTTGTCCAAATAATAAACTGTGTACATCCAGCACTGTGGTTATGTTGGTTGGGTGCATCCTTCTCAAATATCTCTTTGCAGGACTGGAAGGATCACCAGCACAGCTGCCCTCAGCCGAGTGGAGGTGTGGGCACACACGAGGAGGCTCACATAGCAAGCCTGGACACAGAGAAGGTTAAAGCCTAGCCCCCTCTACCACACAGCACATCTCCCCACACGACACTCACAGACTGCCTGGATCAGGACGATATGTGCATTTTCGATTCCCTGAAGATCTGACATGTGTGCATGCATGTGTGAGTGTGTGCGTGAATGTGTGAGTGTGTGTGAGTGTGTGTGCATAAGCGCACTTGCAAGTCCATGTGTAAAGCAAGAGACTGAAGCAAGCAGGAGAACCAACCTCATAAAGGATGGATGCATATTTCCCCTTCTGTATAACTCCAGCTGCAGCTGTAACGATGGATGCATATTTATGCCTCTGTATGACTCTAACTGCACTTGTAAAGCTCATTCACATAGATTTGGTTAAAGTTGTTTTTTACTTCAATAGTCATTGGCATTTTCAGAGCACACACACTAAACCAGGAGTCACTGCAACTGACAGAAGGTTTGTGATATGCTATCAACAGTAGCCTTTCAGGACTCTAACTTTACCCTTTACAGGGTAGCAATATCTATATTTTCCATCTATTTTAATAAATTAAGACTTAATAAACACAACTGGCAAAAATTAGAACTTTGCCAAGGTTTTTGTTCAAATAAATGTTAAGATGTTAGATTATTTTTTTCCATATTATATCCACACAGGTGTCCAACAGGAAAAGAAACCTTAGCACCAGCCCCTCAGTCCCAGCACTCATACACAAATAAATACATTTTACAGCCAGGCTTTGACAAAGCAGAAATAGATCATATGAATAAAATGAAATGACAAAAATAAAGGTTACATTGTGACTCTAAGTTTCTGTGCCCTCAACAAAGGTTAAAAAAGGATGCCAAATAGTATAAAACCTCCTGGAACACCCTCTGACAATGAAATTAATCTTCTCCAATTTGAGATGGTACATGATTTCTCTGACCCAGTGACTGTGTGTCAGTGAAATAGTGTCTTTCCATTTAAACTAAGAAATGTTCGAACAGTTAGGAGTTTTAATGAAATCATGCCAGTGAAGTACATCATCTAATCCAAATGTCAGGCCTAGCAATGTGGAACAGCAAATTAGTCTTGACCTAAAAATGTAATGATGTCATCCTAATTACTCAAATTAATGAATTTTAGACCTTCATACTGACATGCACTTATGATTACATTAGTAGCACCCAGAAAGCTGCAACACACCCTATGACCTTTTGAAAAGGAATTTATATGGGAATGTATATCTTATTTTTTTCATGCATCATGGTTATCCAGTTAGTCTGAATATAATCAGTATTAGTATTGACTGTAATGTTGATTTTATTACTGACACACTTCAGTTACTGGTGAACTTTGAGTTTATTGTCCCAAGACTGAATTCATGAACTGTATGTATTAAATATGCACAGACCATTTAAGATCTTTATTATGTCACTATCGCAAACTACCAGACAGGAGTAAAACCTGCACTTTCACATTCTTCAGGATTCAGCTTTGACACTGTGTGACCTGTAAAATTCAAGATACAAAGAACTACAAATCATCAACAATTTCTTGTATCATTGTTGCTTTATTGTTGAAAATATTTGCCATTTTCCCATACAGGACTGAATCCCTTTATTTATCTGTTGTAATGTGCCTGATACCATTGTCGAGTTTCTGTCTTTTGTAGCACATGCCATTATCTTCCCCATCTGTGGCTGTCTGCACTCTAATTGGCTTAGATGCCACATGCCTGTCAGTTTAAGCAAAAAATCTACAAGTTCTAATGGAGAATGAACACTATTGTGACATGTGGAGCTGTAAAGGTTTCATGAAGGTTTTGTACCAACCCACACTAATCAGCAAAAGTACAGGAAAACAACAAGTGTTCTGTTGTTATTTACATTTGTATCTCGGGTACAGAATCTCTGCTCTGTTATTAGGACTTGTGTCTCTTTAATCAGTGTCAGCCTGATAGGCAATCTGCACTTCCACCTGTTCCACTGAGCTGTATAAAATAATAACACACATGTACAAACAGATTAGTGTTTTGGAATTTATTTACACAGTTGGTCTAAGGCATGCGAGGCAGTGCTTGCCAGTGCTAATTGCCTTCCCACATCTTGGGTTAGTCTCTTGGTGCCAGGACCCTGGGCCTTGCCTCCTCTTTACAACATGGGCTAGTGTTGCTGTTGTAGTATCGCTAACTAGCAGTAGACTCCAGTAGACAGTAGACTAGCAGTGCACCAAGCAAAACCAGGCCAAGTAAAGAAAATTTGGCCATGAACCTGACAGAAACGGAGCAGGAGAGGAGGAAGAGTAACTGAAAAAGTAAAGCACTTTCTTTCTTGAAATTCATAAAGTTAATTTCTCTGGGTTTGCGATATTCAAACTGCATGAAAACTGAAAACTGCTCTTTGCTGTTAGTCTGCTGAGTTTTAAGGTGGATTTGACATTTTGAATAAGAAGCTGGAGAATAAGATAATGTTCACAAACTCTTTGTAGATTTAGTAGATTTTTGTTTGTTTTTTGCTAGAAAGAATAACCATTATGTAAACATTATCAGTTTAAATTTCTATTGGTTTTCAGCAGTGTTCGAGTGAAGAAAGATTCGTAGTACAGGTAGCTTCTCTGTGTGTTTGGTGCATATCTGGTAGAACAGCTGAAACAGCTGATTTACTGCTGAAGAACACAAGAAGAACAATTATAAGATTATTATTAAGTTGATGTTGTATTACTGTTGCATTCAGTAATGAGAAAAAATGCAGATGAACTATAATGGGAATTTCAGGACTGAGTGAGGCAGTCGTATACAGTGGAAACAGACAGACAAACATACCGTGTGGGTGTTTGTGTGTGTTGAGGGTCAGTACAGTAAAGCTGAGAACCAAGAAGGTGATGACCAAGGCAAGAAATATCAGCTCACTGAAACATTGACTCTAGGGTTAACAATTTTAGTTCTATTTATCTGTCATATCCATGCATGACAGCCGTAAAAACTGCATAATACATCCCACACAAAACAATTCCCCCAAACAAATGAACCACAGCTCCACTGTGGTTTTAATGAAAAACTATCACATTGGTGTTGATATCGGGTGACGTTCAAATACAAGATGTTGGTATTGGCTTGGTACAGAAAAACCAACTCCACCATTATCTTTTAATTTCAAGTATTAAGCCATGCACTACTTACTAATTTCAGCCAAAACCAGTACAGAAGACAATCATGACCTTGTGTTTCCTCTTTCTTGGAATTCTGAATTGTAAATGACACACACACACAGAGTAAAGTGCATTCCTGAAATGGCTTTTAGATAATGGCTGTGGCACATTGCAGAGATGACCTGGGCTTGCCCCTGAGGTGGCCATCCAATGTCATGCATCTGACATCATCCACATTAATCCAGAGCTGATGAACTATGCACCTCCGAGAATTACTACATTTGTACCTTTTCCTGAAAATGTTCACTTTTTGCACTATAGAAGGACAATTTGTAAAAGGTTTTCTTTGTAGTCGAATTGTTCCATGGATCTAGGATGCAAATAACAATAAAAAGTGCTGTTCGTACCATTTTGAAATGCTTTTGACTGAATATAGTTTTTGGTTTTAATGATAACCTTGGTGTTCTACGCTCATCTTAGTATAGCTCACCTTGCAGTTATAATAAATCCAAATAAACAGGTAAATATGGTATATTCCAAGGAGGTAATGACATTGTAAAACTTCAATGTTGGCCACAAGGTATGCCAGTGTTATGGGCCTGTTTTAGGAGGAACTCTCCAGGGTTGTCTAGTCAAATCTACCTGTGGGCGATTCGTGAGCCCACTATAATTTATTCTGCCTCTCTGTGTCCCTCGGCTTTCTACCTCTGTATGTATGCTCTCATGTCAAGGTCAGCTCCCTCGTGGTACGCTCATAACCAGACTCACAGAAACTACCCTGAACACACCCAGTGTTTCCATGACAACAAATATTACATCGTGGGCCAAAAGGAATTCAAAAGTGCCGTTTCATTGGTGTTTTGAAGTTGTCGAAAATCTGGCTTGGCTTCACTTTGCATTTGTAAGAAAAAGTTGATGGAAAAAGTATGTGAACTGCTAGAGAGGAAAAAGACACATTCTGGTGTTCTGATGAGTTCAGGTATGGGTTTGACCTGCCATGCTATAAAAATTTTCATTTTTCAAATTTGGCTACATGTTCTGCACCAATAAATTCTATTGCAATATTTGCAATATAGCTAAGGATCTGCAGATGTCCCTTACACTCGATAACATCTATGTCCGTGAGTACTATAGGAGCAATATTGTGTGGACAGATGATATAAAAGTTACAATTTTAGGTAGATCTACACAACAATATATTTAATGAAGGGCATATCACCAAACATGGGCCTGTTTATCATCTCAAAGCAGAATGTCAGGAGTTTGTTTCTAAAACATAAACAGGTTATGCAGCATGACAATAAAATAGGATCAACAGTGTCTCAAATATATTTTGTATTTTAGAACAGCCCTGCCCTAATCTTGAAAATGCTGTGCTGTGGATTGAAGCATGCCATTCATGCAAGACATCCCAAAATTATACATAAACTGCAATTTTTGGATAGAACAATATGCCAAATTACTGCTCTGTGGACTGATCATCTGCTCCAGAAAGAGTTTGGTTAGTTATCAATAATCATTAAGTATTTACCTGACACTTTTATCCAAAGCAGTTTGCAATTCTGACAGAACACAACTTGAGTTTAAGGGCCTTGCTCAGGGACCCAACAGTGGCAACTTGCCAGTGGTCAGGCTTGAACTGACATCCTTCTGATTACTAGTCAAGTACCTTAATCACTGAGCTTGACATCATAGGTACAAGTTACACTGAAATCCAGGTAATTCTGAAACATTTTCTTTTAACTGTTAACTTTATTGATATTTACCTGAAGACAAATTCAGAAAGAATTTTGAAGACAATAACTTCTTTTGACGTGATCTGTTGAACCACTAAAATGAGAAGGTGTATGTTTGTAGGTGTATGTTTCCTGCCTGTACTTGCATTATGTCTAGTTTCCATCTGTGCACCACAGAGAGAGGGCACAAAAGGTGTCGTCTCATTCATCAGCTAGCAATGACACACTGTAACCGTGATTGTCGTATGACATTTCATACTGAGGTGGTTTTATTCCCTGCTACCCCCTGTATTCATTCAGTGCTTCCGCTGGTACAGTTGTGTGGTTAGTTGCCATTGTCATATTTTAGGCTCCTCAAGACCCCACTGGGGGAAAAGCTTATTACTCGTTTTTCTCTTCAGGAGGTGACACCTCTGTGAGTTAGAGTTGGAGGCTTATTTTTGGTCTTTTGAAGAGTGCCAGAAACATCCTTCTGGCTTTTTAGGTGGAATCAAAAGTTCCTCCAAAAGACCAAATTTAAGTTGACGAAAGCTGATTGATTTGTTCATAGAAAAGGGAGTTGAGTAGAGTCAAAGACCAGGTATATATAAATTAAACCATAGGACAGCAAGGAAGGCTGAGCCGTGATGGACTGTTTCTCACAATGATAACAGAAATGAGTCCAGACATATGCACCCTGTCAAAATGAAATGACTGCATGCCCCCAATGTGCAGGAGGTTCAAATGTGGTCTGATGTGATTGGTTGCACCTGCAGTGCACTAGCGAGTCCTTGCTAATAGCCTGTGCTTGTGTTGTGAGAGGCCTAATAAAATCTGGTCACAGATTAGGTACATATTACCTATTATCACTTTAGATCCTAGTCACCTGTCAAGGTCATTTGACAGGACCTTTTTCTTCACTGGACAAAAGTTGTTCTGGAGTAATTGTGTGTGGCTGTTTCCTGAATTTAATGAAGACTGTCACTGTCCTGGTAAAAGCACTGAGAACTTCACTCACCCTGCCACAAAAGATGTACCTTTTTATTTTACCTTGATTCCATTACTATCTTTACTATCTTTGTTTTGGAAAAGTGAAAGGGATTTTCATTTTTTGATTTGGAAAAGGCTGCCTGGAGAGAATGACAAACATCATCAGAAAAGTGACAATTATTATCATCTGGAAGAACCATATTGACTCTTTATAAAAAAAAAGGTTAAAAAAAATTGAAAATGTGATTAATTGTCCTTTTAAAAATCCTATGATTTGTTTGTAAGTCATTTTAGTATTATTTCATCATCAACAACATCACAAGGTAGCTAGTGTGTCTGAAAAACAATGTATTTATTAGATCAGTCAAATACAAAGTCAATATCCTTCAAACAGCAGACTTGCTGGTACTGAAAAGCACGTGTCAGTCTTGAGAATGAGATCACCAATATGCAGAATAAGAGCCTGTGAATATGAGGTCAACAATAGCACTCTGCCCCACTGAACTGAAAAAGGTAAACTGTAAAAGAATGTAACAACAGTGTAATTGCAAGATATACATTCTAGCAGAAACAATGTATGATTACTGCTACACATGGCCTGCTGAACATTAGGCATGCAATTTGAACACTGAACATTATGCCAAATGAACATTAAGCATGCAAATTTGGCAAGAACTTTCTAAAGAATTTCCTGAACTCAGTGTTGAAGACGGTGTAGATGATGGGATTGAGGGCGCTGTTGACGTAGCCCAGCCAGGTGACGATGCTCATTAGGTTGCTGGGAATTTTGCAATCATCGCAGAGTGCACGCATCGTGTGAACCACAAAAAACGGAGTCCAGCAAACCAGGAAGGCACCTGGTGGATGAGAGAAAGGCACAGCCAACGTCAGGAGAAGAGCAAAGACTGTTGTGATGTCGGAACGCCCGTGTCACACAGCGTACTGTGAAGAAGGCTGGATGATTTAGACGATAAAAATGAGACATTTAGTGAAATTTGCTAAATTTGCATCTGCAAGATGCAGCCAGGGCAGAAAATTAGATTTGGCTAGTCGCTTCTGACAGTGGACACTTGAGTGGTATTGGCAGCCTGTGACTCAGCTGTCTTCGGATTATGAATTATAGACCAGCTATCTATCATTCTGCCTACTGTCAAATACTGAAGACCATCGTCACTTCATCATACTGGACAGGAAAAAAAAGGGTGGAGGGGTGAGAGGAAGATGGAGCTGGACAGTGGGAGGGCCTTGACACAGAATCATGAATGGGAATCAGGTGTCCCTTGGTATTACTGCATATTTATATCAGTGGTGCAGCATGTAGCAAGGGGAAGCTATAGACTTCACAAGACCCAGCATGTAAGCCCAACCTCTGAGAACATCCAGCATAATGAGTCTCTTAAGGGTTCTGGACAGTCTGACTTTCAGAAATACACTTACTGACTGAGTTTGATAAATGAGCCTGTCCTAGACTGAGCTTCTTAACAAGGCTTCGCTATATATGCTTTAGGAATAGACCATCTGCAAGACATATATATACCCAGGACAAGAAGAAACTTTCTGGATTTATGTGGCTCCAGTATAGGCCGTGTGTTCTGACACCTTTTTTTTTCATTACATAAAGTCTGTTGAATGTTTTAGGATATTAATACAACATAGCAATAGAGGAACTCTCTTGCATGGTGGTTGTGTTTTGACCTTTGTCTTAGCTCAATATGGCTGACCCTTGCGTCAGGCCTGGGATAAAGGCTAGGTCATAATAGGATTGAAGGATTTAAGTGAAATGATTAGCCAGTGTGGCCCAGAAGGGTTTACCTCATTTCACTGCATGTGTCTTTTTTCTAGATTTATAGACATATATGTTTTGCTTACCTGAAAATAAGGTGCAGTTTAGTCTACAGTTTAATGTAAGAGGTACAGCTTGAATATTATATTTTCTTACACACACACACACACACACACACACACACACACACACACACACACACACATATATATATAAATCCAAAGAAGATTCCATGTGAACAACTGAAGTGTACTGTAGTAAGAAATGTAGAGATATTCAAAATTGTTGTACACAGAATTCCAGAGAAACAGAACATTTTGGACAGAGCTGTGCAAGCAAAGTGCTTCTGAATTTGTTGACAGGGATCTGTATGAAGTGCCAGAAGTAGGTTCTTTGCCATTCTTCAAAAGAAGGGGTATAAATGCTTGAGTCAGGGTTGGGGGAAATTAACTTTTGACTGGTGCTGTGTGTGTGTGTGTGTGTGTGTGTGTGTGTGTGTGTGTGTGTGTGTGTGTGTGTGTGTGACCTGTATATGTGGAAAAATATTAGGCAGAAATACATCCGGAAAATGCTCACTAAACTGGTGCTGTACACTACAGAATTTAGACATTCAGTCATTCAGTGTCATCCTCAGTGTTTTTTTTTTAGTTTTGCTGTAGCCATCCCCTGTGTGTTTCAGCAGTAGTGTAAAGTTCAGAATGAACATCCACTCACCCACTACAACAGGAAGCACCCTCATGGCCTTCCTCTCTCTCCCATTAATCTTTGCCCTCTTCCTCTCTTGGTTCTTATTCTGATCTGCATTATAACCTCCATGAGGGTAGGCGAGAGAAGGCATAGGCCTGTCCTTGCAGTGTGTGGGACAGTGGCTGTCCTGATAAGCATCCTGGTCCAGCTCTTCCAGGTTAATGTCTGTGAACTTTCTCTCTATGATTGGGGGTAGGGGGTGTGGTAGGGAAGACGGAGGGCTTAGTCCTGCCGGCAGCCGCTGGAGCTTCGGAGGGGGCCGCGCGCCTCTCTTCAGCTTGGCCTTCCTTAGCTCTTCCCATCGCCTCAGGCCCTGGAATATTCCGCAGTAGAGCAGCAGCATGATGGGGCAGGGCACGAAGAATGAGCAGACGGAGGAGTACACCACGTAGTTGTCGTCCTCCAGCTTGCACTCACCATGCCTTCGGTTCGGCACGTCGTTGATGCCAAACAGCACAGGCGAGGCCACCGCCAGCGCCAACACCCACGTGGCCGACAGCAGCACGACCTGCCGCTGGTCCACGCGTTTGCGATTGTAGTTGAGTGGGACAGACACTGCGATGAACCTGCGCCAAGCAAAGCAGAGAGGTCATTAATGCCGGCGCCAGCCCACACGTTTGGAAAGATGGCCCTCTCTTGTCCTGTATATTCATACACAACAGCAAAGGTCAGACAGATGACCTGCCAAATACCTGCACGAGCAGAACTCTTTTTGCTGCGTATGTTCCCTTTGACCTGGTGGTATGTTCTTTTCCTCTGATACAGCACAAAGGCATGAGCCCTGCAGCTGATCTCTGACGTAATCTTAGGGCAGGTTTGTGAATGAGGATTCCACAGGCAACCTCTGCGTTTTAATACTCATGATCCCCAAGCTCTCTGACTCACTTTCTCAGGCACACTCTTTTACTGATACTGTTTCTCTCTTTAACATTCACGCTATTTCATCAAGGACACACATATGACCATTTTTGAAATATTCAAAACTCTCCCTCTCTCCCAACTAACCTGTCTATGCTGATGGCACACAGGTTGAATATGGAGGCAGTGCATAGCATAACATCCATGGTCATCAGGCCATCACAGACTGTCATGTTCAGTGTCCAGACTCCATCCAGGAACTGCAACACAGAAGAACCAGATGCCTCTTATCTCTGCCTTCATCCCTTGACCATATCTACCTACTACTTGCAGTATGGCAGCACATGGGCTGTGTTTGAATCTGAACATCCTCATTAGGTACCTTGTCTCATCAGTACATGCACTCCAGGGCCCTTGAGTTCATAAATAATTCTAGGCCTGATGCAGATCTCATTGTCCAAAAAAAAAAAAGTGGGGGAAAATGGAAACCTTTGAGAAGAGCATTTAATGGCATTTTAATGATGAGGCCCAAGAAGCGGACAGACTTTTAATTAGTCTTGAGTAATGGCTTCTATGCCATGCCAGTGACCCATATTCCACCCAAGTGGCAAGCATGAGCCCCTGAGAACAGGGTCTAGAGTACGTTAATGGGGAATCTCTGATGGATTACATGGCGACCATGTCATGCATGTCCATGCTCAAAGGTGACTGCCAAGTGTCTAATGCTACCTCTTTCCTGAGCCTTCTTTTTCCATTGGGTAGAAAAGCCAGAGGGGAGTAGTACAGGTGTATCTGCATTTGAGACATGTTCGTGGGCTCCCAGCGCTCTGAGTTTCAGTATGGGACTGCACATTTATAAAAGCTTTGACAGCAAAGCATGTCTATTGTCATGTGACCACACAGTCATCCAGATCTACTGAAAACAAATTAGCATGACGCACAATTGTGTGAAGAAATGACAGCTAATTGGGTTAATCAAACGAGTCATTTTTAGATTTACTGGTATTTTTCAGCACCCTGTGAAGGATTCAGGTTGGTGTAAATAAGAATATACATTTTAAAGTGTGAGTATAATTAAAGCAGAAATAATACGAGTGCCCTAGACTGATTTTTTAAAGATACGAAGTAGCTAAAGCAAAAACAAACTGTTAAAATACTTACCTCTTCGTACACAAATAGTGGCAATACCAGCACTGCAAGTAGCAGGTCTGCGACAGCTAAACTTACTATAAAGTAATTTGTTGTAGTCTTTAGAGCCTTTTCTGTATATACACTGAGGCAAACCAGCATATTTCCGCATATAATCACAACAATGAGCAATATTCCTAATATTAGCGCGGTAAAGTTGTAGTCCGTGACCGAGAGTTCCGTGGAATCCGAAAGGTTCGCTGGCATTTCTGTCGAAAACCAGCCACTATCCAGGGTCTGGATGTCCCTTCAACATGAGCTGTACTGGCAGCATCGGCATTGCTTGTGGGCTGCGCTCTGATGTGGAACTTGTATAAAGTAGTGATCTGAGGACGGCATCTTTTTTGCCATAATTTAAACGTAACTGCAACTTCTCCAGTTCCCCTTCGTTCTTTGTAAGCACAACGGACCCACTACCTGGCGCTCACGGTGAGACGCGTGAAATTTCTTCGTTGCATATTAACTTGTACCTACATATTAACTAAATAACCAATTTCTCCAAATAATTTAAAAAGTTGAATTAAATTTAATAGAGTGCCTGCTTTAACTGTTTAAAACTACACCGTAATCGATGAGGCATGTTTCTACTTTGACGACTTAGAACCTGCTTGCGCAACGCTCTTGTTATTTCCAGCCACCTGCGTGAAGGGCTTATCAAGATGCCGCTCCAGTTCAGATAGCTGAAAGCCGCTTATTGCCCGTGGTTGCCTGCCCCTTCTTGAGAACAAATGCTGTTATTATCTGTCAATGGATGACACGGGTACACAAAGCCTTAAGATACTGAAAATTCTTATAATAGGGAGAAAATTTTTGCTTATTCGCAACGAGAACTTTCTTTGCTTTTAGTCTTACTTTCTAATTAAGACCAATCAGGCAATGACATGCTTTTCATTTGATTCCATAATGTAAGTGCATCCTGCGTGCAAGAATTAACATTAGATTGACATTTAGTAATTAAACTTTTCTAGCTGTTTTCTCCCTTTGTTATGTTGGTAGGTTGGGGAAAGAGGTTGTCATGCATGACATCTCATGTTTTTTCCAAGCTAAACAGAAAATCTTTGCTGCTCAACTGATCTTATTTTGGAATTAAAACAATTATGTGCTCAATAAAATCAATCAAATATGTTCTTTGCAGGGAAATGTCTTTAGAAGCATCATGTTCTTGCTTATGATTAATCAAAACAAATTAGTGCAATTTTAACTTACTGCATGTGCAAAGACCAGTGCAATTAGGGTCTTTCTGCATGCAGTAGTTTGGTATGCTAAATACAAATAAGCCCGTGTCTCACAGCACCTTTCAGATATGTCCTTGTGGGCTGGGACACAGAAATGGGCCTGTTTTTGAAATCTGATTTTTGGTATGTGGTTTATGATTGTTCTTGTCATGCCTGAGTGGTTTAAGTTTTTGATTTAAAATATGTAAAATGGAAAACAATTACACAAATGTTCATGTCTTTTCTAAACTCATTGTGTGAAGAGCCAGAAAAATCCTATTATTTTTCATTACTTGGTTGTTTAGATTTTCACAAATCCTGCTTCATGAATATAAAATACTTGTCATGTTGGCACCATTGTCAAACATATAGTTCTCCAGATGTCTATGCACCAAATACTTTCATTTTACCTATACTGAAACCCAGTGAGTAGGTATAAATTAAATATAAAACTCAGTACATTTTTCAATTTTGAGTGATTATTGTCTCTACATGTTTAAGAAATGACATAGCAAACATGAGATGATGCATTCTAGTGGCAAATTATATGTGCACTGAACAGTGTCATCCCTATTCCTCAGCCTTTAGGGAAAATAAATGAGTTTTCCTGGTTGAATTTTAAAATTTGTTCAGACTGAAGGAATCATTAAAATTGTGCCAGCAACTGTATATACACTGCAGTGAGAAACACTGGTTTGCAGCTGTCTGTGCAGATTGTGAAGAGCTTGTAAACTCCATTCAGTCAACACCTCCACATAGAATATATGTAAGGATGCTGCTTCATTTAGGGATCAAAGACCTGGAGACGTATGCATCATCCATCACATAAGAAACCTATGCACTATATATAAATAAAAAGAATTTAACCAATAACAACACACAACATATGTGGCAGGGCATTTTGACTGTCACTGTATAAAAGAGGCAGAATCCCCTCACCTACATCAGTGCCACCCACCTAGATGTGCTAGAATCCAGCCGTGAAGCAGCAGTGAGGATCATACCTCCCACTGGTGACCAGGTGCTGTCTGTGAATGTGAACCCCACAAACCTGTCAGCCTTGACAGTATTCCCAGTCATGCCTTCAAGGACTGGGTTCACTGCATCTTCCTGATGCAGGCTGCTCTCCTCAAATCAGCAACTATCATTCCAGTACAAAAATGCAGTCAATTTCTTGCCGTAATAATTATCATCCTGTTGGACTTACACCAACTGCCATTAAGAGCTTTGAGCAGCTAGACATGATTCACATTAAGAACTTCACCCCACCAATGGATGCCATAACATCTGCCTTCCAACTGGCTTTATCCCACTTGGAAAGTAAAAATGCTCATTAGAATGCCTTTTAGAGACCTCAACTCAGTTTAGCACCCCACACCATTATACCCCAGGAGCTATTAGCGGTTTTCACTCACTTGGACTAAGCTCTTCAGTCTACAACTGGGTTCTTGTCATTGTGAGCAATGTCTCACACTGGATCTAGTAGAGGTTTCATGCTCCTGACTTTGAAAACCAGATACCCTCAAGGCTGTGCATTAAGTCCTCTGTTATACACACTGCTCATCCATAACTGGGTTGATGTAAACATGATGTAAACATCATAGCAATGACATCATCATGTTTGCTGGTGACATCATGGTCATGGAGCTCAGAACTAAAAAAAGACATCCTACAGATAAGAGGTGAGGCAATTGGAGTACTGGTAAAAGGACAACAACCTCTCTGAATGTCAGTAAAGCAATAAAGGTGATTTTGGCCCTCAGAAGGACACAAACCCCCTCCCCCCATGCACATCAACGGTACTAAAGTGGAAACAGTTCACAGCTTCAGGCCTCTCATGAACCTTGAACAGCCATGGACCTTGAATAGGATGGGGTTCTAGCATGTATAAACCCATCCTCTACTGCTTCTACTTATGCGCCTTAGGGAACATCGTGACCTGAAGGATCACTGCCTGTATGTAAACGGCCCTACCTCAGACAGGAAAGCACTGGCTGGTAAAGGCTGCTCAGCACATTACTGGGTCAAGTTTTCCTGCTAGCAAGGATGTTTACACTAAGCAGTTTATAAAGCTTTGTGTATAAGGCAAGACTCTTGTCTGCCCTAACACATAGGTAGTGGAATGAATTTTCCCTGACTGTCCATACATCTTAGACACTGGCCGTCTTCAAATGAAGACTAAAGATTCACTTCTTCACTGAATGACTAAGCATTTATTTATTTATTTTCTACAGCTCTTGACTCTCTTCTTTTCCAGTGTAGCCGAGGCTTTAGCTCGATAGTATTCTTAACAGTAACGTATCTATGCTGATATGAGCATGTTTCTGATAGACTACAAAGAATGTCTGTGCATTGTTTTGGACAAGCGTATCTGCCAAACGATGTAAATGTAATGCAAATGTAAATGTAATGCCAATGTAAGGAAGGCTTGCAACATCTGGTAGTCTCTCTCTCACCCCAACACTGTCTGTTTGCATTGCTCCCACCTGGACGTAGGTTAGGGAACATCTAGGGCAAGCCCTCTACGCCCATGGACAGTTTCTTCTTGCTGAACAGACCAAACTAATTCAAACTGAAGTGTTGCTTCAGCCCTGTTCTCACAGGTATTGTACTAGCTACTGCACCTTGCACTTTACACTTGAGATTACACTTCACTCACTTTAATCTGTACACATTGTCTAATCCTCTGACAGTGTTAAAGCAGCTAAGGTATAATACCCATCATCAATGGGCACTGAATGATACCTGTAAAATAGTCATTTTCCCACCCCATTTCCCACTCCCTGACATCTAGTCTACTGTTCTGGGCTTTGTTATTGTTTAATCTAATGTTTTGTGATCTATTTAGTTTATTTTATAGTGTTTTTAGCTTAGCGTATTTAGCTCAGTGGTTAAGGTACTTGACTTATAATTGGAAGGTTGCTGGTTCAAGCTCCACCACTGCCAAGCTGCCACTGTTGGGCCCCTGAGCAAGGCCCTTAACTTTCAATTGCTCAAGTTGTACTCAGTCATAATTGTAAGTTGCTTTGGATAAAAGTGTCAGGTAAATGTAACTATTATCTAAAATGGAGTATTGGCTAGGTATCAACAGATACTCATTGTGGCCATGGTTAGTACTGAAGACCAACTGACATTCATCACTTTCCTGAATCCTGACAAGTTTTAGGTACTGTTTAAATCCATTTTTGGGAAGCACTGTGTAAATCAATTTTTCTAGCTCTCTGCAGTTGGTATGTAATTGCTGTGGCATATGGGGTGTTGAATCCTTTATAGTCTTTGCAGGGCAAATGATTACAAACCTGTTTTACAGTGAAAGAGAAATATGCTGATGGCAGAGAGGTGGACAGTCTGATTAATTCTGCCTGTATGATAAACTCCTCGATGGATGTTGTCTCCTTTTCAGAAAGCAAGTAGTGTCTGAGAGAGGGGGAGTGGATTTTTGAACAGGGCCATGAGGTAGTTTATTAGTAGTAGTGAGGTAGAAGTTTTGTAGTAGTAGTTTTGTAGTAGTAGTGAAGCAGTAATTTTGTAGGACTACTGAGGTAGCAATTATGATTCTCTGGTTTTACTGAACACATCTTCATGGTTTTGATATGGGGGAGGGTCACCAGCTACATCTCATGCATGGAGATCCTATCTGAAATAGGCTTGCTGGATGATGCTAGACGAGTGTGCACACATGACAGGATCTTTCTTTTGGACCAGGAGATAAATAGAATGTTTTTTAAGACCCTCTCCAAACCCAGGAGTTGACCATTAGGGCACTCACAAGGAAAGGTAGGGTATAGAAAGGTAGGTATAATTGGCCATCAGAGAGACTTAGTCAAGATGGAATCAATGTGCACTTTATAATTAGATTTTTAAGGGAAATGTGGTGTGAAAAGATTGTGTAACAAGATCACTGATTGGCTCCATCACTAGGGTTTTTGCTGTGATCCTGAATAGTAGGTCAAGCAGGGTAGATGGATTTCAGATGACCAGAGCCACTGCAGTAGCAACACAGGCCTGCTCTTAATCACCTCTGTCTCTCTGCTGGGAACTGATGAATCCTTGTCGCTCATTTGGTTGAGGAGCCATATTCTTGACTCCTGATTCTGAGGTCATTGAGCAGGAAGGACAGTGTGATGAAGTGTGATGAGCTGACCCAGGCACAGAAAGTGTCCCGCAATTCTGAGTGTGAATCGCAGGCAGGGCAGTTCCCCTCATTGCTTGCAGCCAGGGTGCATACAGTGAGCATGTAATTATTGGATTAATAGGGCTTTGAGGTTGAACTCATCTAATCTGCCCATGTTAAATCTTCTGGTACAGTCAGGAGTACTAAAGTGAAGATGAGTAAACAGGCTACACTCCTGAAACTTTTTTTTTTTTTTACATTTTGAAACCACACAGTAAATTAAAAAAAAAGAAACATTTGGACGACACTCATATAATATGCTTGTGAACACACTGATCAAGGCATAGAGGTCAAAATGTTCGTGTTTTGTTTTACTACAGTCAGGAGGACTCCAGAGGCCCAGGTTTGCTTGGACACGTGTGTGCTGGATGTTTACTGAATACAGTGGCAGACAAATACAAAACAGGTCAAAATAATGACCAAAACACGAGTCAACATATAATACGCTTATGACAATTAGAATAACAACTAAGTGACAAAGACTGACTTAGTTATGCATAGGCAAGACTTCACAAGACCAGGAATTATTTTTTGGTCTATTTATAAAGCTATGTAATAGGAATGATAAAGTACAGGAGCAATGAAGAGATATGGTGCAGAGACATGAGTAGGACAGTTAAGTATATATTTAATCTATTTTTCCTCTGATATTTTGTAACGGTGAGCGGTAAGGAGGCGGAAGCATATGCGGTGAGCGAGATTTATTAAGGGCAAATCCAAAGCGAGAGTCGTTATAGCAGCCCAGGGTCATAAAGCCAACACGGAGATCACGAGAATACATGACAAAACAAAAACACACGAAGGCAAACAGGGGAATGAGGCTATAACAAAAGACGCTAGGAAAACTCGGGGCTAAGAAACATAAAGGCTAGGATATACGGAGTACAAACCAACATTCAATACAGCGAAACACAATGAACCTAACACACGCATTCAGTAAACGCAATTAAGTAAACAATAAACAGCCAAGACACAAGGCACAAGACAGGCTTTAAATACATGAAATTAACAAGCCTAGAAACGAGGAACAGGTGTGGAAAATCAAACGAGGGGCCGAGAAAACGAAACTACGGAATGGAGCTGAAATACACAAGACAGAGAAAACATGGAGCATATAAACTGGGAGGGACTAATCGTGGCATATATTTTGATATATGTTTATATGTATGTATATATACATACATACATACATATATATATATATATATATATATATATATATATATATATATATATATATATATATATATATATATATATATATATGTCACAATACAGCAATAGTACAGATTAAAGATATACTTTTTAAAAATACTTTTATATGTATATTTCTATACTTTTTTACTTCACAACTTTCAAAGTAAATTGACCTAAAAAATATTGGACATATTTTTAACAGTCATTGCAATAACTCTGGTCATGCTGTTTGCCTGGAGCTGATTAGATATTAGATCCTTGTATATTGTCTTATTTATTTGCCAGTGTTGTCTGTGACTCAAGATACTTCATTTCTATATATAATTTAAAGATTTACATTTTATTATTAAGCTGTTATTTGAAGTGTTTTAATTTCTGTAAACGTAACTAAATAATTGTTTAATGGACCAAGAGTAAACTGTTTATTTGATTCATTTAGTTACTATTTATTTATTTAAATGAATGTGTTTTAAAATTAATATGTTTATTTAAACTAATGTACCTCAATAAAGGATGAAATTCCAAGCATATTTTTAGAGCAAGATCTAGCTGATTAACAACAAAGGCTTTTTTCCATACTTTTCCCTTCATATTTAGGATGCCAATGCTAACCAGGATTAACATTAGTCAGGAATGGATTGCATCAACTTTTTTTTGGAGGAAATTTCTTTTGCTTGTCCCTTAGAGATGCTTGTGTGTGTAACTGAGACGCCCTCAGGCTGAGTCTTTGAATAAATGTTCTTTTTCTTTTTCACCCTTGCCTTCGAGTCATTTCATAGCACAGCAATTGCTGCGATCATTAAATTGTTTCTCTAACCTGTCTGGAAAGATTTCCACCACAAAACCTGGCACCCCAGATGGGACCCCGTGATTGAGGATGGTAGGGGAACCTCAGGGGGTATGGTGCACGTTACCCTGGAGGCTGTTACTCCATCCAGCTGACACCAAACCGTCGAAGGACCTGGGTTCGTGAGCCACCTCAACACTGGGGTCTCACCCTAAAAGGAAATCTCCAGGGCAGTAAGTATTATTAAAAATACATAGACTGTTCAGGATGTCTTAATGAAAATAACCCCATAAATCTGTTAATGGTTTGGGACCATGGGAATAGATTTCAGGGAAATCTAAAATATGGGGTTTTACACCAGTTTATTCTGTAAAAGACATGCAGAATCTATGTCAAGGTGCTCTTTCTGGTGGCCTGTGCTGGACCAACACTTTAATAGGATATGTTGCTTTATGTTGCTTTTTCTTTTGTCACACGTAATTTGGGAAACCATAGAACATCCAATTACATTGTCAGTTGCTTTTGGGATGTTCTGAACAAGAGCATAAAATATCCTACTTATATAGTCATTTGGGACAAAATGGTACATTAAACTGAGTCTTTCAATATGAGTGGGACACTCCCATGAGGGAACATCCACATTTATTTTAGATGGTATCAATTATTGGAATTGTTTGGAGTTTTCACATAAGACGTAGCTTTTCTACAACTAATAAAATACAATACACATATGCCTTTATAGCCCAGAGTGAACAAATAGCTAATTACTTTCTATAAAATCTGCAGTTTGTCTTATTAAAACATAACATCTGCCACTATCTAACACAGATTGAAACTGAATAGCTCAATGGCAATCCACTATTCTCACATTCACCCATACAGCATATTCCCTTTACTGGGAAGTGGCAATGTTAGATAGGGAAGATATGGCATGTAATATAGATGTGATGGGATACTGTGGCAAAATAAATCTACCAATCTTTCTTTGTGTCTAAAAGGTTTTTCCTTTTGAACATCTATGTCTGATTTGTACTTTTGTTCTAAAAGCTCATTTGCACCTTCAAACATTTACAATTTGAATTAATATTTTCTCTCGCCCTCCCGGTCTGGATGGATTGAAGCACATGGATGTATAATCCATCCAGACCCCAGTCCTGGTCTCCCCCAGTCCTGTTACGTAAATCTGTCCTGTGCAGGACACACACTCAGGACACACACTCTCTCCGAGTGCAGACCTGTGCAGGACACGCACTCACTTCGAGCACGGACCCATGCAGGACACACACTCACTCTGAGTACAGACTTGTGCAGGACACACACACACTCTGAGTGCTGTCTGACACACATGCCAATGTGAATCAAACTCCTGCTGTAATTACTGCAGCCTTTTCCAGCTCGCTAACCTTAGCGCCTGAAAGAGTGTGTTATTGAGATATCTGCCCTTCCACTGTCACCTGTCCTGTGACCCGGATGCATGACATGGCAGTTCACATTCAGTAAACTGTATGCTAACCCCAGGAGAGAGACTGATACCTTCAGTAACCTTACAGGAAACAGTATATTTTATTCCGCTCTCATTTTGTCATTACAATGAAGATGCAGACTACTGAAGCGTCAAATTAGGCAATGCTATTTACACTGTAGTAGGCACCATACCACTGAAAGGTCTATAAATCAAAAATGGGAAGTTAGTCTGTAGGGGTGTATGTGAATGTGTTGGTTTGGGGGCAGGACATCATCTAATAACTTAAATCATATTAAATCATATTCAGGTAAAGAACAGCAAATCTGGTTTGTTTTTGTGACAACTCTACAGTGTGACAAGAAGCATGAATTTTCTCATACACATTTTAATTAGTTGTTATTGCAGGTCCTGCTTTGCTTTTCAGAAATAACAGGCCATGGTTTTCACTCACACATAAAGTTTTTCTCCTTGTATTATATTGTGGATAATGCACTTTTGACAGGTTTTATTTGTTTCTACTAGTACGCTATTATAGCATTAGCCATAATATACACAGAAAAACTGGCATATGAAATCAAATTTAATTTGTTTGCTGAGTTATGGTGAGAGTATTTTGTAATTTAGTAATGCCTGCTAAAGCCATTCAACCAGCTCTATTTTTTATGCTTCAATCAGACCTAGAGTAGGAAATGCTTTATTGTTGTCAATTACAAACCTTGGGCTATCTTCTAATTTAAAGCTTTTCTTTCAGTTGTCGAGGTAGCAGAAAATTGTAAGTTAACATTGCCCCCTGTTGGCCACTGGCTGTTTTGAATACTAAGAAACTTCTTATGAAGTGAGTTTTTCAATGACAATGACTTTTTTATGAACACACTTTATGTGTGAACACACTTTATGACCTACCTTTGGACACTACCCACAAAAAAATATATAAAAACTTAAATCTGAATATTTCTTCTTATTCATAAGAAGACACACACACACACACACACACACACACACACACATAGTCTAGCACTGAGTCTAATATAATCACTTTATGAAACAAATCTATCACAATTTTGTGTAAATCTTTGTGTATTTGTGTGTCTGTACATACATGATTAGCCAATGTGATATTGTTTGTGAAACTGTTGAGGCACCTAATTTGTAATCGATGCATTGGCCAATGACATGGAAAAACTGCTCCAAAAACATCTCAGCATTTTCAAATACGATATGCAACACAGGAAGCCTAATCGGTAAGTCTTGTGTTCAAATGCAATGTTTCACTGTCAGTCAAACAATCCATTTCCCTCCCTGCATTGATTTTTCAGTGATTTCATCCATAACAAATTGAACTCTTAAATTTTATTATTTTATAGTCCACCAATTAAGGAAGTATGTATTACTAATGATATTTAACGTTATTAGCAAGCCCACACAAATTTCCCTTTAAACTCTGGAAAGTTAAAACTATGGAAAACACTCATAATGATGAATGTAAATAAGTAGAGTCATAAAGTCCTGGGTCTGTGGTTAATACATCCAGGATGTGAGTGCACCGCCCTCAGTAAGTCACCTTTCATTTTTTTTCCCCCTGGTCAATAATTTCTGGGGTACAAAAAGCAGTGCTTGGAACGAAGTCAGCACCATCACCCTGCCACTCCAGGTTCCTCGTAGCAAGCGGACTGTCTTGACTACCTCGTAGGTGAGTGGGACAGCTTCTCATTTTCGTCTTGGGTGTCCACATGAGCGAGGCTTCTAGGCCAGTCAAGAGTGCTGACCAGCTCTAGGACCTGATCCTGTTTCTCCAGAGTTGGTGTAACTGGGAACAGTGCCCCTAAGCTGATTTTATTCCTCATGTTCCTGGTAGGTATTGCCATGCCTTGTCTGCTGAGCTTAATGAAGGTTCTCCTGCTACCAGTGCTGCTCTTTCAGTACACGGCCACACTCCCAGCCCTGGACAGGTAGGACAGCACTCGTCTTCAAACTCGTCAAAAGAAGGAATTCTGTCCTTCTTTACCTTTGGGCTTTGTTTTTTCTGCCCTTGCTTGCATAGAAAAGGTAGATTTGCTGAATGAGAGCTTTGTCAGCTTCATTTTCATTCACATCTGATTCTCTCACAAAGGAGACCCTTGGCTTGCAATAACTTTGATTTCCAAACCACTTCTTTCTTTCTTGCGCTTTTACTCTCTCTCCCCCTATTGAGAGCTAATCATGGATATGGGCTAGGACCATTTCATGTGCTTGAACATCAGTGGGTCTACCACACTGCAGTGCATATTACTGCTGTCAGATAAACTGTGTGTTTTCACTAAAGGGGCACTGAGGAGGTTGACAGACTCATAAGAATGGACAGTCTTTCCTGCAGCAGTTGCTGTTTTCCCAGAGACGATGCAGATGCAGGTGGCTTTGTTGGAGAAGATAGAGGGTGGGTTGCAGATTGCCCTGCATTCTCTAGCCTCACCAGCGCTATGGAACTGTTCTGAGCAAATGTCAGACTGTTTTTATGAAAGCAAATGTAATATAAAACCTGTTATGTAATTAGATTTTTAATCTAGATTTGCAATCATTGGGCCAGATGAAGTTTGTGGTGAATAGGACTCTTGTGAAAGTGCTCTGCTACTTAGGTACAGGGGTGTGAAGCTGCACGCCAGGCAGCTGGGAGACCTGGAGTTCACCAACCGCTATGCTGAACTGCTTAAGTCTAAAGCCAAGCTCTCCTCTCTCTGCTCCTTCCTGCGGCGGATGCAGAACAGCAAGAAGAGGTAAGCCTTTTTTATCAGTGCACTGACATACCTGCAGCTGTCGCTCATTTACAGCTTTAGAACATTCTGGAAATCTCTAATCTGCACTATAGGTGCTTTCTTTATTAACTCTGTGAGAGTCATGCACATGCTATTTCATTATCCCTGTGCTATATTCCAGTGGACTTACTGGAGACACAGATCGAGTGAACATACTGATGAAACAATACATGTGTGCCAGCATCTACCAGTGACACATCCAACAGAACCATATCCAACAGTGCAACATGTGAAGACTGAACACAATAAACTGGTTATATTGGTTAACTTGCCTGACATTTATAATTATACAGGACAAACTGCTGTATACTTGAAAATAAACATTTCTTTTGTCAGATCTGTCACATGGACTTCTATTAGTCATACATACTATACACTGTACTCTAGTGAAAATGACTGTGTAAGACTGAATCCTGTTGAACTGTTGTGGAACTTAACTTTTAGTTCCTGCAAACTGAAATATGTAACTAGTTACATATACGTATTTGATCTTTTCAAAACTAACCAGCAGATTCATATTCCATCATACGCATTATGTTTCACATTTGCCTATACATATAATTTATAATAGGTAAAAAAAAAATAATTTGAATATTGTGTAGTGTAGCATTAATGGGTATATTTATTATACAATAATAACAGACTCTACCATGTGATGACACTGATAAGGTGTACATACCCACAAGGCAAGCACTTACCATTGAAGGCTATTACAGACTAGGTAAGGTAAAACCACATCAGGCTGCTTTAAAAGACATGTAAATGACAAAACCAGTTCATACTTTCATAATCTAAGCACTTAATGTGTTAAAATATGGGTATTGCTGTATCATAGCATAGATCATATGCTCAGGGAATGGCAAAAGCTACCTTTTAGAGTGAAAGGAAATTAGCTGTTCTGTTTCTCTTTTATAAAATTAAAAGTCTTTCCCAACTTTATACAGATCCAAAAGCTCAAATGCTATTACTCAAATATCTCCCTATCTGACAAAAAAACTATTACCTCAAAAAACATGTCAGCTTTGTTCACAATCAAAATTTTCCTTCAAAACACAAAAATAATGATACTACTGGTACAACTAGACAATAGTGCAATAAATTGAAAACATGGTATAAATGCAGGTTGGTGAAATGCATGGAAAAAGTCTAGCAGGATCAATGTAGTACCTGACGGATATTCCACTAAGGCTACTTCCCAGTAAGGGATATAAGGCACAAGGAAGGTATTTGAGACCTGTGGATTGTCGTTGAACTATAAGCTGAATACTGCAGTGAAAAACTGATTTTGTCCTAAATGACTATGTAAGCAGAATATTCTGGATGTGCTTTGCACTCTTATTCAATCATAGCATCTCAAAGACCATAGAGAAATATCACTGTACAGTTATCATAACTGTCGATTACTTATTAAAGTGGTGGACCAACGTGAGCCATCAGAAAGAGCTTTAATGTGCCATAACAGATTCTTCTGGTCTCTGGAATTGTACTGAAGGAATTTTCCAAAAGATATTCCTTCATTTGGTGATTTAATGGTGGTGGTGCACATTAATCCAAAATTGACCCTGTAGATGTTCAATTGGGTTGAAATCTGGTGATGGAAGTATTTAGATAATTTTTATGTTTTGATTTGCAGTGACCCTTACATACTACAATAGTGCGTAAGCATCATGGTCATTGAATGTACTCTTTGGACCACAAGTTTTACTTTTTTAACTATTTACTTTTATCTTTCCTATACATCTAAACACAGATGTCATTTTATTCAGTGCTGCAATATTAAATGTTCCTCAACAGTCTTGCTGAGCAGCTTTAGTGATTGAAACTCCTTCCCAAATAATTAACTGTCTCAAAGTTTCTAAGATTTTTTCCCCGTTCCATCTTTATCCAAAACAGATGTTAACCGGGCTGGCTCAGCATACTACTATATTGATTATATATCATGCAGTACACAAGTCTGGAAGTATCCACATGTCAAGTTTCTCCACTCATTTTCCATTAGTTTGTCACACATCTATATTGATTCAAATCACATTACTGTCTTCTCAATAGTTAACTGCATGTTTATAAAGATGTGTTAACAACTGTATAACTGTGTATTTAGGTCCATGAATAGTTCAATGACAATTCACAGTTTTCAACTGCCTTCTTCCCACCTTATTCCCCTTTTTGGGAAGGGGCCTTACTAGCCAGGGATCAAATCACACTTGATGTAGATGGAGGCCCAGAGATGGAATACTATGGCAGAATAAATCTGTATTTTCTGTCTAAAAGAGTCTTCTTATGGAACTTAAATGTCTGATTTGCACATTTGACTCAAAAACTGTTTTGTATCACCATAAACAAGAGTTTACAATTTGAATATCCCTTTTGTTCTACATTGATGCTCCTCTAATCAGATGGAATTCTCCTTCATGCATGTTTATACGTTTTTTCTCTTGTGCATGTATCAATTTATTAACATATTTGATAACAGTTGATTGCCCTAGTGTCTGATGATGAGTACTGACTATGCATTTGATTAATTTGTGTGTTTTGAAGGCAAAGTTTCACTCTGAACAAAGTTACCATCATTTTGAGTCAGTAGTTTGCGTTTGCCATACAATTCACTTGAAACTCATTTTCTCCTCAGCTAAGGCCTTCCTACTCCTACTCCTCATCTTCCTCGTGTAACTACGCCCTCCCGTCATTCTCTCACGCTACACCCACCCTTTTTCATTGTACTGTAAGATGCTGTTTTATTTGTGGTCATAGTTCAAACATTATGTTGATATCTATCCATCTGCACCATTTCTACATTAAAAGAAAATGTAATATATTTAATTTCTTAGACCTATCAGCCTGTGTTTGTCTTTGGTGTAATATTCTTTAATGAAATAACTCACGGAACGCTCCCATTGCCGCTGGTCACGTGGTACGGCCCACCGCGTGCAGTGGGAATTCACGTTGTCTCGCTTGTAGCCTATGTTGTACACCTATGTTGTTTAGTACCTGGTTCGTCTCGTTATGTCTCTGTGTATTTAATCCTCTGTTGATGTGTGCATCATTGTCGGTCGTTGTTCATGTTCTTGTTCACATCGTTCATATTAGCCGTATTCGTATTCATGTTCACTGTTTATTTTATATGTGAGCGGCGTTGTCTTTGTCGCGTGTCGGAGGGAGTTTGTACGTGCAGCAACTTGCCCTGCGGCACTCGGGCATTTACAATAACATTTTAACTATTTTGTCTATTGGCTTTGGGCATTTTCTGTTAATCTTATTAAAACTGTCCTAGTGTTTTGAAAAAGAGTATTGAGGGTCATTAGTAGTAAAAGGTGGTTAGAGTTTTGCACTACTGAAACAATCAAAAGAAACCTGCGCGTCAGTACAGACTCATATGACAGTTGTCAATAACATGTAAGCAGTAAGGAACTCTGTACATCTACAACAGCTCTGCACATCTGTAGCAATCACTTACATTCAGTTCGGTTTTTATCACTCATTCCAGCATGAATTATATTTAAAATAAAGGACAACTTATTTAAAGGGGCATGGACAGAGTTTCTTCCTTTTATCATTTCTTTCTTTCGTTCTTGGTCTGTATGTTGATTTGTTACTTTCTGTAAAAATGTAATATAAGAGAAATACCAGATAAGTGACAGTTGGCACAATCATGTCTGTATGGATAAGAGTTCAAGTAAAGCAGAGTTCTTTAATGCTCTACTTATGACAGTGTGATCTCATCAGTATGTTGAAGACAGTATGACAGTATGTCTGTCATTTATTTCCTCATGAATGTGGACAGTGAGTCCTGGACATGATCTGTCATTCTCGCTCTTTCTCTTTTTCTCTCTCTCTTAGATTCTTGATACATACTTGTGATGAAAACATTGGACACACTGTTAGCCTTTTTTTCTTTCATTATATATTTCCACCAATGCCCCTGCCAACAGTAAAAGCTTGAATACAATAGTTTGCATGATGCATGGTGAGGGTTTAGTATCGCTGCATAAACTACTTCCACATAGACAAGCATGTAAGCAGGGGGAAAGTCCATAGCTTTTATAGCCTATAAAGTTCCCATCTCAAAGGTTGGCTTACAATCCTGCTGTCCCTCTTATCAGCCCACACAAGAACTGTTGTATAAATATAAATCTGACAGCAGAGAAGTCTTGATGCTCCCTCACTTCTCATTCCTAATGTAACACGAAGCAATGGATCTAAAACATCTTCGTTTTTCACTCAAAACAGTTTTCTGTCTCCTGGCTGTGTTCTCTTCCAACACTTTTGGTCAAAACTGTAAGTGCTGTATCTGATTGAAAATACAATATATTGGTGTTAAACATGACCGTTTTCAAAAAGAATGTTTTAGAGTCTATAAAATATGATTTTGGTTAAGACTATGGCAATTGACATACAGCTCAGTTTTAGAATTGCAAAATAGAAATTTCTAGAAACCTTTTAAAGCACAGTATATGATGGTATACAGTATATATGATTTTATGAAATTATAAGAGGGTCTTGCATTCCATCTTGCCTTTAAAAACAAACATGTTCAAATATTCGTGATGAAATGCTGAAATTTAACCTTTTGATTACATGACATAACATAACATACTTCTTCTAACGAATAATTAATAAGAAGCAACAAAGCTTTAGACATGGCAGAAATCTTATCTCACATTTACCTGTAATAGGGTTTGTTAGGTTGAATTTGTATTATTTATATTTTCAAAGAAGCATGTCAGGCCAGTTCTCAGACCCAGATTAACCCTAAAGTAAAACTAAACAGAATTTCATGATTAGCAATGCAGTTTAGACTAGATTTAGGCCTAACAGATGTCCAGGAAAATAGCCCATTTTGTATTGTAATTCTGTAAATTGTAATTATTTTGGAAAAACCTCCCACAAGGGTTTCTGGTTTCTGGCTAATTTAAAAGTCTATATACAGGGACTATATATAGGACACGTACTACAAAAAGTGATTTTGATTTTCAAATAAATATAAATATAATATTATTTTTATTGTGTTCTCTTGCCACAGTATGCTCAGTTAAAGAGAATACATTTTTCATCAAAGAGAACAACATTATAGGGACTGAAATCACTTCCATAACCACTGAGGAAGGGGTGACACTTGCTATCACAGTCAACCCAGAGGAGGCTTTTGGCTTAAATGGCAATCTGCTTGTAGTAGTTAAAGTACTGGACTTTGAGGTAAATACTCCTGTTACCATTTTCAACTTTAGTTGTAATTTAAAGCCTGTGAGACACAACACTGGTGACCCAATATAGAAAATATGACTTTATATAACAAAAACCTTTTACAAGTTTACAGTGACTTGCTGGTGAAGTGAAATAAAGTTGATTTAACTTGGAAGATATCAGAATTAGATTAAAACACTTCTGCATTTCTGTTTGACTACAGTTTCTATAATTTGGTTTAAAACTTTACATGGATTAACATCTTTTTTAAAATTCATTTTCTCCAGGCCCTCAAAGAACCCAGTCTAGCTGTCAGTATACAGTGTAGAAGGGATGGCGGGACTCCGGTAGGTTCCAGCTTTTTGTACAAGATCAATTGTTTTCTTACTTTGTAATTCTGTATCTACAATCATTATTGTTAGTTTGTTATAAACCATGACCATGTTCCTATAATTCCTCGTGATGTTTGTTTCAGATAACTCTAACACTGTTTGTGTTTGTGGATAACATTAATGACAATCCCCCAGTGTTTAAACAAAGCCACTATGATCTGGAAGTTAATGAGGTAAAATCACAGTTCACTCAGACCCCACCTCTATGGGTTTTGTGAATGCTATTGGTATCAGGCTAGTAAAATTTGTGTTTCTTTCCTATAATTAGCTATCAGCAATTGATACAAGCATTGGTAAAATTGAGGCTATAGACCTTGACCAAAATAGGCTGTACTACATTCTTCAGTCTCCCAAGGTAAAGCCTTAAAGCTTTTCTGGAACCATTTTCCTAAATAATTATTATGCCACAGTTTAAATGGCCTAAATACTTGCCTAATCTTGGCCTAAAAGCACTAAGAGTACACCCTGCCCCCAGGATGAATTTATGCTCCGATCAGACATAAACCCAGAGATTCTGACACAGAAGGTCTTGTATTATGACACCACTCCAGAAGTCAATTTGATTCTCTTTGCTCAGGTGAGTGTTAGGTCTTTTAGGTATATGAGCATCTGATAACCTAAGGTGAAGTGATTACAGGTTAATCTTAAATAGGCTATTCAAATGGTGAAGTTATCTTTTCACTTGCAGTTGATCTGTTTGCCCCGAGAGATTGCTGCCTAACCCCCTTTCAATTTGACATTTCAGGACACACCCTTAATTGTACCTGAGTCACCATCTCATACTGCCTCAGCCACCATCAAAGTCACTGTTGTAGACATAAACAACCGTCCACCATGGTTTCAGCCTTGCACAGAGACCAATATTAACTCTGCCACAGTCTGCCTCAACTTCGGCTACCAAGGGACAGTCAACTTAACTGAGCAAGCAGTGCGTACCTCTCACCATGATTCCAATAATGACACTATCCATGTTGTTGGCTGGTAAAACAGACCCTACCAATTCTCTTCAGTTTTGAGATGTGTTTAACATACTTTTAAAATTTGTCTGCTGCCTAAAGCAAACCTGTGGATGGAAAGTGCTTTTATTACCATAGTTTGTGCTCTCGAAAGAGAGGTTCGCCAGATAAATAAGGTTGCTTCTGTTATCACAGACTGGTGTTTTACCATTGGAGCCTGCTCCACTGTATGCCATTGATGGAGACAAAGGCAGGAATGATCCAATCAGATACAAGATTTTTGGAGGTCAGACAACATATCTGATATTGTTGTATTGTGTGAACCCAGTGAACTGTGTGGCTTCGTGCATTTCTGCTCCATCCATCATCTGTTGAGTGGTTTGACTTCTGCCTGTTGAGTCTGTCACTATCCTTGAACAGGAAATACAGATGGAATCTTCAATATAAATTCAGAAACTGGGAGTATTATTATGGAGAAACCAGTGGGCGTAGCAGGACCCATCATATTATCAGTCATGGTAAGAAAATGCTTTATTTATAAAATAATAGGCCAATATAATATAATATTTCCCTGCATTTGCTCTGTATGTATATTTTCATTTGCACTGTTATAGAGGCAAATCACCTGTTAAATATATGCAGATCAAAATTTACTTTGATACATTATGTGAATGTATCAATTCAAAAACCTTGGTCCAAACAAACCAAAGTTTATGTTACTGCCACTGTATATTTATCCGGTCCACTGTGTGAGTTCGTGACACTCTATGTACACTATTTAAACATTCTGCAGGCCTTTGAAATGCTGAACCCAGACCAGTTTGCCACCACCAGTGTCACTCTGAAGGTGGTGAGAAAGAGCTTGCACCCACCACAGTTTGTCCAACCCAGTTATGAGGGCTTCATCTCAGAAGATGCAAACATGGGGAGCCTGGTGTTGGAGAGCAAGACCACCAACAATCCCCTCCAGGTTCAGGCAACTGATGCAGACTTCACTAATGTAAGAATCTGACTTCTAAAAATCAAATTCTGATTTTGACTTTTTTGTTTGTTTTTATTCCATTCTTATTTAGCCCAATGCAGTTCCACAAATACTAAAAGGGTCATGAAAATAATTGCCAGTAAGGGTGTGCTGGAGCAATATGCAGTATGAAAAATGCAGTCAGATTGGTGGTAAAGTTAATGAAGAAACTTACAAAGGATGTTACCTGGAGATTGAGAAACATACTTCTTTGTCTATACGAGTGAGAGCGCCTGGTAGGGTTCAGTTGTTCCCAGTGACGCATTCTGTAGCAAGTCTGAGCCCTTTTCTGCCCCAGACACAGCAGTCATAAGGCGTCTTATTGTGAATGCTTTTGGATGTATAAAAAAACTGGAATGTAAACTTTGCAGCTTGGGGGGGAATGGGACTCATGGGACACTTTCCCAGTCATGGGCATTGGACATTTGGCACTGGCATTTACTGGACAAAACAAGAAAGTTGATGACTGAAAATTTGAAGGCTCCTCTAGCCATCATCTAGACATATAACACCATGACAATAACGCTTCAAAGGATTATCCATGGTGAACAGCCAATGACTCCAGTGGACAGAGCCCTAACATTATAGTGTCACACCTTTTGAATGAGCACAAAGAAAAAAGAAAAAATTATATAGGCTTACTTTTACAGAAATCACCTTCACTGACTATATTGAGCTGTTTTATGTGACTCTCTTTTGTAGGGAATAAATCCTGACATTACATTTGAAGTGCCAAAAGACAGTGGCTTCAGAATTACTCCAGAGGGTTTTGTACTCACAACAGGAGCAGTTTCCACTGGCAGTGTTGAATTACAAGTAATAGTTTCATTTGAACCAGATGCTAACCTTTTAGAATTTTTCTTGGTTGTTTTTCTCTTACCTCTTGCAAAGTTGTAAAAATATGACTTTTTTTGTCATAGATACGTGTAATTGATACAACCAATGATGAATCCAGCACAGCTTCTCTTTCTGTAGAAATTACTCCAGGTGAGACCAAATGACCATGTGCTGTGGGAACATGTGATCTCACATTTACTACATAACAATGCCTAATATTATAGCCATAATAGAAACCAGGTGAAATCACCTTTATAATATAAGGAAATACATGGTGCCCTTTAGCCTTTTGAGCAGTCAGGTTTTTAAAGAATACCATCTACGGGAATTTGCATAATGCTGTAGACATCTTGCTTGCTTTTGGCGGGGGGCGTGAGAGGGGGAAATTGCTGGAGTTAACAGGTTTATGAGCAGGTCTCATTCTATCCAGCCAATTCAAGAAATGTGTTACTGCTCTTCCTGTAGGGATTTCTACCACTATGGATATGCACACCACAGTCATCACTAATGCTACCATATCCACAGACATGGCTACAACCCCTGCCATAACGACAAATATAACTGCAAATACTCCCATAGCCACAGACATGGCTACAGGTACTACCATAACCATAGCCATGGTTACACAGCTAAACGAGACCACCTCCAATCCCAACACCATCTTCCTGGTAGTACTCCCAGTCCTCACACATGTACATGCACATGTAGACAGGTGTACTTGCATGATCCACACTACTTTGTAATACTTGAGCAGCAAGGCACAACACACAATCTCTGCCTGCATTTGGTTGTCTAACGGGGTCCCTGCAATTCACTGCAAGTGCACAGTGGCTGACTGCTGCTACAGGCTGCTTGAGCTCTGTTTCTGCTGCTGCATGTATGTGCTGATTACAGTGAAATGCACTTAGGGATTACCTCTAGGGTCAGTTTAGGGTATATAAAAATCATTAGTTTTATCATTACAGTTAATCAAAAACTTTGCTATCAAGAACCTAATGCTGGACATTTGCATGCAGGCTGTTAAGATGTGTTGTGATTTGTTGTTAATTTTGTTCCCTCCCTATTGGTGCTGTTATGAAAAGATATTGGTTTATTGCCTGGTTTTTTTATTGTTTTAGATGGTCTGCCCGTGCTGGTTAGTGGTGGCTTCAGTGTGGAGGAAATGGTGGCCCTGGGAGCCAGCCTGGCTGTGGTGGTGAGCCTCTGCCTCGTGGTCATTGGGCTGCTGGCCCACCACCTCAGACGCCACCGTACCAACTGGAGAAAGATGTCTGAGGCTAGCGTCTTCCGTAGCATGGTGGGACACTTGTACATTAGTATTAAGTACTTCAGTATCTGCTCATGTACAGTGTAACTCTTTAAACCTAACCATGTTATGCATTATTTCTGGTACTGTATAAATATGCCTTAGTTCTTGAGGCAAAGCTGTAATGAAAACTTACATGGGTAAAGATAATGTGGATTATTGTTGAAAACGTTATTATAGTTTCACTCTTATTGATGCCTATAGCTGAGTGGGGGATCAGTTGGGCCTAAGGATGGCATGCAGTACACCAACCAGGGCTTCCAGAGTGATGGAGATGCAGGCAGCATAAGCTCCCAGAAGGCAGCAGAGCTGGACCTACCGCTGGGGCCCAAGCAGAGCTGCAGGGAGCTGGAAGAACAGGCAGCCCCAGGTGGTACTGTAGCTCTGCAGAGCAGGAGTGCTGAGCCCAGCAGCACTCCTCAACCAGACTCCAGCAGCCTCACCGCTTCAGACCACACAGACGGCGAGAAGGAGGTGAAGCCCATTCTCACCAAGGAACGACGTGTGGAGGATGGCTACAAAGCCGTGTGGTTTAGGGAGGACATCGATCCCAATGTCAAGGAAGAAGTGGTCATCATCCCTGACAGCGAAGAGCAAGACATCAGACATGAGGATGATGAGGATGATGAGGATGAGGATGAGGAGGAGGAGGACCTTACAAACACAGACATGGATGAAGTGTTGTCTGAGAGATACTTGACACAGCAGAGGGACTCAGACTCTGAGGATCAGGAGGGTATGACTTCAGACTTGTAGACTTCTCTCTGGAGATGAGTTGTCAGTCAGCAATGAACCCAATGCCCATTAAAATATCAGAGAAACCACTGCTGTGTCTCATCTCTGAAACAAAGATTCACTCTGGAGAATCATAGTATACTATCAATATTATGTACTTATGACAGCATCAACAATTTATGGGAGGTTGTTTCAAAATATATAGGACCTCTGGTACATTTGTCATTTTAAACTCTGTATTAATGCAATTATTTGGAAAGATGTGCATTAATCAGGACAAAATAATAGTCCACTGTAAATAGTTTTAACTGCCTAATAAAATAAATTAAAAACAGTAAATTATTGCAGGAGTTAAAGAATTAAATACAGTAACAGGGTTTGAAGACACATAAATAAGACTACTTTCAATTCGTGTCACTTGTCACTTGCTAATCCAACTCAAGGTAATAAATACTCAGATTATGAACATACTGCATTTGTGCTTTCATCCAGAACAGGTGCAGTGGGGGTTGCCTTAGCAACCTTCCACTGCAACTCTGTTTATAGGATAAGGTTCTCTGGAGCATGCAAGCTGTGTGGAGCAGTGTACAAGTGCCTTTTGGCCTCTAATCATAAAATCAATATTATAATTGCCTTATCTCAGAGACGCTAAGTTTTAATCATTAACCTGAGGTAAAGCTCCTGCATTATGATTAACCTTTTATTCTTTGCTGTCATTTAGTAAACTGGTGGGTTTTCTGTGCTGGATCCTATCACTTAAACATCAATTTTAAAATGCCTATACAAATGTAATACATAGAACAAACATTACATGCTGATATAAGTGTGATATATCATGCCTTTTACAACAGAGGGAAACAAACATTACAAACATAAACATCCTCACATGAGGCAAAACTAGTCTTTAACCTTATGTAATATACAAAGAACTGGAAGAACACTTAACACATCCAAATAGAATAATGAACCTTCTTGTAACTCTATACAGCAACCACATGTCAGGTGACAGAAGTTCTATTTAGTGTTGTATTTAGTCAGCCATTTTATAGTGTTGAATGATTTCTCTGAGATATATGGCTGAAGTAACAGGAGTTGGAGTTTAATAAAAGAAGGCCTGCTTCTGTTTGTCCTAATCCTCCCAACTTCTTATCTGCACCTCCTATACACACTCAGTGCTCTTCTCATGAGCCTGCTGGCACCCCTTCTCCTGTGTCTGAGTCCCGGATTTCTCAATCTCCTCTGTCTGCTCTATGTGCATCCATGAGTGCCTGTTCTGGTGACTGCACCTCGGAACGCCACACCTTCAACCTTCCACCATTTTGCTTGAGTTCAGTAGAGGAGTTCTTGACAATGTGCTGATATGTTAGACCTTATAGAGTCTATCCCAAGTAAGTATAAATGGCAATAAGTGTGAGGTCCTGATTTCATCAACAGGAGTTATCATGTGTTAGTTGTCTGCACTGATGAGCAGTCTCAACGGCTTGGGATAAGATCAATGTGCATTGAGAACCATTGTAGAAGTGCATAAGCTTCACAAGACTGTCCTTTATAAGTGAGTTCTCATTTTCAAGAGAGCTCTAGGAGAGTAACTTTGTGGGTTCACATAAAACATATTGTAATGTGCTGTTGGATGTACTCTTTGTTGACATGTAGAGCTCAGATGATGGCTATAATACTGTAAACTTGGTTTCCTGAGGGCACACACTTTTGCCTGGTGAGACATTGCACATTTCCAACACAATCCATTGCTCTTAATCCATTCCTTTATTTCACTAAGATTCAGCAGGATTTCTGTTTAGTCTTACAATATGGAGAGGACTCTGGGGTTTTGTTGGGCTTACATGGCCAAGACTCATGTTTGGTCTGTTGGAGAAAGGAAGTAGTGGGAGCCAGGTAAGAGGATTCAGTCAAACTTAGGTTTGACCGATGTGGGTCTATATGGCTTCATACTGTCACCACCATCCACAACTCTTGTGGCTATAACTTGACACTACAACATTTATCTGAATGCAATGATGATCCAATTTTGTATACCATGCAAATTTGGCAATTTAGTCAGTTTGAATTTCTGGTGTGAACAGTCAGGTTTAAGGAAAATAACACTGTGTATGAAAACAGTGGGGGGTAGGATGTAAGGTGGATGGGATGGAGATAGATGGTAGAGGTGGATGAGGTAGCTGTAGATGGATGCAGATGTATAGTTTATAAATACTACAGTAGAGGGAAACAAACAAACATTACCATATCCATCCTCACATATGGTATAACTAGTCTTTAACATCAGGTGCAACATTATAAAAAAATGAAGGACACTTGCATAAGACATTCAAACATGTTTATGAACACCTTCATGTAACTCAGCTATACAGCAACCACATGGCAGGAGACCAAAGCTTCCTGTTCCTGTTCCTTAGTCCCAACATGCTAAGCATGTGCCAGATGGACTATGGGTAATTGTTTTAGATTTGATGAATTTCTAACTGTGAGTGAAAATGACAACTGTCAATTTAATTCACAACCAACAGTTATCGAAAAACAGAACCATGTGTAATAACATTTTTATGCTACAGAGTTACTGTAATACTTTGTGTATATTGCAGGTTTATGTACATTTTGCATGTTAAGCATTGGTTTATCTTTTGCTTAAGATTTCAAACCAAAAAGAAGAATAAAGTTGAAATAGCCCCCTCCCCCTTCTCAACCACATGGTGAAGCTTGCCATGTGGCTTTGTGTTTGTGTTTAGTTTCTCCTTTGATGCATCTCCATGTGCTTGTGTGTACCTTTCCCCCACATGTTGGCATGACCCACTGTCTATTCCTCAGTTCACCTGCTCCTTATCCCAATCAGTGTGTATATATAAACCCCTTTGTTGAATGCAGTCGTGTCAGTTATTGTCTACTGTTTGGCAAAAGTTAGTATGTTCTTCTTCCATTACTGTTGGTAGTATGTTTTTCTTCGTTGTGTCTGCCTTGCCTTGCAAGTGTTTGTATATCTTTCATCATTGTGTTTCGTACTTTGTTATGTTTCATTTTTGTAATAAATGTTTCTACTTTGGATTTGTACATTTGCATTCTACCTTTCGCCAATGCGACAAAAAACTTTTCAGGAAAGAAAGTGTGTGAGATGGAATCTAATTTAACCTTTACATCTAGCAAACATCAATGCAGTAATTGGTTCCCTTCCTCTTCAGCTGGAGAGAAAAAGCTTCATTCATTCATGTGGCGCTGGGTCAGTCTGACCTGCCTCTGCAAATCTCTTCAGATGATGGATTGGAGAGGCCCTGGAACAAAAACAAAGGTGAATTAAACCCCCAGAAAATAACAAGAAAGGGATATCAGTACCATCATGTTTGGGAGAGCTAAGCACACTCATTGCATTGCCCTGTTTTATCTTGCTTTCTGTTATATAGGATTGCCTCTACTTAACATGTTCATCAGTGTTGTATTGTTCAGGACTGGATGAATAAGACAGAATGTGCAGGGTTTTCAATGACTCTTCACAAATAAAGTAGGGTGGTATCCAAGCAACGAGCAAAGTAAAAAGGCGTACAAGACTTTTTTCCAGCCCTGAAGAGACTTGATGTAAAATTGATCAGCTTTAAAATGAGGAGAGCAGACAAACTTCAGCTGGACTCAACTCACGCGGGCTAGTGAAGGATAAGCTGCTTATGAAGATATCAAATTATTCAGAGAACGTCTTTGAGTTTCTAGGAGACTATAGCTCAAAGCACAAAGTAAGTATAATTTATTTCCTTAAACTTACCGTATTTAAGGAAAAGTAGCTTGTAGGGTTTTTTGGGGGCTTTTTTTGTTTTAAAGCAGATTCACGTTTCTCCATTCAAGTTACGTCTCAATCTTTCTAAATACAACCCTATTGAAGATGTAGGAGATTAAAGCTTTATCATGTTGATAATATCTGTCTTATATTAAACATAACATTAAATTCACAGCACAAGGTCACTAGAAGGTTGCCTGATCATCTGAATTTTTCTCTAATGATTTTAATGTTATTAAAAAAACACAATAAAGTCCTTGATTTGAAAAACTGGAAATTGAATGGCTGACTGCCAAATCTCTTTAAATGACTCTTCTTTTTAGCGAAAGATAGAAAAATGAGAATAGGGAAGAAATCTAGAATAAGGAAGATTTTAGCTCACACAAAAAATCTTTGGAGCCATTAAAAACTTCCACACAGTCAATCATTTATTCACTCACTGCTGTTTTTTAGAGGGCTGCCCCCTCTGAGTCACTAAGACAGTTGACGTTAACAAATACAGAGCATTCAAATGGAGCCACAGGACCTGACCGAAACCATAACCACAATGGAGGGAACAGCATTAGAGGTTATGGCAGCATTACTGCTATTCCTACTCATCATTTTATTTGCAGCCTGTAACAGAAAAGACAAATCCACTGTACCAGGTGAGTGTCTACTTACTAGTTTAAAAAGAAATAATGGAATTTGCCTGAAATATTTAGGTGAGATTCTTGCACTTACATCTCTCTCTAGCTGTGATGAGGATAGGGCATGGGCATGCAGCAGTATTGATCAGCAAATGTTACAGATAGGTAAATATTAAGCAGAGAATCAGGGTGTCAAGTAGCACTGAAGTGATGCTACTTGACATAACCAGTTTCACTTCTGCCAGGCCCCTGTTGGTTGCTGGGTCTTGGTCCCACTCTGAGCTATTCTAGATTTCTGTGGACTGGTATTGGAACAGCCTGCAATTACTACAATGAAAGATATGGCAGCATGGTGCGGGTTTGGATTCAAGGAGAGGAGACACTTATTCTAAGCAAGTGAGTTGTCTAAAATGTGCATTTATGTATATGTGCATTCAGTCCATTTTTGCTTTCATTATATAACAGTAAATTCCAAGTCTGAGCATTTAACCCAAACCATCCCAATTGACTTTTGGAACTGTGTTTCAGAGCCTCTGCTGTGTACCAGGTTCTGAAGAGCAGTAACTACATTGCCAGATTTGCCAGTAAGAAGGGACTCCGATGCATTGGAATGGATGAGCAAGGCATTGTCTTCAACAGCAATGTTCTGCTTTGGAAAAAAGTGCGCACATATTTTGCCAAAGGTATTTTTATCTGGTCTCAGATAAATGTTTTGAAAAATATGCCTCTATTCTAATTATTTAGTTAATAGTTAATTAGTAATTCATTATATTATAGTTGATATATTTTTTTGCTTTATTATAGTCCAGTAAAAAAAGCTGAAAATAGATGAGTCTTAGTGTGAAAGTGTATATATATATATATATATATGTGTGTGTGTGTGTGTGTGTGTGTGTGTGTGTGTGTGTGTGTGTGTGTGTGTGAGAAACAGCCTTAAGTGGTCCTGGTCTGCAGAGGACAGTGGGAGTATGTGTCAGTGCAACCACAAAGCACCTTGGCAACCTAAATGAGCTCACTGACTCCTCCGGTCATGTGGACGTTCTGAACTTGCTACGCTGTATTGTGGTGGACATTTCCAACCGACTCTTCCTCCGAATCCCTCTCAACGGTCAGTCTACAATCATTGGCAGCTGCAAAATATGGCCACTCAACTACTTTTAATAAGTACTGTTTATTGGAATAAGGTGAAAAATACAAAACAACTGGAGTTGCACTACTTCTGACAATGCATAAATTACTGCAGTTACAGAAGTGATCAGCTACGTCTGTGTTTTAAAACATGATCTAAGTTAGTACCTTTAGAGAGAGGTGCTTGGCGACACCTGTTTCAAAACCTGTGTTTTTAGAACCGATCTAGATTCAACATCCAAAACTTTCAACTCAACCATGTAATTATTTCACTGCCTCGTCTATTTTTCCAGAGAAAGACCTGCTATTGAAGATCCACAAATACTTTGACACCTGGCAAACAGTCCTCATCCTGCCTGATATTTTCTTCAGACTAGGCTGGATGTGTAATAAACATCAACAAGCAGCGTTAGTTCCCTATCAAATAGAAAATGACAGGTAATATGAACTTATTTTTTTTTAAGTCTGTAGAATATTCTAACCAAAGCTGCTCTCTTGTAGCATGGAACTACAGGAGGAGATGGGGAGCTTAGTGGAAGAAAAGCGCAATGCGATCAATGCCATGGAGAAACTAGACGAGTCTGACTTTGCAACAGAGCTGATATTTGCACAGGTGTGTTCGTGCTCAGAAAACCAGACACCACAACTGCAAAGAGTACACTGAATAGACTACAACTACAACTGTTGACTACAACTGTGTATGCATGTCTCCATCAGAACCACGGAGACCTGTCAGTGCATGACGTGCGACAGTGTGTGCTGGAGATGGTGATTGCAGCACCAGACACGCTGTCGCTCAGTCTCTTCTTTATGTTGGTGCTGCTGAAACAGAACCCAACAGTGGAGCAGCGTATAGTGCAGGAGATGCACTCTGTTCTAGGTAACACTTACAGTGGACCTTAAAGCTGCTAAGCTCCAGTACATGGCTCTTTTGGTAGTGGAGAACAATTAAATCTTAAAGCAAACCCAGCTATGCTTTCAGGTGAGCGGGAGTTGGAGAATGATGACCTACAGAAGTTAAATGTGATGGAGAGTTTTATAAAGGAGTCGCTACGCTTCCATCCTGTGGTGGATTTTATTATGAGGAGAGCACTTGAAGATGACTGCATTGAGGGCTACAAGGTGACCAAAGGGACAAACATCATTCTGAACATTGGGCGTATGCACAAGTCTGAGTTCTTCCCTAAACCCAATGAATTCAACTTGGAGAACTTTGATAAAAATGTAAGCAACAAGTGGAGCACATGCATGTGGGTAAAAAAAAATAATACAGCACAAAGAAAATAACATTTTAAAATATTTAAAATAATAGAATGCATCTTTAAAATGTTTAGACAGTCGCTTCACAATGACCAGATCAGTAGGAGGGTGTACATTTGTATATTTCCCAATACTTATCAGCATGTCCATTACAAGTAGAGCTACATCCAGCAGAACCATACTGACTCTCCTTCCTCTCAGGTGCCGAGTCGCTTCTTCCAGCCATTTGGTTGTGGGCCACGTGCGTGTGTGGGGAAACACATCGCCATGGTGATGATGAAGGCCATCCTAGTGACGCTACTGTCACGGTACACAGTGTGCCCTCGGCCCGGCTGCACTGTCAGCAACATCAGGCAGACCAACAACTTGTCTCAGCAACCAGTGGAGGAGGAGCCGCAGGGCCTGGCCATGCGCTTCATACCCCGCACCCACACCAGCCAACCCTGATACCCCATGCCCACCCAGCTAGTCCGGCAAACCCGAGGCCACACCAACTAGCCCTGATACCTTGTGCCCACCCCAGCCAGCCAGCCCTGATACCACGCAAACACCCACACAGGCTTCTGTCCAGCCATCTCAAAACCAGGAACTCTTGGGCATCATCTAAGGATCAATATTTTCAATTTTTTCAAATGTGTGGCAGAGTGGAATGTTTATCCTTGACAAATTGTATACTTTATTATACTCTGTAAATCTCAAAACAGAACTTCCAGTTTTTAAATGGAAAAGGTTTGTGGATGCTTTCAGATGTAGATAATCTATTAGCATTTATTAAATTCTTATGTTACTTAGGCAGGTGATCAGTTGTGCTAAATATAATTTCAAAACTGAAACATATTTAGAGAACAGCAAGAAGAAAGACCACATCCCACAAATTAACAGAAAAAAGGAAACATTTGACAACTTTGTGTAGTGCTATGGTAAACAGTCAATGGCTTGAAATTATCGTCATTTCATAGGGCATGGCTCCACTAGCTCCAGTGGCAAAAATGATCCTCATAGGCATCATAGCAGATAAAGCATAACAGAGAACTCAGTGCCACCCCAGAGCTGTCTCCTTGGGTACACATGCTATTAGACCTCACTCCAGTCAGTGGCCACTTTTTGGTATTCACGCCACATCATAAAACCTTCAACTGAGAAAAAATGTTGCTCATTTAAAAAAAAAAAACAAGTTGTTTAATATGCCCCATCTCACCCAGATATGAATCTTAAACTAACGTAAATATAAAATAAAATAACAGGGCTGTCTGGTAACAGAGGAACTGAATGAACTGTACCAATATAACAATATCGTACAAAAAATAAAAGGCACATAGAACCAGATAATTATTTTAAATGATTGCAGAATGCCGTATCTCACACTCCATTGTGTATTACTGTAGGTGTAATCATAAAATAGCATATTTGTTTACATTCAGACTGTGCACTCCTTAAGGGTTGTACTTCTTATGAGCTCCACTGTATCATTCAACAGGTAACCAAACACTGTATTGCTTCATGGTGCATAGGCCAGAGTAACATTTTTCAAGGATTACCTGTATTCTTAGTATTTCATTAAACATCTCTTGTTGATGGAAGAGATAAATTTCATAACAGATGCATCTAAAAATAAAATTGCAGCAAACCAGACATGGGTATAGTTAATGTGTCTTATCAACAATATTAAAAAATATAGAATGAAACTAGAAGGACAACCAAGGGGTGAAAATGAAAAAGGACAAAGGGTTCAAAATATTAAAATCTATCTATCTATCTATCTATCTATCTATCTATCTATAGACACATACACACATCTATATACACACATACACACACGCACACTTGTAATAAGACAACACTGTAGCCCCAGGAATTTAATTAAATTTTTAAAATGTTAATAGACAATAAAGCTTCGCATTAGAGTGATATAATACACATATTGCTTTACAGATCAGTCAGTATTTCAAAGAAAAACACTATCTGCTTCACAAACAAACATGGGCTTCTTTAGCACATGCCCTTTGAATTCCATGTTCCTGGCAGAATGGAAGATTGTAAATCATTGCAGTGGATTGGATGTTCCAGAAAGTTCTAGATCTCAGTGTTCTTGCAGAGCTCTCTGGCAGTGGTAGAGGAGGCAGTCAGGGAAACTAGACAGCGAGGAACGCAGCCAAACCGCTAGAGAGGCACCGTGCACACGGCAGTGCATCAGACAGGGGGCGCCATCGAGCAAACGACAAGCCACAATACCCTCTGAACCTGCAAATTTCAGCAAATTCCATTATGCGCAAGAAAAACTAACAGTACAGTTATAAAATCCCCAAATGTGGTCTAAAATATATCATAACATGTACAGTATGGTTTTAAAAAAGAGATAAAAATTATCTGTTAATTAACCACAGCTGTGCAAAATCAGCCAAAACTCACTTCACTGTACTTCAGACAATTGAAATGGAAGTGTGAATGTTATTACCAATAATGTCTACTATGTGAAGCTGGAGGCAATCCTTCAGGACATTGAGTGTGGCTATGAGAGGATCTCCAGCATCTGTCAGGAGTCTCAGGTTCTGCTTCACATCATGAGAGAAGGACAACCACAGTTTCCCATACTCCTCGGTGCTTAGGACCAGGGGCCTATAGGCCAGGGAAGTAAGGAATACTCATGGTCATGTTCCTGGAAACAATTCATAACTATACATCCCTTGCAGCATGGTGCATTATCCTGCTGAAAGTGTTCTTCTGCCATAGGGTAAACAGCTGCCATGAAATAACCCCAAATTGCTGAATTTATTTTACTTTTTTTGTATACTGGCCCGTAACCACCTTTTAGGGATTACACTTTAAATAGTGTTATCTTTGACATCACAGAAAACGGTAAATCACGATAGCAAATTATGAGCTACTTTAAATCAACTCACCCTCCCATATTTCACTCACTCCGCATTGCTCTACTGGAGTAATAGAAATGGTGCTTATATACAAATGCTCAGTGTTTGGATACAAGCAGGAGGTTACTCTACATTTTACTGAGGACTCCTTTGCAAATTGGGTTCCATACAGCTCCGGATTTGCCTGTAGATTTACTGGAGGCAATGTGGTTAAGTTGGCAATCTCCAAGTCTTTGTTTTTAATAACTGTTTTCATTTGACACTTGGTCAATAATGTAGACAGTAATGAGAATATAAAAATGTACAGGCTAACCTTGTTCATTTTATGTAATTTAGCTCAGTTACAAAGTTATTTTTATAACTGATTTACACTTTAGCTCCCAACTTGTAAGTATAGTCAAAGCCCGTTAGCTAGACCTGGTTAAGCAGCCGAATACAAGATCACAAGCTAACACTAGCTAACGTTAGCCGATAGCTTTAATGTAAATGTGATCAATATTTAAGAAATGTACAGATGATACCACTCTAAATACGTTCTTAAAATGTGCATTGTGGCTTCTTCTAATTTAACCAGATAACTTGATTTGAAACAGACTCCACAGTTGATAGAGACCCCTAACTTGCAACCTTGCACCTCTTCAGGTTTGTACAAGTAGAGCCGCGTTGAGTCGATCCCATTTCCAGCCTGCTCTATACTAACTACGCGGTTACATTGGACACTGAGGCTGTCAAATCAATGTGCTGGGGACCACGCACACAGTAGAATGTTAAAAGGCAACAGAAAAAAAGCACTACTTTTAAGGTTGTTTTAAGAAAAAAAATCCGAAGGAAACTGGATTATTGTAGAGCATTCTTTGCGGAAATGTTTATTTTGTACAGATTTTAGAAAACAACTGTGCAGCACCTTTAAAATGAGCAATTCCATCTCCTACGTTGCCTTATAGATACTACAATAGAATAATCCATCTACACAGTCCACAAAATAACTTCCTGCTGATGGCATCCACTAATCAATCATAAGCTAAAAATAATCAAAGATCAGAATAACTTCATAATAATTATTCTCATGACTGTAATTGTCATACCTGATAAAGTCAGCTGTGGTGAGCTTGCCAGAAAAGTGCAGGGTGTGTTTGTGTCCAGGCTGTGTTTGGTATGAGACCGTGCCAGTGAAGGGTACATGAGTGTGAGGTCTCTCCATAAAGACAGTATAATGGCACACAGATGAAGTCCTGCCAGCCATACTCTCCATCACATTTCCTCTTAGACTGCCCATCTGGGAGGGGATAAAAACGGTGATGAGGCTGCATTCAGTTAGGACTCTGAGGGCCATGGTATTCTGACATGTTATCTCTTTGGTGCATGCAGAAATCAGTTAATCAAGCAAGTATGCAGAGCTACTTGACAACTGCATATTTTGTCTGATCTGATATGAAATCAATCACACCAGTTTAGAACTTGAAAAGTGCTACTAGTGAAATATGAAGAGAAACTAGAAGAAGCAATGTTAGAGTGACCAGACAAATTCTTTTTTTTGCTAAGGGTAATTAGATACATTTTACCACATCTGGCTAGATTTAATATAGCAAGCAACATGTTAAAATGGTAAGCACACAATATGATGATCAGTGGCTATATTTCAGTAAATACACAGTCAGGCACTAACGGATCCTTCCTGACCAATTAGCAGATGCACCTGGTAGACACAATGTACCTCCAAGATCCCAGCATACCTGCAGCTCCTCACAGCTGAGCTCCAGGGCCACGTCGCACAGCACCATCTCCGTGGAGTTAGAGAGGAACAGCACAATCAGCAAAGCATCTTCTCTGAACACACGGCAGCAAGAGATGCACAGGTGGGAGTCAGAGATCAAGCTTATGATGTCAGAGTGAGGCAGGTTTTGTAGTTCAAAGGGCAACTTAAGAACTTCAGAGTCAGAGCCACAGGAGGAGGTGGACGGCAGGTGTCTGCTGCAGTTTTGAGGGGGTACTACGGCACCTTCTGCTAATGCGTTGGGTCTCACTCTCACCATATCACTTTCTATAAGCTGAGTCGGGTGCGCTCGTTTCTCCTCCTTTGCACAGACAACAGCACCACCCCTGTTTTCATCCACACCATTGACTGTGAGGCCGTGCTGCCTGGCTTCACAGCTGCCACTGGCTGCGATAGGCTGTGGGGCGTGGCGTGAGCTCTGTATGGGTGTAGCTGGCTCCTCCTCTAGCAGACCACCATACAAGAAGCTGTCTGCTGTGCTGTGGGAGGAGTGGGAGGAGTCAGAGGACCTCTCACTGGTGCCTGATGATGATGCATCATTTAGGTGGGGCTTCCTTCTGAAGCGGGGAACTGTAGCTTCCGTTTTTCCCAACTGAAAGACACAGAACACATGAACAGAGCTTCAAAAATTTACAGCTAAATTACAGCTGGATTTGTAATATTTATAGCTGGCTGATGTTTCATAACACAAAATAAAGATACAGACACAGACCACCACAAACTTGTTATATAAATGTTATTTGCAGCAAATTCACCAAACATGCAGAGTTCTGGGATCCAAGACCAACAAACAGAGAGGAAGCCAGTTGCTGCTTCTTGTCCAGCTGTGGCGGCTCAGGTTCAGGCTCTGGCTGTGAGATGTCTATCACCACTTGCTGGTGGGAGGACTGAACTACATCACTAGGCTCCTCTACTGTGGCTGGTGTTTCTGAAGTATCTCTCTGAGGCAGGTATCCCTCTTTCCCCCACACTCTCTTCACCCCCTCCAACATGAGCGTGGCCACACTGCAAAAAACACACACACCAATCCCCTCACAACCATGTAAAGGTCCGAACAAACAAACACTGCTTATCCCATAGCTATAAAGATATAGAAAATATACACACGAACCCTGCCCTCTGGGATGGCTCAGTGCTGTTGGCAGAGAGGCCAGAGCTCATGGACAACACGCTGGGAGACTGTCTGTCTGTGACGGTGCATGACGACAGGCTCATGGGCAGAGACAGTGCATATGGCTCCAAAGTCGGGGCTAAGCACACACACAGGGAGGAGAAGACATTCAGGATTCTCTTATTCCATTACTACTCACCCAAGTCACGTCATCCTGTCAGTTAGCAGATGTTTGTGTATAATTACTGTAATAAAAATACTAAAATAGCAAATCCTAAAACAAAATAATAATATAGACAAAACAGTAAAAGATGGATATAGTAAGACTGCAACAAAATAAAGGATATAATAAACATGCAGCAGGGCAAGTCAGAAGAGGAGGGGTGAGAAAACCCTGCCATGTGCACACTAGTGTCTTGCAAAGCAGTAGAAAAGCGGTATAACGGAAATTGGCCAACGAACACTTTAATGTATGTGAGTTTTTCCAAAACAAACTTACACAGCTAACAGAGTTCTAAAGAGGACAAACATTCAGTGTGCAAACCGCAGGTATGTCGATCACAAAACCCACAAAATAATTTAATGTGTTGAAAATGAATGTCTTAAAACTCATGACAGCATATGCCAAGCACCAGAGTCATAGACCAAGACGGAGCTAAACAGACACAGCTAAATACCACAAAACTACGGCAAGCCAGCTATAAAAAAAAAAAAAAAAACCTGTGTAGTGGGAACTTCAGAAAGCTTTTTTTTCATTGGTATACTACTAGTATCCTCAGCTAATGCACATTCACAAAGAGCACAGGACCAGGAGCACAAGCATATACAAGGAATGTGGAGGGGAAAGCTCTGGGTGCTTAGTGAGAAGAGTCATTTCCATCTGCTTTCATCCTGAAAACTGGTCCAGTATCATGCTATACACATTATTTAGTTATGATTGCATTCCAAGAAGACTACCACTAAATCAACACACTGAAAATATATTGCACTGTTATTATATTGTGCTTCTGTTATTTTGTTCAGCATTGCTGAGTAATTATACAGGTTACACAAGTGCTGTCAAGTTTCAGAAAATAAAACACATCTCATGGCAGTACCTCTCTGCTGACCCAGCTCCTCCTGCCTCTGGTGGGGTGGTTTATATGGAGCGGCTCCTGCTGCAAGAGCGTCAGACACAAAACCATCCAGGAAGGAGAGCGAGGAGTCGACCTGTGTCACAGTCCCACCCCGCACCCAATTAGAGAACGCTGCAACAAACAACTAGCACCCCTTCCTAGAGGGATTCAACACGTTCTATATGCATTTCTGTCTATAACGAGTAGCATGCAGGAGCGCGCATTTCCGTCTTCACCTCCAGGCTGTTGGCAGGAGCAGGCTGGGGCAGCACCCGAGCATGGAGGCTCCCGTCCTGGATGAGGTGGCGCAGCTCATGGCCCTGCTGCCGAAGCACTGTGTCTAGGGTGGAGGAGAGGCTCTCTGCTACTGCCAGTGCCAGCTCTGCCCGCCCGGAGCCCCTGCACAGCTTGGTGAGGGCCGAGAGCACCCAGCTGCGGGTCTCCGCGCTCACTCCTCTCTGATCCAGGAGCTTCTTCAGGAGCAAGATGACCTCCTCCTGATCCAGCCCCTCCCTCAAGTAGGAGTACTCTCCCAGCACCTGAGGAGAAACACACAGATGACCCAGATGATGTCAGACCACTGTTGTTCCTAAATCCCCAGTCAGCTAGTTGTTAAGTTAAACATTCAAATATAAAAAGATGATGCAGACTTCAGAATTAGTTAAAGAGAACAGCTGGTCCTGTCCTTTATTGCAGGTTAACATTAACAAGCATTATTGAGGCACCCTCCAGAGAATGTATAACAATCAAACAAAGAACCCACATTTTTATACATTAGTCAGAAGTGATTATGTATTCACCCCACCGTTTTACATACTAGTGTTTGCATTCGCCACCATTACATCCAAACTATTCATTAGTCAACATGTGCAAACAGATTCAACAGCCGCACCAGCTAGAACGCGTTACCACCACATTCCAACAGAAGACTTCTCTTAACCTTGTCCTAAAGAAGATTGTTTTTCTTTATCATCATGACCAGGGTGGAGAGGTCATATATCTTACCCTGAGGTCCACCAAAGCCTACCCAGGATCCTTTGCTGAAGCTTTGTACACAATTCATTCTGAAAGGAGAAAGAATCTCTATACTCCTTTATGTTTTACGTTATTAATATGTCTATTAAGCCTCTTTTCCCTGTTAACACTCCTTTTATTACCTCACCACTAACCACAAACCCTGACAACCCAGCTCTGCAGCACTAATACCCACACTGGGCTGAATCTGCAGCCCTCCAGCTGCTCTGTCTGTGTGTGTGTGTGTGTGTATATATATATATGTGTGTGTACCCACCCAGCTTATGACCTGCAGGAAGCGTTGGGGCAGGTGAGAGCAGTCATCATTTAACACTGACAAATAGGAGTTCACTGCATATACCTTCAGCTGCCTGTCATCCACCTCACTCTGGGACCCTGAGAGAGACACACACAAGCGCACACAAAAGCAGTACAGCTACTAAATACATTTTTAAACATTGTATGCTAAAACACAGCAAAGAGAATCTGCTTATAAGAGTATAAGTTCGCACTACACTCCAGTCTTACCCTCGGCAAGCAGTCTGAGGAAGCTGCTGGGAATGTCTGGTGGCATGAGGTCACCACCGAGAGAAAACACCACAGTCATAGTCTGGATGAACCACTCGTTGTCTGGGGCATACGTACAGGGATTTTATAGGAATGCAACAATATGAGACTGTACAAGTCATCTGTAACTTACCAACTCATTTATCATCCTATAAAATAAACCCAATTGTACAAGTCCCTTAATATATAATATAGTGCATTTAAATATATATATATATATATATATATATATATATATATATATATATATATACATTTACTTCATATAAATGGTTTTAGAAAAAATATAATTTAATCAACAGATGGAAGGAAACTTCTGGCAACAATAAAAAGATATTTTTCAGCAAGCTCTGCCACTTTCCCCACAAGATCAATGATGGTGTAGTCATCATTACAGAGACGCAGGAAGCTCAAGATCCTCTCCACAATCACAGTGACATTCTGAGCATTAGTGATCCGGAAAAGTAGCTCTAGAGTCTGAGAGACAGACAGACAGAATTCTCAGGTAATCTAATGCAAATTGCATCTGAGCAGTTTCAGACGAATGAAAAGTTGGTGAATTATAGCACTACTCCTGAACTCATTGGTCACAAAAGAGTGGCGTTGGCAGTGTTCTTTTCCTATACTCTCAAAGCTATATGATGTAGGATGACCAGGTCAGAAGCCAAGCATGTCCTCCTCACCTCTCTCTTGATGAGGAGATCCGAGTGGTCCAAACATTCTATAATAGTCATCTGGTGCTGCAGAGCCAGACTGGCGTCATGCTGAACTACATACGTCAGAGCTTTCAAACCTACACCATACAAACAGAGGGAGAGGAGCTGCGGTTCAGTTATAGCAGAGGGTTCATGAGTGCTTGGCTTGGAGCTCTGCTTCAGTAGTTCATAGGAAACAGCGCTGGCTGGAGAAGGTGGAATAGGTATAACCCTTACCCAGGTACTTTAGGTTGATCTTCGGAGACAGCACAAAGTTTCCAATGCATTTAGCAGCTTTTTCCAGCAGCTCAGCTTTGGGGTGTATTGTGTAAATAGCCTTGACACACTCATACAAAATAGCTGAAAAAGTTATTATGTGCTGTCAGAGCCATGTGACTGCAAAATAACTACATTTACAGTTAGTTTACCCAGCGAGAACCCACCATATGTAATATTGTGGTTCATTTCTGCTCTCCGCAGCGATTCATTTAAGACATCGTACATCGTCTCGCTGGTGCTAGAAATGCAAAGAGCATCTTTGACCATCAATCTCAGCAGCGACCAATGATCAGCACACATGTGCAACAGGCTGGCTGTGCTGTAGCTACCTCTGGTCCTCTCTACCCAGCAAGGAGAGGATACGCAGCAGCTGCATCTGCAACCATGGAGCTGGAATACTGTGGTAGTTAAAGTCAAGCGGCAGCTTGCCTCCCACCACCTGCCTCAGGATGGTCACGAAGCTGCCCACCAGGTCCTTGTAGCTGTCTGGACTCTCCTGATGACAGGACAGAAGCAGGTAGTCACTCTCACTGGACCAGACCAGAAACAGAAAAGGATGGGGTGTGTTAACTGGGCTAAAGCCGTGACCCAATACACAAGAGGACTTTCAGAAAGAGCCATGTTGATAGAATGAGCGTGAGGTGAAAGCATCACACTCGTCCCTCAGTGCTTCCAGTGACAGTTTGAAAATGATGATTCCTGAAGTGAAAAGTAATGCCACTTGCTGTTTAGGTGCCATCATATCAAGTTTAAAAACACAAAAAAATCTAATGCTGAGAGGAAATTGTTAAATGAGTTACCTGTATCATCTGTAGGTAGATGTGTAAGGATGATGTCATGACACCCGGATCTTTGTCACACAAGGCTTTCCGGAACTTGCCATGAATGTGCTGAACTTGATTCGGTGCAATCAGGTAAAACTTGTACAAAGCAAGCACTGCTTTCCGCCTTATGATTTCCCTAAAGCAGAGTGGCTCAAATATCAGAGTGGATCACATACCTTACTTAAAAAAATGCAAGACTAAATAAGCAAAGGAAGTCCAGCAATGGAACTGACCCTCTATGAATGTTCATCAAACTTACTTTGGATGTGACAGCTTCTCCTCCACCAGTGGTAGAACAGCCGGAATCATATCTTTAGGAAATATTTGACTAACAACAGTCAGAGCCATGCAAACCTCAATGATATTGGTGCTTTGAAGATCCTGTAAATGACATATTTGGTTTCTGAAGTGAAATTCTTTACATAAGATCACAAGAGAACAGAACTGTAATAAATGTACATTAAGACACATACCTTTAACACTGTATTAACTAGCAGCAACAGCAGTTCATGATTCTCATTAAGAAACAGTGACACTGCAAGGTAACCTGAGACCATATGGAAATAAGATATTATACGATATTGTGACAAATAATAAAGATTAGAATTCTAAAATGTACTGTAATAGTGGCCTTTGTTAAAAGATCAAGTGGGTGCACACACCAGCTCTCTTCTCCAGTACTGTGCCTTGTTGTGCCAGTTTGATAGCATGGATGTAGGCAAAGGAGGCTTCATATCCAAGCATCTCGCAGTACATTGATCTTACCATGAGTTCCCTCATCTGTCTCTGAAAATACAATTTCTCTGTGTTGGGTTGGTGCCTCAGAGCAGGAAAACACATTCACCAGCAAATAGCTGTGCAAGAACTGTGCAGTCAGGTAATATAAACCCCAGACTAGGGTACAGAAAATAGACTCACCATCGTCGTATAAGGTGAAGACACCTGATCTTTGATGACAGCAAGTTCCTTCTTAATAAGCTTCTCCTCTTCCTAAAAAATCGGTATATTATAAAGCTAGGTAAAGTTGCTAGCTATCCAGCGAAAGGAGTAGCCAAGTCAGCACATCACTACCACAGACTGCCTGCTCACAGGAGAGGAAAGAGCATCGAAACTCATAAATAGTGGCATGGTATGCGTTGTGTGGACACATACTCACATGTTTCGATGTCAGTTCAGTGATATTTCTAATGAACTGTCCTAATTTCGAGGTAGATGAAAGTTTGCCGGCCCCTGGTTGAGAGTCCAGCGATAGCAGACTCGGGAGAGCTGTGAGTGTCTTCTCAACGACATCACTCATTGCAGCTTGGAAAGACACAAATTAAAATTAGCCCTATTATTTTAGACACTTCCTCAGAGAGAAAGTATAGAATCGCCCCCAAAAAAGCTCAAAAAACAAATCCTGACATTGCAGAACAGGAAATGTTTACAGTACAGCTAGGATATTACTAAACACAGCCATTACTTGACAGGACAGCAAAAAAAAAAAAAGCTTTTACTTCCCAGTCTGGCTTGTTCTTTTCCTGTGTGCTATTATGAGCAAAAATAATTAGTATCGCCACCTCCTGGCCAATTGCAACAATACAGCACAGGTCAAATCTTCCAAAGTAACTATGGGGAGCATTTATGTCCTTGTTAGAGGAGACGTGTGTCTACAACGTATGTAATATGTTTTTAACTATTGAATGAAGTTTAATGGGGAAGGGGGGCCAGCTTTATTTGAATCACCTTCAACTTTTTTTAAGAAACTAAAAACTGAGTGAGGTGCCTAGACATCCAATAGGGCTCTAATGTAAAATAAGATGAACGCTCCTTTAAATAATTATTTTGTAATATTACAAACAAGATAAATCACAGATCTTTCAATATGTAAAACCCATTTATTTTCATTGATGATGCTCTTATTGTGGACATTATTATTTACACTTCGCTACAACTGGTACCATAGTGCAAGTGTTACTTAATAACAATTAGACATATATATTTCAGAGGATAATGTATACTTTCTACTGAGTAAGGTTTGTTTGCATATTAGATTAACAATCTGCACATAAATCTCTGCTTTCTCTTGCTGCTTTGCTATTTGAGTCTAGGATCAGATACAGTAAATTAGTTAAATGGATCAACACACCAGCCTCTAGCAAAGATCTACACTATGTTACATACAGTTTATAACCATCTGTGTTCCTAACGTTATTATTATGTCATCAGGGAACAGAGATACATTTGCAGATTTGTAGTTTTTAAAGAGAGGGTCATCTTTTATTAAAGATAATGGTATAAATGATTTTAGGACAGGGGGCAATACACTGCACAGTTGTATAGACCCTTGTTTTAATGCTTCCTGTAGGTATCAACAAGCAAATGATCTGCATGTTGGTGTATAAACTAACATCTCCCTCAGTCCTGTTCTACTCTACTGTACATTTCTTATGAATCCCACACATTGACTTTCTGGTTGTTCTTGTAAATCTTGCTGATATTACTGAAACCAGCACTGAGCCGCTTGTAACGTTGTTAGGCCCAGACCTAGAGAGACCCCAAAAAAGGAAAGAGAAAACAGACAGTGTTAGGTAAGCCTGGATAAAGGATGCGGCAAGTTCTCTTTTGATAATCTTAACAAGCCTGTGTGTGTGTGTGTGTGTGTGTGTGTGTGTGTGTGTGTGTGTGTGTGTGTGTGTGTGTGTGTTATAGCTATTGTAGGTATGTATCCTCTTCCTACATACATATCATTTCAAGTGGTTTTCAAGTGGTCATTTCAAACAAATCTCTGAATAAGAATCAATGGATTTTTGATTTTTTGGATTTTGTAATATTAGTATTAACTGCTGGTTAATTGTTTCCACTCATTCAGAGCCATGGATTAATGTTTTACTGTGTTATGTTTTAAAAAAAAGATTTGAAGAATGCTGCAGGGAATTGAAGAATATGCACATGCTGCTGGGTCCTCTCACCCGTAGAGTGTGGTCCCAGGACCCAGAGCAGAATGCTGTCCCATCTGGGGACACCCGCAGGGTACTGACTCGGTTCTCATGTCCGAATAGAATGGCCACACGAGTTCCCTTTAGGACGTCCCACACATTGATCGTATAATCATTATAGCCACCAAATAGTAGTCTGCCTGCAAGACGAAATTTACAATGACATTTGCAGTGGGCAGTTTCATAAGAGTTATAGGTGTTATCATATTAGGTAGTTATGGTTATTATCAAATTAGGCATTATATACTTACATAAATGTAATTTATGCACATTTCACCATGTTATTAAATTAATTACCAATGTTACGATCATCATTACTGATGATATCAAATTAGGTATTATATACTTACAAGTCTATACAAATACACATAGGACCACTGAAAGACGAAATCTGATCATAGATCAGTGCTTTCTCTTTCTGGGAAGTCTGATGATATACATGTGCTCCTTAATAACTGCAACTGCAGATTCACATGGACAGCATAAGCAGCACTCACCACTGAGAGAGAAGTCCACACTGGAAGCTCCAAAGATGATGCTCTCTTTGGAATAGATTGCCACTTCTCTATCTGCTCTCAAGTCATAGAGACGACACTGAAAACAAAGCAGAATGATGAAGCTGCAGTAGTGCAATGGCATCTCACAGGACTGTGAGTTTATGGAAAGGACGGGATAAGGAAAACTCACAGTAGCATCATCTGATCCAGAGGCAAAAGCATCCCCACTAGGATAGTATCTACAAAAACCCCACAAGAAATCATTTGTTATGAATGCAAAAGCACATTTTTAGCAGTGCAAACACCTTCTGAAGGAACAAAGAAGCAATAAAGGAAATCTTAATTACAGTTGCTGCTTGGCTCCTGGGTTAATAAACCCAGGGCAAACTCACCGCACACTGTTAATATCTGACTCATGCGTCTCGAATGACTGGATGCACTGGCCCGTGCGCATGTCCCATACATTTGCCTTCTTATCACAGCCCTGAGAAAGAAGTGAGAGAATGAGACAATACAGGTCCCTGCTCACACGCCACAACCCCCTGTGTGGGAGTGTGTGGTGGGGAGGGCAGATATCAAGAAAACGCTGATTTATTTCTAGTGTATTTTGGCATCTTCTGACCCCAGAGACAAAGGTGTTGCCCGTTTCTGAAGGAGCAAGATCCAGGCACAGCACATCAGCTGCATGACCATGGAAACTCTGCAGAAGCTGCCCACTCTCCACATCCCACAATGCACATGTTCCATCACCGCTCGATGTTAGGATCTGGAATAAGAAAGGAGCTTTTGAACAGGTAAAATCCATAACTGTTACTAAAACTTTGTGATAGCAACGGTGTGGCACATGTGCTGTGTGTTCATTTATTGTCCATCTTAAATGTCACATGTTCTGTACCTGCATGTCTGAGTTGGTGAAGCTGCAGGCAGACAGATAATTGGTGTGCATGGCAACAGACTTCTTCTTAGCTGCCAAGTTCTCGTTCTTGTCCAGGGATAAAGGGTACACGGAACACTTGTTGTCAAGGCCACTAAGAGACACAAAAAGCTCACTTAACTCACAAGTTAGGGAGCTTCTAAATGTTAACTGCTTAACTATGTGGCTCTGCTGTAAAGTCCAGCACTTGGCATTGGCAAAGTGCAATTTATCCTATATATTACTATGAACACAGCATTCTGAGGACACATTCCTTTGAGTGCAAGAAACCACAGAGGGCCCAATGTCCTTACCCACAAGCCACTGCACACCCAGAAGGGGCGTATGCACAGGCCATCACCCATGTACATGGCATAGTCACAGCATGCTCCTATGGAAAGCAGAATGTAGATGAATCACTGTGTGCATATGAGCTAGATGAGCCTCAAACTGTCAACATTTTGTGCTTAATTTACCTTATTGGTTGTAAATGCATCCCATACGATCACCTTTCCATCCTATAGGGTGGACATACAGGTTTGAAAACTCAACACTGGAATACACAACATGAAACACTCAAAACTCAACACTGGAATACACAACATGAAAGTGTGCTGCCCTGAGGCTTCTTTACATGTACAAACGTAACATTTTTTTCTCAAAAAAATGTAATTTATGCACATTTCACCATGCTTTTAAATTAACTGCTGATGTAAAATGGAAAGCTTCTTTAAAGAGAATGTTTTAAAATCTAGGCCTACAATGCGTTCAAATTCAGATACAGTTATTTCATTTCCTTAAGCTTCCATGAGGCACAGAAAGAGATATTAAAATAGCCTTTAGAAACTCTGATATAACATAACAGCGCAGTACTATCCTAAAGTGTTGGTATTTACATCTTATATAATTTTAACTCACATGAGAGTATTTCGTTAATCATTGTGATTCGTCACGGCTTTCCGATTTAATTGAGCGTGTAAGCTTCAGCGTGTATACAAGCAAGAAAAGCCAAACGTAGGCGCACAGATAACATTAACCGAACTGCTAATTCTTTTTCGTTATAAAACCATATGGAAAGCTCACTGAAAAAAATACGCCGTACGGAGGTACGGTTTGCGGTTACAGTTTTATATTTTAATTACGTAACCATAAATTGGACATTAAATTGTGCTGTGAAATGTGCGGTGGAAATATAAGTCCTACACATTGGGGAAAACATTAGACTTTTACGTTAACAGAGATCCTATTTGGGACCACGGACAGCGCTAACTCTGGACAACTCTTTAGAGAACATGTATGGATACGTTTTTAAAAGAAACGTTAACCACCTGTGACGAGCTCACAATTCTTCTCTTGTCCTTACACCAGTCCATGCAAAGTACTTTATTCCCGTGTCCTTTCAGAGTCCTCCTCGTCTTCATGACAAACTGGCCGAGCGGCTCCACCTTTTCAGCCACTTGGTGTACTGTGTATAAGGGATCACGGTTTTAATAACACTCTGTTAACACAGGCTATTTTACCATTCCATGGAAACTTTAGCATTAATTATTTCCTCATCACCAAAGGGCACGTAGACGGTCAAGGAAACAATGTTATTAAATACACGCATTCGCATGATAACCTTTAGAAAGATTGAACAGCGATGTTTTTATCCTCAGCGAAAGACACGGCAGGCCTAAAGCTCAGAAAACAAATTAGGATGCAGCAATAACGCCATGATAACCTCATCAGGTAAAGGAGACCCACAAGCATCCATCTCGGTGCAGTAATGTAATATGAAAACACGATCCACTAAAGTGATGTTTGCTATATCCGATAAAGCTACACAAAGGCTGCGGATGTTTTAAAACGCTATAGGGATCATATGCTTTCTAAATATTGGTGTAAGTCACTCCAGATTTTGATTTGCCAGGCCCGTCTTCTATAGGCTACTTACGCTCGACATCGTGCAGTTTTGCTCTTTCCTCTTCAAGCTTCGTCTTCAAAGTCTCCGATTCCAATTTTAACTTGGCTATTGTTTCACTAGGCTGCACCTCCTGTGCAGCCATTTTCCGAGGAAGATAGCGTTCACCTGGCCCACTATTGTTATTATTAATTTTCCCGACGGGAGAAAGCGAGCCACGGAAAGACCGTATTACACAGCTAACAGCTGATGCAGCTGGTGTTACGTCACAGGAGGATGCTCTACCCAGCATCAACTGTGGCCCTCGCTCTTGCCTCTGGGGTATTCTGCCACGATCTTTAACGCTCTCCTTCCGCCAAAAGTCGATATGCAAATTCCAGCCTAAATAGAGCAGGACAGATCGTAGCGCCTCCTTTCACGTATTAGCCAGATCCGTGTTTGACAGTAACTTAATACGTGAATGTCTTTTTATACGAGTAAAAGTGTGTACATTACTATTTATAATGACCCACACGTGGAAGATATACTGAAATATAAATAATGAATACTTACAGGTTGCATCAGCCATAGTGGAGGTAGTAAACAGATTCCAGCAGTGATATTGATTTATTTCAAACAATGTGAAAGTCACAGAAATGATTTTAGTACATAAGACTAAAAAAAAAATACATTTAATACATATATGGCTTTTGTTGTCAAAAATATTGATTGGCACAATAAAAAATGAACACGATTGTTGGTTATGTTGACCATAACATTTTAAAAAATAAAATATATATAAAACAAAACAAACCTAAACAAAATATGTGCCTTTTACAGGAACATTTTCTTTTCATTCCTTGAAATATTAGAACTATAAGATTTCATGTCACAACATCTAAAATAACCAGACAGCCCCTTTTAAAGAGTGAATCAAAAATAATCATGAGGTTACCAGTTTGTGATTATTATAATACCATGTCGATCCAAGTAATTCTTGACGCATGAAGCTGAAGAGTCAGTGGGAGGTCAGGGTCAGAGGTCATATGCGGGTGAGAAATCCCAGGTGAAGACTGCTGGGTACTTGCAGGAGCTCCAGTGCTTGTGTGGAGTGGCAGAAAGGGAACGTGACCTGGAAGCGATACTGCGCATCCATCATGAGCTGGCTTGAGCTCTCCCGTTCCTGCAAAAGTGCCTGTCACCATAAAAACCATAAACAAGGATGAACCAGGTGGCCAAGGACACTCTTCAACTGCAGTGATTACTCTAATCTACCTTTCATATCATGAGATAAACCACTCAACTAGCAACAAAACCCTGCAATCCAACATTTCTGTAAGAAGATTAATGTTTTCAATGTGAAAAATTGAAAGTAGCAATGCCCCCCCCCCCCTTAAAAAAGTGAACATACGTGTGTACGTATGGTGGGGGTGGGGTTTATAGAGATGAGCTGAGTACTATTAAGCAGATGAGCAGTTCAGTGTAGAGATCCATGATTGTTTTTGTGCCTAGATTCATTCAGTTAAGATATACTGTATAATATGTATTTTGTGACAATTTTCAATAAAAACTGAATTACAAAAGAAATGTTTGCAAAATGATTATGGCAGCTGTAAACTTACCTGCACTTTACGCACAAACGACGGTGCAACCCGCTTTTCAAAATCATCAATAGGGGTGTAAGAGTTGAGGATCTTTACAATCTGAAAAGGCCCAGAGGTGAGAAACCATAGAGTGGAGCAGGCAGAAGTAGGCTTCAGGCCTGCATAACAGCTGAGAGGATGATGCACGTGTGTGTGTGTGTGTGTGTGTGTGTGGTCTGCTCTACCTGGACGGTGTAGAGTTCGCGACATCTCTGCTGGATCTCGGCTGCATCCTCGTCAGTGGTTTTGTTGACCTGAAGGAGCCAGGCAGCCTGTGCCAAAGGCCCGAGAGTCTCCATAGCACTGCAGGACTGCAGACCTTTCTCCCGCAGCCATTCCTCCAGGTAGCTGATGTTACACCTGCAGGAGAAATACAGAGGGAACCCACCACCGCCCGTCATTAACATGTAAAATCTTCTGTGTTAGGTCATAGTTATGCCAAATGCTAAAACTAAGTGGAGTGGCATCTGATCGATTGTGAACAGCATGCAATATTAGTTTTATTCGACTAACATTTGACCGCACCCCCTGGCTCACCTGATCTGCATGCCCTTGCGGCAGGAGCAGAGGTCCTTGCGGAGCAGGATGCTGTTGAGCGCCGTGGCTCCTATCAGGTAGAAAAGCTGGCGGAGCACCTGGTCCTGCAGCTGTGCCTCCATGCCCTGCTGCGCCATGGTGCTGTGGAAGCTGGAGAGCAGCTGCAGGATGGAGGCCACGCTGCAGGCCTGGCTCTCGCCCCCACCGCTCTCGCCCAGCACGCTGCGGGAGCGCTTGCGCAAGCCCGTGGGCTTCATGCTGGAGATGCCTTGCAGGCTCTCGTGCTCCAGCATCCCGGGAACTGCAGTGAGATGTGAACTGCATTTGCAAGTGGTTTTTTTCCCCACTGTGATGTTTCAGTAGCAATACTTACTATGTATACAAACACCTCAAGAGGTGTTTAATACTACTTATGGTAAAATCTTTTTATTTCGCTATAGATATTACTATCTGTCCATATACGCCCAATTTTGGATGTTGACAGGAAACACAAAACTGCTCTCAGCATACATACCAATCATAGGGAAAAGGGCATCTTCCATGACATTGATGAACTGATGATAGATGTGAATAGCAAGATCACTGAGGATCTGCCTGTGCTCAGACAGGTCAAAGTTCTGAAGGCAATTCTTATTCTGCCGAGGTGTGTTGTGCTTCATGAACTCCTGTTGGTGAGAGAATATGACACTTCTTCACTCCTGCATTTCCAAACAAACTTCCTAAGTGGTAATAAATCATTAATAAGACGTTAATGCTGGGTGGAGATGATGGGCTTTTAGGGTGGTAATGAAACCCACTTCCTCTCCACTGTACTGTTTGAGGCAGTTGAGCAGGTGGTAGGTGTTGGACAGCCAGAAGGACAAAATCCCAAAGTCCTCTTCATGGTCCTTAAAACAGATGGACAAACAATTATCATCATCATCATCATCACCAGTCCCATTGATACCTCTGTAGGTACTTTCATATTTAGTAGACCATTTAAAGACAATAAGGCAAGCCCCTATCCTCTTCCTCTCTCATGAAGATCTCCAGCACTCTGGATGCCTTACCATGATGACCTGTTTGATGCCACTGATGATGGCATGCATGAGGGACTTGAGCTTGGTTCCATCGTTAAGGTAGTCGGCGTGCCGCATGCACATGAAGAGAAGATGGGCCACCAAGCCAGGGATCATATTCACCACCACACCCCTCGGCTTCAGCTCTGCAAAACGACACATGCAGCTGAAAGTGTGTGTGCATGTGTACGTTCATGTATGCCCTTGAAGGCCTCTCTTTCACACACTTTTCAAGCCATACAATTCAGAGGAGAAGGACTTGGTTGTGTGTTATCTATATAGGGTTGGAAATGTGGTGGTGCAGAACAGGAGAATACCAAGTATGAGTGTTCGCACAAGCCTGTCCTCATCTTGCCTCTTATACTCCAGCATGCCAAGGTATTCTTTAGGAACGGCTGGTGCTGCCTTCTGACTGACTGTTGAGGACATCAAGCACAAGGAAGAGTAAGCGGAATCTAAACCCAGATGAGAAGATGTCTAGGTATGTTGAATGTAAACCCAGGCGAGCAAACCCACCTGTCACAGGTGCCTGGAGGGCTTTGACCTGGTCCTGCAGCCTCTTTATGGTTCTGTCCTTCATGTCCATTTGCTCTTCAAAGTCCTGAAAACAAAAAAAGAGTGCAATATATGCAATCAGATACATTATTCATGAAATGTGATTCACACGGGAAGCAGCCCCCCCCCCCCCCAACACACACACACACACACACACACACACACACACAGGCACAGTCACACATAGGGGCAGACACACCATGTTTTCAGCAGTGAGGCGTGAGGTCTCCTGTCGGAGTTTGATTTTCACTTCGTTCTCTGTGTCCTGGAGTCTCTTCAGCTGCACCATCTCTTCCTTGAGCTCCTCTAGTCTCCTTTCCAACTCTTCTCTTTCTCTCTTGCTCTCTCTAGAACCTTCCTCCAATAGCCTGTGTGCATGCAGTCAGTACCATTGGTTTTCCAGGTTTAAAAAGAGCAATGTAGACCATGAGTAGCTGCTTTATGACAAAACGCCATTTACCGTCTTTTGGCGCATTCCTCCTCAAGCCTGCCCTGAAGGTCATTGGATACCTTCGTCATTTTTTCTATCAAATAAATTTGAAAAAACTCTTTGGTATAAGAAGAAAGGTTAAGAACCCAGTTGTGGCTTGGCCAGCTGTTAAACCATGTTTGAGCTCAGTGGTGCTGTAGAGCTTACCAGTCATCGCAGTGCTTTGCTCCTTTAGCTGAGTTTCCAGCTCTTGTCTGTGGCGTTGCATCTCTGATAACTGCTGCTTCAGTTCTGGGATCACCTACCCACAGCACGTGGAATATCAGCACTCTTTAAACCTTAATAACCTCATTAAAACGGTGGTGACAACAGTTTGTGTGTTACAGATTCCCAGTAGTATCATAACAGTGATGTGCCACAGAAGCACAGGGCTGTGCCACACTGCACACACATACAGCATGGTTCTACACTCCCACTCAAGAACAAGTATAGTACTCTACAGTTTAGGGCTTTCTCAGCTCTGACACCTTTTGAAGCTGAATTAGGTGATCAGGAGATGTGAATAGATAAAGAGCAGTGTTGTGTCCAACCAGGAACAGGACTGAAGAACACGACATACGGTTTGTTTAGTGACAGTATTGCACGGCAGTTTGGATGGATGTATTGAACAGTACCATGTTCTCAGATGTGAGGCGTGCCACCTCTTGTCCAATGCTGTGGTTGACATTGCTTTTCTCCTGAAAGAGGGCTTGCAACTGCTGGTTCTCTCTGGTCAGGTGATCGTTTTTGAAGACCAGTGCCTCTAGCTGGCTCTCATAGTTCTCCTTCTGCTCCTGCAGCTGGGATTCCACCAACCTGACACACAACACGAGAGAGAGAGAGAGAGAGAGAGAGAGAGAGAGAGAGAGAGAGAGACAGAGACAGATAAGGGGGGAGGCAAAGAGAGAGAGAGGCAGGTAAAAACAAACATATGAAAATTTATGTTAAAGAGAAAACATCCACAAAGTTGCACACAACGGGGCTTAAACCTGGTAGCATTCTGCAGTCCATCAAAGGCAAACAGGAGATTTCCTTTGTCATTAGCAGCCTCTGTGGTCTCCTTTTTCAACCTGCAATTAGACCTTCAAAATCAGTGAGACATCATATACATCATCCTTTAGCATTTTAATAGCCTAAAGGGCTTGCATCTCACAAATGTCTTTTCATAGAAAACGTGCATATCAATGTCAGCTCATGAGAAAGGGAAGAAGGATGAAAAAAATCAGGCAGGAATGTCTGTCAGAACCTCAGAATGAGCTCCTCTTCTTTCGCCTCACCAAGAAGCTGCCTTGTAATCAAATTAATTTTCTCTAAGGAAAGAAAAGAATCTCTCTCACCACCTTACAAGTAACTGTAAAATACTAGCTTTAATTTGATTAGCTTTAATACTAGGACATGTATATTGTACATGTATATTGTACATGTATATTGTACATGTATATTGGGCATAAACCATAAAGGAGTGGTTTAATGCATGCGAGCATTTTATTACTGGTTTAAGCAAAAAAAAAAAAAAAAGCATTCTTAGAAATCACAAAAAATGTACATGAAATATTTTATATTTATTTAAATATTTTAGCTCTTTCAACAGTACCTGAGGTCTGCTGAGTTTGCTCACTCAATTTTCTGTCTGTTTCATCTTTCTCGATTTTGAGGCTGTTAATCTCCCTACGTAATTCTGGTATGACCTGCACAGACGACAACAGACAGTCAAATCACTTATGAAGCCCATCATTCCTCTCTGGATTATAACAATCTCACCTTAATCTCTCTTCCCCTCTGGATTATAAATCACACATCCTCAATCAAGTGTGGCATCCACCACTGACTTTGTGGCTGAAGCCAATAGGAGAGCAGCGCCTTAAGAGCATTCCCTTAATGCTGTGCGCCTCGCCACGGTTTATTTAGTTAAAAGTTAATGTTTTTGTATAATGTGTGGTTAAAATGTTGATGTGTGTTTATGTAATGGTTCTGTTTAGTCGCATCTCTTTTGCTCTCTGTTCGTTACCTCGTTCCATCGCCGCTGTATTGTTTATTTCTCTTTTTGCTTATTTGTGCTGTGTGCAAGCCTTGTTAAAGGCTTCACCATTTGGTAGAAAACAGAAATGTTTATTAGTGTGCTACAAATTGTGTACCTTCCCCTCCGGATTATAACATCATCATCCTCAGTCCACCTTCCTCTCGGGATTATGGCGATCTCATCCTCTGACCACTTCCCCCTCATAATTACGCCCTCAGTCAACCTTCCCTTGGGATTACAGTGATCTCATCCTCAATCTACTGTCCCTTGGGATTACTGCAACTTCATCTTCAGTCTACTTTGTCTCGGGATTACAGCGACCTCATCCTCGGTCTACTTTGTCTCGGGATTACAGCGACCTCATCCTCGGTCTACTTTGTCTCGGGATTACAGCGACCTCATCCTCGGTCTACCTTGACATGCTTGGCAAGTTGGCTGAGCTGCTCCTGGAGCTCCTGGTGGAGGCGTGTGTCCTCCTCGGCCTGCCCCTGCAGCCGCACCTTCTCCTCCCGCAGTCGGCGGCTATCTTCCTTCAACTTTGTGATCTCCTTAGCCACGTCCTCCTTCTGCAGCTCGCTGTTGTGCTCGGCCACCCTGACAGAGCAGAGCCAAAAGGCTGTCACTGGGCGCAGAGGAGGCTGAAAGACAACTGATACACTGCGGTGGCAGGAGAGGCAGAATGTGGTCTGCCAAGGTGAGGTTTTTTATTTATTTATTTATTTTTTTACTTGCGAAGTCTCTCCTCCCGCTCCAAGTCCTCCATGAGCTTTTTCTTGACGTCCTCAAAATTGTCTGAAAAAAGAAATACATTTTAACATCTAGCTAAAAAAAAAAAAGTGTTGATATTTTTAAAGGAGATCTCAGAATGTACTTGTCATCTGCTGTAGGGAGTCTTTCAGTTTCTGCTCAACATCCTTCTTCTCCAGGCTGATCTTGTCCCTCTCGCGCCGAAGCTGAGCAATAACCTTTTGGAATAAAATGTACAGTTACTACGGAAACAAATTATCATATGTTTTATGTGGAGCATACCAAATGTTTCATGTGGAAATATCCAGGCAACATTCAGTGATTTACAGTCTGTGACTGTAGGTTTTATGAAGGATGCAATTAGAAATTAGAAATCTTAGCAGACTCTTAGTCTCTGCCTTAACTTTTAAATCACACATTGATAAATGTTACAAAAACTACATTTTTCGTTTAAGAAATATTACATGAATTAGACGTTTTGTCAAACTACAAGATCCTGAGAACCTGATCCACGCTTTTGTTTTTTCATGTCTTGACTACTGTAGTGCGTTACTTGATTACCAAAAAGCACAACTGACAGACTGCAATTTGTTCAGAATGCTGCAGCCAGAATACTAACACACACACAAAACAAAACACCTGTTTTATCTTCACTTTACTGGCTGCCGGCCTTAAATCCTATCTTGAATAAATGAATGAATACAGTTTATCTTCTTCATTTGTTCTTATTTTTCATCATCCTGTTTATATTATTCTATATTCAATACCTTTCTCATAGATCTATTTAACTTTTTGTTATTACTGTTTTTAATTAGACAAACACGTCAATTGTTAATTTACTTCTTACTATTTCTTTTTGTCCTAATTGTTTTGCCTCTATTTCTGTGTTTTATTACATTTATTATTATTAGTAGTAGTGTCGGACTGCACCTGTCCCACAGGTCACATGGTACGGCCCGCTGCGTGATGCGGGAGTTTGTCTTTTCGTTTGTAACCACGCCCATGTTTGCACACCTGCTTCTGTGTCTAATGTTTGCATGTATTTAAACTGTTGCAGGAGAGTGCAGGGTTGTCGGTCTTTGTCCATGTTCATGTTCATGTCACAGTAGCATCGCGGGTTATGTTTGTAACTTGTTGTCCGTGTTCACATACATGGTTTTCTGTGAGTGCCGATATGTTCGTCCTTCGTGTATGTATAATAAATGTCTGTCTACATCAAGAGAGCCTGTCTGTCCTGCTCCTCGCCCTGCGGCACTTACAAGTAGTAGTAATTGTAGTAATTGTAGGTGTATTAGTATTTACACACTTTTTTTCAATTGCCTTTTATTTTGTTACTGTTTTAGGTAAATTATTTTTATTGTGAAGCACTTTGAGCTGCATTTTTATGTTTGAAAGGTGCGATATAAAGTTATTATTGTTACCTGATTGCTCTCCTCTTTAGCTTTCTTTTCCCTCTCCTCTACAGATGCCCTCTCATTGGATGCTTTGCTAAGCTCCACCTCCAGAGCCTGTATCCTGTCCATTGCCTGAGCATGGGTGTTTGCCAGACTCGTCAGTCTCTCCATCAGACCTCGGTTCTCTTTATTCTGCCGACAAGAAGACAGCTGTTTGTACTGAAAGGCTTAAAGAGCATTTCTGTTCAAAATAAATACACTGAAAAAACAAACAAACAAACAAAGAAAATCCCCCCAAAATATCTTTTTTGCCAGAAAATCCCTCAAAAATATATTTTTTGCCAGTGTTGAACAAACCTTGTATATAAATAACGCAGATTACAGCCCTCTTACAACAATACAGAAGATATAGAAGATACCTAATATATTAGTGCATTTATAGAATTAGTAATGCTGATATAATACCCAGGTGAGTTTATGGCCTCACCTGCTCCTCCACCTGTCACCCTTCATTATGAGTTTATGGCCTCACCTGCTCCTCCACCTGTCACCCTTCATTATGAGTTTATGGTCTCACCTGCTCCTCCACCTGTCACCCTTCATTATGAGTTTATGGTCTCACTTGCTCCTCCACCTGTCACCCTTCATTATGAGTTTATGGTCTCACCTGCTCCTCCACCTTCTTGCGCAGCTGCTGAACTCTGTAGGACAGCTGCACATTCAGGACAAGCCTGCGCATGGTCTGGAACCGACGTCGTACCAACCATGCTCGGGCATACTTCTGCAGAACCAGCGCTTTATGCTCCTCCACCATCTATGAGTGGTGCACACACGCATGTACACAAACATATAAAACAGATTCAGGTACAGAATACGTGCAAGCAAAGTTAAAGATGACAATTAAGCTGATAATTAAATAATTATACGTTTAATTATATTGCAGTATACAAACGCTTTGCCTTTTTGTAACGCTTGCGGGCCTTCCACCCCCTGACATAAGACTGGACTGTAACCGTGGCGATGAGGAGTAGCTGGAAGACCCGCCGTACAAGATAGCCACGGCAGTGTCTCTGGATGACCACCGCAGCCCAAGCCTGCTTCAATGCCAATGCCGTCAATGAGCGTCTAGAAAAAACACACACATACAAGTGAGGTGAGCACACAGAGATTCTAGCAGTGCTGTCTGAAGGCTTCTTGTGTAGCAGTAGTTACACTTAGGTGTAACTAAGTGCACTTAGTCAGGAATTAATAACTGACTTTTAATTCATGTCTCTTAAAAGAGACACCTTAATTCATGTCTCTTAAAAGATATCTCCAGGCTAATATGATACAGTGCAATTAGATACAATCCAATCTTTCAGATTTCTCTGAAACTTGTCTTTTGTCCTATAAGCTCCATTATAGAAATTTGCATACTTCATAGAACACCGATACATAGTAGCTGAATTCAGGGTAGGTTGGTTTCACCTAAGGGAGGATTAAATAATATATCTCGTGCCTGTCTGATTGTGAACTATCTTGAGGCTGCACACACTGACCCCAATACTACATAACATCATATACATAGTTTGATCAAAAAGGGATGCAAAGTGGGAATGGCAATTTTACAAGGGGGAGAGATTCTGTCTCTGTTGGGGGTATGGCATTCACATACAGCCCCCTCAAATGAACCACTGCCTACACACATAGTTACAACACACACTCTCCACACATAGTTACAACACACATACACCACACAACACCTACACACATAGTTACAAGACACATGCACCACACAACACCTATACACAGTTACAACACACACTCCACAGAAAACCTATACAGTTACAACACACTTACACACTCCATACTACCCAAACATAACATTGTACCTTTCTCATTGTACCTTTGCTAGTGCATACTACAGCTGAGAAATATTACTACCAATTTATGTAACTAAACTACACCACTTATTAAGTAGTAGGATTGACTGAGTTATAAAGGAGTCTTAAATCTATTTAGGCTTATCCTTGGATAATTTAAACCATCTATTTGAGTACTATAAGGCAGAACACTGTATTCACTGTGCAGCACACATGATGGATCAGATGAAATGCCACTCATTAGTCTGTCTGTGCTTTTCCTGTATGCAATTATAAAACCATTATCTAGACATTGACTCACAATCTTGAAGCAAATTCATACTAGTCCACACCTTCTGTTCCTTAATTTCACTGAAAGAAAACTGTACTTTGTTATAGGACAGTACAACAAAACACTGTATAAGAGAAGTGTAAAACACTTAAGGCATACAGTGAATCATTCAGTAATTAAATATATATGAATGCTATATAGATAAAGTGAAAAATGAGATTCTCGCAGCACCAGTCAGACCAGGGTATAATTTGTTATAGGTATCATGGAGCTGTGTGCACAACACCTCTCAGATTGACAATGTTGTCATGCTTCTCCCACTCACCTGACCTGCCTGGTGCCGCGGAAGTACTGTTGGATGGTGATAGCGGCGTGCTTCATGAGCAGGTAGCGCCGTCTCTGGCTCCAGCCTCTCACGTGCTTCTGGATGGTAATGCAGGCGGTGCGCAGACAATCCAAGCGCAGCTTCTCCAGGTAGGCCACCTGCCCTGCCCGCAGGAAGATCTTGGTTCGCCCAAACTTATACTGGTTCGAGTCCTGTTAAAACCACAGTTGGATATGTTCAGACTTGACAAAAACCTTTTTTATCTGGTGGTATCTGTTAATAATGCAAGCTCTTAACAAAAATACATATAGAGTGAGTCAGGCTTTTGTTTGTCGGGAATAAAAGGGATCAATAGGTGAAAAAAGAATCAGAGTGTACTGGAACTTAAGCAGTTGGTACACGAGGTTAACAGACTAAAAGTGGCCTTGTGTATGGTGAGAGGTGCGGGCGAGGGCGCGTCTTACAGGGATGAGTCTCTGCAACACGGTTTGACATGTCTGCTTCTTCTCTCCCAGCCTGAGCTCCACCTGGCTCATCAGAATACTGTAGCGGCTGTAGAACTCAATGTACGTCCACCTGCAAAGCAGCAAGAACAGCTCACGCCTTGATCCAGGTTCAGAAGTGTGCATGCCGGAGGCACTGAAGTTGTAATACCTCCTAATTCAGAAACAGGCCACTAAATACAAAGCTTTTGCAAATGCGATGCTGATGTTGCGGTAAATGTTTGTTTTTTTACACATTGGCCACCTATGGACCTACAGTGAAGAGAGCTAAAAGGCAGAAAGGTTATCAAAGCAGTGGTGACATTGGTGTGATTGGCCAGTGGATGCACCTGGATGGGTAGCTCTGAGCACTGATGTGAACAGTCTCTAGTACACCGCAGGCTCGAAGTTGCTGCACCACACGCTTTGAGTCATATCTGAACACACACACAAAAAAAATACATGAAAATAAATAGAGACATGCCATTGAATATCAAAAGCTGGTTGGGATCACTCACTCGAAAGGCAGTTTCTCCTCATTAGGTTTAATACAGCGGACGTAATGGGGTGTGGTAGCATTGAGTGTCTCCATTAACAGATACAAAGAACTGCGAAACTGCAATGACAAACAGAAAGAATGGAAAGATTTTGCTACTGTGAAAACAAACCGGATGACAATATCAAGTTGGCTAGTTACTGAGTTGTGCTTGCTATAAAAGTCACCCACAATCCACCAGGCATATGTGATTGTGCACCTTGTCTCCTACTGTGCTTCTAAGTTGCTTATTGACTGGTTTGACTCCAGGTCGTGCTGCTTTCACTTTGACAGCCTTTGTAACGGAATTATGTCTCTCTTCATTAAAGAAATCTGCCAAGAGAGGAACCTAACAACAACAAGTTTCAATCATCTTCAGCCATGCACATATGAGAAAAGTTGTTACTGTGCAAGAAGAAACATCTTTTCGCATATAAAGTGAACTTAATCTCAAAAACATTAAACAAAATTATTGGATACATTTTAGAGACGAATGTATCTTAGAAAGCCCCATACATCTTAGATGTCTATTGGTCAATCGGTTTATAGTGACAAATCCTCAGATCCTTATCCATACCCTGCACAAGCTGCGGTACACAGAAATTTACAACAAATGCCTTTATATTTTGAAACTTAAATGACACCTACTGGTCAAATCTGTAATCTGTAAAGTATTTAAAACTTCTGACAAATATAACTCTTTCTTTAAACACTCAGTCAATTTAAAGAGAAGGTTTGGTTTAGTGTAATAAGTTGTTTTTACCTTACTAGCTCGCATTATGTCCACCAACTCTTCATACAGGGTATCTCTGTTCTTTTCAAGAAAACCTTTACACTGATATTCTACCTACAGAAATGACAAGTGGCTTGAATAACATCTTCATACTGTCAATTATCCACTGGAGAGTAATGTGTCATGCTGATGATTCACTCATTACAAAACGCACAGTACACCTTCTCACCTTGTCTGCAAAGTGCTGGATCACAAACGCCTGATTGGACAGGCGGGGTTTCTCAAACATGGGCCTTGAGCCCAGATAATTATAGAGCTTCTGCAGCCAATTTTTATCAGTCCCCTGAAGAAACTGTGGACCATACACAACACATCTATCAAACATTTGAGCAAAGTCTAAATTCAGCTAGACATATGAGACAAAGCTGAACAACTAAAATATAATAATTTAGTCCTCAGTGAGATGTTATGTTGACTGGCTAAGGTCTGTTGTCAAAGTGAAGTGCTTCATTATAGTAACTATTGTTTTTAGAGAGGTTTGTCACCAGACACTCCTCATCCAGCAAGTCCAGGATGCCCATCTTTGCCTCAATAAGATCAATGACTGGCTGGTTGTCATAGAAATCGATTAATGTCCATGGGATGCCCTCCTTCATGTACTCATCTTGCTCTAGCTTAAACACGTGCTGGCAGGAAAAAACGAAGCACCAGGTCAAAAAATTATGCTCATGCTAGTTTGACATTCATTAATTCAATGAGCAAACTAAAGTGGAACGCGAACACAGAAACAGGGAGGCAACATACCAAGTTGAACTGCTGTTGCAACTTCTCATTTGCATAGTTGATGCAAAACTGCTCAAAACTATTCACATCAAATGTCTCAAATCTGTAATATCCCAAAAGCATGGTAAAGTCAGGAAAACCTTGATTATGTAATGAAGTACACTGTGAAGTTAGAAATATTAGCCTATATAGAAATGTTACTGAATATACAGTTGTGTTCAAAATAATAGCAGTGTGTTTAAAAATGTGAGTAAAGCTCATAATCCTTACAATAGTTTTTCTGTCCATGCATTGGGAACACTGCACATTATATTCTAAATCAGAACATGTATCAATTTTTAAATTACTTTACAGAAAATGAAGAAAAAATGAATATAGGGCAGTTAAAAAAAATAGCAATGTCCGCATTTTTCTTCACAAACTCAAATATTTGCTGTATAAACTGAAAAATCTTTAGGATTTAGCATTGTTGTGAATCACTAAACTAATATTTAGTTGTATAACCACTGTCTCTGAGAACTGCTTCACATCTGTGCTGCATGAAGTCGACCAACTTCTGGCACCTGTCAACAGGTATTCCAGCCCAGGATGATTTGACGACTTTCCACAATTCCTCTGCATTTCTTGGTTTTGCCTCAGAAACAGCATTTTTGATGTCCCCCTACAAGTTTTCTATCAGATTAAGGTCTGGGGATTGGGCTGGCCATTCCATAAGTTTAATTTTGTTGGTCTGGAACCAAGATGCTGCTCGCTTACTGGTGTGTTTGGGGTCGTTGTCTTGTTGAAACACCCATTTCAAGGGCATTGCCTCTTCAGCATAAGGCAACATGACCTCTTCAAGTATTTTGATATATACAAACTGATCCATGATCCCTGGTATGCGATAAATAGGCCCGACACCATAGTAAGAGAAACATCCCCATATCATGATGCCTGCACCACCATGCTTCACTGTCTTCAGAGTGTACTGTGGATTGAATTCAGTATTTGAGGGTTGTCTGACAAACTGTCTGCGGCCCTTGGATCCAAAAAGAACAATCTTACTTTCATCAGTCCACAAAATGTTTCTCCAATTCTCTTTAGGCAAATCCAAGTGTTCTTTGGCAAACTGTAACCTCTTCAGCACGTCTTTTTTTAACAATGGGACTTTGCGGGGGCTTCTTGCCAATAGATTAGCTTCACACAGGCATCTTCTAATTGTCACAGTACTCACAGGTAACTTCAGACCATCTTTGATCACCCTGGGGCTGATCATTGGCTGAGTCTTTGCCATTCTGGCTATTCTTCAATCCATTCGAATGGTAGTCTTCTGTTGTCTTCCACATCTCTCTGGTTTTGCTTTCCATTTGAAAGCATTGGAGATCATTTTAGCTGAGCAGCCTATCATTTTCTGCACTTCTTTATACGTTTTCCCCTCTCCAATCAATCAATCTTCTGTTCTTCTGAACAATATCTGGAACAATCCATTTTTCTCAGGTTTTCAGAGAGAAATGCATGTACAACATGTGCCACCTGATTGACATCTTTTTTTTCATAGAATGAATGACCTCACTAATTGAACCCCACTCTGCTATTATTTTGAACACACCTGTTTCAGTGATTTATTCAATTACACAAACTCAGGAGCATACATATCATAAATGTTGGGTCTGATGGTTTTCTATGACTCTACCACACCTACTGGTAAGTTATTTGCCATGTAGTAATATAATTTCTACCAAAAACAGTGATTGATCTGGTTAGTCATGTTGGACTGCTATTATTCTGAACACAACTGTAAACAGAATTGCTCATCCATTGTTTGTAGATATCTGTAAAGTCAAATGAGCCGAGCCAAAGGGGAAAATCCCCCAAAAATTGTACTCAGTCAGGAAATGAACAAATAAAACAAACAAACAAGAATTACATTCCTTTATTTACCCATAGATATCCAGCACTCCGATGAAGGAATGCTGCTTGCCAGGGACCTGCAGCGCCTGGTTGATCCTGCGGATGACGCAGTCGAAGAGGAAGGCGTACAGGTGCTTGGCCAGTGCATCACGGGCGTTGATGGCGCGCTCCACAGGCTGCGGCTTCACCACAGTCTCAGACGACAGGACAATACGCCGATGACACAGCCAGCGACACATTTCTTCCCCTCTGACTCCAAGCAGGTCACAGAATGCAGTCAAGTGAGCGTCTGTAGTCTGGGAGAAAGAAACAGAGAGGACTGATGCCACAAGAAGGAATTTTAGTGGATGTGCTGGATTTTCATGCGCAACCTACAAATCTTGTAGACCTGCATTTTAAAAAGTGATCAACCAATAAATGAATTGGTTGAATTGTAAAAGAATACTTAAACACTGGATTCTGATGAATGGGTGCTATGACATGGTATTGCTATAACGGGTTATGTAAAACACACAGCTGAAATATGTCTTACATTGACGGATGATTTATCTGAGTTAACTGCTTTGATCACCACATTGCCCAAGTGCAGAATCCCTGCCAGCATCTTAAATAAATCGGCCTGAAAGTCCTTCTTCAGCCCTGTAGAGAGGTCAGGACAATACCACCACACAACTACAATCAACTGGCTAAATGCTCAGTGTATGGAACTTTCTGCAGTTCTACTTTATGAATGTTGATGTCTCAATAATATAAAACTTCAAACTAAGTCATGCTGCAGAAAAGGAAACAGCCAGACAAAAGTCCAGGTATCCTACCCAGCAGGGTGAAAGTTCGGCAGGTTTCAGCCATCTCGGCGCGATCGTCCACTCCGGGGATCTCCATCTCCCCTCCCATATTAGTGTAATTAAACTTGTCGGCACTCACTGAAGTGAAATGCAGAGAAGACACCACATGAGTGTCATCTGTAGCGAAAATAAACTTAATTCACTGCTTATTATTCTTCTACTTTCAATCACTATTGTAATAATATACTGACTGGGTATAATATACTGACTGGGAAAAGCTCTACTTAAACAGAAAACATACTCACACAGTCTTAAGCTCTTAAAATCTGGTTGGTCTGCAGAAGCACACATCTGGTAGAAGATGTGATAGTTTCGTTCATTCTCCGACTGCAGGGTGTACAAAAATTAGCTAATAAGAAATCATTAAGCATATAAATTCAATGTTATATAAAAGAGCAGAAGAGGGCCATAGTAATAGATGTAGCAATTCCAAGTGTAGAGGACCTGACCTTGAAGCATAAAGAGACCCATCACATATACCCATCAAACCAAACCCATCACATATATCAACATTACTCACTTAAGTTCATTACCTGAAAAACAACCCTAGACTTTTCCAGAAGGTATGTCCTCATGTTGGCTCCAATAATCTGGTATCTTTTATCAAAGCTGATTTCTGTGTACTTCCCAAAACGGCTGCTGTTGTCATTCCTCGTTGTCTTTGCGTTACCTATAGCCTTCAGAAATACACCTGGTTAACTATTGCCTTAGCTACTGCCTCCAAATATACATCTAAAGCACTGATGAGTGACCAAAGCAATGCACAGAATGCTCTTGAACTTTTAGGACTCCAGGTTATTCCCTTTACCTAACAGCAGGCCATAAGTGCTGCTGAGATCAACAGTACCTCAGTGACTGGGTTTGATGCCAGAACCTTGTCCTCCACATGTTTATTGCTACCAGACTTGCTGACCATTGCAAAGTATCTCATGGCATAGCGAGCAGACACAGTCTTCCCTGCTCCAGACTCCCCACTGACTATGATAGACTGGTTCCTGTTGTTCCTGGATAAACATGTTAGGAGGATGAAATTAATAAATGGGAAGGAAAACTGTACAATTATATTGAATCTTAAACTCCACAACCACAAATCTAGTGAAGTTGAAAGAATGTTTTAACAGTAAACCCACAAAACAACTGGTTTGTTTAAACACTATAACACTCTTGCCTTGCCATCTGTTTGTAAGCTTCTTCTGCCACTGCAAATATATGAGGGTCCAGATCTCCCATATTCTGTCCAGAATAAGCATGGATGACTGCATCTCCATAAATGGGCAGTTGTTTATATGGGTTAACAGCCACTAGGATAATGCCTAAAGGATATGATGGTAAAGAGATGTATGGGAAGATAATGTTTATCTGATATATGGGAAGATAATCAGTACAGAAAGAGGAATTGTAAAATATTTCCTCAAATGCCACCCCATGAAGTTGTAAGCCCCTGGCCAGTTGTAAAGAAGTTCCAAGTCAGTTCCGAGTCAGGTTCTACAGCTTGTGTTGTTATCTCTAAGTTAGAACCACTAAATATCAAGGTTCTCTGAATGAATGACATGTTTATTGGCTACTTGACACTAATTTACTCACCACAGTATGTGTAGATGATTTTAGAGTCCACAAATCTCACGCGGAGGTTGTGCAGTACTGCTGGCTCGTGGAGGTAGCTCAGAGCAGTGAGGTCATTCTCCCCCACCAGGATATCTGGGTTGCGGAGGGGAGGTAACCGCCCATCCCCCTCCAAAGGCAATTGCAATTCCTGTTGCACAGAATTATTCATACTAATCAAACATATTAGTGCATAAAAATCTCACTACAGCATAATACATTGTATTGGTCTTGCTACTGTGTAAACCTATAAAGGTTTCCACAAATAAGTGAAGTGCTGGCTAGGCATTTAGATATTTACTGTTCCATCGTCAAGATGCAGCTGTAGAAAACGATCTCCCGGTGTGAAATCCTTTAAAATTTCCGCCGATTTCCAAACATCCTCTGCGTCGGGAATCCAAACTCTGTTGTACTGAAGTAGAGACAGGCAGAAGAAAGATGAATACGCGTTTATGAAAGAGTTGATCTTTGAAAAGTCGCTCAGGAGATGCATAAAAAGAACGAGTACAAATGAGTACGTATAGGCCAGTTGGACTTGATTTTTACACTTATAAAACAAGAGTCACGTGGAGCCTGCTTCCATTTCTACCATATGTTTGGGATTCAATAGAGAGTTTACAGTAGCCTATATAAGTTGTTGCTAAAAAAAAAAAAAACCCCAAAAAAACCCAAAACGGTAGACTACAGCGCCTAAGATAGTTTTGGACAGATATAAAAAGATTTGTTACTTTGTTAGCTAAGCTAGAGCACTTTCGTTTTCTATCTTACCTTAGTGTACAACTCCAACAATGCCATGGCAACAGGTTTCGTTTCACCTGACACCGTTTTGTTTCATGTTCTTTGCGTCCCTCGGCGTAAGTAAACTACATTATATTAAAATCTCAGAAGACTGAGGCGTCATTAAGCTCATTAGGTCACTCTCTAACCTTCCTTTACACACCTACGTACTTCGCGTCCTGTCGCCCTCGAGTCTTGTGACACCTGCTTGCAGTAGGGGTGTGTTCATTTGAACAAGGACTTAGAAAACAAAAGAAACAGGATCCTCACTCGTGTGCTCCCGCGACACGAATTCATACATTCTTGAAAGCAAAAAAATAAAAATTAAAAAAAATAACTGATGAAAATGCAACATAGAATTGGTCGATGAAGGCTATAATTTGCACATTTCAGTACAAAAAAAAAAACCACAAAACACAAAACACACAACTCGATGGGACAAGGAATGGATTTAGAACACATTTAGAAGTAAAAAAAAATAACTTTTATTTTTACATAATGCATTTAGTTTTAGTTGAAATAACATTTATTTAAAATTGTACCTAAATGTGTGTAAAGTATCTCTAAAGTTTGCACTTTTAAAAATATATCTTTATTATTCATATAAATGTAAAGAAAGATATTACAGATTACAAGGCTATCAAACAAATTAAAATTTTACATTTTAGCTTTAGAGAGAGTGAAATTCAACAAAAGGCTGAAATTCATCCAATCACAATCATCTTTTAATAAACAAACAATCAGTAATAAGTTAATGCAATAATTTAATCACCATATCACCTAAAGACTGGATAATAGTATTCAATTTCTGCCAACTATGACACATTAAAGGAGACTAGTCCTGGTTTCTTAGGTGCTCGGACATGAAGGTAGACAAGAGAAATGAAGTCATATTTAAAATGATCAATTTTGCATGTTCCCAGTTAACGCAAGCATGTATTGATATGTACCAGATAAGAAACAGCATACAGCAGAGATGCATCGAGTTCAAGAAACTTTTCATTTCAAACTTAAGAGGCAGAAATCCACAGACACCAAGTCTAAATTCAGTTTACAAAAGTAAATTCTTCAATCTGGGAAGGCATGACTGCATGAAAAATCTGTATCTGCTGACACATCAATATCCCTATTGTCACTTAAGTAACAGGCAACATGCCTGTTTTTTTTGTTTGTTTATTTTTTTAATGGAAAGTAACTTTTAGTGAGAAACTGAAGTAGGTTAATCTATGTACTTTTTAAAAAAACGTGCTTAAAATTGGGTGAAAAATTATTTTTTACTAATGTAGTTTTTGTGAGATTCTTCAGAACCATGTGCCTAGTAATAGAAGGTGAATACATCTGAAGATGGTGAGGGAATTAACCTCTTCATTTCTAAATATGTTCAGAAACAGCATTTTCACATTCCCATATTCCAAATAGTGAAGGCTACATCAAGTTTTGTTGTAGATGGTCAGAACAGATTGTTACCAATCATGCACCTCAAGACTGCAACTAAACGGAACACACTTTAAAGTAATACGGGCCATTCTGCAACTAATGTAGTTATCCAAGCTTACGTCTCATAAGTGCACCGGGTATGACTCCCCACTACCCCCTGCTCAGTGGTCAGAAGCATGTGAGGAAACTGAGGTTGAGGCTAGAGGGGATCTGGAGGTTCTCTAGGGCCACAGCAGATGGGCTGAAGGGAAGGAAGATGGGGAAGACGGTCTTACTATCCATCAGCAACTGAGGAGACTCCTGACGGCCCTTCAGGAAAGCCTGAAGAGAACATGTGCAGCAGAAAATTACAACACACGCACACATGCGCGCACACCCAGTAATGCACAACACCACGAGCAAAAAACTCACCTGTACAGATTTCATGAAGGAGACAGACACTCTTTCCTCAAACTCATTGAGTGGTGTGTAAAGGTTGAGTATCTTCACAATCTTTTGCATGGAAAGAAGATACATAAAAGGATTCAAAAGGTTAAAATAAATTTCCACAAAACAGTGTGGAAAAATTGGCAGCTACTGCACAACATGCATCCCCACCAGCATGCCAAAAGCATTAATACATTATATAGTTTTCATATTCTCTCTCTCTCTCCTCAGCCAGAGTGATTGTCAAGTTTAAACCATTATAAGGACACTTTATAGGGCACTGCATCAGGTTTTCTCCACTAGAAGGAGAAAAGGGCATATCAGGGACACGTCAGCGAATTTTCTTGCTCTAGAGGGCGGATCATAATTTATTACATGAACAGGCACTCTAGAGGGTACTCAATCATTCCCCCCCCCCCATTAAGGTCACTCAATAGGGCACTTCCTCTTATTTTCACATCTCCAGAGTGCATTATAGAAATGCATCATCAACTATGGGGGCACGAGATGGCTCCGTCCCCCAGCGCGTCTCTCTGAAACACAAACCCCCATGCTACATTGCCATACCTCCCCACCTCTGCATGTGTTTGAGTCATTACCTGTGGAGCTGTGAGGGCAGTGCACATTGTGGCGATGGCCTCTGCATCTTCCCCACTCTTCTTCTTGACCTGCAGCAGCTGAGCAGCCTGGATGAGGGGCTCCAGTGTCTCCTTCACCCCGCCCCCCTGGACACCCTTATCCATCAGCCACTCCTCCAGCTGACACACGTTATACCTGTGCATACGCACACCAGACCCGTAATTCAATCCTTATCTCTAAACAAAGATAATCAGAATAACAACAAGCTTAGACAGGGCTTTGGACAAAAATGTATTGGAGATGACCACTCATTCATGCTCACCTTAAAACTTCAATTAAGAAAACAAAAACAAAAAAAGTGTCCAAACTTTATTGTGCATAAGACATGGCACAGTGGTGCACCCTGCTGGCCAGTACCTGATCTGCAGCCCTTTGCTCCAGGAGCACATGTCCTTGCGCAGGAGCAGATTGTTGAGTGTGACGGCACAGATGATGTGAAACTGCTGTTTGACAGCCTGTCTGATGAGATCAGGGTCATTACCATGCTTGACCAGGGTGGAGTGGAAGGAATCGAGTTGTTTGACGATGGACTCCAGTGTATAGGAGACCTCCTCAGGGAAACTGGAGGTACGCTTTCTAAGCCCAGTGGGCTTCAGCCCCAAGACACCTGGGATGGTGTCCTGTTCCAACATGCCCGCCGCTAGGCGAGAAGGGCAAAGGTAAGGGAAACATTAGGACAGAGGCAAGAGAAACTGGAAGAAAAGTTCAACATTAGCAGCTCCGAGGGAGCAGAACCTGGCCCTCACCAGTCATAGGCTGCAGGATGTTCTCCATGCACTTGATGAGCTGCTGGTAGATCTGGATCACCAAGTCACTTAAAACCTGTCTGTACTCAGTCAAGTCAAAGTTCAGTAGGCACTGCTCATTCTGCTGTGGAGTGTTGTGCTTCGTGTAGGCCTAACAGTGTTCAAACAGGGGTCAAAGATCAGGGATCAAACACACAAAAAAGCATGAGAATAGAAAACAACACACACCCACACCTACCTCTTCTCCACTGTACTGTTTCAGGCAATGTAGGAAGCGACAGGTGTTGGCCAGCCAAAATGAAACTGTTTCAAAGTCATCACCTCTTTTCTGTAAAGAGAGGACAGATTCAATTCCATTTAAACTTAATCCTAATTACAATGGTGAAAATCTAAAAACAGTATATATCATTAAGGGCTAAGATGCTCATACAAAAAGACATTCTGTAATCCCCCCCTGTGCTCAGGCTCTCCACAGTGGCACCCATTAAACTAATGAGCTCGCCTCCTTAACAAAGAAGGGAACTCAATTAGTGAAATCTAGTTTTGTGGTACACAACTGGAACAAGCAAGAAACGGATTACCCATGGAATAACAGCACCCTAGGACCAGCCTGCTAAAAGGGCGTGCTGTGAGCAGCATCATTCTCGTTCTCTCACCTTCAGCACGTTCTTGATGCAGTTGATGGAGGAGTTGAGCAGCGTGTAAACCCTCTGGTCATCAGTGGTGTAGTCAGCATGACGCAAGCACATGAAGAGGAGGTACGCTGGCAGGTCTGGGATCAGGCTCACAGCAGACGCTCTGGGCTTCATATCTGAGGCATACAGCAGTGCATGCATCCAACAATAATATAAACACCAAACTACAAGCTACTCCCCCAGGAATCTGTCCCCAGATGAGGTCTAAAGCCACCTCACTGGCTCCAGGACAGGCTTTGAACTGTCGGTTATTTGAATACTTCAATTCCACAAATGTCAGAGTGCAAGAACTGCAGGCGAGTTGGTTTAATGAAAGCTTGTCACCTGTGATGAGGGTCCTGAGCAGCTTGCTCTCGTCCTGCTTCTTGTACTCCAGCATGCCCTCGCAGTGGCGCGCCTTACGCATGAGCGCCGGCAAAGCTGCACCCGCCCGAGCCTCTACACTCAAACCGCACTCGGCAGAGCCTTTCAGCATGTAGTAATGTGTCAGTAAACACCACATGAACTACTGCACCACTGCAACATGTCTAATAGACATTCATCATAAGATTAGATAGCATGAGATTAGATAGGGTTTATTGTAATGAACTTACTGTCGGATGCCTCAACCTTCTTCAGGTGAATCTTCAGCTGTTTCTTCAGCTTGCGAATGGTCTTGTCCTGCTTGTCCATCTGCTCCATGAGGTCCTACAGTTATTAAAATGATCTGTCATTCATTTAAAGGACAGAAAATCCCCCCCACCCAAGACCTCATTTCTAAAAGGGGAGGCTACATAGGGAAGGGCCAAATCATGCACGTGGGTGGAAGCTGTCTCTGTCTGCCTCACTGCATCTCCATCTCACCAGGTTGTGACGGGTGAGGCGGTTGATCTCGCACTCCAGGCCAACGTTCCTGCATCCGTCCTGAGGCTGGAGGGTGTGCAGGAGGAGCTGCTGCTCCTTCCTCTCCTCCTGGAGGGCATGCAGCTCCACTCTCAAAGCCTCCAATTCCTCAGTGTGGGCCTGCCTGTCACTCTGCAGCTGAGACTCCAACAACCTACAGCGAGGTAGGTCAGATATGGTGCATGAGGAACAGAGGGTCCTTTTCTTAAAATGAATTGTACATAAATGGACATGGGCAACTGTCTCTTTGCAGCTCACTTGTTAGTTTCCTTCAGGCCCTCGTATGCCAGCCACAACTCTCCATCCTCATTTAGCTCATGCAGATCCAGAGTTGGGGATCTTAATACGCAGACACATGAAGAGAGAGGAGTGGTCTCTGACAATTGCTGGATTTAGTAGGGTGGTGAATGCAGCCATGATGGGAGCAAGTGATCAGAGTTAGAATGTGGTAGGAGGGTACCTGCTAGCGTGACCAGAGTCACCTTCAGTCGCCGCTTCCTGAAAGAGAGCAGAAACGTGGTGTGGGAGTGAGAGAATGAGCAGGACCCGGCGGTAAGCATAAGCAGAATGGCTTCACGTCATAGCTGAATGACAGTTCCAGAACTAGTCCTGATGCTGTCATGTACGTGTACATGTGTGTGTGATATTATATATAAAAATGCCATATCTCTGGACCATGCCTTTATGCCTTTACCTTATTCTTGAAGGCCTCCAGGTTTACTAGCTGAGTGCGCAGAATGAGCACCTCCTCCTTGCGCATTTCCAGCTCCTCATTGGTGGAGTTCAGCTGTTCTAGAAGCACATTATAGGCTGGAGCTCCAGGGGACACCAGCCCTGAGCCCTCCCCAAGACTGAGAGCCACCCGCAGCTCCTTCAGGTCCTTCTTCAGCCTCTTATTCTCTGCCTCCAGCTCCTGCCGCTGTCATCAGGGAGCAGACCACAAAATGGATATTTCAGGGGTGAAAAAATAAAATAAGTCACAACCTGAGATTGAAGATTTTACAGATAGCTCATAGCATCATGTAAAAATGTACTACTAGTGATGGCCAGTAAGTGAACCAGACATTTTTAGATTTTATTCATAAGACACTGCTAGTATTGATCATAAATAATAAATACAATACAGTTAAAGGCAAAAGCTGCAGTACACATGTCTGTATATGGTCTTACCTTCTGTGCTTCGTAGTCTCTCTCAGCTCCTATCGCTCTCTGACACTCTTCCAGGTCCTGAAGGCCAGAAAGCATACACATTCATGAATGATGCTCATGAATAAAGCTCATCTCCTGAAGCAAGATGTGAAAGGGTCTTACAATATCTTTTTCTTTTTACAGATCAAGGCATTTATTCCCCACACCAGAGATGTAATTGCCGGCGTTCCTCAAAACAGTAACACTAAGCATGACAGGCTTGTGGCAGCCTGATGGAGATTACATTAGTAGACTTCCCTGGTCTTAGCGAGGCAGTATTCATGTGTTCTGGGCTGTGTGGGCACTACATGATGAAGTGGTGTACTTAAGCTGTGCCAGTGTGCTGATGGGAAAGGAGATTTCAATTTAGGGTAAATTTTATTCTAGATGGAGCACTTAAATTGTGCTCCAGTAACCAATAACAAAAGTGGAGGATTCCACTAAAACCATTCCAGTTTTGAAATCACATGCAACCTCTGAAGTGTTGTGAACCTGGTCTGATGTGGTTACATTGGCACGGTCCTGCTGGAGCTGCTCCTCTCTGGAGTCGCACTCGTTCTGCAGGTGGAGCCTCTGCTTCTCCAGCTCAGCCACTCGCCTCTGCAGCTTCAGCAGAAGGGCCATGTCCACGCCTCCATTCAGCTCCTCCTCCTTACAAGGCAAGATAAGGCAGTTATGCTGTGCATTCATATTTGTTACCATTTGTCAAATAGGTATATGTATTGTATAGTACTGACTGAAGCATAAAGCACATTAATTGAGAAACGAAACTCTCTAGATGTGAACATTGGCAGTAGCAAATGGGGCATGCTCAGGGAAAAAGACCACAAAAAGAAAAATAATTTCTCATTTTAAGCATTAAATATGCTGAGCTTCTCAATTGCCAAACATTTTATGAAAGCATGGGCCTTACTTTTGCAGCCTCTCTCTCTGATTTCAGATCAGCATGCTGTTCTTCCAGTCGGAGGTGTTCAGACAGAAGGTTCTGGTAGTGAGTACGCTCTTCATTTAGCTCCATCTCCAGACGCTCAGCATATTCCTGATGAGTCTTCTCCAGCTTATCTATAAATGTATTAGAGAATAAAAATATAACTGGAAAAATAACTTGACAGGGAAACCAGCGGGATAAGACCAACCAGTAATCTGCTGGCCCTGGTCCTGGATTAGCCTGTTCAGTTCATCTTTCTCACTCTTCAGCATACCATTCTTCTCATTCAGCTCTGCAACCACCTTCAAGGAGAGCACAGAAGATCAAAGCCCTTTTATATTATATACATACACACACACACACACCCCTATTTATTTATGTGTTTTTACACTTTGCTATCCTTTCATGACACGTCAAGACTCTTGACCTGCCAGTAAGTAAGTATTAGTAGATCTAAAAGAACATGAACTCATTATTGACATAATTCAGTTGTCTTGATGTTAAGGCTGCTATTCTGTGCATGAGCACCATCACAACTTTGTTCATAGTGGTTAAAACTCTTAGAACTGCCCTTCTGTTGCATATTCCTTACATCTTACCTTTCTGCTCCTATCCAGTTCCTGATGTACCAATCCCAGCTCCTCTTCCAGGGCAGACACCCGGATGCCAAGGTGACGTGCATCCTCTTCCACTCCTTGCAGAGTCTCTAGGTGGTGACGCAACTTCTCCAGCTCGGCCACACTAGTGCTCTCAACCACGCTCAAGTGCTCAGACAGCTGCCTGTTCTCCTTATGCTGGACATGGGGAGCATAAACACACATGCACACACGCACCTTTATCAGTAAAAAAAAATAAATACATTTACTCCTTACTTTAAAAAACAAAAAGCAAACAACAACAACAACAACAACAACAACGACGCAGCCTGAGATGCCAGGATAGACTCCACCCCCCCCCCACCACTATGACCCTCAGTTCCTAATAAGTAGTTTAGAAGATTAATGAAAACAAAAATGAAATAACACCACACCTGCTCATCCACTTTCCTCTGCAGTTGTATGATCTTGTTCTCCATTCCAATGCTGAGTTTCTTGTAGTGCTCGATGGAGCGTGCTTCAATCCTGAGTCTCTTGAGCTGTCGGCGGGCCAGTGTGCGGCGCACGCAGCACTGCAGGTAGATGACCGCCTGCACAGAACGTTTGTAGTGCAGCCGAGCCAGCCAGCCCCGCACCCACCTCTGTACCACCACCGCCTTCTGCTCACAGCGCAGCTGAACACGACACACAAACACATTAAAAATGACTGTGTATAATGGTCTAAATCCTAATGCAAACACATTAATTACATTTGTGTAGATCTCAGTTGTGACCTTTTTCTGTTCTTCTCAGCATTGCCAGTTTAAAGTGTCTGACTTGCATTCTACTCAGTCAAGCGTTAATTAGTTAATACCAAAATACCATACCCTCTGAGGCTGTCACACTGGTATAAAAATAAATTCCAGTGTAATGACTATGCTCATGTTTTAACCTAAACAAATCACCAAAACTATTGCTTTGAAACTGGTATTGTCCTACGCTCAACAACTGAAAAATAGCAGCACGCGTTTGGTATGACCCCGACACTGATACTATAGGAGGCCGCGGGCTCTACCTGTGTGTACCGTAGCCGTGCTGCGTGGCCACGGAGCAGACGCTGGAGCAGCACTGCGGCAGCTCGCTGGCGCTGGAACAGCCGCCTGGCTACACACATGCGCTGGTACTTTTGCAGGACCACCACCGCCCTGGTCCGCCTCAGCGACTTACAAAAGCTGACCAGTAGGAAGGTAAAAGCCGGTTACAGCGCTGCCCCTGAACAAAAGCTACACCACCAACAGCAGCTGGATGACGTCTAATGTAACAGAGGCACTGGTAATACTCAAACAATCAAAGCTTTGTGGGGGAACTCACGCTCGTGCCTGCTGGCCCCGTGCGCATCTCTGGATGGTGACCGCAGCTCTGCGGACACACAGGTATTTCTTGCGGGCAAGCCAGCAGCGGATGGTCTTCTGAATCATGACGCAGGCAGCACGCAGCTTCTCGGCTCGCAGTTTCTCCAGATACGCCACCTGTCCCGCCCTGAAGAAGATCTTGGTCTTACCAAATTTGTACTTATCACTGTCCTGTGAGAAACGAAAAGGAATGTTACAGACCGGCATGGCCAGCCTCATTCAACATATGCTATTAAGAGAGTTAACAAGTAATTAAAAGCAGCAGTGTTTACATTTGGTGTCCAGTGTTTTTTCACCACTACATAAATAACCTTGTTACCTGTATGAGCTTCTCTAGAACATTCTGGCATGACAACTTTCTGTCTGAGAGCACATCTTTCTGTTTCATCAGCACTCTGTAGCGGATGAAGAACTCCTGATATGTCCATCTGACAAAAGTGTTTATAAAACATCAAAGTCATCCTCCAAGGCATTTTAGCAGTTGGTCATAACCATTTTTATTGGTTTGGAGTAGAATAAATGAACCTGGATGGAAAGCCTGCTGCCGAGATACGGATAGTCTCCAGAACACCACACGCTCTCAGCTGCTGCGCTGCTCTACTGTTCTCCATCCTGAAGAGATAGCGAGAGAGAAAAAGAAGAAGGGGCAAGAGAGAAACTGTAATGCATCTGAACAACAGAGAATGCATCTTAATTAAGCCATCCAAGATGAAAGTTCAGGTTACTGACATGAAAGGGGATTTGTGGTCATTGGGTTTAATGCAGCGTACATAGTGTGGGGTTGTAGCATTCAGAGTCTCCATGAGCAAGTGGAGAGAGTTCCGAAACTAAAACAGAGAAGGAGAAGCTAAGCAAACACTCCAGCCGTGGCTAACAAAATTCAGATCTCTTGAATGGTGAATTAAACAGCTGGGACTGACAGGTGGTTTTAGAGGAACATGAAAGGTCAGTATAGGGTTGTCCCTCGAACCTGCAGCCCAACCGATTTCTTGTGCTCTCTGAAGGACTGCCCCACACGCGTCATCTTTGTGCGGCCAGATGCTGCGATGCTACTAGGACCAGAAGCATTTGCCTCTTCCTGGAAGAGCTCCAGCAGTAAAGCAAACTGAAAGAGGGAATTTCAAGGGAGATGCATTGAAACATGAGCAGAATCAAAACATATCCCACGTGCACACTGCACTAATATTCATTCAACGAACACTGTTTAAAAAATAAAATAAATCTAAATACAGGCAGATTATTATTCAACACATATTAAATATTTCCGGTCTTAAAATCACTTTCTAGTCTGCAAGATAAAATTGTTCTAAACCACAATTAAACCATTGGGAACTTTATAATGGCGTGTAATTTGCATTAGCTGTAATACATAAGTCTCAACTATGCATGTGTCTGAACTCATGACAAAGAAGTGCTCTCACAGCGCTCACAAATACTAAGAGTAAGCATTTTACTACACCAAAAAGACATCACAGAGACTAAAATTTCCAAGAAGTTCCAAGATAGGGAGTTGGGTGGAGGGGGAGGGGTTAATTCTACAAATCTTGAAAAAATGGCAACTGCACAAAGATCGTGACAGCAAAAACGACAGCAGTGTGGCAGATTCCCAAGCTTTGAATCAGCAGGAGAGATCGTACTGCATCTTACTTGATGTGATGTGTGGTACTGTGCACTACAAATGATCTATAAACTGACACCCTGTATATAGCCTCTCCATGGCAACAGATTAAATAGACAAAACAGTCCAATTGAATTTAGAAAAAATAAATCACAAGCACATGAAATTTAAGTGATTTTTAAAATTTAACCTGTTAAAATTTTAAATCTGTCAAAATGTCATGATGGCTGTTGCATGAAATTTGACAGCAAAGTTCAACTTTACGCTATAGCATGTTCCTCACAAGAGCAGAACTAACGGGTGACTTGGTAGAGTGGGTAATACTCCCAGGCTGCACAGACCTGACTCAACTTCAGCACTTGTATCTGCTCCTCGTTGACAGTGTCTTTGTTCTTCTCCAGAAACCCCTCACACTGATACTCCACCTGAGGTATAAACAAAAGTACAATAAGAAAACAAAAAGGAATAAACTCATGAAAAGAATTCTGGTTGTAGTTCTTGAACCAGAAATATTTCTGTACCTTGTCAGCAAAATGGTGGACGATGAAGGCTTTGTTGGACATGCGTGGTTTGTCAAAGTGACTGCTCTTCTTCAGGTGGCTGTTATAGAGCTTCTGAGCCCATGAGTCATCTGATCCCTTTGGCATCTGAGGAAATTATGGCAAGTTAGGAGACTAAAGCATCCACAATGAAGTGAAAAACCATCACACTGTTCATCTGCAAGGTACACACGCAAGATAAAATAAAAGAACATTTGGTTTGGTTTGGAGAGAGGGAGGGATGGATACATGTTTACCATGCATTCCTCATCAAGCAGATCCAGCAGTCCCATCTTGGCTTCAATCAGGTTAATGCACGTCTGATTGTCATAGAAATCAATTAGAGTCCATGGGATCTGCTCTCTCAAATATTCCTCTTGCTCCAGTTTGAAGACATGCTGGATAGAAAATGTCCAAGTTAAGGTGATGAGATGTTTCAGAAATAGTAAATAGTTTCGCTTATCTAAATAATGGAGAGCACATGCAACATCCCGCACTTACCACATTAAACTGTTGCTGGAGTTTCTCATTGGCATAGTTGATACAAAACTGCTCAAAGCTGTTGATTTCAAATGTTTCAAACCTAGACATATGAAATATTTGATTAATCGATCCTAGACTAACAAAACAACGCCTAGTAATCAAGCGGGCAACTCCCTCCAACAACACTATTCCCAACAATGTTTTCAATATTAAAGCCACAAGCATGTGTAAATCTTTTCACTTGCCCATAGATATCCAGCACACCAATGAAGGAGTGCTGCTGGCTGGACGAATGTAGAGCCCGATTGATCTGGCCGACTATCCAGGTGAAGAGCCTGGCATAGATGAGCTTAGCCAAGGCATCGCGCCCGTCCATTGCCTCTGCCTTGGACAGGGGTTTGCTGAAGGTTTCTGTGACTGTCTTCAGTTTTTTATGACACAACCAGTGGGCCATGGGCTCACATGACACCATCATCAGCTCACAGAACTTAGACAGGTGGCTGTTTTCAGCCTAAATATTGAATAGCATAAGCAAAAACAAGGGGAGAAGCATATTAAACAGGCTGTTCACGATATACGTTTGCATAATGGTAAAGGATTGCCTATAACAGTGATAAGTCACTCCTTGAGGCCAAGAACATAAGAGCACTGATCCACTCTACTAATGTTTCTGGTAATGTAGTTCATTCATCAGTCAAATGTACTACAGAGGGTCTAACTACCATTAAGGATAAATTCCATATAGATTTGTACCATGACATCATTTAAATGTGAAGAAACAGGACCTGAGTTTAGGTGTTTTACTTCCAAAAACAATGCTACTCTCAGGCAACTTAACATTAAAATTTTGGCCATCAGTTTGAGCTCCATTCAGATCAAGCCCTCTTCCATAAATATGCTAGATCTTAAAAATGTGTACTGGTATTCAGATTTGAAATTCCTTTTGGAAATGGTGTTCTGAATGGAGCTCTACTGCATGCTCACTGCAGTTTTATTTTCTCCATCTAAAACTCACTGAGATGCTGCAATTGGCTGAGCCTCTCCCCGACACCGCCACGTTGCCCAGGTGAAGGATGGCTGCCAGGACTCGGAACAAATCCAACTGTTGCCTTTCACCAATTCCTGCAGGTATCATTCACATGAATCTGACATTGCACAACACTGGTCCACTATGAGGCCTTCATTTGGTGAAATCAAAACTACCTCCAATAGAGAGAAAAAGAGACTTTTTTACCCAGGAGTAAGAATGCCTTGCAGGTGGCCTGCATCTCCTGGGCATCATCCACTTCTTCTATGATGGGGCTTCTGCCTTGGTTAGTGCAGTGGAAGTCACTCGCGCTGCCTTCAGAAAGAGACTGCTCATTCAGTGGGAAGTGGGTAAGGTACTAGGAAACTGGTCCAAGCTGATGCAGTAGGTGGGTGGGTGGGGAAATAAGACAATCTACTGTACTGGTGTCATCTTCCCCATTAACTAGAATATCTCAATTAACAGGCTTATTCACTCATCATATTTATCACTTATGTTTAAATCATAGCGATACTTCATGAAACAGGCAAGGTTTTTTGCATACATTTTGTTTCCTGAAACCTGTATGAACTTGAATGATCTTTAATGAACAGTGAACCGCATGTTGATGTAGATCACACAGAACGTGTGTCATACCTAACTGCAGAGCTCTGAACTCAGGCAGATGAGCAGAAGCACAGAGCTGGTAAAAGATGTGATAGTTGCGTTCTTCAGCCGCCTGAAATGCAGGTTATGGTCATTAAGGTTATGATCCTTATTGATCAGTTATTGAGCTTGTTTAAAGAACAAGTTGCAGTTTTTAAAAAAAGACCACATTATGACTTTTGGGAATTATTAGTCAGCTTGACTTAGGACATAACCAGCTTCTGCTTTTATAGCCAAACAGTATGCCAAAAACAGGGAAGCAAAGTTACTCTGGAAGTCATCCAGCATTAGGACAGAATAATGAGCATCTCAGTAAAAAAAGGCCCTCCAAAGCCAGTGAAGTACTGCAGTGAATAGTCAGCAAGATAAACAAATGACCTGAAACACCACTCTTGACTTCTCCAGTAGGTATGTCCTCATGTTGGCGCCAATGATGTGATGCTTCCTGTCAAATCCGATCTCTATATACTTTCCAAAGCGACTGCTGTTGTCATTCCGTGTTGTCTTGGCATTTCCAATGGCCTGGTAATGAATGTATCGAGTGTACATAGAGAACAAAATTTACTTGCTTCATCATAAAAATGCAGACAACACATTTGTAATACAGTTAAGTGGGCTGCTATGGCTTTACCCATCTGATAAGACACTAACATTTGTTCTACCATAGGCTTTCAAAAATGATTAATTTTCAGTACATTAAAAGATTAATAACAATAAATAAATACCTCCATTATGGGGCTGGAAGCCAACACTCTCTCCTCCACACTGGCCTTGGTAAAGGAGCCACTGACGGTTGCAAAATAGCGCATGGCATATTTAGCAGAGACAGTCTTCCCTGCTCCAGACTCCCCACTAACTATGATGGACTGGTTCCTCTCATCTCTAATGAGAGCGGACAAGATCATCCATTTCAGAATATACAAGCAAAGGAGTGCTCCAAACAAACAGGGAGAAAAAAAAAAAAAAAAAAAGATATTCAGGTATAAAGGTAATCTATTTATACTGCATTAGACTTCTTATTAAATGGTTTTTGATTAATGGCTTATCTATACTCATTAGGAAGGTATTGCTTTTACAAAGCAATTTAGTGTGCAGATTTACCTGTCCTAAGTGAGTGAACAGTGTTAAAGAACCTCAAACCAGTAAAGTGCATGAAACAGAAGTGTTTGACAATAAGATAATAACTAGAACTGGACTGTACAAGACACAGATAGGGCCTTTTTAAAGGGGAGAACTTTAACAACTGAAAAGCCTAGAACAAGGTCACAAACCTGGCCATCTGTTTATAGGCTTCCTCAGCCACGGAAAAGATATGAGGGTCCATGTCCCCCATGTTCTGCCCACTGTATGCATTGATGATGTCAGTTCCATAGATTGGCAGGGGCTCATAAGGATTGATGGCCACCAGGATGATTCCTAATTAGAAACTGCCATTTAACCCAAGAAGCTTCAGTGTGGAGTAGCTCAATAACGTGAAACTGAACAGCACAAGTGACAATTTTGCAAATAAAGCTACCAAGAAGCGCTCTCCTCCTCTTAGCAGCCTATTACTCAGTGCTGAAAGACTCAACAGCTGCCTGTAAAGATCTCTACACAATTATCTAAATGCATACTAAAGTTTGCAGCACACAGCTCTGCAGTGCAATATTCATGGGCCAGGCACGTAATCAAGCAACTCCAAAGTCTACAGTACACGCGACTATGGCCAGAGACCAGCTGACGTCAGAGTGGGCAACTCACCACAGTACGTGTAGATAAGCTTTGAGTCGATGAATCTCACGCGGAGGTTGTGCAGCACAGCCGGCTCATTGAGGAAGCTCAGGGCAGTGAGGTCATTCTCCCCCACCAGGAAGTCTGGGTTACGGAGGGGAGGTAGAGCGTTGCCTTTGGGGTCCAATTTATACTCCAACTCCTTTATTAACGTCAAAGGACACCATAAAGGAATGACCATCATAAATAACAACTTATGTAAAAATAAATCACTTTATTAGAAAGGAAGATGACAAACAGATCAGCTAGTCTGTAATTATACATAAATAAAATGCACCTAAGACAGGTGTAGTTTACCTTACAAAATGGCCAGTGACAGTAGGTGCAGTATATGTAGTTTCTAATATGGTTGGTGATGCGTGTATATCAAACTTTTTTGGAGTTTTTGTGGTGGTACGTTGTGGTGGATCTGCAGATTTTGTGCTACTTAGTCGAGTGAACTGGATCATGGAAGCATGGGCCCTGACACTAGATTAACAGCCTCAATTTGTGAAGCTTGACTAAATTGACTTATAAAGGAGCCTTGAGTACATTTGAGCTAGACACCCTCTCGACTGCGGATTCAGCAGGACAGCGAAGCTTTGGATAAAACATGCAAAGCAGCTTTAACTCATCAGTAAGACATATGCAGGCTACATCTAAATTTAAACGGACAGCTGTGGCACACAAATGACTCAATATCTTGATCCCACTGCAAGTGTTTTTTAAACAAGGATTCAATTATTGTGCAGTAGAATTTTGAGTATTCACAAACAAACTTCCTGCCATCTTTCACAATTAAGTCACTCTTTCCACCTGGGCTTGCTTCTCATGATATTTTTGTACCATCTTTGTCTTCCCTTCTCTTCCTTCCAAATGTAGATACACTTGTGACCAGTTACATACTGGCATCAGTTTCATTGTTATAACTGTTGTTTTTTTTACTGAGTATATTGGTGTCATTTGTACTTCACTCAGTAAAAAGCATTTTCTATACTTAGAGCTAGTTCATTTGTCTTGCAAAGAAAAATACTTCAGTACCTAGTAATGGATCAAGTCAACTTCTAGCTTGAGCATCAGGTTCAGAATTTGAGTCGATATTTACAGAAAGAAAAGAACATATGCAACGTTTCCCACTAACCGTGCCGTCCTCCAGTTGCAGCTGAAGAGCACCGTCTCCAGGGTTGTAGTCTTTTGTCAGCTCTGCTGATATCCACACCTCCGTAAGGTGGGTGATCCAAACCCGAGCATACTACAGAAGGAAAGGCTCGGAGTTCTCATCTCAAGCATAGAACCAATAATGACAAACGCCGTTTATACAAATTGGTTGCCTTTGTAGTAGTACAGGTTCTTTAGCACAAAATTTGTTCACGGACGTTTTTTTTTTCGTAGGCCACACAGTTGGCGTCTAGGGTCAGGTTACACTGACATGTAGACACGTGCAATAATGTTACCAAAAAACAAAAAGACAAAAAAAAGCGATTACAGACCAACTTAAACGCATATTGAGGGCAATTGCTGTTTGTTGCAGAGCTTTAGAGAGCACTCGAGTGCACTGGCAGTGAAGGTACAGATCCTTCCGATGCACTGATCAAAACAGCATAAAATGGAATGATTTACCTTTGAATACAGAGCCGGCGATGCCATAACGCTTTCTAAAAAATTATTATAATTTATTTTAGGAATAGGACGTAGTTCTTCATGTGGCGAACATTCACAAGTGTCGACATCTGTAATCTCCATGAACTTGCCATGCACTCTTTAATGAGTTGTATGAGTGCAGGCGAGTTTAAGATCATCCTTACAAAGTCTCTAGGCATTCTGGGTATAACGCTTAATGGATTCTATGATAAACCGCTGCTTGCTGAAGTTGTGCAAAAATCGCCACCCAGTCGTAAAGTAACCTGTTTCTTTTCCAAGACATATTAGGTGGATAGTAAGATCATAATTCTAAAATGACTAACAGGCAGTGTAAATACAGACACATTTTGAAATGTTTACTTTGATGTAATAAATGTCATTTTAAGCACCTGCACAACCTGTAGTGTATGCAACATTTAGCTACATAAGTTAAAGGTTGTGATTTTCCTACTTACAGGCATTAAATCAAAGCTTAAATTTTAATTCATGTTATGTCTTTTGAAATCAGTTGCAATACTTTTGGGAGTGGACAGTCTCGGTAGTCTACCTCCAAGTTGCAGTATCTATTTATCCACTGCTTTGAAAATTAAAAATATTTTATCAAAAAGACTAAACACCTCTACTAACTTTGTCAATAAACATTACAGGACATAGAAATTACAAGGGAAAAACATTCACTGCTCATTTGCACTTTGGACAGTGAAAGGAGTCAGAATTTATTTTCTAGTGAATTTATCAGTTATTAATTTTTTGCAAGTTTGTGTGGTCACATTAAAATGCAAATTAGTTTATGCATCTATGACAAGGGAGAACAATATGCTTATTAGGCCACCAATATTCAGATAAACAGACTAAAAAGTAGTCTGTCAGCTTTTTTTTTTTTTTTTTTTTTTAAAATCACTCTGCATACCACCGTGCAGATACAGGGATGACAAGAGAACATAGATCTGTAAGTTTATGTGCAAAACTATTTTATTTACAAAACAAATGGCACAGTTGTGACTAAGTGCTTGTGCAGTTTGAATATTATTTGCTGCACCAACTAGAAGACATAAGAGATGAAAGAAGATGAAATATCAGCACAAGCTCCTGACCAAAGCCACAAATGCCCCCCACCCACCCAGAGTGGGCAAATATTGCCCAGGAGAAACTGTGCCAGATACAATTAAGGCCGTTAACACAAGTCACAGACAGGAGGCAAGCAGCGCTAATCAAAAAATCCCTCTGCTTTTCACGAGACATAGTTTAGACAAATGAGATCTGTTCAAGCCTTTCAATCAAACAGCAAAATACACATAAATCACTGCAGGGAAGTGAGTACTTAAAAATCTAAAATCCTAAAAATGTTTGTTCAAGTCAAGATTACAGTGTGTTTAAACCTGAGAGTAGACTTTATAGCTACATCTACTTCTACAGCCAAAACCTTGATACCACAGATGAATAGGTTAAGAGAGCACCCAGCAAACAAGTGTTCAATTTTATCAAAATGTTTTCCCAATCAATTAAACAGGCAATAAGGGGGTGGGGTGGAGGCAAGGGAAAAAATAGAAAAATGGAGAAAGGGGTATTAACAAGCTCAAGACACTAGGAATGGTAAAGGGACACAAAGTCCACAGGGTTCATATCAGACAGCCAGTTTACTGGCAACCAGTGAGGGCTTCCTTTGGGGTAGATCCTGAGGTGTGGGGATGTGGTCTCCAGTGATCTCAGTTTTTTCAGCTGTGGCTGATGGAAGCTGTTTATTCTTCATCTTGGCTTTGGCCATATTATAATCTCCTGAATCAAAGTATTTTTGCTGCAAAAAGAGTAAAAACTAGGTTATACAGATACAATTACAATGTTTTTGGTCTGGTTTGATACCCCCCCCCCCCATCACGACACCAGCTTCCCCCAAAAAGTGTTTGACACATCAGTCTGTAAAAAACACTGGTCAGTTATTTTGGGATGGAACCATACCCCTTTCTGTAGCCTTTTCCTCAGCAGGTCTGACCCGCCAGGCTTAGTGCCGAGATGGGGGTACCGAGCCTTTAGTTTGGCTTCCTCTGCTTTCTCGGGACTCACAACCTTATCCTGCATCTCCTGCAAAATACGATATTGTTAATACAGACTGCAAGCATTAACTAAGCAAATACCAGATAAACAACTACAACAACAAAAAAAAGACAAACAAAGCTATCCAATAACAGAGTATAACAAATACAAAGCTAGCCTACGCCTTGGAACTTGCAAGGTATCGAGCATTGTAGCTAGCTAGCCAGGCAAGTTAGACAACATTGCCAAAATTAATACAATTTAAAAAGCTAAAGCGGGGTAATATAAATCTAAAAAGCTAATTAATGACTTGGCATAACAGTATATTTAGCTATGGTGATATGATGCATTTGCTTTCGACTAAGCTAACATTAGCTTCGGGACATCATGGTAACAATTAGCAAGCAAGCTAGGTTAGCGACCTAGCTAGTTAGCTACGTTGTGAGTTCTGATCAGCTAACCTGCTGCTCCTCCGTGGTCGCCTCCTCCATAGCTTGATTTGCAATTTCAGTTTCGTTAGACATTGTGATTAATTTAACTGTGACAGATTTAGTGTAAACAACACTATTTCCCTTCTTTACCACGACACCGCTAGCTAAGTCGTCCGTCTCCCACTGTCCAGAGCCTCTGCCACAATGCTGGTAGAGGTAGGTAATCTAGCTATTTTAGCTAAAATAACTTTTATTAACGGAGTAGACAGGCGTGCGTTGTTCAGTGCAATACCGCCCTCTATCGAAGTGGCGGTACCACTAGAAAATAATTAGCTACAGTACGTGCGAAAAATATCTTAGTTGTGGCAGCGTCACGTATGAATAAGTAAAATCATACCCATCTAGTATTTTTGGTATTAATAAACGTAGACTACCAAAGTAAACTTTCCGGGCAGTTTTGGTAGTCAAAATTCTTTGCATATTGATGGCATTAGAAAGGAAATAGTGGAAGTTTTATTTCCTCTGCACATAGGGAGCATGTCATAATGACAATAAAACATTTGCTTTATATAGCACCTTTAAGATACTCAACCTCACTACAATACATTCTTAAATTAGAGGGAAACAACTGAACACCGTTACAGTGACACACACTGACAGTTCAAGGGTTTAGAAGGATAAGGGCTGTGTGTCTGAAAAAACTGGATTTTAAATTCAGAAAGTGATAAGGAGTGGCTAATAGTGAGGGGAAGAGAAATCCATAGTTGCTGATCAGCTCTAGATAAGGCTTGCAAAAATGTTTAGAAGAATAGTAAAGAAGTCAGAGATTTAAGACCCGAGTGTGCAACATGGTTGGTAGAGAGAAAAGGAATCAGACAGACTGGAAAGAGCGAGGCTGATGACTGCTGTACAAGTGAGGATAATGATTAAGTGAATGTGTTACTTTATAGGAGTCAATGAAGGTCATTAAGCACAGGTGTAATATAAGGTTTGGAAGAAATGTTCAGGAGCCAAGCGGCTGTTTTGGAAAATGAGGATGTTAATAGCCACTGATTTGGCAGCAGCAAGTAATTGAACATCTTAACCACATAGTCTTTCAGAAAAGGTTCATACATATTGAGCTAAAGGTAAGCTGAAAGATAACCTGTTCCAAGATGTTTGGGAAGGAGAAGCTAGTGGTGGTATTGCAATTACTCATAAACTCCAGTGTCTAGACAAAAAAAAGGCCTAGTAGAAAAATCATACAAGAAAAATATTTTATTGGATAGAAGAAAAAAAATCTTCTGAAAAAGAAGAAAAAGAAAAAATAAATAACAATATCCCTTTGCCTATTCATAGTTACATGCTCCATAAGCAATACAGCCATAAAAATTCCACGATTTTAGTTAATATCCACAATGAGATTTTATTGACGCATATCATGTGGAAATGTTTAAAATAATGGAAATTAGTTCATAGAGTATTCATAAGGGAATAGTCCTTATATTTTCCAAACATACAAAACTTTGGTAAACAGAATTTTATTTTGTTACATTACTGATTCTACTGTAATTGAAGCAGTTACTGTTAAGCTTCGCACACATCTCAGAACAAAACAGACAGGAATGTATTCAGGAGCTCTCAATTTTATTCACCCCTTCCTTTCAAATGAACCAGGATGAAGCAAAATGAGATCAGCGAAAACAATTCCTTGTGTAAATAAGGATGAAGTACTGTATTGAAACAAAATAATAAATTTCTCATAAAACTGAGAACACATAGCAGAAAGGTTTGGAGAAACATCTCAGTTCTGTATTCGCCTAACTAGGTAGTAAAGCACAAAGAATAATAGCACCAGGCCTACTGATACATAGCACAGGATCTTCCGGTTATCTCTACCAGAGCGAACCATTGTGGAAAACCTCTTCACACTCCCTGTCAATAGTCCAGTTGCACTGAGGAAGTTTGAATCCTGAAAAAAATAAAAACACCTATGAATGTTACTGAAATGATCAAATAACTAAAAAAGGTATTCACAATTTTATTCCATGAATTATTAATAAATAAAAAATTTCCCCAAGCACATGCATGTATGTCTTGGACTACGTTATACCATTTTTCTAAAACTAGACTTCTTAGATTTTTAAGGTCAGTGTGTGTCAGCAATATCCTGGGGGTCATTAACAGCATAACACACCATGCCATCCAAGTATGAATTCTGGTCTTCTGCCTCTTTATCAATATCATATGCAAGCTGTGGATGAAAAGCAGAAAAAGTTCTCATTGTGAACTGAGGAACTCTAAATATACAGCATGTAGATGGTCCTCATTGATTGTATTGAGCAATGCCGACATACAGACTTCAGCCTGGATACTTTGCTTGCCAGATTCTCAGCCAGGAGTTTGTTTTCTCCATCCAGCATATCATCTACAGCACCATGTCCTAAAAATGCAATGGTAGAACAGGGACACAGTTCCTTCATCTTAATAGAAGTAAAATAAATGCATGCAATATTACTCTGTTAAAAGCAAAAGTGCTGCAGCCACCTGTCATGAAGTATTAAAGTTTTAAAAAGTGATAAAATGGAATGGAGTTAACTCTTTAAGGGTTGATGTCAGACTGACATTAAATTTGATTATCCAAGATGTGTTAACAGAGAATGCTAATTTAGGAGGTACAAACACCTGCGACCAGAAATAATCTATGCGAAAGACAAAGATTGTGATTTTGAATGCAACTCGACTGTGGATAGCATGACAATCGCATACACGAATTTATTTGGTTACTCGGATTGGCTTGCTAGCTAGCTAGTCGACTAATCTAGGTTAAATCAGACATAAAATACATTCCGATGTTAACCTTGCTAGCACATGCGTAAAACTTTAAAGATTCTATAATTCGTGCCCTCTTTGTAATTATTATTCTCAAGCAACTAATGGTTATTCTTAGATGTTAAAGAAGAACCAGAAATGTCCGTATGGACCAAAATGGCAATACACAATCCAACTTTAATAAACAGCTGTGCCTAGCTGGCTACGTGTCACTTACCCCTATTCCAGTTATCAGCCATTTTAACGCATAAACTTTCAGTGTTCTGCCAACGCTGAAGCCGTCAAAACACGTCGAAGAAGGAGTAGAACTAAAACCTAAACGCCTTAAAACAAAAACATTTATCAAAACTGAGGACTATCTGTAAGACAGTTTCACTATAAATATCAAAACAAGCCAGGTAAGCTCCGGAACTCTCCAAATGGAAATGTAGGAAGAAGGCATTGTGGGATATGTTAGTCCGCCCGCTTGAGCGCGTTCAGATGGACCAGTAGGAACGTCACCCAGCCGCCAATGCGTTTCATAAGATGTCTGGCTGGAGCGCATCCTCAATTTAAAGCCAGCCAACAGGTAACGAAGCTAATACTCTGCCTTTATATGTGAACCATGATTATGATTATGCATATAACACTTTAGCATAATACTTGTAGCTAAAATATATCTTATATTTTTGAACGGATGATGACATGTTGTCTTAACATGTTGCTATTGATAAGGGCCGGCTTGATAAACGTTACCTAGCTAACCTAGACAGGCTATCCATTAGCAAGTGTGATAGTTTAACTCGGCTTCTGCTATTCTTTAGCTATGATGGGTTGCTATTTACTCTTTTGTATTTGCTTATTACATTTTCTATCTTGATAAATTACCTTTTTAAAAAATATGTCTTAGTAAGTAATGGCAACATTAACGGTAGAATTATTACCCTTATTTTACATTCGTCAGTTATCTGTTTATTTTTTTGTGGATTGTTGTTTTATTTTATAGTCTAGTTCAGAAACACTAATCACGGTTTAATCTTGAAAAAAGTCCATAATAACCTCTTTTTGGTCTGGAGATATATATTTTTGGATATGTGCTCACTTTTTCACAAAGGCCAAAACTTCCGGTTAACGTAGGGACATTTAAACAAGCTATTGAGAAGCTCTTATGTTAGTAAGGTCCTTATGTTCACATTGTGTGTGAAATTCCCTGTGTAGTGTTCTGTATTGTAGCCTGGTTCCCATTCTGTCAAATACAACAAAATAAGTGACAATTAAAAAAAAATCGCCTCTCTTTTATATAATAGTCTATAACCCTATCACAACTGAGTATAAAAAGGACATATAAAGCTGTGATTAGAAGTATTTTAAATTTAGAACCCAAAACATTCTAGCATAGACTGTGCTGTTGTTTTATAGCAGCATTTCATGCTAAATAATGTTTGTAAAGTAATCTTGGATGAGTTTTGCCAACAATATTTGGCATTCTATAATTTGGCTCTCTAGGCAATTATATTACTTCTCCACCAAATATACAGTAATTTTGACATGAATTATTGATTCAGTATCATATTTAATCTCCTAGTTTAATAGAACAAAGCTAAAAACCCAGCAATGTTGGCCCGAAAAGGCCTGCTGCCAGAGGGATTTCTGTTGACCCGACTGGCTGAAGATGCCACACAGCCCAGCCGCTTTCGCACCAAATCACAGCGGGCTCGTTTCATTACCAAAAGTGGATCATGCAACGTCGCTCATAAGAATATAAGGGAACAGGTACAACACACTACTCATTGCTTTATGTATTGTAATGCATTCTCAGCCTTCATAGTGCTTTTCAAATAATTTTATATTGAAGACCAGTTTTACTCACTTCCTTTTGAAGTGAGCAAGCTCTTTATTTCAGACTATAGCAGTACGTTTTAGATTGTTACAGAAAAAACCTTCATTTTCATTTCGCTTTGTAGGGTCGGTTTCTCCAGGATGTTTTCACCACCATGGTGGACCTCAAGTGGCAGCATTCGTTCCTCATCTTCACTTCAGCATTCCTCTGCTCTTGGATGCTCTTTGCCATGGTGTGGTGGCTCTTGGCCTTCGCCCATGGCGACCTGGAACCGCGTGACCCCAACGAGCCTGGACCTGTCCCCTGTGTCACTGCTATTCATTCATTCACCTCAGCATTCCTCTTTTCCATTGAGGTGCAGGTGAGGAAAGGGTGTGATGGAATGAAGATGAACTGCAGTTCATCCAGATAGCTTTAAATCTGCACGTGAGTTTGAACTGTTCTTTGAAATAATAAATGAACGTTGCTGGACTGATTTACACCAGCGAGAAGCTGATTTTGAGACCTTTTGGCCTGTGTGCACAGATCATGATAAGATTATTATGGATGCAGCTTTTGTGTACTGATTGACTTATTCTAAATGAGCCTTCTACCACAATTTGTACCACCTATATTAGTGATGTATTTTCGTAGCTAGTTCGGTAAAGATTTGCTTAAACGATTCCACATTGTACCATTTTATCTCCTATGTTAATAATGTCAGGTGACCATTGGCTTTGGTGGAAGGATGGTGACCGAGGAATGCCCCCTGGCTATTACAGTTCTAATCATCCAGAATATTCTGGGCCTCATCATCAATGCTGTCATGCTAGGCTGTGTCTTTATGAAGACAGCTCAAGCTAATCGTCGAGCAGAGACGCTCATCTTCTCTCGCAATGCTGTGATTGCCCCACGCAATGGCAGACCCACATTCATGTTCCGGGTTGGAGACCTGAGGAAGAGTATGATAATCTCAGCTACCATCCAGTTGCAGGTGAGCAGGAATTCACAGGGGAAATTGAAGGAATTTAATTCAACCTATTTCTTGCATGGTCTTACAGTATACTTGCCTGGTTATGCATTATTGCACTAGGATCACCTTGTCTGATGTGATATATATATATATATATATATATATATATATATATATATATATATATTATAGGAAATATGACAAATGATGGTGAAAATTAACTGGCTGCTGATAGGTTGCCCTTTTCTACTCAACAATCAGGTCATTCGTAGGACAGTGACTGCAGAAGGGGAAGTGATTCCAGTATGCCAGCTGGACATACAGGTTGAAAACCCACTCAGGAGTAATGGCATCTTCCTTGTCTCACCCCTCATCATCAGTCACACTATCGAGAGAGGAAGCCCCCTTTATGAGATCTCCGCCCAGTCCCTGGCCACAGAAGATTTGGAGATCATTGTTATACTGGAAGGTAGTTTGGTTTCTTCTTTAACCATAATTCATACTATTATGAGTGCTCTGTGTGCAAAGTGATAAAGTGTGATTAAAGACATTGTTTGCATGCATATCATAGTTGCCTTTCACAGTAAAAGCACTGATTTGTACATGTTGGATGCAAAAGGCAAAATTGTCTGCATTTTGATGCACTCAAAGTAGGGTTGCTTGGATCCAACTATAATGTATTGGACAATGTTTTTGACTCCCTGTATGTCTTTGTTATTGACAGGCGTTGTGGAGACCACAGGCATCACTATGCAGGCACGCACATCTTACATACCAGAGGAGATCCTCTGGGGCCGGCGCTTTGTCTCCATCATGACTGAGGAGGACAGCCGCTACTCGGTGGACTACTCCAAGTTCGGCAACACGGTGCCTGTTCGAATGCCTGCCCTCAGCGCCAAGGAGCTGGACCAGACCCGTGGGGTGCAGGACAGGGGCCCCCACGAGGGCAAGCCACAGGGTTGGGGCCTGGTGCGAGCAGGTCGTGGGGGCTACAGGAGGGGTGGGGCACAAGCTTGCGAGGACACCACCACTAGGCCTTGGTATGCCCCCGCAGAGAAAGATGAAGATGAAAGGGGCAAAGAAAAGAAGGGGCAAAAGAAAATGGTGAAACTAGAGGTGATTGGAAGAGAGATCGAGGAGGAGACCATGGAGGATATGAGTGATTAAACTATAAATGGTTGACATAGGTTATTGATATGGAGATTAAATAGTGTGACTACATTCTGCGAATGCTTTTAATGGTGTTGAGATGTTTCTTTTTAAAATGAAGCATTATGTTGTATTTTATTTGGCAGTTTTTTAAATTATTTTTTTAATGAATGAATGGTAAAGCTGTTTGCTAATGAATTGTACTTTTCCTCCCTTATCTGCATTACTGAATTACTGGGCTATTCTACTTTTTCCTCAGGACCTCAACAACCTATTCTTGTAAAACCTGCAGAAACATCCACAAGCACACACAGTCCAAACAATAGAAAAATATTAATATAAGGCAGCTGTACATGGTGTTTTATTTCTACACCCCCATATTTTAAGAGAATGTTATCATGTTTTTTTTTTTTATCTTGTTGTTTTGTGCTTTATTTTGTGGTCTTGTATGTGCCAGTATTTCAGTGCTCCAGTTTTAGGAATCCTTGTTACTGTAACTGTTATTGATTTGTTTCCTTGTACTTTGTATGTCTTTGTAACCTTATCGTTATGGTCTTGTGCAAATATGTTTTGTAAATGAAGCACTGAATTTGACTTTTTTTACTTGTTTAAATTCCCTTTTTTCTTTGTGATACCACTGAAGCTACTATATTGTGTGGACCTCCATACATTCTTCACCAGTATGGTTGTAGGTTGAGGTATGAATCAATTTATTTGTGTATTTATAGTCTAAATTAAATACTTAATAAATGATTTTTATCTGAGCATTCTCGTGATTAACCTTTTTTGTTAACAAACATTGTAAACCATAATAGCTGATTTTGATGTTCACATTTTGTCCCCTATGGTTTTTAAATCTGTTTTTAGATTTGGTTTTAGCATTAGTTTAGATTTGGAGTATTTTTTTCCACAAACAGCTTTCAAGTATTAATGCAAGTTTATATAAATTTACTTCAAAAGCTGATGCTGAAACCAGATGATGAGACTTGTGGCATTATGTGCTCTAATGATGCTGAAGCTCTCTGCTAACATTGCACATTATTAGATTTGACCTCTTTCATTATTTGATAGTGTTTAATCAGACTTCAGTATCCATATTTTTAGTTAGGGAGGAAATTATGTTCTCCCCAGCACTGCTGTAAGGAAATAGATTTTTTTGTTTCGAACGTAGAATGTTTTTACATATTTAAAGATTTTTTAGAAGATAATCACATGAAAAAAACTTCAATTACCTTGAATGGTTAGGAGCAACCCATATGTAAGGCTGTGCACTTGATGTTTAGTCAGCAAGACTTGTTTTTGCAGATTGTATCTTTTAATGGATATATTAATCCCTAACAGTTCACCATTCCCAAGTCAGTGAACTTTCAAACTTTGTTCATTTTGAATAGTTTGACCTTTAAACCACAACTCTTTGTGTGAGTGGCATACACTACATCTCACGTCAGTTTATTCAATAATTAATACTGATTCTAAGATTTAAACTTTTTAGTTGAAACATAGTCACTTAAAATAATATTTGAATATTGGAACTTTTTGACTGGTATTACTTTGTCCATTGCAGAGGTTCATACTTTATATTTCAAATGTTATTTAATTTTTATAATAAAATTAGTATTATAACAGTAACTGTTAGAATAGATGTTACTCCTTTGGGAACAAAAAAGTAATAGTCTCTTTAACTCACTGTGGAGCTATCCATGGTGCTGAAACGCCCTTTTGCTTTGTTAGGTAGTATACACACACAGCAGGTGGAACTAGCTAGAAGTGTTTGGGACCTAGTTGTAGAGTCTGAAAGAAGAAACAGCTAATAAACATTTTTAAATGTTCTTTTTGTAACTTTTTTTCCCCTCAGAATACTTTGTAATTAGATATAACCTTTAAACTTAAGTTTCATGAAGAATGTGAACACCACATTAGTTTGTCTTAGTGAGTTTACTGATATAAAAACAAACTGAGACAAGATCCAGGATAACCTTTAGTTCCACATTTACATGATAATCAGCAACAAGCAAAGTGAATTAAAAAACTGAAAAAGTACAAAACAGGTTTTTTCATTAAAGTTCTGAAAATTGTTTAATTTGATTAAGCTCAAATGAGTTAATTTTCAAAAAAGGCTGTGTGGTTGTTAATTTAAAAGCATTAAGGTTTTCACTGTCTACAATCTCCCAGTATACCATACATATAAAACGTTCATATGAATTTGTAAGTTGGCCACAAAAGTTTTTTATAACTTTTGTGCAAAAGCTAAACTCTCACACTGCGTTCCAGCACCACCATAGGCCGAGAAGGGAGATCAACAGGCAGAGGAGAGACATACCCACAGTGTGACCACTGTTGCATAAATTACTGTTGCAACACCTGTAAGTAAATCCGGACACCGCTGGAAACATCTGAGACAGGCGAGAGTTGTCGCAGTCGGTGTACCTGATGCATTGCCGAATCGTTTTCCCTCCTACCACAGATACATTTTACGCATAAATGGCGGTTAGGTGATGATTTTGAACTAATTATTTGGTTAAATTAATGTTTCAACTAAATCCCGGACAGGCCTACCTTTCTCATGCAGAGACAAACAGGAGTCCTCGTAAGAGCATTCTTGTACGTTTTCACACCGTCCACCGTAATAATCCGAGCATTTATAGCATCGGAGAGACGAGCCTACAGAGGAGAAGCGCATTCCATAATGCTTATTGCCTGTTTCGAATAAAAAACACCGGGGTCATACACAAAACAATAGATAACGGTCGAAAATTCAAGGTATCGATTAAATAAACCTACCAAGGCTGATAGTCACCAAACATACTAAAGCGAAAAGTCCAACGGAGTATTTCATTGTGCTGGTGCTGGATACCTACACATATTAAGAAACCCTTTACATTCTAGCATAAACATCAAGTAAAAAAGTAACCAGACTATGCAGAGTTCAAATGAATAATAAGCCAAATATTTTTAAAAAATATTACTCTACTTACAAAAGTGGTTAACGTTTAATGAAGCTTTCAGCTGAAAAGAGTCAAACCCACACAGAAGACACCCGTTCACTGCAAAGATCGCCAATCATTCCTAATGCCGCCTCTTCTCTGCACGAGCTCTCGCCCAAGCTCACCCTTGCCCTACTTGAATGATGTCATTGATTGCAATTGTAGGCATCCTGGGTTTACCCATGCCACGCCGCACATGGCAAATAAAAGCCCAATCACTGACTAAGATACAAACCTCCATTAGTAGCCAGAAAAAAGACTACTACCCACGATGACCCTCATTTTATCTAAAATCACTGTCCAGTGTCTGTAATAAATATTTTATATATGCACAACATTGCTGTATGTTATTACTGTCGTTACTTTCCTCAACATCTCAACAGACGTTTTAAACATTGAACATGGGAATCAGGTTGCTGGCTACAATGTGGTGTCAAACAGATCTAAAATGCTATATAAGATTTACAAAGTCTGAAGTAAATGACAGAGTTTTAGTAAAAGCTACATAAACTGAATATCAATAGAACACTTGATATAGTTCCAAACAATGTTCTGTATAAGTACATGGTGATGACTGGTCTTTGGGAATGAAAAAAGGATTCAGCCATGTTTTTTGTGCTGCAGCTGTGGTGACAATAACAGCGCTGTGTCAGATTTTCCATGGACTTGCTGCAACAGACATTCAGGCGTCTAGCTGAACTGGGTTTTCTTTTTTCTTCAATTGGTTGCTTATAACTCTTGGGACTAGTAAAACCACTATATACTCTTGTAATTCTGGCTGTTAAAACATTGCTGAACTGAGAGCACAAGGTTTTATTTTCTTTTATCCTGGAACTGCTTTAGTTTCATTAAATCAAAGTTCTGATTTATTGCTCTTTGTGTGTGTCTCATCTCACAAAACATCATAGTAACAAATGTGCAAACACACATCTACCCAGTCATCAGCATGCTGAAACAATGTGACAATGACATGATATTTGTTCTAATGCCAGGCATCAGCATGCAGCGAGCGGAACTGGGGACAGATGAACAATGAGGTCGCGGTTGGACTTCAACAAAGAGGACTTGATCTTTGTTTCTGTGGCCTTCATTACTTTTCAACCATCTGAAGGCTACAGAATGAGACGCTTCATGTTTTCAACCTGATCAACTTTGCATTATCATTCAGCATTAATGCATTCATTCTTAAGAGAAATACTTTTATTTAAAAAGCTACACTCATGGGACACTCTTGAATTAGACTATCAAATTCCTTAAGACTGGATTACTGAAAAGACAGTTAAACATGGAAGCTTTTCAAATTCAGACAGATCAAAATAACACAAAAACTAAAATAAATAAAATACAAAATCTTTATTAACCATTATATGCAGAGGATACATAATTAAGCTTACATTTTGAGTGGATTTACACATTACTACAATCTTCAGCTATATAATTTCTTAAGTTCACATATAGTTTGTAACTAAGTATTTCCAGTGTTACAGTGTGTTCATGCAAATACAAAGAGTGCGATGTACAGAACTGTGTAAATGTATATATTTAGTGACAAAACGTATGTCTTCACAAAAATAATAAAAACATTCATTTGAATATAAACCTGAAATCAGAAATGTTTTTGTTCCTATAAATCTTAAAATGTTGCTCCCCAAAATTGGTTAATAAACAAAACACCAACAGCATATAGTGGGGTATCAATACAAAATACAATACAGATTATTGTGAATACAATTACAAAAAGATGTGAATCATGAAATACAAAAGTATGAATTTTGACTTGGAATTTACATTTTGGTACGTAATGTTTTTGAAGAAACAGACAAACAAAGCTCGCCAAGAGATAAAATCCTAAGATTGTTTTTGGCTCATGTTATAAGAATCTAAAAAAATGGGGTTGGGTGGTGAGTAAACAGATACATAGAAAGACTGATTCCTAGAGTGTGTGTGCGCGCGCCATTTGGTTAATTAAGGTAGACAACAAAAAGTTCAACAAATGTATATCATAACATTAAATTAGAAAAGAAAGCCCAACAATTATTCTTTACACACCAGGAAGACCATAAGCAGCAATGGCAGTTCCACACCACCCTAATGATAGAGCGTACACTGAACACACAAAAACTAAACAGAGAAATAGACCACTACTACAGTTTGTTGAATTATAGAGCTAGAGTACTGTATGTACAAAAATGCAAAAGCTATTCCATTTAATGGCATACCTCATTATGAGATAACAGTCTGTACAACAATAAAGAACATATTACAAAACATACAAACAACTAAATAGAACACACCGTACTACTATCCAGTACAACAGAGCCAATAAATTGGGCTTTAACTAGAATTAAAATCAAGGAATGCTATGCTATTAAATGCTACCAAAAGTAACAAAGTACACAAATATATATGTAGATAACATGCATCACATGGAAGTATAATAGTTTAACATACAACAGTAGAATGAGGTTATTTCTGGAAAAATCAGATGGTGCATTTTAAAGCTTTATCAAGGTGATTATCTTAAATCACACTTAAATCAAAAGCAGGAAGATTTAAATGCAAAATAATTTTCTAAAGCCATGAGCACATGCTTAAAAGTCTGTAAAAGACCAAAAACATTACAAAATAAAGACTATATCCATAATTTTATATAAATTCCTACAGGTGTTACAGCATAAAATCTTTTTTTGCAAATATAAAAGCTTTGAACAGTATTATTTGAACTATATATAGTAGTTGTGCAGATAACATGCAAGATTACTTACTGCATCAAATTTCTCTCAAATAAAGTTAAAATAAAGTGTATAATCAATACATAGTGTACAACAAATACTGCATAGGGGCATATTCTCCATTTAAGTGCTTCTTTTAAATGCAAGATATGTTACAGAGTTTCAAAGTAATACCAAAAATTATAAGGATACATCCCACTTTATTTCTAAGTTTTTTAATTATCGTTTCCGCAGAAACTTTGGCAATAAGGGTTAAGACTTTTTAGCAGCATCATAATGATTAAAAATCTACTAATTTCACTTTGTCCACAGAAAAGAGAGTGAGTGACTCACCCACTATAAGTAAAAATAATCAATGCCAGTATACAGAATTTTTAGATGACACGAGCTTTTTAAATCCACAGTATTCCGCATAAAAGATTTTTCTAACTACTTAATGTCCACAAATGTATAATAATTCATTGCACATGATAATGATATTTAGTGGCAAACCAGAAAGATTGTACACTGTAAATAATAAAGTAAAATAAAACAAGTTGTACTTGAAAGTATAAAGGTATTCCATGTATACCATGTATTCAAAATCTTTGTTCTTACAATCTACTTAAGTTTATAAAAGAACTGTTCGGAAGTTTAAATGTCCAATGTTGAAATGTTCATCTTAATACTTATACAGCACAAAGGGATATAATTCCACAAGAACAGCAAATTCTGTAAGTATAAGGCATTAGCATTTTGCATATTGCATTTCAAACAATGTTGAAGATTGGACATAAATTGCACCTTGCACGGTTATGATTGCATAATGCATAATGGCACATCCATAATCTAATCAATCAGTAATCATAAGAATTTTGCTTGAGCAAAGACATGAGACATAAAATAAAATGATTAACGAAATGAAAAGATTGGCTCTTAGTTCAAAGAACAAAATCTTTGAATTTCACTTTTTAAAAGGGAACATTTTATGTCCAAATGCATAACAGCAAGAAAGATGGCAAACAAACATTTCCTTCCATCTAAACAAATGTTTGAAACATGCGACAACGATCAATTGCCTTGCATTATATATAATTCTCATAAGGTAAGTAACCCCCCAAAAATATATATATATAAAACAAATAACAAAACAAAATGCAAAATATTGTAACTAGATGCTGAGAAGATAATATCTAAAGAAAAGAAATTCCATAAATTGTAGTATCCAATTTACGTATTTCCACAATTTTTTATACCCTCAAACAATAAGTGCTTTCCTTTTTCTTTGGAGCATCAGATCACATGAAATAACACATTCCAGAATAGCTGTAGGCGTGCAAGTGCCAATGTCCTGCAAAGGCATTCAGACTACTCTTATACAAGAATAGTATCAATAAGAACAGCTAACCAGGCCATTGTAGCAGCAGGGCCAATGTCATATATATATTGGCCAATCACATAATAGCCCCTAATCAGCTTACACCTACCGAGATGGCTTTTTGGAATATTACTGGTTAAAGGACAGGCTCTGTTCAGTCAAATATCAGGATAAAACTCTGAATTCACATCCATAGTGTGCAGCACAGGCTTTTGTTCGGTGTTAGACATTTTGCTTAGCACTTCTGATGAAAGTGTATAGCTGTTCCCCGACTTCTCCTCAAACCAGCTGTCTAACGACCTCTTGCCATCGAAGTTGGCAATGGGTGGGCCATTAACAGCCAGGTTGAGCAGGTCATTCATCTGCTCTAGGGTTAATCTGGAGCGGTTGTTCCTTCTCAATTTGTGTAAAGATCCACGTCCTTTATCACAGCAGACAGTTGATGTTGGCAGAACCCTGACCACCTGCAGAATCTGATTGAGCCAAGGAAATCGTTGTTTGTTTCTGCATATATGATTCATCACTTCCTTAAAGCCATTCATGCTATAATAGTCAGCTTTGAGATCCCTCCATTCTCCTATCAAGCTTCCTCTTACATCCATTCTGTCATGTGACAGCTCATGACCCGATGAGGGAATTGTTTCCATGTGGTCATAGATGAGGAGAATCTCTTCTTCTCCATAGGTTCTGAGGTCATTCCTGTTGCATGGCCACGAGGCCAGATCAAGCACACTGCAAGCTTGCACAACAGAACGGCTACGCTGGTCAATGCGCTGGGCCAGTATGCCCTGGCTCCGCTGGCAGATCTTTTCCCGAATAGACTGAAACTTGGATTCTGCTACCCGCAGGTTCTTGAGGTCAACACCATTGAAGCTTTCGCGGAAGTTCTCCTCAAACTCTTGTAGATACTCTCCTGGGGAATCTACCAACTGGCCAATCTCATGAATGGCCTCCTCAATCTTGGCATCAACATGAGAGACTAGAAGATAGTCTCCCTGAAAGACAAAGGCAAGGCGTGACAGAACAGCAATGATATCCAAAAGGAAATAGATCAGCTTTACAGACTGATAATCCATAAGGAATTGCAAGAGAGACAGAGCAATGGCTGCTGCATCTGCCCGCTGGGTCTGAGTGCTGATACACTTAAGATGAGTCACCACTTCCAGGTAGTCTTTGATGAGGGCATTAAGAACATTAGGCTCCCCAATGATCCACCGAACTGCTCGTATATCCCCAAGGAACTCTGTCTCCTCTGACAGAGTAGGTGCTGTTGATCTCAGCTCAGCCATCATACGCGGTGAGTATCTGTAGAAGCTCAATAGCTGCTTCAGGTTGTTCTCCAAATCATCTAAACATGACAATTCCTTCCCACATATGGCATCTAGTATCTCCAGATGGGGGCGATGGATCATAATGGGCAGACACAACACAAATGGAATAGTCTTCCGTATGGCTACATAGAGGTTTGCCCTAAGACTACAGGAAATGTTGGAACCATCTATTCCCAAACCCACCACTAGCATGTCCTGTAGCTTCAGGCCCAATACACCAAAGGCACGATCAACAGCCTGGAGGTAGCCATCTACATTGCAACTATTCAGCCTCTGTAAAGAGAGAAACTCCGTAGCAGGTGGGCCCTCTGTGGTGATGAACTGCACATAAACAGCAACAGTGTCTGCCAGCAAATCATCATTCTGCCCATCCATGATTACGCCAAGGTATGGTGAGAGGCGGATCTTCTCTGCCAAGTCCTCTTTGAATGCCCGAGAAATGTGGTGGATAAGTATCTGGCAATCACTCTCGTTCATGTATTGATCAACTACTTTAAGTTCACACTTCTTTAGGAGCTCAGCCAAAGGTCGAAGGTCAGAAAATGGCCTACCTTCAACCGCAAGATGGTAAGCAGCATTGAAAAGTGTCATCATGTTCCGACACATCTCCTCCGTCTTCTCGGGATGCATGCGTAGCTTGTACAATTGCAGACATTTCTTGTGAAGGTTGCTCTGGCTATGAAGCTTGATAGTGTGAATTTTGAACTGCTTGGAACCAATAATGAAAGCGGAAGTCCTTGAGGACTGCACAGTATACTGCCTGCACACGTGACACCACATCTCATTTAGCGTGGGAGAATAACGCAAGAACCAGAATTTCTTCAACCACTCCTGCTTGAAGCGGCGAATCCGCCGACCTGGACCAACAGACAATTTAGACGAGTCGTCAGTAGCTACCAGCATGTCAGCGGCAATGGATTCGTCTGCGGAGTCGAGGTCCTGGTCATCTTCCTCCAACACTGCTGGGATGGCTGTCATGCCTTCCACTGCTGCAAGAGAACAGAAATGTTCAGTTTACATAAACCTCCTTACACTGCTTACAATCAAACCGCCTGGTTTTCTTTTTGTCATATGCTGCTCTATGATAAATCCCTTACAAAAATCTCAAAGCGAAAAACAATATCATTGAACTGTTTCAAACACCCACACCTGCTCTTAGAACCTTTAACAGCACTGCAGTGCAATTCGTTTATTTACTAAACACCTAGTCATCTAATTTACCATATATACTGCAATATACCATTAAAAGTTGATCAGACAGCAAAATGAGAAGACAATGTTTTTTTTTTCAAATATTTAATAAGAAAATTAAGTTTACAATTAAATATGTTTACAATTCAATAAAAATCACACCGACAAATGTGATACACCAAAGCTTTGATGGAAACATTATTACCAAAGAAAAAACAGAAATGTATCCAAGCATATAAGATCATGCGCAGGAGAATGTATATGGACAACTAATTATATGAATAAGGTGCCAGTAGACATCTAAAACATAGCATGACATCATTCCACAGTAGTTTGTGCCCAGTAACAAACCTACCTCTGAGGTCATCACTGGGCAGGGGCTCAGATGGGGGTAATGCCAATGTCTCAGCCTGTTCCTGTTGTTTAAAACGGAGCAGCTCAGCCTCCAGTTCTCGTATACGTCTCTTCAGTCTCACACAGTTTGGGCAGAAAGATGTAGATGGGCCTTCACTAGTCATATTCTGTGGTGTAGGCTCTTCCTCTGTCTCCTCCATTTTGACATATCTTTCATTAAGGCTACTCTCTAACTGCTCCACAGGAGCCAGCCCAGAGGCCAAAGGAGCCACCTTACACTCCGTCTGGCTGAGGAATGTCTCCGCTACATGGTGGGAAAATGTCCCAGATTGGTTGAAGACATTGCTGACTTGTGCTCTTGCCCTCGGTAATGATAGAGTGCTATTTAACGGATTGTCCTGACTTTGGCTTGCTTCCAGCGAGGCTTCTAGAACATCTTTAAATATAAGATCAATCTTTTTCTTTTTGGCTTGAGGCTGGCTATCGGCCTCATCGCTCCCATGCTTGCTAATGGTCCTCCTCCCATGCAGAGCTGAACGTAGAATTGGACCTTGAACTTCTTCTTGGTATTGGGTGAGGCCTTCTGAATTTAACCCTAAAGAACCAAAAGACAGGGTTAAAATAAGGGTACCATTACTTACTAACACATCAAAAAGTGTGTTTACAGGAAAATAATATAAGAAAAGACATTTGAAAACAAGAACAAACAAATTGACCAAAAAGAACAAAACCTACATTACTTACCTGTAAAACCATTGTAGGTAAACCGCCAGGAACATTTCCTCTGTGATAATTTTATTGTTGACAAAAGTTGTTAAAGCTCAGTTTATATCATAACAATTAATTATATTTAGAAAGGTGTGTTTATCCTTAATATGACAATTACACTTTGTAGGTATTATATGTTTACTAAAAGATGTAAAACATACTATTTTGCCCCATAATATTTGATGGTGTTTGTCCATGGAAGAAGCCATATATAACATTTTCTTGCAACATATGATTTCAGTCTATTTAACATATGAACACACACACACACACACACACACACACACACACACACACACACACACACACACACACACACATATATATATATATATATATATATATATATATATATATATATGTGTGTGTGTGTGTGTGTGGTAGAAATGTTGCCATGAACATTACATTTTGAAGTTTGTATCTGCTGCATTTTATGTTGGTTGTTCATGATCCTATGGTGAATATACAGATTAATTTAAAACCAGTGCCTAGGGAAAAAGGCAACCTAAACTACACATTTAGACATTAATTTTAAAAACGTGACTATTTTAAGGGTTAGTGTCAAAAATCCACCAAACATATCTCAGAAGTTGATTACTGGGCGCTCAGGACCCCAGTAACAGCTTAGTACCATAGCAAGCGTTCACCTAATAAAACTGACAGGTTTTTTTTTCAATCAGAGTTAGCAGGAGGTAGCTCACCTGTGTCCAGGTGATGGTCGATCCTGTCCTGGGAGATGCTCTGCAGACGTTTCATGTAGTCATCACTGTACCATACACAAAGCCTCTCTCCCACTGCCAGTCTACGACACACACTAAAGTAAATGTGCTCGCCATGCTGGAAAGCACTCAAGTTCCTCTCATTCTCCTCGGAAGACACCCGGACATACCTGATAAAAGCAGCACATGGAGGAGGCATTTTTTAAGTAGAGACAGTTGTGTCTGTATGGTGCTTTAATGTACTGGGTAAAGCCAGAACTGTAGCCTTTACCTCATCCAATTTGCTATGGTTTCTTCACGGCCATCAATAGATTTGTAAGTGTTGTCCTCATTAACAATCTAAAACAAACCATTTACATCTCAAAATGTTAACAGAAATGTTGGTCAATTCAGAAGGAACACTTAAAAACAGACATACCATCCATGAGTACTTTCCTGACTGCTTGTCATTGGTTATCAGCTGGCCTTGGTACGGACCAAAGAGTGCCCCCTTGGGGATATTTTCATCCATGCAGCAAACTTCCACCTCCTGGCCCTCCTCAATAATCTCAATTCCTGAAGGCACAGTGAGGGCTGCCCGATTAGGCACACCCAGTGCAACAGGTGTATCAGGCACAAAGACAGGGGGACCATGGGTAGGGCATTCCTCCAAAAAGAACTCCCTACAATCTTCACAGACTGCAAGAACAAAAACTCATTTAGAATCTTTATTTGTAACGTACACTTCAAAACATGAATTATATGATCTTTGATCCTGATTTATTTCATTTGAAGACCCAATACCTACACCAGAAGTCAACATTTTGTTGTCCCACGTTGGCACAATGCTCATGGTTCACTTTTAACTTTTTGTGTGGCTCCTCAGAACGTTTGTTGATGACACTGAAATTGTACATATTTTACAGTTAATGAATGCATTAATTATCTTAATCACTTATATTGTCCATGCAGGTTGAACAACTAGAAAATGGAAGTTACTTCTCGATTCATCACTGTAAATGACATGTCTTTGGCACCCAACTTGAGGGAAGCCTTCAAGTGTGTGTTTGCTTAGGGTTAATTTTATTACCCTGTGTTGCAGTTTGGCTCAGTTTCCATACACGGCTCAGTTGGAAAGGTGGCAGGGTCTGCCATGGTCAGTACAGGGAGGAGGGCCAAACCCTGTGTGTGCCCCTTTCATGCAAACGTCATAGCACTGAGGAAAGAAATTGAAAAAGTAAACCTACAAACCCACTTAAATTATGCATTTAGGATAAAGGCATAGGTAAGATCTCTCTGCTCCAAGTTTTATATTCTGAGACACATGTGAATATCTTTATTTCGGTTTTACAGCGTATATGTCAAATCAGTAGCCAATGGGAGATTTAGGAAGAGGTGAAACATGATATATTACCATCATTTTAATAACAATGAAAACAGGAAAAGACATATAAGAAACTTAATCGACTTAAGAAAAGACAAAACAACAAAGCAGGTAGGTTTTTGATTATTCACTTTGATTAAGTGCGAAATAAATGTGAAACTCCTGTATGCATTTAAAAATGTACATAGCAAAAGGGCACACGCTGCGTTTCCTAATATACCGATCTGTTCATTTTTCCGATGTGAAACGATCACTTTCGAAGTAGTTCTGTTAGAAAGCTGAATTGTGATTGGCCATGAGCACTGTCGCTCTTGGTCCACTCACGCTATGAACACAGTACAACAAACAAGACAGTCATGGTCCTCAAAAAGAGTAAACTTCACTCCACCGGTTGGATTCTCCAACAAAATGAAGCAAAGTAACAAGGGCCACCGTGCACATATGATGTCCGTAACTATGAGCGAGGCTTTCGACGCTAGTCTACATTCGCAATTCACTTATGCAGACAACTGGCAATTTGCCTAACGCTTTCGGAAGCCATTTTCATTGGCCACATTGGCTAGTAAGAGAAACTCACCTTTTGGAGAATACGCAGTCCGTTGGGGGGGTCTTTGCTAGGCTCCCTAGCGAACAACCTATGCTGTACCCACATGTAAAGCGATGGTGACACAATAGTACAGGTTCATTTCACTAGTCCAAGGCGATGTAAAGTTTATCATCTCAAATATTTGTAACGAGTCAGCTGCTTCTCTCAGCTTTGACCACCATCTTTTTTTATTACAGGAAATGACATGGAAAACGGAAGAAAGCGGCGTTTATGGAGAAGGGGGTAAAATGCAAAAATGACAAGAAAGTTACATTTTACACACAAGTGTTACAGTGTTTAACCAGTCATACGTCTATTTCTGTTTAGGGAAAGCTATATCTGTCATAGCGTGCCTGTAAATACGTTCAGGTCGAATTTATCATCAATATTTAAAAATGTAAGTATTTCTACTCTTAGAGCAACAAATTAATATTATATGAACGTTACTTATTGCCCAGAAATGGGCTTTCCGAATATATTGTAAACATAAACCTCCATAGTTTAGACATGTTCATTGCAAAATGAATCTGGCAGAGCTCCTCCAAAGATGATCAATTTCTTAATATTTGACTGAAGTGCTTTTTTCGCCTCAGCACTGAATTGAAGTTTTGATCTCAAATCTGGCCAATCCATTAAAAAAAAACAAAACACGTAGCTAATTATATAGGGTTCATCGCCCTCAGAAGCTGTCAATCTGCCAATTATGTGCTCTATCAGACATGCCTAAGGAAGGTCGCCCACTAAAACATCATGCTCTTTAACAAATTTAATAGGTACTAGTAAAGTTATCGGTACCAAATAGTATGAAACAGCAGTGTTTGGTTACTCAAAATATGTAGAAGGAGACTAATTTTCTTGGTCAATTTATTAACAAAAATGATAAAATAAATAAATACAAATTGATCAAATGCTCCTAATATTAATTTCTTCTCACGGTCCCTACAGTATTTCTAAACACTGCATACAAACAACTCAGCACAGGCTCAAATACAGGAGAGAGGTAAGAGAACCAACCGATTCACTCACAATGTCAGGCGAACGAACAAAGCAAGAGCTCTGTAACAGAAGTCAAAAAAATAAACACACTCCTTTTTAAAATCATTATTAAAAAATACAAACAATTTTACAAATATTCATATTGTGTAATAAACAAATTTACACATAGTTCAGCACACCAGGTGAATGTTTTGTAATTACTCAAATCGCTACAATGCATCCTCTTTTGTGTTTTATTAGTGGAAGATTTTTTAATCCTTTTTTTTTTTTTGCACACGTAAACAAAAGTCCTCCAATTTAACAGCTGACTGCAGATGAGGTAAAGGACAAACACATACCCTCACATACACACAGACAGACCGACAGACACACAAAAAGGTGTACAACATCAGGGAGGTTACAGCTGTATAGATGAAATGTATCAACAATACTAGAAGGCCACAATCATGACTGAGTATAAGGAAAAATAACTAAAACTACAGTATCACTGAGGGAATATAATGCACGTTAAATATGGATCTAAATATTAAAAGGAAAAAGTAACTAGATGTACGGCTGGAATGAGTCTGCAGAGGCTCCCATTTACGTATAAACATGGTAAATGGTCCCTATAGTCCCACTTCTCAAACATTGTAAACCCTCAATTACACAGCATTGAAGAATGATGGAGAAAACTTAAAAAGCTTAAAAAATTAGACACCAGGCTAGTTCCACTTGTGACACGATGCTGTAATCCATTACTCATAGCAGAAATAGTGTGGGATTTTACTGATACGTCTTAAAAATAAAAATGTTTATAAAAGGCTTCCTAAAAGCAAAATGCACATTTGCCATCTCTTTGGATAAACAGACTGTAGAATGTGAATGTAGGCCGTTTCATACATTCCTCTCACTCCCCCCCTCTAAACCTATAAGACCACATTAGACCATTGTCCATCCTCTCTCTCCTCCCCTAGTGGTCCAAGGGAACTAATTCAGCGTGGCAAGTTCATCTCAGCACAGAACGTCCAAGTTTATGGCATACTGATATTTCCTGCACGTAGCTGTTAAAGTGTATGACTGATTACTAACAAACATATGCTAGAGATACCACTTTGAAAATGTATTTGTTCATTATCCCCCGCAAAAACCCTCAACAAAACAAAACAAAAAAACAAAACAAAACCAACAACAAAAAAAAAAAACCCAGCATACATGCATACCTTTCTATTTTGGCATCTTCCTGCCAGACATGTGAAAAGGAAAATGACAATTCTGCATACAAATCTTAGAAAATAAATTAAAACTTAATGCATATTAAAATAGATAAAACATTTATGTAAAAAACTTGCATAAGAAGGTATGTTTTAGGTTGAAGCAATTGGTCATGTGTTTTGATGATCTCTAAGTCTATCTAGTCAGCTTGCAGGCTCTTTGATCATTCCTAAGCTGCCCAGGTCTAGGCTAAATTTTGAATACCTGATTAACTTTATTTGATTTTTCAGTGTGAAACAGAAACAGAAAAAAGGTGGTGCGAGATATGATGAAATATTGGCTACCAGCACAAAACAGTCCTAGTTAGTGATTCAGTAGGAAAAACAGGAAAAAAGACTTCCAGTTATAAAGCTGTTGTATATTTGGAAAACAAAACATACAAAAAAAAGTACCAACTTTTTCACTAAACCTCAGTGAAATAAAGAAAAAGTAATTATGTAACAGTAGCAGATATGGATTATTATATAGCCTTAAGTCTTTCCCACTTGTAAGTGTTACACTGGAGATTTCATCAAATTCTGATGTCATGACAAGCCATGTGGCAAAACGAGTTATTAATGTATGATTTGCAAATGAACTGTGAAAGTATTACTTAGTATACCTTTAAGTAATACTACGGGTATTACTGCTGAAAGTGCATAAACAATTTATAAAATTACGAATATCTATTCACATGTATGTTTTATTCTGAATTGCATCCACAAAAAGGGAAAAGAAATAAGCATTCAAGCTTTCAAACTCTTGTATATGCCACAAATAACCGCGCTAAAAAAGGGACTAATTTTATCACAATATAAGGAACGTTTCCCCTTTACAGACAATTTTAGCTTGTGCAATTATTGATAAATATATTTTGTTCAGGATGTTTAAAAACAAAACCAAACCAAAAATTAAAATACCTCTTAAGGCAACTCCTTATAGAACAATTTTTTCTTATTTCCTTTTTATGTTCTCTCTCTCCTTTTTTTTTACATTTTAAAAGGGAACATGTGGGGAAACATCTACGTCAACTACAGACAGTCAGAGAAAACCAGACAATCACATCATTAACACCACATTATTACACCCAATTTACTTTTACCCAATAAAAATCACACACAACCTGCAGCTGTGCTAGTTATATTCTGAAGATTGAGGATTCAACACAAGGGCTTTAGAGAATAAATGTCCAATCAGCTCATCTGTGGTAATGTAATGGTAGCACAGGAGAGGGACCACTGGGAGATGATACTGTATGAAACAAGGCACTCTAAGGCACCTGTACAGGGAAAAGGTGGAGTAGTTTTGCTTTAACAACAAAACTCTCACACACTCAGAATGACCTTGACAATGACAGCTTTTAGAAGGCCATAACATGTCCTTTCAGGTTATGTGATTTTATATTATGATAACAGCTTGCAGTGATATGAAGAATTTGAAGCCTGTTACCCAGCCCTAGTTCAGAGGGTAATGCAGGTTAAACGGAATGCTTAAGGTTGATCAATGGTTCACAGTAGAGTGGGAGGAACTGCAGCTCGCTTCCCATGCACATGGAAGCAATAACTTAATCTGGATTTGACCATTTTTGTTAAAAAAAAATATATATAAATAAAAAATCAATTGGTCATGGTTCTCATAAAACAAACTCTAAACAGGATATTTACTATGCCTTGTTTGGTTACATCTTAGCAAAACAGTCTGATTTAACTAGACCTATCCTGCCCTGGAAACAATGACAATTGTGCAATTTTTTTTTAAAACATTGTAATGAACAGAAGCACATTTCAGTTGTCCCCACGCCCTAAATAGGAGTTTTACATTTATCATTTAAAAATAGCCCAATGGTGTGTCAACATGGATAAAGTACATATGACAAGTTAAAGACAGACTATGTAAAGATATGTAAGTTTGGGAAGAATAAGATGTAAACATACTGGAGGTGCCAACTGTGCGGTACCATTAAGATGTGATGTAACCCCGGATGACTCAAGAATGTATGCAAAAGAAACAAAACAGAAGGGGTTAATTCAGAGGAGCTAACAGGTCAAATCTGGGTCTGATCTTTTGGTCTTAAGGATGGCAAAAAGAAAGGCTCAAGGTGACTAGGTACAAAGCCTTACAGAGGATCCCTCCACTTGCAAGGTAAGTCAGCATCACAGCTTCATTACACGTTCTTCATATAGAAGAAACGTTGGCAAGCACAATGAACAGGAGTAGATATAGGGATAAGCTAACGTTAATAAGTTTTGCCATGCCTAACAAAGTCTTTCAAGAAGTTTTTAGTGCGTTTGCTTGAGTTATTTGCAATAAGCTTGTGCTTTAAATTCAGGGTTTTCTGTCTTATTACTAAATTTGGCTCAAACATCAAACCCTCAAGTTTAAGACAGCAAATTGTGAAATATTATTGTCATTTATGTATGTTTAACATACAGAATGGTTTAGGGGGTCAGGGGTGTAATATTTTTGTTGTTTTTTAGGCTATACATAAAATATGCTAATGTATCTATATTCTGGACTTAGAAAAAACCATTTGGCAGTTTAGAATATTAAAAAAATAAACATTACACTCATTATGCAAATGCTCCTCTCTTTGCAACAAAGAGAGCTACTTGCATAAATTATGCCATTTTAACACCTTCAATAACAAATTACTGTTTTAAGAAACAGAAAAGCACTTATTTTTTGTGAAAACTAGGAAGACCTGAATACATTTTCCTATAAAAAAAAAATACTCCTTAGTCATGGACACCTTTTTTTCTTCTCCTTAGTATGGGGAGTCTACAGTGCTTCCTAAAAAGGGCACAGGTAAGACCACCAGCACAGGTGTGCATGTCCAAATCGAAAAATAAAAAGTCCCACCATGTTTTTTGATTTTTCTAATTGATTCTGCCTGCTGGGCTGAACTTATCAGCACATCCGGGTGGTTTGAACAATCTCCTGGGGAGGACCTTTTGCTTTCTGAACCCAAATTATTCACCTTTGCACCAGACCAACATGATTTCCTGGTGTGTGGAGACGTAGCAGTCTCCTCTCCCAGCTCTGTCCTTTATAGAGTGCTTGCCTCAGCCAGCCATCTGTCTGAGTGGAGCAGCAGCTGTGAGCTGCGCCTGCCTCTCTCCTGGTGTTCAGCCTGAGGTCGACCCGACATGGAGCATGGGTGCATCACTCACATCCTATCCTAAGGCTCACTACTGAATGAACCCGGGCAGCAGGATGAAGGTGGATGGATGGAAGGGTTGTTACAGTTCTGACAGAGTCTGACAAATGACTTCAGAAGCCTCGATGCTGCCCACCCCTGGCAAATACTGTCCTGCTAAGAAAAAGAGACTTTTGGTTTTGGATGGGTCTTTCCAGGCCTGGCTATTGAGTCTCACGGGGACACAGCATGCCGTCTTTGGACGTGTGACCTGACACCCTCATCCCAGAGGGAAAAAAACTAAGACAACCTCAGAAACAAACCCTATGAGTCTCAAGGGTAACTGTTACAGGCACACACTGGTGTGATGTGATGTATTAAGGAGCCTCTTCCTTCATAATTATTCACTTAATTCTTTGTTGTTTTTATTTATTTTTATTGTTTTTTTTCCTCCCCAGTAAATGGCATGACACTATTACCCCCTGACTACACGCAATCCTTTGGGCCTATTGGTTGACAAGAACCATGACTAGTTCACCTTGGATGTAGAAGCACTGTTGTCACAGTCTCACCTTACACACACAAAAAAAAACAAACAGGAAAAAAAAACAAAAGCAAAAAAAACAAAACAAACATTTGCGTGTGTATATGTGTAATATATATATATATGTGTTATGTTTATTTATATATATATATATATATATATATATATATATATATATATATATATATATATATATATATATATATATAAAAATAAAAAAAAACATTGGCAATTTGGCACACCAGTGCTGGGTGCAGTAGAAGTTGTTTGAAATGTTTGCGAGCCGGAGAGGTGTACTTGATGTGACAAGGATGGGCATTATTTGGAGATGTCCACGTCATTGAGAAGCTGCTGGGAGGGTTCTGAGGTTTTGCTGTTGTTGGTGCCATTGCCATGGTCTGTGTTCTCTGGCTGCTCAGCCTCCATCTTGACTGCCTCTTCGGTGCTGCTTTCGCTAGAGTTGGGAGTTGGATTTTGAGCGTCAGTGGATTTCACGGGACTCTGCCCCTCCTTCTGGCTCACGCCCGGGCTCTGAGAATCCGTGGTGCCATTTGCTTTGACTTCCGTGGCTTCTGTCTTCGCCACCACTGTTTCACTGCTGCCTGCTGCCTGCTGCAGGGAGTCTACGGATCCCGCGTCCATTGAGCCAGCCTCTGGAGTGACCGTGGTGGCCGACCCAGCCGCCTCCCCCAGATCTGGCTGAGCCTGCACTTCTGGCATGCCACCTGCAGTCAGGACCTGTGCGCCGAGCTGGGCAGGATTCTGCTCTCGCCCTGAGGGCTTGGCAAGTGTGAGGATGGTGTCCTGTGGGTCGTCGCTCTTGTCCTCGGTGCTTTCGTCATGGGATGCCTCCACCTCCATTGGCTGAGACATGTTAAAGCTGTGGATGAGGCGCACCAGGTTCTTCACTTTGTCCAGTGAGGCCTGCATTTCCTTCTGGCGAGCTAGGATACTGTTCTTGGTCTCCATGCATTTCTTTGACAGGGAAGGAAACCAAATGACAGATTAAAGATTTGGCACAATTAAATGCGCAAATATATTCTACCTTGCATAGTGGCTGTATTACAACTGGAAGACATGTCTATAAATGTTCAAATTAACAGTAAAAATGATTTTGAAATTCTACATATGGTCGTCCTATCGTATCACCGATCATCTTTATAACTTAACTGCACAAAACTATGTACGGTCCTCATGGACAGTAGAACAAATTATCATCATCTCTTCTGACACATTCTTTCCATTTAATAATGGCCCATCAGTTCCAGGCTTTTACCGTTATCGAGTTGCTGAGCTGCTTGACTCGTTGTTCTAGTTGCTCTCGCTCCAGCTTGAGCTCAGCACTCCACTTCATTAGCTTCTGCTTCTCTTCCTCTTTTGCTGTTGAACAGAAACCAATGATTGTTTTGTTGTAAAGACTTCCAAGTATTGGAGGCATAGTTCATAGTTCTAAGATAACTGCTTTCAGTGTGTCACTGAAGTGTGAATAGCTGATAAAAATAATGCATGGAATGATACATTTTGTTTATTCTGCATTCTTGAGTATTTGCATAGAGCAGACAATGCTCAGAACAGTGAATTCCAATACAGTCAGTACTCCGACCTCAGAGTACAATAGAACAGTGGTGGATTCCAACTCACTGTAAAATGTGGTTCGCATGATTGCATTCCCATGTTAGTAATAACTGTCAGCAGACAGTTATAAAGTACTCCAAAAAATCCAAATCCTCAAAATAAATACTGAATAACTCTAGTTTTCTATCTAAAGCCAACCCAAAAACCTCCATTATATTTAAAGACTGGCTCTAGGATTAAATATTCTTCCCAAGGGCTTGTTTTCACAGCCTGTTTGAATTCTTTGGAGAGAAGTGATGAGTTTCAGTGTCACATCCTGGACCCTAACTTTAGCAGTACCAAAGAGCAACAAGAGTCACATTTTACCTTCCTTATATGCAATGTAGGAATGCACAATTGCCAGAGTACCTGGCCATGGAATGGCCTCCTCTTTCTTCAGTATCTGAAAAATAACACAAGGTGTTATTAGTGTGGCACCACTGGCTAGAGCTGGAGTTCTGGGTCAGCAGAAGAGAGCCCCTCCCCACCCTGGTGATCAACCACTAATGGTGTAGTGATGAACAAAGAAAGGAGTTCAATGGGAGTGTCGGATGCCATCTTCCATTTACATGATGAGTGAAATAAAAGAACGATCAATATCGGACCATATGGAAGCTTACAAAGGAGAAAACAGCCTTATTTCGATTATACATTAGGGGCAATGTATGGTTGCGACTGATCAGGCTTTAGGTCAACTGATCTAACATAATATATTCCATTAGTGTATCTATGTAAATAGCCTGGGAACCTGAGGTCAGGTTAGCGGGAGTCACTGCAGGCTGCTTCAGGGGTTTGGAGCTCTTGGTGGTGGAGTGAAGTGGTTTACCTGGTCTTGACATTTGGGACAGATCCACATGCCTTTGGGAATGTTTTTGAGGGGTGGGTCCAGGCAGTCGAGGTGGTAGACGCGTGAGCACGTGTCGCACATGAGTAACTGGCCACTGCGTCTGCACACAGTGCAGAAGTCCTCATGGATGTCTCCCTGTCAGGAAGAACGGCACGGGTCAGTACCACCGCTCCTTTGTGCCGGACCAATAAGACAAGGAAGGGGCGGGGCGGAGCAGGAAGGAGTTGGCTACTGACCGGCTGACTGGTCTAGAACTTCCTGATGGCCTTTATTAGTGACCTTGAAAAAAGTCACGTGGGTAGTTCAAATGCTTATGCGTGCAACGTAAAACGTGTGTGTAATGACTACATGCACGTATTTTATCACTATAAAATTGGCTTCTTAGTTACCTAGTTAATGCAATGTTTGCCTTAAAAGGCCAACAGGCAAAAGGGGCGGGAAAAGGAGCTGAAGAAGAGAACCTTTAAAATCACCTTAGAACATGATGACATTTTCACCAGCAGGGGAAACAACACACTAAGACTGTTTACTTTGTAAGGCTGTGGGCTCCGTTTGATGACGTAACAAAAAGGCAAATGGATGATGGTGTGCATGAAGGTCAATCTACTTCCGTCCACGAAGGGGTCATTTTGAACAGGGTATGCGTAAGAGAGGGGGCAGCAGCAGGCTGTGCCGCATAGCAGAGTACTCTACAACAGAGTAAAAAGTGGGGTGACCTCTCTGGCTACTTACATCCCCGGAGCTAGGGCTGGGCTGGGGGAGAGGGTGGGGGTGGACGGGGAGGGGGAAGCCCCCTATTTCGGGCCGCTCGGCGGCTGGGGAGGCAGGGTGACTGCTGGATGGGGAGAGCAGGGGGTGGCAGCCCAGCTCCGGCCCTGCCGCACTGCTGCTGTATTTGGGAGGGCGACCTGGGTGAAATGAGACAGACGAGAAAAGAGGGGGGGAAAAAGAAAAGGGAAACAAACAAACAAACAAAGAAACAAACAAAACAACAGAAAAAGATGGAAGGGGGGGGAAAAGAAAAACAAAACAAAAACACAAAAGGTGAAATAAAACACAGATGGCATATACTGGTCGCAACATACCTTTGAAAGGGGATCCTCATTGGCTAGCATGAAAATGAAGGGGTGAGGGAAAGCAGAGGATGAAGAGAGGAGGGACAGAAAGCAATTAATGCTCCAAATGATGATTGCAAGCAGGGAGTTAGAGCAGAAATAGAGAGGTGGATAGAAAAGGAGAGAGAGAGAGAGAGAGAGAGAGAGAGAGAAGTAGAGAGAGAGAAAGAGAGGAAACAAGAAACTCAAGCCAGACATATGTAATTCTCAAAAGAGAATTTCTGGCTTTCCTGCAAATTCTCCAAGCAGACTGAAGCGCACATTGTGAATTACAAAGAACAACAGATGTCCAGTCTCACTGTAAGGAGCATGTCAAAAGGGTTTGATAAAATTAAAATTTTATCTGATCACTAGGGTTTATCGTTTCGACCTAGGGTGAGTGGAATTCATGCTGGCCTTTCTTCCCACCCGCCGAACTTATGACTCCAACATTATAAAGGACTGCCATTTAAAAATCTACACTTCTTCCAACATGGTGGAAATATTTAAGCAGTTCTTCAAAACTGAATATGAGGCAAGGAAATAGAAGGCTGCCTCTTTTGCCTGGGATTAGGATATGTGGAATAGAAACATTTTAGCTAGTTTCTGCCTTGCTCATTTTTAGGGATACACAACACACTACAGTAGACAGGGTTTCTAGGGGTTGGCTGTGAGCACAGCTTGAAAGGAAGCAGCAGCGGTAAAAGTCATAGTAGTTAGTACGGTTATCGCTAAAGGGTTCTAAAAACTCTATTCAGCAAGGGTGCATGTGAAAGCAAGAGGCACAAGAAGCAAACTTACAAGACACACACAATGTGAGCTTACCCAAAACAAGCACACAGCTGCACCAACCAAGTTAATCAGTGTTAAAAGTGATGTGACAGCAGTGTGCAGATACAGACCTCTCTTTCTCGTTCCTTGATGGAGGGGAGTGTTCAGATAGGTGACGGCACTCTTTTTTCTCTGCAGGGAGGTAAGAGGAGGCGGATCATTAGAGTGTGTATTCATAAAGCCATGCCAAAGCTGTTTGTAGGTCTACTTAGGTCCACTTAGACTTAGGAAAAGCCAAGCCTTAATTAAAATTGAGCTGACTGTTCATAGACTGGGTTGAATTTATACAATTCTTTAAGGCTTTGCACAATCCAGAGTTTTCCGTTAATTAAAAATGCAAAATCATATTCTTAGATTGTGAACAACCCAACTGACAACTGAGTCATCTTTAGGAAGGTAGCCGTTTCACTTTTAACGCTCCCGAAGCAACATTAATTGATCTTTCATACGGAAAAATGCAGCTCAAATTCACAGCTAAATACTAAGGAGAACTGCAACATGATAAGTTCAGACCTCCTGTGTCACAGAAGTCTCAATCTGTCTGTTCCTTATTGATACTAGGTGCTTTTTTGAATGGGCCTGAGTCGCCTTGAACCTCTGGCTGCTAAACTAAGGCTGCTAAACTAAGAGATAGCACAAGTTTATCTTCAGACCTCACATGCAAACCTATAGATGTTATGTAGAGTGAAAGCAAGGGAAAATGAGCTATACCTCTGGCTCGAACACCGCTCCGCTGTACACAGGGTTGGCTGTCGTTCTTCTTTTCCGTTCCTGCCTTCTGCTCTGAATCTCTGCAACATGAGCACGGCAGAGAAAATGCTTAGCATTTAACTCACTACCAGTTTAACTTCACTGATCATTGTAGAAGCTAGTAGTTCTTACCTTCCAGATGGTCATGTGTGACCAACCCCAGAGACACCATGAAGGCAAGTTTCTACCAGAGAAAATGAGAAATTCTCACTTTCTGAATAGTTTAAATATGTGTTGGTGCATACTCAGTCACAAATATTGAAGCAAACAGCGTTTTATTCACTCCCTGAATTCTGTATAATGCTGAAGTTACCAAGATATGCAAAAAGTAAATGAGTGTCCTTCTGAGATGAGCAAAAAGAAAAAAAAGTCAGATTTGCTCATACTAGCACAGTATTTTCCTACCTGTGGATTCTCCTCTCGTTTAACCTTCGGAACAGGAGGAAGAGGAGGAGGCGATGAAGGAGTGCTCGTAGTCACCTGCTCTGAACCTCCCTGAGATTTCACAGTCTGTCAGTATAAGAAAAAGACGAGATGATGGATGTGTTTAGATTTTACAGATCATTGGCAATATTATGAAGGGTTGATTGCCACTCAGTGCTACGCCTTACCACTTTAAAAAGGGATCTCATAAAATAACAAGAGGGGAATTTTATTTTAATAAACTGGGTGTTTAAACATTCAAGATCATGTCAATACCTTCCCATCCCACAATATCTGGATGTCACATTGCTATACAATACAAAAAACTCTCACCTTGGTGTCTGGATTTAGGCTGCTGATCTGCAGTGTCTGCACAGGGCTGCTGATCATGATGCCTGTGACCTGGCCTGTGGTGGCCCCCACTGTGCCCAAGCCCGTTTTGGGCACAGCACTGCAAGTCTGCCCGTTGACAATGCGCAACTGGTGAATGGGCCCAGCCGAGGCGGGCAGCGCTGGCGTCAACTTGGTGGTGAGCATGACGGGCCGCTGGAGCAGCTGCGGTGCCGCCATCATGGGTGGAGGCGGGGCTGGTGCGATAGGCACGTTGTTGGGGGCGGTGGGTTTCGTACGCACCTGATGGGCACACAGGAGTGAATTGGAGTGTGGCACATCAAAAAATACGACCCACCAACCCCCCGTCGACAGTGGTTTGGTTAAGGAGAAGTCAATGCCCTTTATCAAGCATCATGCTGCATTTTGAGGCCACAAGTAATGCTAATGAGGAGCTCTGGTTAACTTTTTATCGCCAATGAGAAGCTCCCAAATTATTCTTTTCTGCTGCTGGAAAGCCCTTGAGCATTAACAAGGGTACCTGTTTAAGAGCTAGTTTAAGCACATCCTTCAAATTATACTTCTGGACTAAATGTTTAAAAAAACCCAACAAAAAAACCCCCTCTATCTGTCTTGTAAACAAACAACAACAACAACTTCACTCTTTACAAAATTGCCTAATCACAGGACTGTTACTAAGTAATAAAAATAACATTTAATCTATTTAACCCAGTGTTTGACAAGAATAAAATGGTTGGACTACAGAGCTCCCAGTAGCATTACATAGCTTTGCTTAAAGGTATTGCATATACATTTTTTAACACTGAAGGTCAATAAAAGGATCAGCCAAAGCACAAAAGGGGGAAAAATTAAGGTCAAACCAGTATAAAGAGCAAAATACAACACAGCAGCACAAACATGTAAGTAAAGCACTGCAAATGCTGCAACCTGTATACACGTGACACACACACGGACAATATTCACAGAAAACATTAATGGACACAGCACATTATGGACAACAACAACAAAACTGCAGCCAGTGCTGGGCTGGAAACCAACAACAGGAACAGCAGAACGAGGAGTATGGAGAATGGGGCCTTGCACTACGTGAGCGAGTGCACTACGTGAGCGAGTGCAGGCTTGCTATGAAACCTACTGGCTTTAAAACAGCAGTTGTGCTTATGCGTAAAGCACTGGATACATGACGCCATTCTTAAGTAATGAAGAGCAATGTGATGAAGAAAATCCACAAGGCTGAGCGTGCTGAGCAACAGTTTTATCAAATTGCCTGTAAACATGTTTTGATCAGTGTGGGTCAGAACTGAAGTTTTAAGTAAAGTGTCCTGATAGATTTGATCTGTTTGTTATGAAACAATGAGTCCCATGTATACATGGTGGCAACTTTGTACTTTATCCAAGTCTAAAGTTATTTAGCTATTAGAGTCCCTCTAGTGGCTTTTGTGTTGAACTGCACACACTGTGGAGAGGGAAGGGAGTGGGCGGGTCTTACATAGACGCACCTGTGGCAGAAAGGTGGGCCGAGGCGTCAGTCTAGGAGGAGGTACAAACTGGGGAACTTTGATAGGCTGAGTTGAGGTGGTGCTGGCCTGCACCTGTGACAAAACCAGTGCTTTATTGGCAACCAAAATGTTGAGCAGCTCTTCACTGTTTGGAGAACTTTCTTTCAATTAAATAATTTCCATAAGATTATAACATGTCAATTCTCAGTTTTAGTTAATTTAACTTTAGAACATTATCCTTGCCCTCTTCTCTTGGTTTTAAATCACAGATGAAGGCCAACATGCAACAAAGCCTAGAGCATCATCACAGGGGAAGTCGTCTCTTCAGTCATACATACAGATCATTTTCCATCCACAATATATCAAAGTACTTCATAGTTGAATACTGACTCATTCTGCATTTTTTAAAACCCTGAAATGAAACTGAATTTAATGGGACACATACGGGCCATGTCCTTTAAGTATATTGCACAGGGAAAACAAAGGAGAGATTTGAGGCAAAAATTTCCACTCACTACAATAAGGTTCTTAGTCACGACCCGCGTTGCCGCCTCCGTGTCTTGGTTGGTGAATTTGCTGGCCACCTGAAGGTTGACTGGTGCACTGTGGGAGTCTAGGATCGGGGTGGGCCTGGCGGGATTGCAATTGGCAGTGACCATGGTGACATTGGGGCATGGCAAGGGGGTGGTGGCAGCTTTCAGCACTAGAGGTAGAGTCTTCGTGTGCAGGACCGGTGGGACAGTCTTCTATTGGGGGAGGAATGAAATGGCAGGGGAACAGGGAAGGACAGTGTGAGTACAAGGCAGAGATCACATGTAGCACCAACACAGTAGAACTGTTAGAAGGCATGTTTTCCACTGCTTCTCTTTACATACAGCACTATTTCTATAGGCAGGAAAAAGAAAAGGTGAAAAGCAACCACTCTCACTAAACACCACCACTTCTCCGAGACTACACTTAGTTTTCCTCATTTGGATACACACTTTAACTGAATTAATAAATCAAGAAATTGATTGCTTATGCCAAAATCCTAATATTTCTTCACAATAAACACATTCTTATTAAGTCTTAACACAGTTTCTCAGCACACTATGCAGTTCACACTGGGAACACACCTGTGTCATTTACCCCCAAACACTGGCATCACTAATCAAAACTCAGTATGGCAATGAAATAAACCACAATCCCACATGTGAAAACATAGTACATGATTATTTACTAAGTTATTCTAATTGCCTGGGGCATATAAACTCACATACTGATTCAGGAAAAAAAAAAAAGCAAAGGCAAGAGAAAAACAGAGCAAGACAGACCACAGAGAGGAAGAGACAGAAGACGATAAAGAAATATTTCCAAAAACATCTGAGTAATTCTTGTGGATAGTGTCATACCTGTAAATCATGGAATGAGCATGAGAGAAGCTGTGCAGATTTGTGGCCAAATCCTCATGCCAAGATGAGGCCTGACATTGTGGGGGGTGGTTTTGTTTGTTTTTACTGTATCTAATTTTTTGGGATTTGTTTTTGTGTATTTACGTAAATATAATGTAAACATGCAGTACTGCTGCAATATTGCATTTGCCTCAGTTTTTTTCCGTAATACAGCAGTTCAGACGTTTTTGTGTCTCAGCACATTTTGTGTAGATTTCTGAACAGTTACATGAATGTAAATACTGTAAATGGCTTATCCAGAGACTGTTTCCGAGGCATTTGTATTTTGATAAAGTGCGTTTGCAGCACACAGCATAATTGGGTACATACCTACTGTATGTGTGTGGATTATTTGGTTTTGAGTCGTGAGTGTAGACTGTTTCTGTCAAATGTAAGGTTTTCCTCTACTGGTGTAAGGTTTTGAGAATAGTTTGTATGGTTAAGAACTCTGAGTTTTTAGGTTTGGGAACCTGGCCCACGGTCACATTCTTTGGGGATACTAAGCAAGAACAGAAGTTCCTGCTGCTTTACCTGTGGAGAGGTCTGGTGGTGAGGCGGTCCTGCTGTCTGCTGTTGGCTGGGGGGTGAGAGCAGCATAGCTTTGCCCTCTGCTGCTCCCTGCACCGCCTGCTGCTTCACCTCTGGCTCCTGCTTCACCAACAGCTCCTTTCTTAACTGCTCCACCACCTTTTTCTGAGACATGGGGGAGGATGGAGAGAGGTATTTAAACAAATTCTCCTCAAAAGGTGTTGCATTTGAACGTGGATAGCTGGATGTTGAAAAGGAACACAAGAATCCCCTGCTATGCAATGCCACTCCATTAGTTTTCTAGATATGCAATTTGGCCAAGTTTAGATTCACCTATACAGACACCCGTACACCCACAAACCCACACACACATTGAAATTCATCTCACACATTTCATTGCCTCCAAGTTTGCTGAGGCAAAGCATACCTCCAGGAGGACTAGTGCACAGACATACACCCCCAAATGCCCTCAGTTCAGATTTAAGTCCTTTCAGTTTGCACAAAATTAAGTATACGAAGGGGTAACCGATTCAACTTTATCATCAAGATAATCTAGTTTTGCATACAAACTGTGTGTCATTAGTTTAAAAGCTCAGAGCTCCTTTAAAGCACAGAGCTTCAAAATAAAGACTCATCGGGGTGGGGCAGGGCCACATGCCAAGGGCATACAGTGAACATGAAGTAATGTAAAGTGTAATAAGCACCAGGCTTTCATGGTTCATTAAATGCTCTCATGATAAATGAATTTTGTGAAAGGATTTACACTACCATTACATTTTCTGTCTATGCATATAAAATATAAAACATTCTAAATTAATCTAAAAATAAGATGACAATATTTTGCTGTTGCTTGCTGTAGTCCACACCCTGACTATGTTAAATCTAAAAGGTTAAAAGATTGTACAAAAGAAGGAATGATTTGATTTACGATATGATGCTAAATCAAAACAAAATATATTATTGTGACACATATTTTTCATGCTAATATCACCTAGCCTTGGGAAGTGAAAAACCACATGGTATGACAAATTTGTATGGACAAACAGGACACAAAAGAAAAAGGGCAGATACCATTCCATTCCACTTTGAATTCACAGCTTACTGGATTCACAAGAATCTCAGTAGGATACACAAACAAATGCACTTTCATCCAGCATCTCTTTATAAACGTGACTGGACAGGCCTAAATCAGTATTCCCTGCACTTGGGCTTAACTCCATCTGCCATGACAGGAGTTGCATATTTTCTCTCTCACACCCACCCACCCACACACACACACACACACCTCCTCAGAAGAAGGTACAGTATAAACACAATCAGGTTTGCCTAGAGTGATTATGTTTTACAACAGAATCTGCCTATACTCTCATTTAAGACATCAAGCAGAACTGGCGCTCCCTGCAGACACAAGTAGCCTCATTGATATAGAAATACATGTACACACATATTTACTAATTTGTTCATTCTTTACCATTATTTAAACCGTTTAATGCACCTAAAAAGAACTTCCACAAAATCCATCTGACCAAGAGTCAGGAGGTCAGAGTGAATAGTAGAGAATGCAGCAGGAAGGACCTCAAAGAGGGGGTGTGTTGCTGTGGAGTGCAGGGTTTCCCCAGCTATCCCAGTCCTGAAGTTCTTGTGCACTGCACAGGCCAGAGTTCCTCCAGCTGAGTCAGCTCACCACCAGCATGTTCTGTCAGGTCCGTGAGCAGGCAGAGTTGGCAGTGCACTGGTGACCTGGGCCCTTCCCCCGCTGGCACACCCAGCAGATAAAAAGCAAAGTTGGCAAGTGAGAGGTGAAAATGGCCATATGCTTGCGATGGGTCAGCATCGCTTTGCAAGACATGTAAACGGGCACAGTGGGGAACAGAGATGGGTCATAAACAAATAACAACAGAGGCCAAGAGGAGGGGAAGAAAAAAGCCATTGTAAAACAAAACAAAAAAACACCACCATCATAATCAAAGTCTTTACAATCACAAAAGGCAACAGCCAGCGATGAAGCCGCCTGCCTCAACTGCATCCAAACCCTGGCAGTACATCTTGGCCTTAAGATACGTTCTCAAAGTATCACAGTTTGCTGCTGGGTTACAGCCATCCCTGCAGTCCACGGTGCCCTGCCTTTGTGCCTCTGATACAACAGCCTGCACAAAAAGTGCTTTTAGTGACCAAAGCTTTAACACTACCTAATAAAAGCATGTAAAACGGGCACACGCAAGATTGATATAGGAAGTAAGACTTAAGAAAAAATGCTTAGAAAAAAAGTGCATTGTAGCTAATTATATGGGTAAACCGCGCATGACCAACATATATGAATGATTAATATGTTCAACTTTGAGCAACTTTTGTTCAATGCACAACCCCCCCAAACACACACACACACACACACACAGACACACCAGTAGTGATACTGTTTAAAAAATTTTTTTTTGGGGTCAAATGCTTGGCTTTGGAGTTAAAAACAGCCAAAAATTGACTTCCTATAGACTTCCACAAGGTGTATAATTCATCATTTGTAACTCTAAAACAAAGCATTACATAAATCCAGCCTAAAACTGTTAAACTCCTGTCAATGCTAAATAAAATAAATAGTTTGAGGTTTTAGGGCTGGAAAATTCCTTGAGCATTTCTGTAAAAGAAATTAGTAGCAACTGGTGCAGAATGATAAAAGGTCATAAATTTGGTGGTTCTTGGCAACATTTTTAATCATAGAGAATAATCAAAGCTGCCCTAACCAAGTTCCAGGAAGACGACATCCACATGCATACAAATGAGGACACATGGGGAAGGACATACGCCAGGAACACTTGACATCAACAAGCTCATTAAAAGATATCGTTTGGACAAAAATGGACTATGTTATGTTATTGACCTTGTATGGGACAGAATCTGTTGCCACAGAAACCAAAGCTCTTCAAACTTTGCTCTTGGCACAAAAGAAAATAGAACTTTGAAGCAACAGTGACCTGTGTCTGGCACAGGCAGCTATTTCCAGAGTCATAAACCACCTCTGATGACTCTTCCAGGGCCTCTGATCAGATGCATTCATTAACTTCCCGACCATTCAGCATCACGGTATGCAAAAACAAGCTGTATTCATGCAAGCAGCTGGTTTGCCTGGAGGTGTCTTTGTCACAGATGACATGCACATTCAGACTGCTATCCCATAGACACAAGCATACTACATAAAATCCATAAATAAATCACATGTGGTATGTGGTTTTCTTGTTAATTTTGATAATAGATGTTTTGGTCTATAGCCGAGTTTGTTTTCTCTATACACAAATACAAGTAGTGCTATTTGTTTCATTCCATGTTTTTTCCCAGTAGAAAAGAAAAGGCAAAAGTTCAAGCGGACTGCAGCGTATTTGAAATAATAAATAATATCTTTATTAAATAATATCTGTGAATGTGTTCAATCCACAGCACAACTATCAGAAAAATAAGCTCTACTCTTTGCTATAATGAGGTGTAGAAAGCTTTATAACAGCTGTGTCCTAGTCAGAACAGTGCAATTCATATTATAAATTTAAGCCTCGACAATTTTAGTCCTCAATAAATCAAAGTATATTAAAAAATTCACCAATAAGAGATATTACTGCACACAAGGTTGCAAAATTAGTGAATTTCAAACTCCCACTGAGTGGTGTACCTGTTTCTCACTCAGAGCAGTGATCTTGGCCTGAAGTTCATGAAGCTGTTTCTTCAGATCTGCATTCTGGAGGAAAAGAGAAGCAGCACAACTGAGATTCCTAGGTCTTCAGGTCTTGCTAATTATACTTCACAGATATTAAAGATGAGCAGTGTGCATAAGTCCCTTAATTCTTCAAATCAAGAGAGGTGAACAGAATTAGAATACAAAATCACTAATGCATTTGTTCAACAGTACTTCTGGTGCCGCCCACCAAAACACACTAGCAGATTCAGTGACAGAAACTAAAATATACTAAGACTGCACAATCACATATTAGGGGCACTCATGCTAAATAAGCCACGTCAGACACTAAGGATGTGATGAAGCTCTCAGTGACTGAGATGGCTACTACACTTTCTTTTTACAGAGACGTTGGCTGTGAGGAATCTCAAGGACCCAACTGCAGCTTTCATTTCATTGCTGTTTGTAGAGGTCTATTAACAGCTGATGCACAGTAGTTATAATTGCAGACACACAGTGAGAAGAGTAGGGGAGAGCAAAGCATTGTGGGGAACAGCATGAGAACCTAAGCTTTCAGTGCCTGTATAGCAATTTGTCACTGGCTGCTTTTGAAGCACAACATGCTCATACACTCCAATAAAAGGACTTTGTCGCTGTTCTGACTCCTAAAAACTGCAGGATTTTTTGGAAATAAAAGAAGAACAGTCTAAATGGGTCAACCAGAGACCTTTTCTTTTCCTAAGAACATGAAAGAATGCACATACTATTATGCTGCACTATAATCAGCTCCCTGAAATCTCCTGCTTAACTATCCATCCTGCTCAGGGGCGTGATTCTTAGCGTTACAGTGTGCTGCAAGAAATACAAAAGCTAGCAGCATGCACTGCTGCTCTGTGTGGAGCACTGTCAAACCAGGACAGTACATCTCATAGCTTTTCTCGTTGGCCCACTATGACTATACTGGGAGCCAAGCAGTGACAGAAAGCCCAGCTGAGAAACTAGATACACTTATACACTCGTTTTTAATGCTAAGCCACAAATGCATTGTCCTTCTCACAAGGGCACTGAACTTCCAAGTTTAATAACAGCAAAATCCTCCTTAGGTGGAAACAACCACATCCAGTGCACTTTCATTTGGCCAACTTTAAATCAATAACCATGGCTTTAGTAGATTTATACACAGCACATCATATACACTGCCTGGCCAAAAAAAAAAAAAAGGTCACCACCTGGATTTAACTAAGCAAATAGGCAAGAGCCTCCCACTGGATAATTACTGCATGGGTGATTATGTTTCAGCTGGCAACAAGTTATTGTTGACTGATGCAGTGAGTAACTTCTCATTTGTTAATCAACCATGTCGAAAGACATCCTGTGGTCATGGAAAAGATGTTAATCTGTTTCAGAAGGGTTAAATTATTGGCATGCATCAAGCAGAGAAAACATCTAAGGAGATTGCTGAAACTGCTAAGATCAGGTTAAGAACTGTCCAACGCATTAATAAAAAGTGGAAGGACAGTGGGGAAACATCATCTTCGAGGAAGGAATGTGGTCGGAAAAAAAATCTTGAGTAATGGTGATCGACGATCACTTAAATGTGTGGTGAAATCAAATCGTAGAAAAACAGCAGTAGAACTCAGGGATATGTTTATATATAGTGAAAGTAAGAGCATTTCCACAAACACAATGCTAAGGGAATGCAAGGGATTGGGACTAAACAGCTGTGTAGCCTTAAGAAAACCACTTGTCAGTGAGGCTAACCGGCAAAAACGGCTTCAATTTGCTAGGGAGCATAAAGATTGTACTCTGGAGCAATGGAAGAAGGTCAAGTGGTCTGATGAGTCCAGATTTACCCTGTTCCAGAGTGATGGGTGCATGAGGGTAAGAAGAGAGGCGGCTGAAGTGATGCACCCATCATGCCTAGTGCCTACCGTACAAGCCTGTGGGGGCAGTGCTATGATCTGGGGTTGCTGCAGTTGGTCAGGTCTAGGTTCAGCAATGTTATGTGCCCAAAGAATGAGGTCAGCTGACTACCTGAATATACTGAACGACCAGGTTATTCCATCAATGGATTTTTTTCTGCCCTAATGGCACAGGCATATTCCAAGATGACAATGCCAGGATTCATCGGGCTCAAATTGTGAAAGAGTGGTTCAGGGAGCATGAGACATCATTTTCACACATGGATTGGCCACCACAGGGTCCAGACCTGAACCCCATTGAGAATCTTTGGGATGTTCTGGAGAAGACTTTCCGCAGTGTTCCAAATCTCCCATCATCAATACAAGATCTTGAGGAAAAATTGCAGAAGTTTGTGGAAATGATGCCACAGCAGATGCGTGCCATAATCCAAGCGAAAGGTGGTCCATCGAAATATTAGAGTATGTGACCTTTTTTTTGGCCAGGCACTGTATGTAGCACATGCAAATGAACAGTTTATGAAAGTGTTTACCTGTGGGTCCTGCTTCATTTGTGCTACAAGTTTCTGTGAGGGGAAAAAATACAAAACAAAAACACAAAAACAAAAAGCAAACAAAACAGAATTTCAGTTAGATCATCAGTGCCACATATTTAACACAGAGCATCAGTGACACTTACAGGCCAAACTTTGGACTGCAGCATAATACACCTGTCCTGCTCTTGTTCAGGAAGTACCCCAGTACTGAGCAGCCATGTAAAGGCATTCCACAGACATGAGGGTATCATCCAGTTTTTTCCTCCCTCTCTCTTTTTTTTTAATTTACATTAATACATGGGGATAATTGGATGCATATTTCTAGTATCATGACTCATGAAAATAGTTTTGGGGTGTACACTGACTGACATTAGGACAAATAATCACAAATAATGCCAAATAACTGATAGAAAACACTTTACACTTTTGGGTGAACTCTTTCAGTGCAATTCCCCTGCTGTGATTTTTAAACAATTTTTCACCACCAGCTGGCAGCAGAGAGTCAATTCTCTAAAATCAGTGGCAAGTCATGGTCAGTAGAAAGGAGCAAGATTGGGGATGTACGAGCAGGAGACCCCTGTACACCCCTAACCACACTACAGAGGTTCTGCACACACAGACCTATGTAAAGACTCCTGACATATCATTAGTATGAAGCACCTGTTGACTGCTGTTGCCCATTACTGGAAAATGTTTTTTGCCATGTACCAAGAGTCGGTAGCCTGTCTTCTCCGGCATGTAAATGCAGAGGCTGTAAAGTAGCTAAGACTTGGCTTCAGTGGATGAGCATTCACACAGTGTTGTTGTGATCTCACCTGGATGCCCCCTAAACCCCGATTCAGGCATCTACGCTCATTCCCTACCTGCTGGAACACGCAGCTCCTAGCTACACTACAAAAAGAGGCAAAAAAGTGTTTGCGCCTATGCTTTTCACCAGGGCCCTTACAATAAATGATACAAGAAACGTGTCTGAAACTAGATGCATCAAACAGCAAAATGCACCATGTCCTGGAGTTAGGTTAAGCAAAAAGATCGAGAAAAATAGCGTTTGCTTATTTTGATTCAACAACATTCTTGTGCAAAGTCCCTTCCTCCACCCATGCCTGTTCCCCCAATGAAAAGTGCAAATCTTATTAATTCAAAGCTTCACTTAAAAATGAAATGGATTAAAGACACTTGTGTCAGAAGTCTCCAACCTGATGGACTTGTATTTCCACTTTCAGGGCCTCCTGTAATGTTTGTAATTCCATCATTAATCCAGTTCGCCAGCAAATTAGTCCCAGAAATCTTACAGCCTATACAAAAAGGGAAAAGACCGTTAAACAGTTCTTATAAAATGTTTATTTTCAACAGTTGATCAGGTTCTATTTAATCAAGTAGGTCCACTGGTAATTAAAATAAGACTATGAATTCCTATTGGTGCTGAATTAAAGCTGTGCTGTGAGGTACCTAGTGAACACTAGATTAAAGCATCTAAACAAGACTATAATGCACCCACCCTATTCAGGTATCTGCAACAATAATTTGTTCCATGAGTTCGAATATGTGCCTTCTTCTGGTTTAAGAGTACTATAAAGGCATAAGTGTGGCATACAACCACATTTATAGCTGAAATAAAAATAATGTAAAACTGAGCAAGAGATGGAAGGAAGCAGTAGGAAAGAACTTGGGGTGGGGGGGGTTGGATATAGATATACTTTTAACAGCAATATCCATTTGGCTCTGCACAGAGCATCACAATTACTCCACAGCAATGACTTCTGTGAAAGTGAGTCAGAGGCAGCCTTACAGACATTCGGTCCCATTGATTTTACTGTGCGAGGCACTGAGCCAAGAGAACAATTATAACTGAAGCTATTACAGGACTCACCAGCTGGCAATGAGACTGGTGTCCACTCACTCTCCAACTCCCTGCACAAAAGGAAACGCACACAAACACACAGCTTATTAGGTCGAGGGAGAGACACTCTTGCAGCCTGTGAGATGGTGCACCATTCAGCTGTCAGCTCATTACTGCTCCCACCTGTGAGCTCGGAGTTTTACTACAGAATAAGGAGAAAGAATCTATTACTGTACCTCATCCCTGTAGTCCTGAGTACATGGACATGTTAAACTACATCTAAAGGCTCCATCAGCAATTGCTGCAACTGCCAACCCGTTATTGATACTGCAACAAAACAAGCGTGCTTTCTATTTTTTTTTAAGGCAACCAGATAAGGCTACAGGACAACATACATATGGATATTTTTAAACCTTTTTGTCAATAGATAAAATATACATTTCAAGATAAAATGCACTCTCTTGGAAACAGCTTTAGAGAGTTAATATTATAAAACCCATGTCACACAATAACTGCCTTATTTTTCCAATAAACATTCCAAATATTTAAATGTTTTGATACTTTAAATACTCATTATAAATGCTAGTGCTGGTAGGTTTGCTCTGCTCTGAAAGTCCTTCAAGTAATCCCTCAGCTATTAATTTACCTGTGTGATTGTTGGGAATGTAGCTTGTTTGAAGACAAGCTGACTTCAGCAGATAGTCCTCTATGAAACATATAGTTATGCTGAGGTAAGACTCACAGATTCTGCTCAACCAGCTGTAAAATGAGTCACTTTGGAGAGTCTCTCACAAAGTTGGTCTTGAAGCAGAACACACAGCTTGGGGAGAGCTTCCTCTGCCATGAATTCAGTGCTTTGGGGTACAATGTACAATAGGCTCAACAGTCTTGAGCGGATGTTTGAACCCGGCGTTCTCTGTAGAATTGACAGGAACCATATCTTCGGCTCAGTGGCCATTTCTTTCCACTGTTTTACTACACTGCACTGTTCAACAGAACGAATGTATGGGTTCCACAGCACTGAGACAGGGCAGTGCTCACAGCAGACAGGCCCGCAAAGGTTCAGGCATTTGCCCAGGGTTCCGTTTCAGGTGTTGAAAGGTGCGTTTAGATTTAGAAGCAATCTCTGGGGCCAGTTTGCAAATGCCCATGCTTTGTTCTTACTTAATGCCAAAACATATCACTGAGCACAGGTTCATAGGGAGAAAACCATGTTACACCTTCACCCATTTCTCTCTGATTAAACTCTAGCTAGTCCTGGGGCAGTCATTGCACTGTCACAGCAGGTCTTCATCTGGGCCTTAATACTTCATGGGGGAGAGGGGTCATGAAGCTGGCCACTAGTTTACCAGCCCAGTTAGAAAATGTACAGGTTCTGATGCATGTTGCAGTCATTTACCATGACCACAGATGTGCACATATACACACCATATGTTTGACAGCTATTGTTAAAAGCCTTTTCATGTAAACACCACTTTATAACCTAGGACCATTGTAAATGTAAGTTTGCAGTTTTTTGGGGGTGGGGGGGTTATGATGGGTTACTGAAATAGTGTATTTGCAGAGGTCCATTGATATTTGGTATCTCAATTTGTGAAAAATCCATATGACATGAATGAAATCTGTATAGACATGAATGATATGTACATTACTCAAACAGGTTTATTTTATTCAAACTTTTGATGTACAATTTGACAATAGGGTGAATGCCTATTATGCAATAACTTGAAGTCTCTTAACAATAACATGAGTACAATATTTTATCATGACTAAAATATCTGTTGTACAAAATATAGCCCAAGACGTGTTTCCCCCCCTAAAAATGATTTTAATTTTCAGATTTTATTATCTATATTGCACACAGAACTATAAGGGCTACAACACACACACACACACACACTCCAACAAAGTCCCAACAATTATGCGTTTGGGAAAGTCATTTCATACATTTCTCTGGATTAACCCATTAGAAGATATAAATGAGTGACCTGAAGGTCTGCAAAATCTCAGTGCATACTATATATCATTCTGATTATTTAAACAACACTCAATTCAATATCATACTCTGATTACATCTAACTGCTGTTTTCATACTAATTACATTCCATTTAAAGACTATAGTAAAGAGTAAACTAAAGTGTGTGGGGTGTGTTTCTATATATTGAAAGCTTGTGTCATATTTCAGCATAACTAATTCTTTTATTTAGCTTGTTTTCTCACACTGATGGAGGGTGTTGCTAGATTAATCCACCCATCTAGTGCTTTTCATCCTCTCAAAATATTCCAATGCAGTGCTGATCCCATCTTCAAAGGTATCTTTAATCCAGTTATTTTCCTGTTTTTATTGTGATGCAATCATCACTTGTTATCTACTTGCATGTGCATATATATATATATATATATATATATATATATATATATATATATATATATATGGTCAGCATAGCACAAATTCACAACATTAATTCAAGTAACTTTCTGACAATAACGAAGTTGGTGAACAACAGCCTATACCCATGTTTATCACTACTTTGCTAATTCACATTGGCATTGGAATCAAATGCAAAAAGCTTAATCAAAGCATACAAGCATGACATTAATTGTACCGATGGTAGTTAAAACACTGCTTTAATGTACTAACTCCACCTTGAGTTAATTTCATTAAAAAGAGCATAATTTAGCTACGGTTCCTTGCAAGCTGATTAAAGCACTGTGACAATACAAGAACAGCACTACAGGTTAACTTCCAATACACTAGTGTACTACATATAATCAAATAAAATCAATATTTGCGTTTAATATTTGCGAGAGAGAGAGAGAGAGAGAGAGAGAGAGAGAGGCGTAAATAGGGGTTAACGCAACTATGCTGTTTTAACCTGATGGGTCGTCGTAAGCAACATCCTCAAACATGAACAACTACAAACAGTTTTGGTCAACTATATACACAGATATGATCAAAACTGACGTACATATTGGTCATTGTAATTAGCTGATTTTGTTATAATCTATCACGCAACACTAAAACGGCCAAATCCCACGTATCGCGGGCTCATCTGGCGCCCCTCAGGTTTTAATAGTGGCTGCATGTTGAACACCTGCAAACTATTATAAAGAGACTGATATGAATCTGCTTTGCACACAATTTGCGGAGACAACACACGTTTTCGCGATAGATTTAACGGGGAGAGTACTTGTTCCACGAACCAAACTTTACACAGTTCAGTCTCATTGTATCTAGCCTGCAAGGTGCAGACAACAGGAAAAGTAGTTTCGCCTACTAATAGTAGGCCTACTATTAAGTGAGGATGCGGTACTCGAAAACCTAAGAGGGGGAAAAGTGCAGTTTATTCTAAGATGGGCCTAGACTCAGATTCAGTTGTTCACGTGGCGAAATTATTCCACTACTATGAGTGGGAAAAACTAAAATCAGTATTATACAAAGTTTTTAACAAGCTTGCACTTGCGTTACAGTAACTAACATTACTGCTCCAACACGTTTACCTTTGCTAATTTAGCTAGCTAGCTAACTGTTTCTCCAAAAGAATCTGCTCAGTTTTGTACTTGGTGCAAGCTAGCTGGGTATGTTAGCAAGCCGAACAACTTAGCAGGAAACCAATAAAACACTTCTTACACATGGAACTGATTTTAAAGAGCGGTTGTCGATCGAACAATTCGTCTTAAGTTTCGTCAGCCGTTGTATAAACTACAACGCTAGCTCGCTTGACAAATAACTAGCTAAGCTACCAGACCTGAGGCTCACACACTGATGGGCTATGCTAGCACTTCGCTTCAGATCGAGCAGGCTAACGTTTTCCAGATGAGAAGCTAATACAGCTAGCTAACAGGCTAACAGTAGCCAATTGAAACGACAAATAACTGTTACAGCAAGCTAACTGTGATGAGCACGTTTCAAGCCGCGTGGCCGTTTCCAAACACCGCAACAAATTTGCTTGCATAAAGAGATTTTTTTTCTTGGCCCATGTTCCTTTGCTGTGTTGTAAACGAAGCTGGTGGTTGCAAGTTAAAATCGGCCCCTTTGCTGTTCGCTCGCTGTCCTCCAATAAGCACTGCACTTAGGAATACCACTCAACTCCTAGAATAAGGATAAATGAACGAAAATGCAGACATCCAGACTTCCTCACCTACCAGAAGACAACGATATCTTGAGTGAATGAAAGCAAAAGCGGGTCAATAAACGATCAAAGTCCAAAAACGCTGAGAATAAAAGTTCTAATAATAAAAAGATCCCAAGGTGCACTTACCCTGCACTACTCACTTGAGCAGTAGTCCTTCTCTCCTCACAATTATTTAAATAAATATTTACAAACACCCCAATATCTCGGCAAAGAATCCCCGATACAATCCCTTACATAACTGGAATAATACACCCGATTGAATTTAGTTAGATTATCCAGTCTTATTTTTGTTTGTTTAAATTTAATTTGTGTGTAAAAAAGAGAGAAACTGAGATACAAAACAAGAACTCTTCTTCAATCTCATTCACCACAGCCTAAGCACAGGGTGATCAATGCGCGCAGGAAGAGGGAGACGAAGGGGGTATGAAAACTCTGCTGTAAAAAGCCTAATTTTGCTTACTTACGCATCAAACTGGTTCAGGAACAATGGAGTGATGTAAAAGTGGGAACGGTTACTCTAATCCTTCTCATAAAGTAAAAACTAAACGGGTTTTAAAACAGAACTATTTTTGTGACGGTGCGGCGAATTTATTTCACTTTGCCTAGGGAACAGTGGTAGTACGACTTCCATTGCCTAGGGAAAAACCCGGATGTAAACTCGGCGAAACTCATCTGGAGAGAAGTGGCAGTCTAACTCAGTTCAACTCACACTGAGCGAAGAAGTAGGCGAAAGAGGCGTTTCATTATTCCAGACAACCATTTTTACCTGACGCTAGCCTTTCTCATTCGCCCTATCAATTCCGCATGGACAGTAATCCCTTTACTTTGCTGCAGTATAACACATTTTGTGACGGCTCTTGTTAATCAAATCAAACACGTGCATCGCTAACATTATAGAATATCTACGCCAGCGAACGCTACCATGTTATGAAAGAGGAGGGTGCTCCGTTAACCAATGGAAATGTCTCAAGCGAACAGTTTTTGCTGGGCCGCCATGACATATTTTGAAACTGATCGAAATAGTGGATCTTTTTTGACAGGCGTTTTAACTTATGCCAAATTCTACAAGCACTTTAATGATGACATTTAAAATATGAAATTAAAACCTGACAAAACGTTAAATTGTTCATTACAAATATCCATACGTCGTTACTATTACTACACTATGGGGTTACAGATTCAATTGCTGGTTTTTAAACAGCCTTTCTAGCAAACTGGTTATTGCCGGACCGTGCATAAATCATTTTTAAACTATAAAAGGTGGATCCAAGGAGAGCAAAAGATATGAAGGGCCCGAAAATCAGTTTAATGCCTATAACATACTTACCACAAAAAGCTTAAGATGGATGTTTTACATTACATGCCCACATTGGTATAGCCCAAGACTTAAAAGAGTATTGGTTTCTATAGACTATTATTAAGTCATGCCTTGTGTCCAAAACGTATCACATCAGTCACATAAAAACCACAATCTATATATGGCATTGGCTATCTTACCTCTACTTAGATTCTAATCTTAATGTGTCTTTTAAACTCAGTGTCTTCACTGAGATTGACCCTGCAGTAAGTCATTGTTTTATTGTGTGTGTGTATTTTGTTATATACTCTGGTGAAGGCATTGTATGTCTTTCCTTATGTCTTTTCTTACAGGTTTTATAAAATATGAATAACTAAGTTGTTATTTCAACAAGGAAAATAATTGGAACATGTGACCTCTAATTTAAAGTATTATGTATTGAATTTTTGCCCAGAAAAACAGATTAACTATAGCATTCTTGATATTGAAAGTAGCATACCACAAAACATGGAATGGCAAATCATCTTAGCATACTTGACCCCAAAGGTCTGTGGTGCCAGTGTGTTGGTCTTCCAGTCTAGACTGTTCAAATGTCTTACATTTAAGTTTGGTTTATTCTTAGGACCACTGGGCAAATCTTTTCATTACTTAGAATTAAGTTCCCTGTTAAAACAATGTTCAGTACTCAATATGTACTTTCATCCTTTCAGTGCAAGAAGCATTCCATTAATGATGAAAAAGACAAAAGATTAGCAATGGCCCTGTACTAAACCCTTCATTTGAAATAATTAAAAGGTTAAAATCACACACACACACACACACACACACACACACACACACACACACACACACACACACACAAAGTATTTACATTTACAGGTTAATTAAATTTATAGTTTAATTAATAGGTTGGTTGTGAGTAGGCATGCTACTACAGAACCAACTGAAAGTACAGTGACAAATGTTTTGTCTAGTATATATAGTATTCGTTTTTGTCAATAGAGGGAGACATTGTACAGAGTATTCTCTTACAGGCAGTGGACCAATGGACTTTTCATGTTTATAAATAAAGTACCTCTACCCATCCATCACCATTATACCTGTAAATCTCAGTTTCACACAAATTAATACTACCAAATTACCATCCTGACTGGACAGTACAAGCAAGCCATTTGTGATAGCACTGAACTTGCCACAGTATTCCGTTTTGACTGTTTAAATTAAGAGCAACTAAGCAGAGATAGGCAAGGTTGTAAATTAAACATGGCTGATGCAAAAGCTGTGAAAAATGTCTACAAACATTTCTTGTTTTTGAAAAAATGTTAATTACATTGCTTAAATAGCATTTTCCCAGAAGTATAAGTCCCAATTATTTTAGACATTTTCAATAAATTAAATTGAATTATATCTGTTTTCCTGAGCCTTTGACTGAAGTTAGAGGTTAAGCTTCCAATTAAAATCTTTAAAATTTTGACATAGATGAAATAGGGGACTGGACTGATCTTTAGATTCTTAAATGTTTATTTGCACACTTGGGGGATCTTCTCATCAATATTTTCCTCACCAGACATCTAGTAGTCAGTCAGTCTATCATCATTCTAACTACATAGTGAAAATTTGAATTTAAGGACAGAGATTAGTGATGAAGTGAAAGGATGGGGGATTTTAAAAGTGTATGGGACGTATGTGCAGACTGTGCCAGGAAGTGTTATCACCTCTGTGTTCTGTCACAGAGACACCTAGTACTGTGACATGTAGAATAAGAATTTTTACTCATTGACAGGCCTAAATATAAACCTTTCATGAAAAATAAGGTACATGCTTATATAGATTATTTAACATAAATCTAAAGAGTCAGACATAGCAAATGGTTAGAGAGCCTGAGGTATATAACTGTAATTTTTAAATTACAGTGCAGTTTCACTCACTACATGTAAAGCACTTTGGATTACTTCCACACAAAAATAAATTGATGTCAAGTTGGCTGATTTAGAATTTTGAATATATCAGCGCTTTGAAATAATTCTTACACATGGAGATGAAAAAATTAAAGTTTAATCTAAAAATAGGGGGATAACAGAAACAAACCTCCCATTATCTCACATCAGAAAAAGAATGGTAGTTTGTGACTTAAAAGGACTCGTAAAAATCCAAGTCCAAAAACACTGGCTGGATCATCAAGCATGGATTAAGCACTGACTTCAGTTAAACTTCAGCATCAATGGTGAATTACCATTGAAAATTGATTTTAGTCCAGGCCTAAGAATAATCGATACCTTGTAAATCGGACGTGTGATTCTAAAGGACCAGAAAACGGGAATAAGTATACATGATACAACTTACTCTAAAGATCCAAGTTGAAGCGCTCAAATGTTCTAAAACCGAACTACGTTTATTATATTTATCGACAGAGGGCGATGTTGTACACAAAATAATGAAGCGTTTATTTTACATCCAGCAAGTCTTTGTTACGCCTCCGTTCACCTCCGTTGGAGGTGAATAAATAATCGAGTTATTTAAACTCTATTTGGCAATACAGAGTTTAAACGCGGCTCACGTTAGTAGCCTTGATAAAACATAATAAAATAATACTTTATAATAATACTATTTTGTGGAAAGCGTTTTCGTTTAAATAGTAGATGTTTTGTGTGTGTGTGTGTGTGTGTGTGTGTGTGTGTGTGTGTGTGTGTATGCCTTAGAACTGAGACCTTAAGAGAAATTAGGATAAAAGTACTCAGGTCTAAACACAGAAAACCTGTATTAACATTACGTAACCCACAGCTATAACAAGGTACTTGGCGTTATAGGTTCTCCAGTGTGTCCTGTATAATAGGCTCAACAACAAAAGCAGGACTCGTGACATCCTAAGGGCGCCTTAACCTAACGTTCAAAGAAAAAAACAAACAGTTAAATTCGGCTTTCGGAAAGGAATAATCCTGAATGTCAGGTCTTTTAACAGGCAAGGCATCAAAGAGCTTTCCCCGTTAATGTTTTACGTTTCTTCTAAACTAGCCTCTACATATCAAAGGCACAGAGTATGTTATCTGTATCTATTTAGAGGCTTTCTGTCATTATATCATGTTACATTATAAAAATCAAAGGTTGATGGCGTCCACAACCTTTTTGTGCAGCTTGTACAAAACGTAATTTAATAATGCTGTCAGACATTTTTAGCAGACCCTACCCACACAACTCAACCTTTTTTGTACTGTACCATGAAATGAAATGGTACAGAACAATTTTATTATTGTTGTTGCTGTTGTTGTATTTTACTAGTCTTTTTTTCTTTTTAGTTTTATTAGTGCAAGCAGAACTATTTTTTTAATGTCCACTAAAAATAAATTGGTAACAAAATTAATCACTTGGCATTGATTTATTCTGTGTATGTGCTGATGTTACCATCAGGCTGATAGACTGAGCTCTACATTTATTTTAATTTTTTTTTTTTTTTTTTGGCAGAGACATGACCTCATGGGCTACATGGGTATTGCAGTGTGGGTTTGTTAGAACAAAGGATGTCCAGCCACACCTGGCCCATCACATCAAACAACAATGTTCCCAAATAACTTTAAATTCATCAGCTCAGAACAGGCTTTGTGTAGGCAGACCTGGAGCTCAAAGCATACTCTGATGCAGACATTAAAGGGGTTGCATAAAAGATAATGGGTCCTGGCTCGTGCACCGTTCTTTGGTCTCTGGATGCTCTGGTGTTGCTCAATTCACCAGCATGCACTTGGTCTGCTTTTTCAAGCAAAGGTATTATCTATATGTGGGCCTAGCTTTTCACACACACACACACACACACACACACACACACACACACACACACACACACACACACACACACACACACACACACAGATAGAGAGAGAGAGAGAGAGAGAGAGAGAGAGAGAGAGAGAGAGAGAGAGAGAGAAACGTACTCACAAACATACTCACAGATTTTTTTGTCTTCAGTGAGGAAAAAACTATCTCTGCCATGTGTATTCAATGTCTGGATGGTTTAGACTTCCAAAAATTGTCTTGCCATCATGACTGCAGAAGTTACTGTACTGTATAGAAATTCAAAGTTGCTAAGCAGTAAAATCAGCATCTACAGGTCTCTGCTAGTGCCTATAAAGGTACAGAGGAGATTGCTGAGGAATGGAACCCAAATATGGTGAGGTCACTGAAAATGGGAAGCGTGGGTATTTTTTTATTATTTTTTTTTACCATCATCCTATCTACAGACACATACATCACATGAGCATTATTACCTACATATCTGTCTTAGGTCTGAAACTAGTATCACATGTTTAGTCTTAAGGCAGTGCTGTGTGCTATTTGGAGCAGTATTTATGATACATTTTCCTCAAATTGTCTTGGAGCACAAAATGTCATTTAACTGACTTACAAGACCTAAAGTCTGTCTATAATAATTCCTCTCTTTGGTTCCCAAGCTATCCTTGGTCTTTGCATTATGTTATTGTTTTAGCTTTTGGCTGTATGGATTTTGCCTTTCCTGCCCAGACCACAGACTCATCCCTCAACATCACGTCAGTTTCCGTAATTCTGTGTTGCGCGCATCGGAAGTACGCAGGTGAAAACGCAGTCGAGCTGACCTGAAGCGAACAGGTGAAAACAGTGTATGCTGCGAGGTGACACCTCATTAAGACCTGGCTGAAACGCCTCAACTCATATTGCCCGATACCCACTTACCAAAATGAAAGCTTGGATTAATCATGGATATTTTCAATGTGTTAGCCAAAGCAGATTTTTGATGTCAAATATTTGATATTAAATGTTTTGATATTTTGATACACCTACAATGCACCACAGTTGGTAACTGCTGTACGGTGATGTGGTGAGACATCATCCTTTTATGCTAGAAATATTTTTTTTTAACTGAGTTATCTCTATATGAAAGGAAGAAAGTGAGAAGAATGATAAGCTTGTCTTAGTTTGGCTTCTTTTTCTTTCCTTTCTTTTCAGTTGTTCTGGCTCTAATCACGTCTTTTTCCTTATTTTCCCATTCCCCTTCCATTCTTTCCTCACTCCCTGTCCAGAACACTCCCTCTCTCCGCCTCTCTGTACCTGAGCTGCTCCATGCGTTATCTAACCGCGTGTAGGAGGTGGATTTTGTCCCGGCGTTCGCGCATAGCAGACGCGCATGTGTGCAGCAGAAATGTACTGCTGCAGTCCACGCTGCGCTAGCAGGCTGCAGGCCCACGGAGCACCAGCGGAGCATATTCACATCAGCGCAGCGCTGCCGTTAGCCTCCAGCCCGGAGCAGAGATAGGCGTTAGCCTCCATCCCAGAGCAGTGCTGTCGCAGAGCTGAATCAGCGTGCGCCACAGTTTTGTTTCACCTCGCAGGCTGTTTAAACAGCGCAGCGAGCAAAGTTGGCAGATTGAGAGACTGTGGAAGATGATGGTGGTTTCAGTTGTATAAACTGTGTTGACAAGGGTGAGGTCTGATTTGATCTTGTCATTGAAATGATTTCAGTCTTGTGGAATGATACATTTTAAATTAAAAACTTATATTTCTATAAACTTCACTGGCTAACTCAGTACAATCATTTCGGTTTTGAACATTCTTGTGTAACTTTTACCTCAGAAACCTAGTTTTAGTCAGTTGCATTTATTCCCGTAGTGCATCAAACCGCTATTGCTGAGCGATTTAATTGCACCTCCTAGCCATGTAACTGAGTTGACGAACTAACTCTCTGACACTTCAGAAGTGTACGTGAGTACATGTGCATGTGAGTGTGTGGGACCAGCCGTGTGTGAACCAGTGGCTTGCTGCGGCGCGTGTTCTAAAAGTGGCGTGTGGCGCGTGGGTTCCAGTGCGCCCAGCTTTATGTAAAGCTGAGTAGGCGCGAGGCCTCAGCAGCGCGGAGACTGCGGCGCACTCAGGAAGCCATAACAGTGCCAGTGGAGGGGGAAACACCCGCTCTTACCCGACAAAAGACGCTGTTTTGTTTTAACTCCAGTTATGGTTTTATAACTTCCAGAGCATGTTATCCACAGATTATGTGAGTTCTGATTTATTATAAACAGTGCTGTCCAATCTGCTTAGAATTCAAAATGTTTGACCAGTAGATGGCAACACAGGTTCATCTACATTGGGCTAATATGAGCGGGAGTGAGGGGAGGGTTGGAGCTTGCTCAGAGCGGTGCGCTGATAAAAGCGTGCCTCTGTGTGTGCGAGGCAGTCAGTCAGGAAGTGCATGAAGGGAGACCAGACCAGTGTGGCTTCAGCCAGGGGTGGAATAAAAAGGCAGACGACAAGACGACTATGGGTCCTGCTACTGCTGCCGCCTGAGGGTTTGACATTTCCTGGACTTGGTCCGCTCTTTTGAGACGGTGACTGATGTGAGAGCCAGAAGAGAAAGAAAGAAAAAGAAAAAACGAAAGGGGGCAAAAAGAAGCCGCTCCCTGGAAGAAGCGTCAGCCTGAGGCAAAGCTGTGGTCTTGTCAGTGGGTGGTGGAAGAACAGGCGGAGGAAGTCAGCAGGCTCCAGAACATGGAGGAGGAGAAAGAAAAGTTTACTGTGAGAGCCACACACAGACATGCACACATGAGGCGCACTTCCTGGTGCTGCCTGTGACTGATTGCCTGAGCTGCTTGGTGGAATGAACTCCCACAGCATGGAGGCCAACCGCACTGCAATACTCTTTCAAAAATCAGGGAAATTTCCTCAAGTAACGTTAAAGCTGTGAGAGAAGTTTTTTTCCCCTCTCTCTCTCTCTCTCTCTCTCTCTCTCTCTCTCTCTCAGCCTGTTGTTTTTTGTCCCACTGGAAGTGGTTTCTTGATGTATGACTGTGTGTGTGCGCGCATGCATGCATGCATCTGTGTGTGTGGGTGATGGATTGTCTTTACCTGGACTCTGTTTGCATTACTCAAAAGTGTCTAGCTGTGCGAGAAGGAGCAGTGCTGTGGGTGCGTGTTTGAGCTCACGATGGAAGGTCAGAGAGAGGGAAATGGGCCATCTGCCCACCTGGAGCCTCTGCTGTCAGGCGAGGATCCGGCTGCCCCAAACTCCGTCTCCTCCTCCTGCTCGGACCTGTCCAGCTCTGCCCCTTCTGTGCAGCCCTGCCCCCACCCCAGCAAGACCTTCACTGGCCTCCGGCTCTTCGGCAGAAAGTAAGTGTGTTTTTGTGCGTGCACATTTGTGCGCATGTGCAAATACGTGGGTTGTTTTGGGTCAGGGCAAAAATAATAAAATAAGGTGTAACCTCACCCTAAAGCAAAGCAACCAATGACACCACAGGCGAGTTAAAACCTGCACTTTCAGAAGAATTTGGCACTTTGGGTGTCAGTGTACCTTGCAGTTTACTTCCCATACAAACTTCTGTAGAGTCCAAATATCAGTATTATGGCTGTAAACAAGTACAAAAGTTCCTTTTCAGTTCATTAGAAAGCTTCATAGATGCCACAGATCTGCTAGAAGGATACTTATTTAAAATTTAAAATGGTCATGTTTGGTGCAAGTCCTTCCAGATTAGAATCCACTGTTCCTTTTAAAGTAGATACTTTTCCATTAGAACTGGACCATACTTATGTCAGTAGTGTCTTTCCTGCCTCTGTTGGTGTGCTGACACATTCATACACCACACAGCATTCCTATAACATACCTCCCTAACTTCAGTCTAGATATTTTTAAAATGTAAGTTTAGATTTCATCTGGCAGTTATATTAATACTAAAGTCTCTAATGATTCACTAAAAATGGCCTTAATGGATGGGTAAAGCAATTAATTAACATCTATTACGGTCAGGCCTGTCGGGACCTTAGTTACACCCACGTGTGTGGTGCACTACTGACCTTATGTTTTCAGAAGTGACACAAGAACTACAGTGTACTCAGATTTGAATTTAGAATGGTAGGTTAGAACTTGTACTCTATTGGAGACTAGCTATACTAATTGGAATATAGACCTTTACTGAACTATACAAGTAATGTGTTATGAGAAGTGTTTGTGTAGTATACATATTAACATGTAATATGCTAGTGTAAGATCTCAGGATAAGATAAGGTAAGACTATGAATAATATAGGAAGCAAAAATGGGAAGCAAACATTTTATTCATATTGTGGTTTCATATCATCTAATTTCAGTTGCTACCACATTTTAACTACATTTTACTGTAGAACTTCTAGAACTTTTGTCGCACTGTTTGTGTGTTTGAGGAGGAATGAAACAGTACAATCAAAACTCAAATACATACCAGAAATATTTGGGCATGCGATGTTGGTTCTTTATTTATTCCACTGTGATGTCAGTGTAGCACTGGCCATCTGCCTCAGTGTGGAATTACTCCTGGCATGTGGAAAGTTTGAGGGTGTGTGTGGTTGACTTGGAAAGAAACATGAAAACTGGATCATGGAATGAAATACAGTTGTGAGAGTTTTTGAACCCTTTGGAATTATCTGGATTTCTAAAAGGCTCCTAAAATGTGGTGTAATTCATAAAAATAAATTAAAGGCAAATAATGCATAGAACATTGTACATTGCTTTTACTGATCAAATCATTTAAATAGTCAATGTAATTAATAAACAGATACATTAAGTGTTATATTTAAAAGCTTGTGGAACCTACTTTATTGGAATAATCATCTGTTAAATGCTTTTAGTCATGCAGAGTAGTTAGGAGGTATTTTGACTCACTACTCTAAGCAAAACAACCTAAGGTCTTGTCTATTTTTTGGCATATTTTGCCAAAATGGCCTAATTCATATGACAACACTCTGTTTAAATGACACTGACGTCAAGACTGTCTAAAACACATAATTTCTTGTTTTCTGTTCCACTGTAGATTTACTACTGTGTTTTGGATCATTGTCATGTAGCATTACTCTGGGGATTTAGATAATGGACAGATGGTCTGACATTCTACTGTAGAATTTCCTGATACAAATTTGAAACTCATTTGTACCTCATTGCTGTCTGGGCCCTCAGGAAACAGAACAACCACACACCATGATATTCCATTCCTCATGCTTCACAGTTGTGATAAGATTTTGGCGTTGCAGCAGTTTATCAAAAAGTTACACTATAGACTCTTCTGTTCACGGGCCGTTGTTCTTGTAATGATCTGTAATGTTTCTATTTGAATATTCTACTTTGTGCACTTATCTTTGATGGATGCCCATTCCTAGGGAGGCCAGCAACAAGAGAGACCAGCAATTCATTTTATACTTTACATTTATGGCATTTAGCTGATGCTTTTATCCAAAGCAACTTACAATTATGACTGAATACAGCTTGAACAATTGAGGGTTAAGGGCCTTGCTCAGGGGCCCAACAGTGCCAGCTTGGCAGTGGTGGGGCTTGAACTAGCACCCTTCCAATTTTTGATTTGGTTGATCAGAATTCTATTTTGAAGATTTGGCAACCAAAATAGTGTTATGGTATGTTTTATTAATTTATTTACGTACTTTAAATTGAACAGTTCTAGCTGAATTATTGAAATAACAATTCACATTTCATTTTAGGAGCTATTTATGCAGCAAATCAAACTTTTCCAAAGGGTTTACTTTTTTTTTTTTTTCACCTTATTTTACACTGAGACAGATGATTCTGGTCTAAGTATTATTAGACTGAGGGTGGAGCTTTCCTGATGCACAATTGAAACCTAACTTCATCTGCTCCAGACAGGCTCTTCACTATGTTAGTAAACATCAGTGTATTTTGAAACTGAGTTCTCACCCATTACTTAGTCCAGCATTTTAAACCCCGGATTTCAGTAGGTAGGTGTGTGTATGTATGTGTACATGCATGCGTGTGTATGCAAGTGCACATGTGTTTCACCTGTTCTGCAGAGGGCTGAGGCAACTGCCTTGGCTCTTGGTAATGCGTGTTCCCTGACCGAGTGTAATCTGATAATGTCACCACAGCGCAGGCAACCGTGTTGTGCTGTGAAAAAGCAGGAGACCACTGTGATAGTGCAGCACAAGGGGGATGCTGTCTTGTCCCACACAGAGCCATCTTCTCCTCTACCTCACCACCTAAACCAGCTTTCAGACGAACTGATTCATTTCAGATACTTAGTCATTACAGAGGGACAAATCAAATATGTCCTATCAACATGTACACGTGCTGCTTCATGTGCATGTGCAGATATACACACAAACAAATCTTCAAGCTACTAGTCCACATTCGCATGGCTTCACTTTCCCTGTCAAGACCTTAATAGACACAGGCCAACTTTGCTTTTGGCTATACCAAATCTGCCTCTCTTCTGCTATATATTGATCAAGATCTATATATGTCTCTCTCTCTGTGTGTGTGTGTGTGTGTGTGTGTGTGTGTGTGTGTGTGTGTGTGTGTGTGTGTGTGTGTGTGTGTGTGTGTGTGTGTGTGTAGTGAGTAATGGGGAAGTAGGGATGCTCTGTGTTCAGGCCAGAAATCAGGGCACCTGCTTGTTTTGAAGTTTGTCTGTAGTGGGGAGGAAAGCTAGAGGTTGAACTGGAGTACAGGTCCCAAACACAATCTACATCGTATTGATGGAGTTATCCTCAAAGTGCTCCATTTAGACATGGAGGAAAACATTTTTTTATTCATATTTTTTCTTGAAGCCTAAACCTCATTTGGGAACCCCATTTGGTAGCATTTATGTATTTAAGTTTTAGTTTTAATAAATGATCTTTTTGACAGCACATATCCACCCAAAGGTTTTTGTGGTGGCATGCATCTCGCTGAGACAGAGTATGGACATCTTTCTCCTTGCAGTGAGCACATTAGAAAGTGAAGGTAGCTGGGACACTTGGGATTTTAAAGGAATAATGAGTTCTGGGACAGAATCTGGGATGCTGGTGCTAACTGTTGCATGATGTATTTTCTCTCTAGGATTACTGGAGAATAAAAAGTTCATTTTAGGTTCTTTGAAGTGGGTCTCTCTCGCTTTCTCTCTCTCTCTCTAACTCTCTTTCCACACACACACACACACATATATATTTCCATCTCTCTTGATTTTAACATGCAGCATGTGCTTTTTAACGTTGTCCTGCAGATGGCAGAAGTGCTACATGTTGCCTTCTTAATAACAGCATCTCTTCATCAGCTCACTAGGTTTTATGCCGACAGAGGAGTGTAAATTTAAAGTTGCAGTTACAGCAAATCAGTTTTTCCAAAAATCAAGCCAATAAACTCTTAAATGGCTGTGCTTTGTAAGTTTATTCTTATTGGTATTCTGTAAAAACATAAGGAAATATCTGAATTCAATATGTGGAAAGTCTTATGAGAATGTTATCCATTCATTTTCTGTCAAAGGAGCCAGGACAGACAATGAAGTACCATCCAGCAGCCAGGAGCAACTCTGGACTTATTTTAAAAGGTGAAATCAGTGCTGAAAGTTTTGCTCTACGTCCCAAACGGAAGAGAGACTAGCTGGTATGGGTGCCACGGCCCACTCCATAGTAACAGTGACAGTAAGCAGCAGAATTCTCCTTCTTAAAGAGCAGTCATTGTTTTCCTCATGTTGTGTGCCTGCGTGCCATAGCGCGTCCATCCAGAGCGGAACAGTTGTCAAGGATAACTTAATCAAACGGTTGGGACTGACACATTGTATTTTAAGTGACGCTCATAAGAGACGGTTAGGGCTTGGGCAGCCATGGCCAGCGCTCTGTGCTGCTAAATTAGTATGCAACTTTTATTTATTTATTTATTTATTTATTTATTTATTTGTATCCGGCCTTTGGCTGGTTTACCCGCACTGATCCATAATGCAAGAGTCTGGTGGCTTTGAAGTGGAAATGAATGGCATTGTGGTGGTGTTGGAGTGGCTCTGCCTTGCCTTTTTATCTGGTGAGATGCGCAGTAAGGAGCTGTCACAATGGAGGATGCTGGCCGTGTGCCAGACTGACCTGAGCTCAGTTGCAGTGCGTATCCTGATAACAAAAGTGAAGAGAAATTGAAAGTCAGTAGGAAGTAGAAAGCAGTAGACCAGTAGAAGGTTAAAAAAAGGTAATAAAACACACACACGCATGCTGTTTACATCACACAAGTGCGTTTATGTAAGGTGGAAGGAAACCCAGTAGGAGCCTGCACCACTTCTCTGATTGTTCCTCATGTAAAGCTTGCACTTTGTGTGCAGCTGGTTGCTTAGTTGTTTGAGTAAAAGCGCCATTAGTTCTCATTACTGCTAAAGGAGATTAGTGCAGAGAGGTTACCATTACACCATCCATCTTCCGGTCATGGTTTGTGATGGAGCCTCTGTAGTTTTAGTCGTCCTTAAAACAAATAAATACAGATTGCTTATTAAAAAGGCTAATGAAGTGAGGGAGTCTTCACAGGAGGTGTGCGTGCATGTGTGCCTCAGTAGTAACCACACTAGCGAGTTCTGCTAATCAGTAATGATTTCAAACCACAAGCTTGGTGTGTGGCTGCACTCCTCCTGTCTCCTGCACAGCCAATCGATGAGCCCCTTGTGTCCATGTGCTGTGTAGATACCTCCTCTTCCTTCACCTGATCATCCTCTCTCTTTATCAGTCTATTGTGTTTCGGGGCGACAGGAGGAGATCTACGTCTCTCAGGTTGTACGCGCCTACTTTCTCTACACCTTGATAAGGAGACATTCTGCTTGTATAGGAGTAGCCTAGGGCTGCAGTACAGCTTTTGGACAGGGTTCAGTAATAAGTATTGCAGTAAAGCTCAGTTCCTTAAGGTTGTCTATAGAAGAATATGTAGTATGTAGTTTTGGGGCACTTGTTAAATCTAGTACAAGTGGTTTGTGATTCCTAAAGGAAAGTTTTAATGGAATGGTGGACAGTGAGCTGCTTCTCAGATAACAATGTGTAAAGCTCCTCTTCATTTGTATGTTTTGATTCACTATAATAAGAGTTTAGGGCTCAGTCACCAGCATCTGACCAAGACATTCTGTATATGGGCAAAGTAGTTATTTCTACCAAGATGTTTTTAGAAATATTGCCTTTGAAAGTTATTATTAATATTTTCTCTTGAAAGATATTTGGTAGGAGGTTTTTTTGAGAGGCATTGTCATGGTGGTTTTGAACAGAGCTTACAAGTTTATAACATGTAATTCCTGTAACTGCCTGAATGTTAATCGAGTCTGTGTGCAAAGTAATCATTGTCAGTAATATGTGGGAAAACTGTACATATTGCAGGTTTGTAGCCTGGTAAACAAGGCTACAAGCCAATCAAAAGAAATTAATTTTTGGCACTGCTCTTCAACTTATTATTTTGTGCTTTATTCACAATTTTGCTCTGAAAGATTTGTCTGGTAATATAATTAGCTAGCTGGACTGACTGAGTATTAACAAAGAAAGATCTGGAAAGCTTCCTAATTATATCCTGTTCCTTCAGCTGGTCCCTGGCTGACATTGGTATGGATTTAGGCTGGTATGGCCCATGTGCTCCAGACAAGCTGTTAATGAATGTTATTCAACATTAAAACAGAGTTTCTGTATTTTCAAGTCTCCAGTAAAATTGCAGGATCACTTTGTTTAATTTAGAGTGAAAACAATTCGCAGTTTCATCACCAGTCAAAGGAGGATATTTATGGTTATTAAACACAGTGCTACATCATGCAGACAGACAACAGTGTTTGACTTGAGTGTAATTTCCACAGGTTTTAATAACTTTAGATGAAACCGAACACCTGCTCATCACCTCTAAATGAGCTAGAGAAAGGCTAAGTTGCTATAATTAGCCCAGGAAGCCATTAGTGAAGTGTCCAGAAAGCCCATTTAATCTGCTCTGGGCATCTACATATCCATCTCCATCTCCGCGTCACACGCTGATCATCAGAAGGTAAACGTCATCTCATTTCCTCGAAAGACTTATATGTCACTGAATGATAATGTCATCAGGGCTTTTCAAAGCAGCTCTACAGGGGCTGTTCTACTAGTAAACACCACTGGCTTAAGCTCTCAAACTACAAACTTTTCCATGGAGGTTATGAGTAGCCTAAGAGAAATCATTACATATTAGCTTAAGGTCTAATACAAACTGTAATGCATTTTAGTACACCTTTGAATGCACTGTTTTGGTGGCACATTTATCTAGTAAATAACGTAATAAAATAGCACATGCTTTGAGTGTAATAGCAAGAAGGGACAATTCTCTGGAGACCTGTGTTAGTTGAAGAAAATTTGTGTTATTCCACTAATGATTAGAATTAATTTGGAATTTAAGTCATTATGAAAATGTTTAGGATTGTGCTTAAATAAGTACCACTTCAAGGCTAAGGCTTGTGTTGGAAATTAATACTTCATGCTGACAGGTTGAATTTTACATCAACAGCCCCATAGAGTCGTTAGAAAGGGAGTTGAGCTTTTGTGGCGACCATGGACACATTTTTCCGTCGGCACTTTAAGAGGAAGAAGGTAGCGCTTGCTACAACAGAAGGGGAGGAGCCAGAGCCCTGTCGACCCCGGCGACCCAGCATGGCTGTGCCATCCAGCCGTGCCCGCAGGCGTTCCAGCGTAGGCCTTCCTTCGGCCATGCTGACCCAGCGCCGTCGATCTGTCGTCCAGCTGCAGCCTCTGCCCCATGCTGTGTCTGCTCGACCCGCCAAGAGTGCAGGGGTTGTGGGGAGCTTGGGGGCCTCGGGGGCAGTGGGGGGGGTACGGTGCCGCTCCAGCACCACCACGCCAGGGGCCAACCCACGTTTCGCTGTACGACAAAAGAGGGTGAGCAAGCTGCGTAACATCGACACGCACCTCCTCGGCCCTTCCATGCTGCTGGCCAGCCTCATTCAGATGACGGAGGAGGATGAGGAGGTTTGCGACCCAGCCATGGGGAAGTTGGCGCTCCAAGGGAACGTGTCCCGGGCCCTCATCAGATCAGACCTGGTGCTCTCTGGAGGAGACAGTGACAGTGCCAGTGCCAGTAACAGTACTAGCCCAAGTTCCGCTGCTGACTCAGATGATGGCCAGTGCTCAGAGCTGTGTGAGAGGCATTTTATCGAGGCAAATTCACCCGAATTGGGTTTCAGAAACTCCTCTCTTTGGTGCCAAAGTGATTGCTTGTCGCTAGGTGTAGTTATGGAGCAAGTCCAGGCTCACACACGAATTAGTGTGCCGCGCTGTCTGAGGAGGAACTCTTCCCATCTGGGACATGGCGAAGCTGGTCCACAAGGGCGCTATTGCCGCAGCAGTCAGAGGAGGCGCCGCAGGCGCGTTTCCACCATCTGCAAGGCAGGCAGCCCTTGGCCAGGGAGAGGCTTACCGCCGCCCAACCGCAGGAACTCCACCTGCTGGAAGACTCACACTTCCTTCAGCCCGCTTCTCGGAGCCCATTATGATCCCAGACTGGAGTCGTGGAGTGGGTTCCTCTCGTATGTAAAAATTCTACTTTTATTCTGTCCATAGGATCATCATCTCTCTTTGTAGTGTTTTTTGCCTAATCCCAAATTCAGATTAAGGTTCTCCTGCGCCTCTTGACTATTTATTTACCTTTCTTTGGAAATTATTTGCTACATTTTTGTTTCCTTACATTAAAACACAAGCATTAGCTGAGGAGCACTTTTAGAGCTCTTATGAAACAGATAAACCATTTTTTTTGTGTCAGGAATAACCCTCACAGCATGATCAAATGTGACCAGTTACCCCTGGCTGTTTCTTGACCTTAGAGACAAACTCTGCGATCACTGGCCAGATGTTAGAACATACAGACAAGCAATCAGAGTGAATGAGTACAGACAGCTGTCTATGCGTAAGGTTTTTCCCTCTGTGATGACCTTCTCATTCTCTATCCTGGGGCTCAGAGCTCCATGGCGCTTGCTCATTAGTGGAGCCGCTACTATAGCGCAGCGACGTGACTAATCAGTGCCGCTGATCACCCAGTGGGCTACCTTACCTCAGGTTGCTAATCGTCACTGATTTGCACAGCAGGGATTGAACACAAAGGTCACAGTGAGCAAAGTTTTGATCAAAACAGGAAGCAGAAGTGCATTGAACCTCCTCTTTCCTAACCCCATGGAACTGTACCTTTTTGGTGTAAAATTCAGACCTGTCCTGACGGCAATTGTTGCTTTGTGCAGTTTTGCGTATGAGCAATGGGTGTGTCAGGTTCGGGTGCATATGAGCTACCTAGAGACCTGCTAGTAATTTTTTTTCCTTTGTTTTCTTTCCATTTGTTCCTTTCTTTGTGTATCTTGGTTACAACAAAGTACTTGGGTTGGATTTGCCCGGAAAGCTATAACCAACTGAAGTGCTCATTGGAGGAGGATGGTGAAAATAGAATCATTGATTAATATGGGCATAAAACAGGAGGAGGTCTCTAGGTCTCTAGAGTGTGCTCGTCCAGATGAATGACCACACAGAGCCCTAATAGAGAGTCGGTTTCTAAAATAAATGAAAATCTATAACAAATCAAACAATATACACACAATATCTAAAAAAAAGAATTGTAGTGAATTACACAAGGTTTACAGAGAAAAAGGATGTTGCGGACAGAGGTTCCTTCATCAGCTATGCAAGCAAAGTGCTTCTGAATTTATGGTTCCTCCTATAACTTCAGAAGCACTTTGCTGAAAGGTCCTGTTTCTCTGGGAACCTTGTGTACATCACTGCAATTTTTAATGTATGTACATATTTTACTTCAGTACACTGCAGATATATATATATATATATATATATATATATATATATATATATATATATATATATATATATATATATATATATATATATATATATATATATATATATATATAATATGTGTAAAGCCACCAGGAAGAATGAAGAATATATATATTCTTCTATATATATATATTCATATTCTTATATATATATATAAAATATAAAAATACTTTGTTCTCATTCTTCCTGGTGGCTTAAGACAGCTTCAATCAGAATTCTGATTTAGACTTTTATTTTCTGAACTGCCTTTCCCTGAACTTGGCTTCCTCTGTTTACATTTGTGCCTATGATGTGTGTGAGTGTGTTGCCTTTCTCCCTGGTTAATGCTCTTTAGGATTTGAATATTGAACTGAATATGACTCACACACATGAGTTCATCAGCATGTGCATGTTGTTGTTTTAGGAAAGCTATTGCTAAGTCTGGTATTCAGCACCTGACTGCCCAGTCCAGTGCATCAATGCCAAACAAGTGTGAAGCTAACCAAGAGATCCCCCAGAAAGTCGACTGGACCGTGAGTTCCTCTGCTGTTCTAGAAACAACACTTTAAACAAAATCAAATTTACATAAGCGCTAATGAGGGAATGTCAGCACTGCGGCTTTCACATTTTAGCAATTATATCTTTCTGATTGGTGGCTGTTTGCAGTCTTCATTAAAATAGTTCATTAGTTCCTTAGAGCTAGACTGCATGTAACCAGATGCAAACCATTATTATTAACCATTATTACCATTTACATATAAGATTAAAAACTCAATTAAAAATCAATTAATTTTTAAGATCTGTATAAATTCCTAGATAAATACATGCTGATTGTAACTTATATCAATGATCAGAAATTTGATTTCAGATTAGCCTTATAATTACCATACAAATGGGTAGTACCCATGTTGACAATAAAGAGGTAATAGATTTGTTCTAAGTCTGGTTATAGGTTTACTGTTCCCAATAGGAGAATGCTCAGTTTGGACAACATGTCTGGTTTGAGACCAGTCTTTCTGGAGACTTCTGCTATGTTGGAGAGATTTACTGCTTTGCCAAATCACTGGTGAGCTGTGTTGAAAGCATCTGTTCTTGTATGTTCTACCCTTCTCTTTTCTTCTGCTTTTCTCTCGAGCAGAGAATCACTAACAAATTTGAACACCACTCAGAAGTTCTTTTGTTTTTTTATTCAAAAAAGAAAAAGAAAAGATGAGTGGCATGGCTGTGAATTAGGAAGTTCAGATAAATCTATTGGTCTCAGCTCTGCCTAACTCCAAATCTCTTTGGAAAGTCTTGTGCAAGAGCTCCCACCACTGTTGAAAGTGTGTAAGGACAGGTCCTATAGCAGACATCAGTGATGCTTGAAGAGTAAGACAGATTTTTTTTTCTCACCAACAGCAAAAATCACTGCCTCGCTATAAATGTGCTGCCTGCAAAATAGCGGTGCACACAGTGTGCATGGAACAGCTAGAGAAGGTAAAGGCCTAAACCCGTGGAAGACATATCTCATGTTGTACAGTACTTCATAGCAGTGTTCACTGATTTGGGCTTTTCCTTGCAGATTAATTTCAGGTGTAAACCTTCGTTCAGGGACCCGGGAATGAGGAATGTGCGAGAGGTAAGGAAATGCCCCATGAACCTGTTTTTACCTGTTTACTCTGTAAAGTTCGCAAGTTTCTCAGTCTAGCAGAACTAGCTAAGGTGTGTTTTCTGATGGAGACTTGATGCTTTCACAGGCTTCCACTGTCAGGCATCACTGGGTGCACAGGCGCCGGCAGGACGGGAAGTGCCGGCAGTGTGGAAAGGTTTATTATCAAAATGTCTATTACACTGTGAAGTGGTGCAGAAATGTCACTGTGTGATGCTCACTAGCTCTGAAGTTTTTGTTAGCATTATTAGCATGTGAAGAAATATGTATATTGTCCTTATTCTTGTTTGTAATTTTTAGTGTTATCTTTGTTGCTAAGAAAATTAGAAGAATAAATACTACATCAAATTGATATATCATTCTTGTTCCATTTCCTTACCTTACTCAGGGTTTCCAGCAGAAGTTCTCCTTTCACAGTAAAGACATAGTGGCTATCAGCTGCTCATGGTGCAAACAAGCAGTGAGTGTTTAATGAATCATACCACAGTTAGTGGCTGGAGGGAGGGAGCAAAGAGCTGATGGCGCTGTCCGGTTTGCAGTACCACAATAAGGTGACGTGCTTCATGCTGCAGCAGATTGAGGAGACCTGTTCTCTTGGGGCCCATGCTGCAGTCATAGTACCTCCTACCTGGATTATCCGAGTCCGCAGACAACAGGTACCTGTTTACACCTCCTTTCCAGGCCTGTTCATACTATCTGTAATGTGTAATAATGCACAATGTCTGATTTGCGGTTAATCAGCCTTTTAAAAAATTTATCCATTTAGATCAGCTTTTTATTGTCAAAACAACAATAATAGCAGCAACAACAACAACGACAGTGGCTGTTTGGTAACGTGAAGAAGAATCATTGGAAAAATAATTTATTGCTCCTTTAAAGACTACTTTACTTAATCCAGGCATCACTAAAGTCAAGTAAAAGGAGGAAGAAGGCATCTCTGAAAAGCAAGGGCAGCAAGAAAGGACCAGAGGTAGTCCATTCAGCCATGTTATCCAGGAGCATTAATGTGCTGCTTATCAAAGTGGCAAATGATCAAATCTCATCTCATGTGAATATGTTTCCTGTATGTGTAGTCCCATGCTAAGTCTGTGTATAATCGGTGTACTAGGATGGCAAATGGAAGAGCTTTATAGTGAAGCCAATTCCCTCCCCACTCATGAAGCCATTGCTGGTGTTTGTTAACCCAAAGAGTGGTGGAAATCAGGTCAGTGTTTTCTAAAGATACACCCCTTCCCCAGGTAACATTTTGTAGTATTTGTGGAGAAATGCAACATTCTACAAATGCATTTAATTTGTTATCTTTATAAGGGAGCAAAAATTATCCGGTCTTTAATGTGGTACCTAAACCCACGGCAAGTGTTTGATCTGACACAGGGAGGGCCCAAAGAGGGGTAAGTAATAGAATGTTAGTGGTTCTGATCAAATGAACCTCAGTGTTCATATGTCTTTCTTAGTGCAATTTCTAATTTCTCATGACCGCTTTCATTCTTGTTTTCCATTGTGTTTGTTTATTAAGGTTGGAAATGTACTGCAAAGTGCCCAACCTGCGCATTCTAGTGTGTGGAGGAGATGGAACGGTCAGTAAAATACCTGCGATCAGCCAGATGTCAAGCCCGATGCTGAGTGAGTGAGAGCGTGTGCTAATGAGTCTGTGGATTGCTTGTGTGCTGGACATGCAGGTTGGCTGGATTCTATCCGTGCTAGATGAGCTGCGGCTGAACCCTCAGCCCGCCGTGGCTGTGCTCCCTCTGGGCACAGGAAACGATCTGGCCAGGACACTCAACTGGGGAGGGGTGAGATAACCATAATGCTCTTATATGTTGAAATATGAGATGATGTGGGGTAGCAATGGCTAGCACAGATTGCTGAATGACGTGCTTTGATTTTTCTGCTTGTTTTGGGGAAAGTGATCAACTGAGTTGATAAATGTTATTAGATCAACTGAATTGATCACTTAGGATAGACATGTATGTCTCAGCTGAAGCTTCCAACTGTAATAAGTGTGTCTGTCTGACAGCTCATGTGGTGCTGTTTGTGATGCAGTTTGGTGCTGTTCATTTTTCAGGGATACACAGATGAGCCTGTATCTAAAATCCTGTCTCATGTGGAGGATGGGAACATAGTGCAGCTGGACCGCTGGAACCTGAGTGTGGAGCCCAACCTGGAGGCCAGTGAGGAAGAGAAGGATGAACAGCAGACCGACAAGGTGAGCTCTAACCTACAGCTACACACAATGCAGTGATCACCAAAAGCTCAATCTGATATCAGTTGCATGATGGAAGTTAAAGGGAGTGTTAAGGGAATTAAAGGGAGTGGAAGTTAAGGGAGTTTTATTGGTGAAATGATCAATATTAGTACAGCTGCTCATTTCCTGTTTTGTCTGTTTGTAAGCTTCCCATTGATGTATTCAATAATTACTTCAGCTTGGGTTTTGATGCACATGTTACCTTGGAGTTCCATGAATCCCGAGGTATGTATCTTTTAAAGATTTAAAGATATATATATATATATATATATATATATAGCAACTTGTTGGTTTCAGAGAACTTAACTTCCCCTATCTGTTTTTCAGAAGCCAACCCTGAGAAATTCAACAGCCGTCTTCGGAACAAGATGTTCTATGCAGGGGTGAGTCTGTTGTCATGCCTGTGAGGGTTTATCAGCTGTTATTTTTTTGCATCTTACAGTTCATGTGATTTTATTCTAGACGGCGTTCTCAGACTTTCTCATGCGCAGCTCCAAAGACCTGTCCAAGCACATCAAAGTCGTGGTGAGTAGACACAAGATCTTGTGTGAGAGCTATATTGTTGGTTATAGAAAAAAAGCAAACACACTCCTCACAGACTCATTTTGGATGTTTTGTGTTTAATTTATAATTATTTAAATATAAAGTGCTTCTTAATCCTTTTGGTGTGTTTTTGTCATATTTATCTGTTTGACATGTCCAGTGTGATGGCATGGACCTCACTAGTAAAGTTCAGGAACTGAAGTTGCAGTGTCTGCTCTTCCTCAACATTCCTAGGTAATGGTGCCTATAACAGTGCCCTCTGCTGTTTGTTCCCCATATCCTGACTTGGGCTCCTAGGCTAGTAAATAACAGCTAGCGAATGGTTTTCTTTCAAAGTATGTACATGTCTAGTGCAAAGCCTAACATCACATACTGAGTAGTTGTTATGTTTTGAAGGTACTGTGCTGGTACAATGCCTTGGGGTAACCCTAGTGAGCACCATGACTTTGGGCCTCAGAGACACGATGACGGCTGTATCGAAGTTATTGGATTTACTATGACTTCTCTGGTAAATCACCAAAGCCAGTCAAAACAAATGCTAAATATGCACCATGAACAATATATCATATCTTATTTTTCTTATATTTACATGCTCCTTTAATTTGCCAGTGTAACTGATGGGGAAAATCATCATGTGCACATGTGCAGTGTGTCCTGGCTCTGTGAGTAAAGCTGCTGGTCTTGTGCTGGCTGTGCAGGCCACCCTGCAGGTGGGGGGCCATGGGGAGAGGCTGCACCAGTGCCGGCAGGTGACACTTACCACCTTTAAGCCCATCCCTGTGCAGGTGGACGGCGAGCCCTGCAGGCTGGCCCCATCTGTTATCTGTATCAGCCTCAGGAACCAAGCCAACATGGTGCAGAAGACCAAGAGGAGGATCTCCATTCCCCAGCTCAACGAGTGAGTATAAGAGAGGTGGCGTGGTCTTCCACTTCTGTGGACCATCAATGTACTGCTACTGTTGTTTTTTGAGTTTTAATTTTTGTTTTTATTTGTTTTTATATCCAAAAAGACTTATTAAAACATGGATGGTCATATACAGCTATAACAAAACAGCATAGTATTAATATACTGAACACTTTTCTGTGTGCGTGTGCGTGCGTGTGCATGTGAAATAGTCAGCAGCCCATATCTGAACAGCTGCAGATTCGAGTGAGCTGCATCAGCATGCATGATTATGAGACCCTGCACTATGACAAAGACCAGCTCAAAGAGGCCTGTGAGTTACACTGCTCTTCAAACTGCAATATGCACAAATGTAATATAGTACATGGTACTCAGTAACATACTACATGATGAATCAAAAACTCAGATGTTGACTTTTATAATGTAAGCATAATCTCTGAGACTATGATATGTGTACCTTTTGTGGTTGGTGTTCTATTAATGCACACTCATCACAGCTTGTTTTCTCCAATTGGTTCTTCAGCAATCCACCTGGGCTTCATCACTGTCCCAGGAGACAGCGATTTGGAGACGTGTCGGCTGCATGTTGAAAAGCTGCATGAGGTACATTTGAATCGTTAACCTGATCTGAGAGTGTTCAATCACAGGGGATCAGGGTAGAGATAAAAAAGGATTGCAACAGGTCATTCTTCTACACTTTAAATATGCCTTTACACATTTAAACTGTGCTCTAGATGAGTATAAATCTATTGGTGCATGCCACTGTGTTAAATTGTTAACTGTTGCATTCAAATTGTTAAAATGTTGTTGTTGTAAACTGATAAAAACATAAGATACTTCCTCTAGAACATTTTAAAATGTGAATTTCCCATTGTTTAAAATATTAAGAACAGATATGTGGTGCAAGTGTCATATGAAGATGATGATAATGCGTGTAACTGGATAAATCAAAGTCCATGAGAGATTTGCTGGGGCAGGTCTTCCTCTTGTTCAGTCTTGTTGGTCTTTCTGTTTTCAGAACAGGTGTGGAGTGCATTCAGATACAGTAACTGCACCACAGCTCTCCCCCAAATGGTGCTTCCTAGACTGTAAGCAGTGTTCTCAAAATGGGTAGCAAAAGATTATGAAAATATCTTTGTTGTGTTTAAAAATGGTACTGCATATCTTCCTCCACTGTGTGAACTGAAGAGTCAAAATACGAACTCTTGCTTGCATGCATATTTTTGATAACATCGACTTATTTTCTTTTCCAGCAACAACTGCAGATCGTTTCTACAGAATAGACCGTGCTCAGGTATGAACACAAATGGATTAGATAATTTCTGAGCAGATTGACAGAATGATAGAAATATTAAACAACACAAAGTTAAAATGTACATCAGAGAAATATGTTAACTAGATTCGATATTTTAATTACTACAAAAACGGTAAAGCATGTGAGTATACTTTCTGTCACTCTGCAGACTCTAAAACACTGTTTACTGTTTCATTCTAAAATCTTGTGTCTTTCATGCAGGAGCATCTGAACTATGTGACTGAGATCTCCCAGGATGAGCTTTTTATCCTCGACCCGGAGATGGTCACTAAGGAGACAGTGGGCACATCCCCAGGAATGCCCGGAACGACAGACGTAGTGGAAGAGTGTTCCAATGGCTCCGACAAGTTTGCTTTCCCTGTGTACTCCCCCACCCCCCGATCACTGGACAGGTATAACTGGAACTCAGGGCATGGAGCACTGAAACGTGCTACATGTTACAGAATTGGACGGACTGAGCAGTTTTGTTGCTCGCTTGCTGTGTGTGTGTGTGTGTGTGTGTGTACATGCGTGTATAACTCTGTGTGTGTGTGTGTGTACATGCGTGTATAACTCTCTACTGTACGTCTCTCTACAGGGTTATTAAGGAACAGGCTACGAGTCTGGTGGCAAGACTGCCATGTGACGGCACCACTGCAGAGGAGCAGACTGTAACAGCACTGTCCTCAGGTGCAGGCTTGTCCAGGTGGGACCTTTTCCGGAGGGGCGTAAGGAGTTAGGCTTGGCTTACGCACAACTAGGCACTGACTTTTTGTCAGTGCCTGGTCATGTGTGAAAAAGCTGGTTCGTACCCCATTGGCCAATTATTGGTTTGAGTCAGCTCTGGGCACAGTGGGAGCATTTGGTCTTGTTCCAGAACACTGTGGGGTTTAGGGGTGCTGCCAAAATGGATAGGGCACCATTGTTGCTCTTTCGTAAAAAAACTATCAAACAAAAAAAAAACCCAGAAAAATGTTCCAATCTGAATGCAACAAAAAAGGTTTAAGGAATCTTGTGCTTGAGTGAGGGTCATACTTGTATTCTTTTCCCTCTGTGCTACTTGAACAGTGAGGAGAAAAAATTGTGAATATCACTTGTTCTAACACAACTGAGGAAGGCTCTGATCCGTCAGTGGGGAACTGTACATGAAATTAACATAAAATTAACATGCAATCACAAATACATACACACATGTTCTTTCTATGCTAATTCAGTAGTCTTTAAATATAATATCATGGTTTTTAATTATTAATATTGATGATGTCTAATGACTGAATTACTTCCTCTGTCTGCCTCCTGAACTCATAGGTCAGGTGGTGCTATCCAGAATGAAGCTGATAAAGGTAAAATCACATCACATCACATTGGGAAATGCTTTAGAGCAGTGATTCCAACTGAACTCAAAACCAGCCAGTCCAGGCCAAATGTTGTCCAGAATTACAGAACAGGCTTTTTCCATATATGCCACTACCCCTGAACCCTGGTTTGACATATTGTGAAAGTGTGCAGACAAACGATGCTACTAGCTTTTGGAAACAAAGTCTGTCTGGCAACACTTTGCTTGTAAAGCAATAAACAAACTTCTCAGGCTAAACTTTATTTGTGCTGTTTGTTTGTGTTGTTGCCAGTGTTACGATATCCAGTCAAAATGATCAATGACCAGTTGCTCTGGAGAATCCAACTGAAGCTGCAGACTTGTGCACTAGGAGCATTTTGGCTCTCTTGTTGCAAACACTACAAGTGAGGCAAAACTAAATTGCCTATAATTTTTTTAGTAGAGACTATGAAGATGCTAACTGAAGTTGTGAAGTCTGATAACTTAGAAAAGGTATGACATTTTTTCCACATACAGGTCACATCTTTGTATGATACAGTGTCACTTTTTGTTTTTGCTCTTGTCTAAGCTCAGCTTCCCATAAATCACTGCAGTCCTGCTGTTTTGCAGCTCGTGGCACAACACAAAGCAGGGGCCAGTCTGGGGCTGTGTGATGAGATGGGCTGCACTCTGCTCCACTATGCTGTAGATATGGGCAACAAGGACATGGTCAGATACATCTTAGATAATGGTACAGTGAAATGGTTATTAATTTAAACTTGGATGAGTAGTGGAAATCAAGGATTGAAATGCTAGTGCACTGAATGCTCTGAGTATTTCCTCTCCATGTTATTCTGTGCAGCTCCACCGAGTATTCTGGATGCTGTGGAAAAAGAGACGTAAGTAAAGCTGTAATTCATTCTTGCCCCCTCTTTCAAACCCTTAAGATCTCTTTGCTGGGTAGTGTCATGGTTTTCGTTGCTATACATAATACGTTTGCTTTGCACTGATGACCAAGAACTATAATATTCCAGCATAGTTTTTAAACCTTCTTATGTTTGTTACATTCCAATCATGCTACTTTATGTACATATCCAGAGGTGAGACCGCTCTGCACAAGGCAGCAGCTTTGTGCCAAAGGACAATCTGTGGCTACCTGGTGGAGGCTGGAGCCTCCCTTGTGAAGGCCGACCTGCAGGTAAGACCAGAGAAGCGAGCACCAACAACCCCCACCCCCCACCCCCATCAGCAGCGCTGATCCCATCCTGTGGCTTCCCTTAGGGTGACAGTGCGAAGGTGCGGGCGCAGAGGGCTCACGATCGGCCACTAGCTGACTATCTTGAGAACCAGCAGCACCGGCAGATGATCCAGAGGGATGACCACGAGACAGCAGTGTAGCCAGCGTCCTACACGTGCCTCTTCTTCCTCTGGGGAGTGGAATTGTTGGCTTGGGCAAATGAGTATTCTGGGACAGCATGTCAGAAGAGAAAGAGCCTGTTGTTGTTAACTCATGAGGGTAACGCCCCTTAAACGAGGCAACTTGTGATGTCTTTATGTATGACAATGCATGAAAGTGTTTATTTTACAGTTGTGTTGGCAACATGCTGTTTGCTCCTAAGGAAATAATGTGCAAAACCTTTTGGACTTAAGTATGTGTATGTGTGTGTATATGTATATATATATGTATGTATGTGTGTGTGTGTGTGTGTGTGTGTGTGTGTGTGTGTGTGTGTGTGTGTGTGTGTGTGTGTGTATATATATATATATATATATATATATATATATATATATATATATTACACATTACACACACACACACACACACACACACACACACACACGCTTTCACCTTCTACAAATCAAACCATCTAGACCTAAAAGAAATGTATGAAAGAATGGAATGAATTGAGTGGAGTTGGTCTCCATTCAATTCATGTTCATTGATCCTTCTTTTGACTTGGTATCAGTTTTGCATAACTGATAACATTTGCCATTGTTGCCAGATACATATATACTTATATTATTCCAGTGAACTTTTGTCAATTATTTTGAAAATGTTTTAGTTATAAGTATAAATATCCACCTCCTGTAGCTTTACTACTTCAACTGCTGGCTTTGACACAGGCTGTATTGGAATTGATTTGACAGACCCCTGTCTTTAAAATTGTAACCTGAGATGTTGCTTTTTGGGCTGTTTATGACTTTCTTAAGAAATGCCTGAAATTTGTGTTGCATTGTATCAAAACAACATAGTTACTGTAAATTTTTTAATATATGACACTTTTGGTTGCCATCACTATTTGTTAATGATATTGCTCGCATTACTACTAATTTCACTAATTTTCAGCTTAAAGATGGAACTCTCTGTAGAATTATTTGTTTCCTACAAGAGCCATTATAGAATACTATGTTTGCTTACTATACTAGCTTTAATGATTTATTGCAAAAAGGGGCCAAAATACTAGGAAATTTCATGAGGGTTTTAACAAAAACCCTAAGGTTCCATTATCATTTCTTTCCATGTGCTTGAAGTAGCCTAGTTTTCAGTAATATGTTCCAGAGACAAGGTCATTACAATGTGTCACTGTCAATATTTAACGACTAGACATATCAGTGACCTAGTGTGGTGGGTTACACTAAAATATTCAAATGCTCAGCTCTTTAAGGTTGTCCGTTTTATGTGTAGTTTTAAAGGTAAATGTATGTCAGCATATATTTTGATGAGTAAATTCTTGTGTATTGTAGTTAGTTTGGTTTTTGCTTACATGCACTCTGATTGTGACATCCTAAGGTATTAGATACGCACGAGGTTGACTGAATGTGTTCTCGATTCAACTGATTTTTTTTTTTTTTCTTTGAGTGCCATCTGCCACTATTGCCACAATGTTTATTTCAGTGCACAGTAATGATGGAGTTCAACTGCATTGTCAGGGCTGTTTCCAGTTGCTGTGCAATTCAACATTAGATAGTATATGTACATATCAGACATTTTACAAATGTGTCAATAACTACCAATATCCTGACCAAACTTGTATAACATTATCAACACATATATGTATTGTTTTATTTATAATAGATTTTAAAGTGTTATCTACTGAGGATTGTTAGATGTATATTTGTACTTTGGGCTGGTTTATTACTGTAATAATAATTAATAATAATAATAATAAAGTTATTAAATTTCAATATTTGTGTTTTAATTTTTACTATATTTGAGTATTGGAATAAGTTGTCTTTGGGTTAAAATATTTGCAGAATGTTCAGTAAGCTTCAAGGCAAATGGAACACTATGGGAAACACCATGTATGCCAGCATTACACTGTGTATTGATCCCAACAGCTACAGCCCTTCGAAACTGCGGTACTTACCTTAATGGTAGAGTTTTTAAGGGTAAAAGCTGCAGTAAAAGTCAGTTTCCAGAAATGAATATGTAACAGTAGATTGAGGTGTCTTGAAACATATACGTACCACTCCTCGTATTATATGTAAACCTTTTTTCCCCATCAGTATGACTTTGTATAGAAAAAAAAAGAGAACGGTGATGTTTAATTCTACATAAAACAATATTTGACTAGATATGTCTTCGTATAAAGTTTGGGTCACGTGAAACAATGGTGTCATTGGGGTGCATTTAAATTCAGTGCCGTGCGACCAGCTCAAACTAGTTTTCAAAAACAAAGAGTAGGCGAAACAGAGGGGGGAGCTGTCGTTTGGAGAGCAGGGCATACACCGAACTCTCGTGTTAAAAGGACCTTTATCACAACGAGGCGAGTATGCTCATTCTCTTTTTATGTATTTTAATGTAGCAGGAAATTCTCTCGACAGAAAAAGAAAATACCTGCTTTGCGTTTAAACAGACTTGAAATTGTGCGCTCTTTCAGTTTTGTGGCTATTTGAGAGGTGCATTGCACAGTGATTTTATTATCGTTAGCGTATAGTTGCTTAATTGTGCTATTCATGCCATTTTTCTTTGCTCTCTTCACAATGTAGTAGGCAGACAGGTTACTGGTATTTTGCGTGTCATCGGATAAAAAAAAAACAACTTATGGCACATTAAATATAGAATTGGTGTAGGTTTCACTAATGCAATAAAGACTATTCTAGTAGACTAATGATTTGTTATGATGCAGCAATGGTCCATCTGTTTAAATAATAAAATTGTGTTTCCACTATATATTAATTTTTTTTTTTAATGTTAGTATAAGTTTATTGCTTTGTTGAAATCTCTTACTTAAGCCCATTACTGCAAACATCCAGTTGGATGGTTAACTTGTGGAGCTTCGATGTCTCTGAAGTGTCGGTAGTTTAGTGATGCAGACGTTGCTCTCTTGAAAACAGTTGCTGCTGATGCTAGTTCTGCTGGCCCACTTCGGAAACTCATTGCAAACTGGGCTGCTCGCACCGGTTCCCTTTTTCATGGCATCAGTTAATCATTAATAGAAATACAGAACATAGTTGTCAAAAGATGCTCAGATCCCCGGATGCCGCTCATTTTAAGAACCGGCTTCAAATGTGTTTGTCGGTGAACTCTACGCGCTGTGAGGAAGTGTTCAAAATGTCGAGGCCTGCATTTTTAATCAAAAGCGGCATCCCCCGTCCCCTCGCTCTTCCACAGAGCTGTTTTTGTCCTTCGATGCAAATAAGCTTACATTCAGCAGTCCTGCCGAGAGAGACAGCATGGGATCTGTTTTTTTTTTCCTCAAAAAAGGGAAGGAAAACAGGCGAGACGCCTTTGTTCAGAGCCACTGAATCGGGCTCCTCTGAGGCTGAGCTGAAGTCCTTTGAGCGCTTGGCCTCTCTCTCAGTGCCTGGGCCCGAGGAGGGGAGGGCACCCCTGCTGAGCACTGCCTCTCTTCCCACAAAAAGCCCCTCTACATTTATGAGTCGGGGAAGAATGGCAGCCGTACTGCAGGCTGCGCAATGAAAGAGGAGGCTTTAATGGAGGGATAAGGATAATGAAAAGGAGAAGTGGTGTGTGCGCTATCCGGGAGGAGAGGGGCAAAATATAGAGAGGCACTTAAATGGAGTCACACACAGTAGAGCCTCAGGATGTTAGTTGAGTGCCTTATTGAGATGCTTTGTAGGAATGAAATATCCATCATGAGGTCTGTTTAGGATCCCAGCCTTTGCTTTCATGCCTGTATTTTGTTTGTATTTTTTTCATGTTTAATGTGATGTGAAAAACGCTGGTTAGTGCACGCCTCCAATGATGTATACATTAAAAAGTCACAATTGCTTATGTACTAAACAGTGCATTATGTTTCTGTAACTTTCCCAGATGAGGATCACCCACAATATCTGCTAATAAAAGCCACCCAGGGTGTCACCATACCAGTGTTATTCTAGTGCATCTATGAATTAGATTAAAATTTTGTCAATTATACTTTCTGCTTGCATTAACATACTGTCTGGGTTAGTTCTGTGCAGCCCTTCTGTGCAGTTCTTTTTTCTTAGCTATTTAGCTTACTGGAAAAGCCTTAAACACAGTAAGATCGAATGCCTGTTGGGACTTTTAAATCATTAATACTATATATTTTTGTTTGCTTAATCTTGATCATGTAAGATAGCTGTCTTCCTAGCAAGTGTTGGAGTTTGCAGGATCACCCTGTCCTGTATAGTGTTGTTACAGCACTTATAGCAAGAACAAACACAATCTCATTTGTTGTATTTTGACAGCCCTTCAGCTCACACTGGACTGTTCACACTGCTCACACTGGACTGTCACATTCCCAGTCTCAGTATCAGCCAATTATTCAATCAGCATCAACCAATTAATTAGTCACTACTTCATGACAAGGATACAGTGCTAACTGTAACCCCTTCTCCACTCACTTACTAATACTTTTCAAGAGAAAATATAATCTATATATGCCATGAAATTACATAATAATCTGTCCATGTATGGGTGTGTGTGTAAATATTTTAGCTGATGTTGGTACTTGCTGGCCATAGGATGCGGAGTTTATTCTCAATAACGATTGCGCTGCTGGTGGCTTTGACGGTCACTGTGGAAGCCATAAAGAGAAAAGGTCAGATTCAGATTCTGCACAGTCTGCAATCAAACATTCACCACTTTCCTCTTTTTAACGGCATTGATAACAGTAATGTACATGCATGTAATATTCATGTTCCTGCAGAGAATGGGAAAGACATCAAAGCACATGCGGAATGCTCTGAGTGGGTGTATGGAAAATGTGTCCCCAATAGCGGTGACTGTGGAGTGGGTGTCCGTGAGGCCACCTGCCATGAGCAGACCAAGAAACACAAGTGTAAAGTGCCATGCAACTGGAGGAAGGACTTTGGTGGTAAGACATTAGCATATATAAAAACATTTCAAATCATTAGCAACCTTGGTATATAAAGATGACTTGTGTAACCACATCTTTGATTTCTCTTAAGCTGAATGCAAGTACAAGTTTAGCCGCTGGGCAGAGTGTGATACAGCCACAGGCACTCGGAGCAGATCTGGGATGCTGAAGAAAGCCTTGTTCAATGCAGACTGCCAGACCACCATTAAGGTATCCAAACCCTGCACTCCAAAGACGCCCAAACCCAAGGGCGTGGAGAAGAAGGGAAAGAAAGGGAAAGAAAACTAAGTGGTACAGCCCATCTCCCCAGCCCCAAATGTCAATGGAACATCCCTGTGAACCCCTCCTTAACACTCACTGTGGTGAGTGGAGTTTCATCTGCAATGAGGGAAAAAAACAAACTGTAACCCTATCTATATTTGATCCTCGTTTGTTGATATGATTGTTGTTTCCATTATCGTATTTTAAAATAATTTCTATAGCAAATGGTTAACTGTAATTTACTTTTCATATATGAATAGAAAACCACAGAATACCATTGTTTACTAAAGGTATAGGCCTATATGGAGAAACCCACATTTTTGGGCCTTGGAGAATTTATCCAAAAACTGCAACTGTAGAAAAAAGATAAGTGATTTAACACAAAGACTTTCCCTTCAAACAATATCTGTGTACATTGCATAAATCAAACCTCAAAATTTTTAGTTTGCTGCACCAGTAGACAACCACAAATATGTATGTTTAAAATGTTCTGTTCCTAGATTTGTAATCAATGTACAATCAAAATTTCATCATCACTAACTGATTACGTCTTCAGGTTTGTGAATAAATAAGAAAAGTGTATTTTCAATAGTATCCCCATGTGTGTTTTCAGACAGACAGACACAAACAGTATGAAATTGAGTGACTTCCTTGTACCATAATGTAAATCCTTTGTACACCCTTGGAAACAGCCCACATGGTTCTGTATACTTCTTCCTCTTAGTGTTGCTTAGACAATAAATATAGCATATTTCTTTATAAGCTAATTTAGCCATTTTCTAAAAAGTAGTTCTATGGAACAAGTAGCAGGCAGGTTTAAGAGTGCTGCTGATGTAGCAGAGCCAGTATCCAGCTGTCCGCTGTCAGGAACGGATCATCTTCACCATTATGTTGAGTGGGGAGTGGTTGAAGGCCAGGAGCATGTCTGGATCACCCTCCTCTCCATTGCATATCTCCAGACTCTGCTCACCTGGCTTCCCCAAAAAAAGACCAAGATGGACAGTCTGCATCTTACTTCCTCCACACAAACATGAGTATTCCCTCTTTTGTTTTTGATGGGAGAAGAGCTTTCCAACTTAAACATGTAATTAAACTGAAACAATCCCATCCAGTGCCTTGTAGACTCCCCAGTTTGGCCCCCAGAGAGGCTGTTCTCCCTGCCCTCATGCTCAATAGGTTTTGGCAGCTCTGTATATTCTGGCCACAGGAGTCCAGCCTGTCCTGGTTGGCCAGCAATATTTTCACTATGCAAGTAGAAAACCAGGTAACAGTGGTCATAGTTACAATACTGATGGAGGATATCTGTCTTGGGGATTAAGTGGGTGGATTATGTCTCCCGCTATAACAGGATGGCAGGGTTCCCAGATCACCAGGAACAGTAACCATGCCATACACCTGGCCAGAAAAACTGAAGTTATTAACAACCGGCCATAGTCCATCACAAGCCAGAAGTCACACTGTCCCAGAGGTCAGCAGCCTCTAACTATGTTTACAACAGTGTCATGGGTCATGGAGAAGACCCTGGTGAGGCCAGTGCAGGGAAGACTGAAGAGGAAGTAGTTGGTGACTGTTGGAAGGGGATGGTTCATTTTGACCGACAGAAGTACCAGGATGTTGCCATGTTTACGCAGACAGGGTCAGTGAGCAAGACCCCATGTCTCTGGTGCTTCTCATACATGCCGTAGGATTCTGCAGGCAGAGGAAACCACCAAGGGTGGACCTGTACAGGGAGCAGCAGGAAGTGAACATAGAGACTGGTGCTGATAAAACAAAATGCCACTTTCTTTAACTGACTTGTATTCACTCATAACTCTAAACTGTGAATGTTTTGAAATGACACTGAACAGGTTGTATTGTCCAATCGAAATATACAAAAGAATTGCTTCAACGCTTGCATTCAGTTTGATGCTAACAGCTAATGAACCCCAGAGTGAGTCACCAGTTTAGCTGAACCATTTGACTTCCTTCATAACAAGCTGCAAGTCCATGCTACATTGGGGGAAAGCCTCTCACTACATTGGTCTTGCATATTATGGTTAGTAGAATATGCCAGACAGTAATGAAATATGTATGTCAAAGTGTGCTTGGTGGGCTGACAGGTAAGGTAGGAAGTAAGCAGAGTCTGAGCACCCCTCCCTTCTCTAGACACTCACTGGGCACAGAAGAAGGCCATTATGTTAGAGCTGAAATGAAATTCAACTATTATTGTTGGAAAACATTGTTGGATTCCTTCCATTTTAAACCTGCAGATGTGTTCAAACAAATAGAGAAACTAAGACCAAGTACAAGCAGCTGCATACGTTCAATATTCCCCATTTTTATTAAATCTCTTTTTCGCATCATAACACTGAATCTTTGGTGTCCCACAGCACTTTGTCAAACAAACACCTAACCCCTATTTTAGCTAATAAAAGAATGAACTTTCTTTGCTTGATAAAAGATGCTCCTCATATGTGAGGAGGAGAGACTTTTAAGTCCTATTTTTGCCACAATCATGCCTTTGATTTCTTCAGCACTGGCCCAGCAGTGAGGACATTAAAACTGGCAGAGTCAAGGTGTAGATCTATCAACTTTATGTTTTGCTTTGCTGGTATCTCTTCTAATGTCACATGGTTCAGTTCACCAATATGTACACAAGCTTCTCATGAAAGCCTAAAACACTAAAACAAACTCCATTGAGATACACGAGACATTCTCTCAAAATCAAATGTTCTGAAATGGGCACATGTTCTGAAATTATATGAAAGAAGAAAAAAGGATTACATCTTAATTGATATCTCTGTGATTAGATTTACAAGGAGACAAGAGGAAATAGGACACCATCCCAACCCTAAATGGTGAAGGATACATTTTGATGATACAATAAATCCATCTTTGCTTTATATTGCCCTACTTCAGTTCTCATGTTAGTAACAGTGCGTGGGGAAACAAAAATACAGAAATGTAATCAGTGTCTTTTCAACATATGTACCAGGCTAACCATATAAAGTGGAAAAAGACAACAAAACAGCACCAACAAGGATTTTAGTTTTACATACATTTGAAACAACAGCACTCAAAATCACTCAGTTCTTAAAAGGCATAAAGGCTTGACAGTTAAGTCACAAATAATGTTTTAAAGGATTCAAATGTTCTCACTCCCTCAGTTCCATTTGACAAGGGGCACGTGTAGATGACGGCTGGCCAAGGCTCCCGTAGACTTAGTACAGAAACTTAGAAGGTCAGGTCCTCCAGGAAATTCGGTGGTGGCAAAAACTACTGGACAAATACTAGCCAGATAAAAGGGGGACTACATTATCAGATGCATTAGATCTGTTAAAAGAATCAATCTGTTTTCCAGACACCAATAAAATCAAACCACAACATTAAGGGCTTGTTTTTCCACCAAGCAATGAAGATGGGGAAAGGCCACCTTAACGTGACCTTATATGACGCCCATGACAGGTCCTTGGCTCTACACCAGACGTCTCCGCAGGACAGAGGTGACCAGAGGTACAAGACCGTCAAAGGCGCACAGGCAAACAGAAGAAATATTATATACTTAACTAAAATTAATCAAAGAAAGAAAAAAATAATAATTGAGCTTTCAAGTCTTTTTCTTGAAAATAGTCATTTCTTGGTTGGAGATGCTACGCCTCCCTGTGATATAACCACTCATGCACAGTAGTACACGCACATGCAAGCACACATTCCCTCTACAAGGAGTTTAAGCAACATGTTTGTGTTTCAACGCAATCAAGTTAAAGTCGCTGGTTCAAGGCTGCCCCCCCCCACCAAACAGGAGTACTCCGCTTCACCCATTACAGATATTTGTACTGTACATAATTCAAGTATTATTTCCCCTCTATATGTAGGTTTGCTGTGGGAGACATGTCCCACCTGGCCTCCTAACGACTTTTACCCCTGCATGGATATTTCTGAACGAAAGCAGGGTGCTTAGTGCAATCAGATACTAGTCGTTACTGCAGCTGGCTCAGGCATGCTGTGCCGTTAGTGACAAGTTCTACAGAACTCGGCACCAGCAGCACCTTTCAGGGGACTGGTGCCAAAATGAGAACTAGGCAAACCCTGAACTGACCTGGCCATTGCGAACACGCTGATAAGCGACAGAACCTTCGGCAGGCAAACAATAGCAACGTGCTGACAGCTTTCGTTTTTTGGCCCTTGTCAAAAGGTTTAAAAGAAAATTTCTGACCCAACTAAACTTAGGATGAACCTTATGCATTGACAGTTTTCTAGTGAAAAGGTTTTCCAGTTAACAAATAATATGAAAGATGTATTCTTTAAAGGAACTTAAAAGTCATCATGGCGACACAGTTGGATGAACAGTTTGCTGCTTTGGGCTCACCCACCATACATATTGGTTGTTGAAAATCTAGAACATTTTGTGCGATAAATGGGGAACCGTTATAACTCTGTCATCATAATCTCTGCCCAGCACATCAAGCCAACATGTCACTAACTAATGTGTATTACACATGATTACAGATGAACTGACAGCAGTGCCTAAGAGAGTTTGTATAGCTCCACTCCATTTTTCGGACTGATGCAATTCGCTTACAGAAATGAATGCATAACCAGCTGGCACAGGTGGATGCAGCTGTGTTTTTTACTGAGCGGACCAGTGGCCCTGGACCCATTAGCCTGGCCCCGCAGGCCTGGTCCAGCGGCACTGGCCCCGCAACCCTGCGTGGCACTTTGACTGGTTGTGTATGACATTAATGAGGCCTAAAAGCAAGCAGTGTACTGTGTAAATAAAAGAGAAAGAAAGAGGGGAAAAAAACAAAACAAAAACAAACCAGTAAACTGAACCCCGCCAACTCTGTACCATGGTACGAGAACAACTCAAGTAGAAGCCCTTTCTGGCATGGAATGCTCAAACGTCCAAGGACTTGTATCAAAGGAAGCAAAACTACAACCGAAGTGCAATGACCAAGTGCAATAATGATGGCCTACCACGAAGAAATCGTCCACTGAAATGTCCGTTTGGGAGAGAGGCCGACACCGCCTCTGGAAGGAGGAGGCCCGGGGAAATTGGCACTCATACTTCTGCAAGTAAGGCCATACCAGGAGGCAGAACAGACAGGCACGCAGTCCCATTCCGTCAGCTCCACCACGCAGTCCTGATCCATCAGGCTCTATGGAAAACCTTTCCACAGCCAGCCCTCTGCAGCCTGCCTGCTGCACTGACATGTGGGTCTAGGACAGACCAAGGTAGCACTATCTGCTGTATAGGTCACCAGGGTAACCTCGGCTGCTACCCTCTTGGCTGTTGCTGCTATGGATGTCGGTCGCGTATGCACTGTTGGAGGAGGGCTGGGGTTGGGGCTCCACTGACGGGCCGTCCTCCAACATATCGTCCTCGGCCACAGAGGGTGCTGCTGCCTCCGGTGCTGCACTTGAGCCCGGAGGCGGAAGGACTGGACTTGAGGGACTTTCAGGAGGAAGAATGGAGTATCGAGAGCCTGAAGTCATGAGATCTTCCACAGCGTCAGAGAAGGGCTGTGTGGTGTTGAGGCTGTCCCCCGTGGGAGCTGCTGCGGCTGGGTGGCAGGCCTGCGCTGCCCCCGCCGGTGTCTGTGAGCCACGGTGGATGCGGTGGCTCACCACGATGTTGTTGCCAAAGCCGCCCATGGAGGCCATAGTGGTGCTGCGCTCCCTCTGGACAACCGCTGTCATGCCCCCCTCGGCCATCAGGCGCCGGATACGAGACAGAGCATCCTCCCCTTGGCCTGCCTCAGCCTGGGACTCCCCTGAGATGGATGAAGGTGTTATTTTGTGTCTCAAACCAAAGAGTTTGGAATGAAGGTTTAAGTGAGAATATGAGAGGATAAATTAGCGAGAATATGATGACAGCTCTTAGCTTAGGAAGTATAGATTCACACCATTTCTCTCCTCTTGCATTTACATTTACGGCATTTAGTCGACGCTTTTATCTAAAGCAACTTACAATTATGACTGAGTACAGCTTGAACAATTGAGGGTTAAGGGCCTTGCTCAGGTGCCCAACAGTGGTAACTTGGCAGTGGTGGGGTTTGAACCCACAATCTTCCGATTACAAGTCAATTACTTTAACCACTGCAAATAACCAAATAAATAAACAAACAAAGGGGGCTGTGTAGCAAATTTTTTGAGGGTGATCATCTGCAGATAATCAAAGATGCCCATCACTGTGACAAAGAGTGAAAATTAAATTACACCAGCAGCAGCAGGTGATCCCACAATAGTAACTGCCTGAACTACTCAGGTGGACATAAAACAGGCCCCTGTGCTCTTCTTCAGTTTCCACTTGTATCACAAGCAGTGCTTCCAGCATGGGCCTGGCTGGGAACACTAATGGCCAAAGTACAGTGATGCAAAGAAAGATACGAGATATGGACAAGAATGGATTGGGAAAGCAAGCAAACAAACAAAAAAGCCTATAGTGAGATACGTACCGTGGCTGGTAGTGAACGAGTCTGTATGTGTGGAGCGCTCGTACGAAGCTGCTCCAGGAGCCAGTGTGTGTCGGGTCTCGCTGTGTGGGAGTGTCTCTGTGCTGGTGGTCTGCACCTCACTGGTCTCCACCACTGAGAAGATCACCGTGAGAAAAAGAAGGCCCCGGGAGAGAATAAATACTTTATGGTACAGTAATGTTTTACACAAAGACTAAAGCAAGACTAAAAGGGAAAACCTTAGCATAAAAATAACCACAGTGTACAAGCAGGAGCTACTGCAGTGGCTGCAGTGTGTGAGAGCATCTCTTACAGTGTTGGGGCATTTGTCCGGTCTGTGAAACACTTGCTGAGGGAAGCTCTCTCTCCGTCTGCGTTTCTGCATTCTGCAGACGGACCACCGGTGTTTGTGTGCCCTGTGAGGTCACTGAAGGGGTGGGTTGACGGGGCTGCAAGCCAATGGCATTCATCAGCCCCATGTCTCTGTCCAATCGCCAGCCAGATCTACTTGTCCTACATCAGAGAGTGAAAATTATGAAAATCATAAGCTGCAGAAGATGATTACTGCATTGATTTGTGGATTTGGAAATGGTATTCATTTGAGTAACTTTGTAAAAGTGATGAGGACAGTAGAGAGCATTCGGACCCTGGCCGTTCCACTCCACGAGTCCGACTGCTACTGTTACTGTTGATGTTGAAGGGAGGATCTGAGCCCTGATCAGCACCACTGTCTCCATCGCTGCGATAATCTCTGCAAACACAAAACCACTTGGACTTTAATACACTTCAACACTGGGACATCTTATTCCATCAACAATACTGTAAAACTAATTGGCCAATTAATCATTATGTTGTTCCAAAAAAAACCCGAGAAGGTTCAATAATCCGAAACTGGCGTGATCTATGTGGGCTTTCACCTAGTTACAAATGAAGTAGGCACATCACAGTCTCCGAGCTCCTTGCAAACTGTGTTAAGAGTGAATACCTTGAAAGCAATGAGTTCCAAAAGACATTCAGTGCAGAGAGAATCTACCCAGAAACCTTGTTAAAAAGCAATCAAGGGCCAGTCATTTTCCAGAAGCCGCCCCCAGTTTCCTGCCAATAATAGTGACAGCAATCTAATAAGAAACTGCAGCTGGCAGCAGTGAGTCAGCTAGAAGCTGACCTGCTAAGATCCTGACCCTCACTCAGACTAACCCGTTACCGAGCTCCTGACCCTCACTTTGACCTGCATGTTAGCAAGCTCCTGACCCTCACTCAGACCTGAGTGTTACTGAGTTCCTCATGCTCACTCTTCACTATTAATAAATAACTCCTGTAACTGCATACATTAAGTACTCCATTAATAAAGCCTCACTCTGAAGCTGTCTGTATTTATACATTTTTAGCATGAGAAAATATTGAAAGGAGCGAGAATGAGTCAGTCATGCCTCAGACCCCTGCTGGTAGTAATAGAAGGTCAGCTCTTTGGGAGTCAGTGTCTTCCAAGGTACTCTTTCCAAGTTGGTATGGGTGCCTGTGGTATTCGCACTAGCAGATTTACTATATTTTGATCAATACCAATTGACTACACAAGATATGCCAACACAACCCATAGTAACTGTGTGCCATTAAGCAAGCTAACTAACGGAATTTTGGGTAGAAAACCCTGCGGCCGCCTGAAACCTGAGGGAGTGGGGGGGGGGGAGTGGGACGGCACTGACTCACACAGGCCTGCAGATGACCAGGTCTCCTTTATTGGTGCCATAAGCCAGGCCCATGCCAGGCTCTGGCAGCCAACGTGCAGAGTTAATGCTGACATGCCTGCGCTGGTCTGGAGCCATGGGGTACACCACATTATACACCATCTGCACAGCATGCACGCACACACGCGCACACGCGCGCACACACACACACACACACACACACACACACACACACACACACACACACACACACACACACACACACACACACACACGATGTGCTTTATTGTATGAAACAGATTGCAGGTTTTTTTGCAGATTGCAAAAAAAAAGGTAAAACTTAAATGGACAGAAGCAGAAGACCACACACACTTACCCTGATAGATGTCTCTCCTCCATGTGGCTGCTGCAGGCGAAACACTTGTGCCACCATGTGGTCAGTGCTAGGATGGAGCAGGATTCTGCGAGAAGCCAGTCCCACCATCACATAGCAGCCCATTGGAGACAGGCTCACGGAGATGGCATTGGGACCTGAAGACAGCATGAGGGCTATTGGGATATTTCAGTGGTTATATAATTCCCATTTAATTTAGCATTCTTACTTGACAAATTTCCAGCAACATAAAATGGCCAGAGCTCCAGTGTACACCTGAACATGTCCAGATACAGTCCAGATGAGCAATCCTCCTGCACAGTTTACTTACAAACAAAATCAAAACATGAATATTCAGGTATTACCAAAAAGAGTAACTAGCAGGAACTACCATATAAGGACAATCAGCCTTATACACTGGGTTACGGCTAGGAGTATGAGCCCTCCCACACTTTTTACGTCCACACAAAGCAGCTCACTGACCGAATCTCTTGGTGTAGAGCATCTCTCCCAGGTTATGGGGGGCAAGAGAGTAGATGGCAAGGATGCCCTCGTCCGGAAAGCCCCGCTGACTACTCGGGATGAACACAGCCAGGAGCTGCCCGTCCGCCGATATGTCACAGCTTGCATCGTTATAGATTTTACAGTGTGGAACCAGCACATTCACAGAGGCTGCACAAGACACGATTGATTTAAGGAAAAATTAATAAAGGCAACACCCTCAGTTAATTAGTGCTTCACCTTCAATGAGTCATTTTAAATCATATTTTTTTATATAGTGCAAGATGACAAGTCTTCTCTACTCTTCACTTATAAAAATCTGGCTCAGTCTATGTATCTACAAAAAGATTTTGCTTTATGTACCTTATTGAAAAATAAAACAGGCCTTTATAAAAAGTTCCAAGTCAGCTTTGCTACTCTAAGGTAGTGTGTAGTAACTATTATTAACTACCACGGCAGATAACTACCATTGCTGATCTCAGGCAGGTCAAACTTGGTGAAGTCCCACCACTGCAGTCTGTAAGTGGTATTGGCTATGTTACTAGCAACTGCAGACTGGCCATCACCAATCGATGCACCTGAAAGAAAAAGTACATTACAAACTGAATCTGAGCGCAAATTAGATCTTCACTACGCTAAGCATTACCCACACACCAATTGTTTCCTGTACTTACATGGAACCCATAATTATGGTAATGGTTTACAAGAGAAAATCTTTTAAAACCAGGTTAAATATTTCACTCAATGTTATTTTGTTGCTGGGAGAGCAGTAAATGCACTGAGGATACCTGCTAGCACTCGGTTGATTGAGGAATGGGTTGCCAGACCTGACTGACCCCTCTCATGAAAAATACCAGCATAAGGAAGATATTCAGGCAACAGGAACCTCCTTCAAAAGACAACAATTAATAAGTCAAAACCTTTTCCTCCTGCCAAACCTTTGAAACACACAGATTATTCTTTACTTTATTATAAGTAAAAAGAGTCCACTGAAATCAAAAGCCCCAGGCACCCAAAGCAAGCAAATACAACTTTCAAGAGAAGGAGTACGGCAGAGGAGGTCTTACGAATGATAGAGCTTGGCGGGGGTGATCTTACCGTGGCACAAATCTGCCGAGGGAGGGGGCAGACATCCGCGCATTGCGGGGCATTCTGTGCCTCGCCCGGTCTCCAGGCTCCCTGGAGACCAAAAGAAAAAACTTGAGACGAAACATCTCATTTGCTGAAAGAAGTAAACAGCAGCAACAACAATAACAACCGCCCTCGGCTCATTAACATACTCACACAGACTGTTCAGAGGGAAAAGGAAAAACAACCTACCCATCTCATTTCAAAACAGGTAAGGTCAGATAAAAACAACTGCCATTTTGTAAAAATGGGATTAGAATAGCAAACCAAAAAGTTTCTGCAAATGATTGAATGAATCGATCAAGTTATATTTATATTGCACCTTTCAAGGAACCCAAGGTTAACACAAGCACAGCTTGTCAAGTGTCCTAAAAAAACCCAACAACAAACAAACAAAAAAACCACCACCTTACACTGTACAGATAATCACTGCCAGTCCAATCAGAAACTTACTGTGAACAGATGGATACTGCCAATCCAATCAAAAACTTGTCCTATATACTGCCATGAAAAACTGTCATGAGTAGCCCAACAAGCCTAAAAATATACCTATGAAAATGATTATCTAATAGATATTTTTGCCAAAAACACCTTGATATTGAAGGAGGTTATATCATACATGTGCTTTAAGGAAAGAGAGGTGCTATGATGGAATCTACATGATGGAAGCTAACAATCTAATTGAATGCAAGATCTGAAATCTAAAGGGAAATAAGACCCACTCTATCTCCTCGTAGTCAGCATCGCTGCCCTCTGCTGGTGCGGAGGAAGGGTTGCTGGCCTGGTTGTCAGAGGAAGAGGAGAGAGTACGCAAGCGGTTCTGTAGGGAACGCTGACGAATGCTTTCCCTCCGGGACAGATACTGGATCATTCTCTGGGCATAATATGCCGCTGGAGATAACCTGCACAAAAGCAAACTGCTGGCACGAAACCAAAAATCAGGTGCATTGTAGCTAACTGGTTTTAAATTCTAAATTATATACCTGGCGGGATCCGGGTAAATAGGATGATCTCGGGATCCAGACATATCGTACCGGGAGAAAGGGAACAACGATGACTCCAAAAGCCTCCTAAAACAGGGGAACTCACATTGCCTGATTTTCTACACAAGCAAGACCAAAAACACTGTTCTGAGATTTTGAAAACTATGCTGGAAGATAATTGCAAGGTGGTGCTGAGCCAAACCAGGTTACCTTCTGAGCGAGTCCTCATCAGGGTTGTCCACAGGCACCTCTGGGTTTAAGGCTTCTTGCGCTGCTTCTGTTGAGGGGCTGCCTGTGGCCTGCCGGTACACTCTCTCCCACTGCCCCGACGCTTGGTTATATACCAAGCCCATGGGCTGTTGGCCCTGTAGGCCAGAAGATGCCTCGGTGGGCTCCAGTGCCCTTACCTCAGCAGGGTGGGACTCCCCTCTGGAACCCTGGCCAGGGTCCTCGAAAGCAGGCACGGGGAGCTGCCAAGGGGGGCCCTCTTGAGTGGAGGTGGAGGAAGCCTGGGCTGAGCGCTCCCAGCGCTGGGTGTCGTGGTTGAAGGTGAGGAGGTTGTGGCACGAGCGGCAGCGGTTAGGGTGGCTGGGTTGTGGCCCAGCGCCTCCGTCTGCTCCGTGGGAGGAGGCGCGGTGAGACGGCCCGGGTCTCTCAGAGTCCATGCTGCTGGCTAGCAACTCCTGCACGGGACCCTGGCTGGCCACTTCGCGGCTGCCGCTGGGCCTCTCCAGGTCCTGCATGCGTTCGTACTCCATAAAATATCGGCTCAGGTTGCACTGGAGAACGTTCCGGATGGATGCGGGGTTGCCGCGCTGGGTGCTGTCGTAGAACGGGTGGTGACCACTGCTTGTTCCGTCAGTGGCGCGGCCCTGGCGGGGGTCAGCACCGGGCACTGCCAGGCCACGCCCCTCTGTGGCTGACGTGTAGATGGGGGAGGAGGAGGAGCCGTCAGGGTACCGGTGCAAGGGGTGCAGACCCATGGAGGACGAGCTAGTCCTGGGAGGCAGTATGACACCCCTGCCCCCCATGCCCCCTGCAAGAGTGCCCAGGGCAGCCTCAGGACCAGTGCTTAGCAGGCTACCAGCCCAGTCTGGTCCAGGCATGCGTGCTGAGAGCTCTGCAGGGCCACCCGACTGTTGGCCCAAGGGTAGATTTGTTCTGAGAGACAACAGGCCTCTATGTAGAGAGCTCCCCGCGGTCCCGCTGTAAACACTACTGAAAGCTGAGGGCCTGTCCGAGGGAGGCTGTGGCTGGCTGGGGGCGGTGGAGAAGGCAGAGGCTGGCGGCGGGGCGTGGGTCTGGGGGTGGGACTCCGTAGGCTGGAGGGCTGAGGGGTTCTGGCCGAGCAGGTTTCGGGACGCAGCACAGCGGCTGCACAGGCAGCCGAGCCCCAGGTGTTGAGTGCAGCCCTGTGGGGGAGGGCGATCCCCCGGATCCCCCCGCCCGGGGTACTGGAACAGAGGCAGACTGGCAGGGGTCTCGCGGGGCTCCTGTGTGGCCCGCGCCTGGTCGCCTGCTGCCACGCCGCTGGAACGCGAAGACAGGATGTGCAGGAAGTTGTGCAAGATCGGTGTGCGGCGGACTGGAGGGGAGCGTAACAGGGAGCGCTGACGGAACAGGGCCATTTCCATGCTGTCCATGGGAACATCCGAGTCCTCTTCATTCTACAGAACACAGTGGAGAAACACACTTCAGTCTCAAAACCTGGCCAGTATCCGCTTCACAAGGTCTGCATGGACACAAGGTCTACATGGAGGAACATATCAGTTTTATATCTCACATATTTATTTTTCTAGTGTAAACAGGCCAGGCCAAACCAACATGAACCTTATAGGCATGTAAGAGACTTTTCATGCATATGGACAGACTGAAGAAGAGAATGGTTCTTACCTGCTGGTTGGATGGGTTAACAATAGCTGTCAGAAGATTGTGGCCAAGAGGATCAAACCTTACTAACCTAAAAAAAAAGAAGCAAAATTTGAACATGTGTCGAGATGCGACAAAAATTAAGGCTACAGGAAACCACGTTTACACACATACATACACACACACGCACGTTCTTATTAACCGTCCTACCTGACACGCTCAGCCTCACTGCCCGTCTTGACCACAGCGAAGGGCTCAGGTCGGCTCCAGTCCCAGAAGTGCAGCTCGTTGTTGGTGGCGATGAGCAGCAGCTGGGCAGTGGGGTGGAAGGCCAGCGAGGCAATGGCTATGTTCCCCTCAGTGAACCAGCTTTCACTGCCACCCTGCACAATGCGCACAGCATACTGTAACATCCCATTACAGCAACAGACACACAGCACACCCTAACATCCCACCACAGTAAGACACACAGCATACCACCATAGACAGAAACATACGTGTAGATCCCAAATGCGGACTTCCCCATCTAGGCACCCAGAAGCCACAAGGCCTGGGATTGTTGGGTGAAAGGTCAGACACCATGGCGTGCGCCGGTGACCGACCAGAGAATGCAGGCACTTTCCTGTCTTCACCTCTGTGATGTAAATGTTGTGGTTGACATGAGTGGAGGCCATAAGATTCCTGAAAGCCCATAAAACCACCATGAGCAGGATGCACTGTGATTGCACAATGGTCATTATTAGTTCTAAATATGAGCATTAATAACAGTGCTAATTAGAACAAAATCAAATTTCACAATACCAGAAGTTATGTACTGATAGTTCTTAATTGCCTACCTGTCTGGGCTGAAGGCCAGTAAGAATGTTGATCGAGGGTTATCTGGGAGTTCCACCTTCTATTTAAGGCACAATGAAATGATATGGCTGCTCAAAACCAATTACAATTACCAATTACACAATACCAAAGTCAACACCACCAATTACATCAAAGAAGGTCAACACCACCACAACAGCATCCCCTCCTGCAGTGCCCTCTGGGATGTCTATCGGCAACAGGATCATGAACTTCCATGTGCATGGTAGGCACTGGCAGGTGGAACTACAGAGACCACATTCGGTAGAACTGCTGCTGAAAGGATCAGTGTACCTGACTCTGCAGTTTCATCCAACGGGTTCTCTCCTCTGCCAACTGCTGCAAGAACCGGTGGGAGCCTAATATCCGGGCCCCACGCTCCCGCCCCGACAGAACCAGCACTGCGTTCCTGTTCTGTACGGCCATTTTCCTCTCCCCCTCTCAGGCCGAGCGTTCCGCTCAGCCCTTCAGCACACAAAGGCCAGTCACTAACTCAGCAGCACACAGGCCATGCAGACTAGGAGAGAGGAGACAGTGCACTCAGGCTAGTGCTATAGAACCATTTCGATTATAGATATTTTTATATAGGTATAAAACTGAATCTTTTAAGAAACCCCTAGTTATAGTGTATTTAAAACACAGGATACAGAAATGGATGGCACTCTAATACCAATACAATGAACATGTGAAAAAGTTCAGTTACAGTACTATAATATATAAGCAAACAATTATTAAGTGCTGGACACAGTAAGGAGTAGCCATGATTTGTTATTTGTAACCCAACAACTGCTGGTTATACATTTTAAAAGACTATTAAATCCCCCTTACTATCCTCTAGAATTACATGACATACTTATAGCTCACTGATATAAAGGAACAGCTTCAGTTTCTTAAATGTGTGGAAACTAATTCAACACCAATCTGGCTGGCTAACTTAAGAAAAAACAAATATAACTAGAGTTGACTTAATGGTTAATTTGACAGCATTATCTCCAGCTAAATTCAAGTTGACTTGTACTGCACTATTAGCCATTATTTCAAAGGAAAAAACAACCCGGATGTCCCAAAATTGACAATGTGGCAGCATTGCACCCATTGCTGCTCTCTTAACCTACTCTAGCTAGATAGTTCTCCAACATCTAAGTTCCCCTTCTATAAATATTGCTAGCTGAGATGGTTAACTACGCTACCTAGTTAGCCATCCTTGCTAGAAACTGCGTCAAATCTGCTCAGCCTTAGATAGTCCTAGCTAGTGGCGACTGATTACTATGCGGCTGAGGTGTTAACCCTGTACATACTGCTTTGGCTGACATACAAAAAACCCTCAACATCAGAACAGTCCATTGCATAAACCTCCTGTCTGACCGTAGCTAACAATAACTTGATAACGATAGTCACTAGTGTACCCGCCCAAATATGGAAACTGGTTGGCAGCTAGCAATGATTACATTAGCAACAATCAGCTAGCCAGATAGCCAGGAGGGACACTGCTTTTCCTCCCTAAACTAACCCTGCTAGAAACAAAAAATAACGTTTGATCAGATGAAGATACATCAAAGACAGCATAATAAAATAAAGCAGTTGGAACAGAACATACCCATTTTCGTGTATTTTCGTTGAAATGTGTCATCGAAGGCGTAGCTAAAGACTAGCTAGCCAGCTTACATAGCTAGCTAGCTAGCTAACAAGCCAACAAGCTTGTTTGCTACTTGAAACCAACCAGAACTGACAATTCCGTTTTTGAACATATAATGACGATGCCGTATAATTTCTTACACATCCATCGGATTACAGTCATATCCTTTAGTAATGTTTTAAATAATTCATTCTGATAACTTTATTCTTTAAAATCGATTTCTAAGAACCCAAGAAAAATATCGTTAGCTAGCTAGCTAGCTTATTGGTTAGTGAATACCTTGGTGTAGACAGGCATTTTAGACGAGCTAAGATGCTGTATCGTTGTGGTAGGTAATATAATAGACAACAGAGCATATAGATTCATCTTCATAAGCTACAGTTCGATGTTAAAGGTACAGCGCGATACAATATCAACAAATTGGTTGTATAAGAAACACTTTATGTAGTGTATAAGAAACAGTTTAAGTAGTGATTAACTAATTCATTGATAGGACTTTAAACTATTATTTTTAACCAAAACTAATGAGAAGGGAACTGTCTTCAAGAAAGGGCGATTTGCGGTGTGAGTTTAACTGAAGTGTATTTATCTTGAAATCATCTGTATGAGATATCTCTGTTTAGTCACAAGTTAATAAGGACAGGTTATTGATTTGTAAATATAGCTTATAGAATGTGAAATCACAAATATTTCTAGCTGAGGCTGTCTTTCTGGCAGTTTGTTTCATTCATTGCTCATCGTGGGGGATGCTAAATAGTACAAATCAGGTTTACACAGTTAACATTAAAGTATGCTCATTTTAGTTATTTTTAGTCATTTTTAGAACAATTTGTCAAATGTGGGTTTATTGGTGGTTGTCACATGAAATATTGATGAAATTAGTAAAACAATTAATGAGTGAATAATTTTTATTTAAACTTCAAAGCTTCTCAATATAAAACTATACAGCTATGTTATAACACCAGCACATCTGCAGTGTTGCATTAACTGTGTCTCAAAATTGAAATTCTACGTGCATATAAACATACTGACAGTGAATTTTCACGAAAATATAAATACAACGTATGCTACACTGCTTAAAACTACTGCACACCAGCAAGACCTTGAATGCAGCCACTACTCCTCATCATGAAGTAAAACAATTTACTGCCCACCACTGCACAATTTAATTGTACACGTACCCACAGTCATAGTATTTGCTTCTGTTACTACTCAACAATAGTTTAATAAGCAAAACTGGATGTGCTATTCTTAAAGTGCATGTAGGTGTCTGCATTGCTTTTCAGGAGTTGCCGCTAATTTGCGAGTATTAAACAACTGTGCAAAGTTGCACACTGTCGCTGTCAGTGGGACACTTTTTCAAATATAGAAATCAAATCCTCTGAAATGCTCCTTGAAATGGAGTTATGAAAGCTTATTAACTTCACAAACTGTGCATCTATATCTGAGCTGAACAAAGCTTAGACTACTGGCTTACATTTCAACAAGTCTTTAAATCCACACCATGATTCTGTCTCTAACATAAGTTACCTTGCAGGACATCACATATCTTTTTTGAAACTAACCTAGTTGTGCTTGGCACGACCCCCTTTCAGGTAAGTCTTCCAGCGCTTGGCATACTCTCTGAAAATGGGAGTGCTATCTATGGAAGCTAGCAGCTGCAGCTGGTTTATGTGAGTGGTGTGGTAGTCCCAGCGTGCCAGATTTGGTGCCACACCCAATGTGAAATGTCTCAGGTCATAGACAGTTCCCGAACCTGTATCAAACAGCGGCAACATGGCTTTCAGTGACTCTAATCCTCGGCCAAACAGCACACCTGCCTCACGGCCAAATTTGTCCCCTGCTATTTCTGCCACATCGTACAGTCCGATCAGAGAGTAAATGAAGCCATTGAGCACGAAGGAGCTAGGTGTGGTGGGGTACTCTTCATACCAGTCGTACTTGTTCATGAACAGGGCCTTCACACCGTGTTGCTCCGAGGTCCGTTTGAAAGGTGCCGTGGCCCGCATGGCAGCAATGAGGTACACAGGGTCACGTGTGACAAGGTAAGCCCTCACCAGCGTAGACATGGCCTGGCCCTGTGCCATGGCTGAGTACCAGCCAGGCTCTAAGGTCTTGAAGGCCTCCCCTAGCTTTCGAGTCACTTTTATTGGCCAACCTCCCCGCTCATCCTGGTTCTGGAGAAGCCAATCACTTGCAGCGAAGAAGGCAGCCATATGAGCTGTGGAGGAGATAGTGATGTTGCTGATGAAGCCTGAGCCGTGTAGTCCCAGCTGGACCACACGTCGGGGCATGATCCGAGTAGGCTTTACCACTTTTGTGTTGGACAGGCCAACTCCCTTACGCAGATCAGTCACCAAGTCTCGAGTCAGTGTACTCCAAGCTGTTCGGAGCCCAATGCCATAGATAACTTCCCTGTCCTTAAAGGAAATGAGAAGGGAGCTAGTGATGTATTGGATGACATAAGGGGGTCCTTTCTCTGTTGTCTCAAGCACCACCGTCAGGCTACCATTGGAAGTGAACTTCACATCGAAGGAGAGAACAAAGTCTTTTGAGTTGTCCAGAGGCAGAGATACACCCTCAGAACTGTCTGCACAAAATAAATGGGTCAGAGGTAAACATACATGGACATGCAGTGAGAGGGCATCCTATCTTAGAAATAAAAGTCTTTTTTTTTTTTTGTGACACATTTTCTGCAAATCAAAAAATCAAATAACATCACTCCAATGCTATAGCATGTTATAGTTCAAACTGTTATTTTGACTTGTCCTGCATGTGTGACATTAACATTTGAGCATTTACCTGGTGTGCTGAACTGATGAACAGTGGATGGGTAGCCTGGGTCATGGACCTTGGTAAAGGAGCAGCCCTTAGGGACCATCCAGGGATTGGGGCTGCCGTCTCTCTCCTCTACCACACCATAGTTCTTTATCTCAGGTGCTTTCTCTGTAAGATTCTTACTGTAGTGACTTAGTCCATACTGAGCTATCTGGATTGGGTAGAAGTAGCCCTGTGGGCCCCACTGTGTGGATATGGGCACACCTGAAGAAAGGCAAAGAAACAGAGGATTAAGCTGAAGTCAAAAAACATTATTAATTGATTAATTTCAGTCCACTCATGTTCTTGATCACCCAAGTCCAATCTTAGAGTTGGCTCTATTGTTGACTTACTATAATTGCTGGCTGTGGGTGTAAAACTATAAATGTAAATGATGAAAAACAGAAACTTTCCACAAAATACTGTAAACTTTAACAGCTGAAGAAGTAACATACCCTCCACGCCACTGATGCACTTCACCCGATCTCTCACCTCCACGTTGTAGCCCTCGAATGACATAAAGACACCATCTGGGTGATAGGGCTCCCTCTGGGCATACACACGTGAGTAGCTGTGAGAGAACTCAAACCGCTCCATACCCTCATGCTGCACCAGACGTCCATACACATCAAAGTACTTCTCCATCCAGCTGAAGGGCAGGTAAACCTCGTTGCCTTCCCGGCGGCCCTTGATCGTTACATCCTCATTTATGAGGCAATCGATTTGCTCGTACTGTACCTCCCTGGCCACCGGGGGCGCTTCCGGAGGCTGTCCATTGTCCCCTTCGTTCCCCAGCGTGGGTGCGGGCTCAGGTTGGGGCTTGGTTGGAGTGTGGAAGGATATGTCGCTGGAGCACTTGTTCCATAACAGCACAGTAATGAGAGTGAAAATTGCACAGATGACTATGAGAGTCTTGTGGTTGACTCTTGCCACCAGACAGCGCATCCTCACATCAGAGCCATGTAGGGGTAGCAGAGCGTACCATGAAAGACGTTCTCCACAAATACGGCATGAGCTGTCTGACTAAAAAATCCATTAGTGATCAAGAGCCAATTAAAACATGTAAAACATTATAGACATAAGCACTTTTATAACTTCTTGATGATTTTATTTCAAAATTAAAACACACGAGATGAGAGGTTACAGTACTATCAAGGTTTCGTGGAGATGTGACGATGATGACAAACAGGTTAACGTAATTTAGTTATTAATGATATTAATGAAGCTGGAGCTTAGAGGACATTTCAGTGTGACGGATAAATCTAACTTTATTAGTGGTGTTAAGATGAACGAATGTAAATCTTTATATTCTAACAGTTGAGCTGTATGGTTCCGATCTGAAGCTGCAAGGATTCACGTGATTGTTGAATGCTAAAGAGGGGCGTTTGGTAGAATGCAGTAAAGCGGAAAGGTAACACTTACCTGTTAAATACGGCCAAGAAGCAGACTAGAAAAGAGAAGTGCTGTTATAATCTAATTTTTAAAGCTATTTTAATAAGCAAAAAATCTGGGTTCAAAGCCCCCTTCTGCCAAACCCACAGAACCCACATCACAGAGTGACACAGCTCTGAGCCAATGACAACACAACGGACAGTCCCAAAGGCCAATCATCCAAACAGGGAGGTGTGGTCTGAAGAGGTTTTAATTACTGTATTACATGAACTAGGGCTTTGTGGTAATAACAATTCCACTATAGGCTCTGATCGAACGATCATGATATGTATTTAGAACTTGAATTAGGAATTAGAGGTAAAAAAACCCCCAATGGTCATCAATATTATTACACTCGTATGCAGTTGTATAACGCTGAAAATGACTGAACTAATCGGGCAATTGTTTATTCAACGGCTTAGACCTATACATTTATAAATTTTTAACCAAGTGCAGTTGCAAACCTGATCACGAGATGGCATTGTTTATTTACTACATCTTCCTCTTTTTTTAAGCATTTTTTTAATTTTTGTTACAATGAAAATTTAACATAAACCTTTTGAAGTAAACAAAGAAATAAATTAAACATATATAAGTAAAGCAATATTGGCACTGAATACTTACATTTTTGAAAACGTTTACATCCATGAATCCCAAGTATTGTATAACTGAGTAAATGTTTTTTAAATAAATGAAAGTCATGGTACACAATACAAATGACACATTATTATCATATTATTACACCACAGCATCTAGTCTGTGATCAAATATATATGGATAATATATATGGAGTCAAACCACACAAAGTCTAGTGACTAGTAGTGACCTCCAGCAGACAGTAAAGATAGATATGTAAATGTAATGTCTAATATGCTTATCATTAAAGTATGGTGTTCTATTTAAAGTGAATAAAGTGAATAAAGTGAATTTGCAATGGCAAGTGCATGCATACAGAAACATGGACAAATATACTTTCGATGAAAGAGGAAATGTCATACAGTTGAAATTAAATTAACAGTAGTTGCTAAGGATTATGTGAAAAAAACATGAATAGATATCAGAAGTTTTCCTTGTAGAAACTGAATCCAAATTGCTCACAATGTGCCTTGATGACCTTAGCAAGTGCAGGGGATCCACAGTAGAACACATGGACCTTGCCTTTCTTCTCCTCAGACACCTTCTGGAACACCTAGGACACATTCAACACAACATTTGAGAAGTCTAATCAGACTTATTAAGAGACAAACTGATGAATTCCTGAATGATCATGAAAAAAGTGCTACTACATTATCAGAAAGAACTGAGACTATTGCAAATGGCCAAGGCTCAAACTGCACCCTATGGAAAATTCAACAGTAGGTTCTATAGGAGCTGGTGATTTCCCACTGTGGCAGGCATCCTACCACGCACCTTCCTCCACTCAGGTCTGCCCGGCTGGGTGCGGGTGCGCAGGCCAGTGATCGAGTCCCTCTTCTCTTTCTTTGCCAGCAGGTCCAGTGCCATCTGCAGTCCAATAGCCTTCATGTCATTCTTACTCAGGGCTGAGGTCATGTACATGTGCATCTCCAAAAATCGACCTGCAGCCAAATGAATAGACACCTGTACAAACTAGTCTCTGGAATCTCTCTCTCTCTCTCTCTCTCTCTCTCTCTCTCTCTCTCTCTCTCTCTCTCAATTCAATTAATCAAAGGTGCTTTATAGACATGACAAATATTCACATTTGTATTGCCAAAACGTTGATGAAAAAATGAACATTAAACAAAAGGTAGAATAGATAACAACAATACTATAACCACTTCCATTAACAGTAATAACAACAACAACAATAATAATATAACTACAACAGCAGTACTCCTATTACCATTATTATTTCTACTGTTACCTCTATAACAGATAATACAATTCACTGTATTTCTGGTATCTGATATGGTCACTCACTGTCCCTCAGATTGTGGCAGGAGTGAACGTACAGCGCTGCCAGTGTGCAGCTTCTCCTCATCAGGGAGACTTTTAAACTCATGGAATATGTGATTAATTTGATTAAAGAATTTATTTATAATCTGAGTAAATTTTGTACATTCAGTTAGGAAGTGCAGCTATGTCTTGAGCTTATTGTCTACTCTTATCTACTCTTTAGGTAGCCAGGACTGTTTATGTCTGCTGGTCTCCATGGCCAGGCGGTGGTCACTGAGTCTGTACTTGGTCAGGGTAGACCTCAGTTTTAGATCAGACAGCATGCTTAGGCAAATTGCCATGCTGTACTGTCAATATAGGGCCAGAAAACATTCCATTTTACCTATGATTTCCCAATAAGTGATATAGTTTTGTTTGCATCATTCTGATTGGGTTTGCTGTTATTTTCTGGCCCTAAGCATGTGTAGTGTTAGTGTAGTGTTAGTGTGTGTTAATGTTGAACTGTGTTTCAGGACCAGTGGAATGAGGGGACTGTTCTCTTTGCTCACCTCTTGGTACTGCAGAGCTTTAGAATGATCTCTCTCTCTCTCTCTCTCTCTCTCTCTCTCTCTCTCTCTCTCTCTCTCTCTCTCTCTCTCTCTCTCTCTCTCTCTCTCTCTGCTCTATCTGTCCTCTCTCTATCCTCTCTCTGTGTGCTCTCTCTTTGTGCTCTCTCTGATTCCTCACCTTCGGGCTCCTCATCAGCCTGGTCCATCTCCAGCTTGGTCAGCAGGCTTACAAACCACTCAAAAGACTTCTGGTCTCGGTTTATCCAAATAAAGTCCACCTGTAAGGGGATTTAAAAGTCTAGCTCAGTTTAATTGATTAAATTATGCTAAAATCTTGTTTTAGTCCAAGTTTTCAAAATAACTCTTTAACAAATTCACAAAATTTGATATTAGCACTGCCATCCAGTTCTCAGGCCAGGGGGTGTAAGGGCTCACTTGTGTCCCCAGACCTCATTGTGCTTGTTTTTCTGCCAGCTTTACCTTCCTCAGATTCATCTCACTGTCTTTAATAGTCGCACACCACGAGTAGCTGCAGTTGGGACAGTTCTGTTTCCTCATTCGATAGCTGCAGGGGAAGGTTTGTTTTGATTCTTTCAGATTGTTAGAAACTTCACATTATGTTTGCAGTGTCTCGGATAGCAGTGCTGTTTGAAATATATTGTGTACTATGAGAGAAAATACGGTCTCCTATACATATTGTTGGAGCATCTTACCGGTACATGATGCTCTGCAGAATGGATGCAAAGGGTGTGATGCCAATGCCAGCCCCTATCAGCACTGCATGCTCTGAGGCGAAAATTTGCCTGGTGGGGGTCCCATAGGGCCCATCTACATAACACTATGGCAGAGAGTAATGTGACAGTTTATGAATTACAATACTAATCCCTCCTTTGTCATGTCTATGATAATATTATAAGTATTAAAATATACCATTACTTCATAATCATGCTTATGTAATCACCACTTACCTTGATATTACAAAATCTATGATTCTCACTCAGTTTGGCAGTGATCTGTAAGATGACAGATCATATTTGTAACATGTAAATGTCATAGCCAGCCAACAAAAGTATACACACAAGTTGTTATGAGTGAAACCTGACCCAATCTTTTTTGATTGCATATGGAGGTAGAATAAATGTTGATGAAATGAATCATTTGATTTCCCTTCGCATTCCTGAGGTAAGTATATTAAAACTTTAATAATGAGCAACTGGCAACACAGAATTAGGTCTGTTTGCCTAGAGCAGTGCAGGCCATTGCGGTCTCCAGCAGAAACATAACTTACATCTCTAGTGGCTAGAGGTGCATCCCCCTGTTCTGTCTGGACTGCGAGATCTGGGTATGGCCTCTGGTGGGCACTCCGTGTCCCACTCTTCCGATACATAGTTAGCTCGACAGCATTGTCCTCATTAGATGCTACAGTCCCATCGCAGCTCATTGACTTGAACAGCTCCTCCTACCATGCATTTGAGAGAAATGCATCAGCAGTGTGTAATACTGATGACGTCTACCACCAAAATGCCCTACTGCCCCCCCCAAAAAACCCAAACAGCCTTTGATTAAACAGCATGGTAGATCTGACTGAATTATAAGTTAGCTTGACTCTGATTAAAGAAACAGAGGGGTGTGTGGTCACAAGGGTTTGTGTCTGGTGATGTCGGTTCCTCAGGCTGGCTGTGAGTCTCTTGGTGCTGGTGGTTTGGCTCTCAGACTGAAAATACTCATACAAGCGATTTGTCCACTGGCCCATTGAGCGCACATGGAGCCACATGATATCTATGAAGACAAATTACAGACACATCAGCACTTTGCATTTACAGTATACAAAACATGATTGATATTTCTATGGAAAGAAATATGTGTAAATGCAAAAGTACAGTTATCCAAAGTACAGATTTTATTTTGCATTGGACTGAAATGGGCCTCAGAGAGAGAGAGAGATTCACAATTAATAGTGCATTTTAAACTGCTTATTGACTTCTGCGTGCTGTTTTATCTGGCTGAACTTGTTTCCATGTTTCCTCTATGTGCACCTATATTACTTCATATGTATAAAATTGGAATACAGTTGAAATACTTTGGACTGTACCTTGTTGCTCAGGAGCACTGCTGATGGTGAAGGGGTGCCACTCATACTTGGCTATTACTGGGATATTGATGTAGATAAAGTCTCCAGGTTTGAAGTGGAAGAAAGGTGGCCGTTTGATCACCAGATGCGTTACCTTCAATGTCCAACAAAAGAAAACCAAAGGTCATAGCGCAGTGTATGGATAAAGAACACGCTTCAATGTGTACTGTCAAGGATACTCTTTTGGCTCTTTGCTCTAGATATCTGAAGTTTGAACCCTGCAGATATCACCACACTCTGGGTATCCTTGGATACTCTGCATGGCTTGTATGGCCCTGAAAAACTTTGTTTTTTGGGTTATTGTCTGCTGACTTTTGACGCATCCACTGACGTTTGAGGCATATGGCTGAATCCGAGCAGTTAACATGCTACTGTACACTATAGCTCTTTAACCTCATAGTCAATGTTTAATTCCAAATCCCTTCCTCTCCAGGCAGCTACAAATTATATTGTTGGGATAACATAGAAAGCACATACAGTGATGGCCCATGTGCCACAGGGCTAGGAGCAGGACGCACAGACCTCTCTCGATGTAGCCAGACATTTATTAGACATTTATTACGCACTCATATAAACTAGTGCAGCATGATTATGATATACGAGAAACAGCACAAACGCTAATATAACCATTTAATATCTACACAAACGTGAACAATAACTGACACTGAATATCACACACGAGTTTAAATACATACATAAATGAAACAAATGAAATGTGTGCTAACAAGGGGGGCATGGTTACAAACAAGACACAAGTCACAATGAACAGTCAACAGTGAACATGGTGGGCCATACCATGTGATCAGTGGGAAGGGGAGCATACTGTGACAGACATTTTAAAGAATGCTTGTAATAGTACCTTAGATGGCAGCAAGTTGACTTCAATGATGTACTGGCCACTCATGCGAGAAACTGCAATGCCAACTAACTTCTCCACAATAAAGACTATACCAGGCACCACAAACCACTTCCAGAAATTTGCACAGTGGACTATGAGCAGTATCCAAACCCAAACATAGGAAAGATGGGTCCAATAGAAGACCTAAACAAATGAAAAATTCCTCTTGGTGACAGTGTATGGGTTGGGTAAAACTAGGACACTATGGCAAATAAAGGTTTTACTACACTCATGATGAGAACCTTATTATTTCCACAAATTTATGTTATGGTGCGGGGGTATTCAACATTCGGTTTCAGTGTTATAAAGAAACATCCTCAACACTAGCTTGCTTTTGGCTTCAAGCATCCCAACACCAGAAGAAATCACTTGGTTTACCTCAAAATGGCCACTGCGTCTCACAAATGTGCTGGAGCAAACCACCATGAGGCAGATGAGGACCTGAAGCACAACCCCCGTAATGGAGGCTGTGCCGTAAATCCAGCCTATACCAGGACGTGTGGTCAGGAGGTATTCCCACATGTGATACCTCCCATCCATCTGGATTAGGCGACCTGGGAGAGGACAGCACACATACAGCCAGAATATATGTAATTTAAATATAGTAAATGAAAGAATGCCATTTGCATGCCAAATAACAATGTATTTATTAGATTTTTAATGTACAGTTATAGACACATTTTCTTTAGCAATTGTACCATAATTTGTCATTGAAACAGTACTAGTAATTGCTTTCTAAAAGGTACATTAATCTTGGAACTAGGAGTAGTAGAGCTGTTTCTTGTGTAGTTACATTATAAAAATGAAAAAAATAAAAACTACACTATGACAAATCCACAAGCAAATACATTTCTTACACTTAATATGAAAATCTGGAACTTGACTCCAGTTGCAAAATATGGTACAGAAATAATGGTTTCAATTAGGGTACAAAATGTTTTGTACAATGGAGGTAAAAAAACAATGTTACCAAAGTTCATGACATGTGCCATCGTATGCCCTATGGTGAAGATGAGGATGGCATAACCCACTATATGATGCAGGAGGATGTTCTGGTCCAAAGGTAAGACTCTCACCACCCAAGTGGCCCGTAGCCAGGTGAGGCAACGCCGCAACATAAGAACCTATAAAAAGAGTAAGTCATTAGAAACTGACCTTCAAGCTGGGTAATGACTAAAGCCAAGATAGCCAGGAGGGCAAGGGGAAGGCCGCCAGAAGGCCGGTGTGCACTTTACAATGTGTATTTCAGAGTCGCACACAGACATGCTCACCATAATGAAAGTGCAGTTGAGGTCAAGACATGTGCCACAGCCTTTGGCCAACATGAGCCAGATGCCACCAGGGGCATGCTGTAGCATGGCCATGATGAACAGGAGCACATTAATAAGGCAGTAAAAGCAGAGAAAGAGCAGCTTGCGACTATTGTTTTGCCAGTATGCTCGGGTCAGGTAGCGAGGTGTATTCCGCTTCTTTTGCTCCATTTCAGGAGGCTTTAACCAGTTGGCAGCACTGAGAGAGTACAAAAATCACCAATACAGCAAACCTAATGTCAATGAGAAATGTTGATGCTACATTTAGGGAAACTTCTTCAGTGTACAGGAGGAGCCATATTACTTTCTAATAATAATAGTTTTCTATTAATGTCCAGAGTACTCACAAACAGTGCTGACCGGATTATTGAATAAATCTCTTAGGTCAAACCTGATGGTGAGGTTCTCCATGACCTCAGGGAATGTCTCAAGCTCTGCTTTTAGTTCTTCAAATGTGATGGAGCCGCTGTTGTCTTTATCTGCAGACTCAAACAGGGCCAGTGTCAGGTCGTCCAATTTTTCCTCGGGCAGGGAGATGGCGCTCTCCCTCAGGCAGGATTTCAGCACTGTACGCAACTCATCAGGGTCTATAGAGCCACTACCTGTAGAGTCAGGGTTGGATAGATGAATAAGTGAGATATCCTTGAAAGGAAGTCTGGCAGTGCTGAGTGGTAATTAACAAACCAATCAAAGAGCATCTGACATTGACACTTATTAACCACAGGCAGCATTCTTCCTTGGTGGTTGGAGCTGCCCATTCAGGGGGTGAGGACACTATCAGCAATCTCTCCTCTGGCCACCAGAAGTCCTTTTCCCATGAATTCTAGCCTAGTCACCATGACAACCATACCTACCTGTCACCAGTTCCCACTCAAATCAGCTACCCTTTTAAAATCCTTCAATTTCCCCACACCAGAGCAAAGCATTGCCAATTCCTGTATGTCTTCATACCAAGCCTGGTCTAGTGTTTTATTTGCGTCTCTTGAATGTTTTGCCTGTTTTTGGATTGTTTGCTATTTTTTCCTTTTTGTACCTTTTCTAGCATTTATTAGGACTGATTTAGTTTTGACCTCCTTTTGCTCTTGGGTTGGAATTTTGCATTGTTCCTTCTTGCATTAAAAAGTTTGAAAATAGATCCATCACAGTTATCTGAGTTTCAGACTTTACAGAATACTTTGCATCAAGCAGATTTTCAGGAAATACTTGCAGCTTTAGCTTCTCAAGAAAAACTGTTGGGGACTCATGAACAGCATCTTCAACACCCCAGGAAATAGAAGATCTTGCTCACACCGTCATCTAACCACCTAAAACACCCCCATGGCACTAGCCAACACTGCACCTCCTCAACCCCCATGAACAACTGAACATCCCATGCTTTCTCTAGTACATCTTTATCTTACCAATCCAGATAAACATGTGATGAAAAGGGGCATTTCTGGGATGAGTGTAGGACCCTTTGGTGAAATCTTGCAGTGTTGATGGTGGGTGTCAACATCATACCCTCAACAGAGACTTGCAAACTCACTGTTCCTGTTAGACTGACATGGTGTTCTTCCCTTTTGTTTCATTTCAGCTCTTATTGATTCTGGATCTGCCGGAAATTTCATAGATGCAACTTATGTTTAGGCCAAGTCTATTCCTTTACTTCAAATAAAGGACCTATTGGCTGGTACTATTGGGTGGTACTTTTACTGAATTGACAATTCCACTTACACTCAGTGTTGGTATTTTTCATACAGGAAGCACTTCCTTTTTTGTCATTGATTCCTGAAAATCCTTTAGTACTAGGATTCTCATGGCTAGCCAACCAAGTTGCCCTTTCCTGGACCATGAGTGACCTAACAAAATAAAGGACATATTGTCATACACACTGTTTAGCCATGTGGTACTTGACCACTAACATTGAAAGTCCTGACACTCAAACACATGCCATCTTACCCCTTGAGTACACAGACCTATCCATTATCTTTGGCAAAACCCAAGCTGCACAATTATTCTTGGATTGCCATGGGATTGTGCTATCAATTTCTTACTAGGAAGCACAAGAGTAGAGTTTCCCTCATTTCCATTCTTGAATCTGCTGCTATAGAGGAGGAGATCCAAGAAGCCCTTAAACCTCTGGAGGCCAACATGCTTGCATGAAATTCAAATGCTTTGATGATCTAATGTACTCTAAATTCTAATGAGTAAATTCTTATGAGTGCATTCTTATCATTCATATCAGGGTATTCTTGGATATTAGCCACCTCTCTTTTCCTGATCTGGTGAATCCTCAGAAGTCCCTGCGGTTGTCAACTGGTTCAGATGATGTGAGCAGACCTGTGACTATGCCCATGTGTGTCTGCCAAGGACAGTCCACAGACAGACTGCAGAGAATGTCCTTTGTATGTTCAGTTGGTACATACAAATGTGCATTTGGTATGGCTGTCCACCAAAGATCACAAGACCTCATGCAAAAAAGCATAATCCCAGAGATATATCTCACTTTGAAATCCTACAGAGAATAAATCTATTCTCATAACAATTTCCAATTGTCCTCACATTGTTGCATATCTTCTACCTTCCATTTATGACTGTTGAAACATGTTTCCTCTTCTGGTCATTTGTCCTGTGTCCTGATGGATCCTCCTCCTCCACTGGGTTATTGATTGGTGTCTGGGTCGTTTTGCTGGACTTTCTATGGTGTGGTTGCGTACTGTAGTTGATTCTGAGAGGTACAGCCCAAAATAATAAAATTGGGTCATCTCAGAAGATGTACTGTACCTATCTTTTATCTGGGACTTCCCCACCACCCTGCTCCTCATCCTCGTGGTTACCACCTGGAGCATACTTCCTTGGTGGTTGGAGCCGACTGCTTGGGGCAGGGGGTACTGTCAGCAAGCCCTCCTCAGGCCACCAGAGGTCCTCTTCCCTTGAATTCTAATCTAGTCACCATGACAACCATTATCCTACCAACCTGTCACTAGTCCCCACTATAATCAGCCATCCTTCTTAAACCCTTCAGTTTCAACACACCAGTACAAAGTATTACTGGTTCCTTTGTGTCTGAATGCCAAACTTTGTCTACTGTCTTGTTTCTCTTGTGCCTTTAACATTTTGCCTTATTTTTGTGACTGTATTTGCTCCTTTATCCTTTTTGCACCTAGATTTTTTCAATCTTGGTTTTGATCTCTTTTTGCTCTACTTGATTTCTGGACTGCCCTGTGCATTTTTGCATTAAAAAGAACATGCAAATGTGTCCCTCACAGTTCTCAGTAGTGCCAGTAATTACACCAACCAAGTAATTAATCATTGTTCATTATATAGCACTCACGCCTGTCTTCTACAGACTGATTGCTGTATTATATGCTAAAATGTAACTGACCATCCACATCGTAGACCTGGAAGAGGAAGCGCAGTTTGTCTGTCTTGCTGCCATGGATGAGGAGGTTCAAAGCTTTTAGCAGTTCATCCAGACTGATAGACCTACTTCCATCAGAATCAAAGAGCTCAAAAAATCTCTCTGCAAAGAATGACTGGAAGCAGAATAAACAAGAACAGACAATTAAGGCTGCTATTATTTACAGTTCTACTTCAAGCTGAGTGAAGTTTTGATATTCAGAACATCATGTTCACCAACACACATTTTATGACATGGATGAAAGAAGGTCGTTAAGTTCAGGTTATAATTTAAAAATGAATATTCTACTTGTTTTGCCAATATGAATGTAGATGACATTAATAGCTGCTTTATATTAGATCAGATGTTCATGAGATGAAACTGACATATTCTCTACAGTGTGGTTCATAAGTAAATGGTCAGTCAGGTGATTTCTTTTGCTTTAAAATTTCTTTATTTTGTACTGTAAATGTAATTTAATTTTAAATTAAATATTGACTATTGGAATAAAATATAAAATGCCATTTTAGGACTTTTTATCAGCAATGTCTATGAATAGTTCTCAAACTTTAGTATACTATATGGTTCCTAATGCTGCGTAAAGACTTGAGTCTGTGACCCACAGACATCATCACATCTCAGAAGACGCTCTGCCAAGAAATGTATGCTGAATGTTGGGGTTCAATTTGGGTAACAGACTTATTTAGTCAAGAACATTCCGCATAAGGAGCTTTGCACAACTCCATAGTGTCTAGCAGTGTGTTTTGTGTCTTGTCTTGCTGGAAAGTGAAGTGCAGTCCAGTGAGACATTTGGTTTGATCTGAGCCATTTACTTGTACACATCAGAATTCCTCCTGCTGCTGACCACTGGTAGTCACTTCATTACGGAAGACAAACCAGGATGTCCCCAGGCAGCCTGTCATGCCCATGTCCTGATGTTTCACAGCTAAGGTAATGTTCTTTGGATCTAAGGTTCTATTCTTTGGATCTTTACAGTTTCTGTTCCTTTTTTCTGTTCACATTTTCTTCATTGCATAATTTAATGGTTAAGAGTATTTGTATTAGAATGTGGCATTTTATTTACTCTCTAGAAAACATGGACCTCACCTGTACATTCTGATTTCTTAACAACTAACTTATTTATTATTATTATTATTATTATTATTATTATTTTGTCTTGAAATGGCATAATTTAATTAAATTGACATTTCATGGGTCAATGTGAGACAAACGTCATGGGTCCCTGTGAGTATGTATATTTAATTATTTTTCTACAAATATGAATGTTGAATAATTTTTCTAGAAATATGCATATTCTATTCTTTTTCTGGAAGTATACATATTGCCTCCTTTTTTTAGAAGTATGTATATTGAAATTTTTCAGGTGATATGTAGGTTCAGCCATACAATCTATATAAAGAACATGAAACAGATGCTATACAACTGCTTTGATCACAATTCTTTCTACTAATTCGTCTGCTGTTTCTATCTTTTGTAAGGTTTGCACTTGCAACATCAGCTCTCACCTCCTTCACTTTAAGGGCTGTTTTAAACTCGTCCAGATCAATCTCCTTGTCATCTCCTGCAATATTCCCAAACTGTTTGGTGACCCACTCAAGCCAACGTGTGTCCTCATCCAGACTCATGTCTCTAAAGTAATAGTATTTTAAATACACAAGAGAGAAAATGTATTTCACAACAATGTGAACATATATTCATATGCAGCAACTTTAAATTTAATTTGATAATGTCTAAGCAAGATACATCAACAGTATATAAACCAATATTTTTAGTGTAAAAAGTTTATAGCTATTTAAATAAGACCTACAGTGCACATTTTGAGACCAGTATAAAATCTTTTCTCAAACTCACTGCATACATATCTGCAATATATGACATAGATATGAAAATGAATGCCACATATCAAAAGTGTAAAATAGTCATACTGCATAATTACATCAGAAACTTACTTGATCAAGTATTTTCCACTATCCTGATGAGTATTTCCTTGAAATCTTAGGCAGGCAGGCTTTGACTTTTCTATGTATTACTTTTAATTTATTTTTCAGTTTCTGATATTCTCTCAGTCGGTTTTGAGAAAAATGTAAATATTTATGGGAAAGAGACACAAACACATGCATGCACTAACAAACAGGTAGAGAAAGATGGAGAGGTAGAGAGAGGCAGAGAAGGAGAAAAAGGAGAAAAGATGGAGGGAGAGAGAGAAAGAGAGAGAGAGCGAGAGAGAGAGAGAGAGAGAGAGAGAGAAAGAGATGTAGAAAAAGAGTGTAGTTGTGCATTATTAAGCGTTCCTAGTACACACAGAGCAGCTGTCTCTGACATCCCATTCCCTGCTGTGTGGCTCACTATAGCGGAGCCCCATTTCTTTTACACTGCCTACTGCATCCCAGCTCATTATAGGAGCTGACCAGGCATAAACTAACTGCCTCGACTGGATGAAATACATTTTAAAAAAAATGAATGGATTCAGGAAACATGTACCCAAGGATGAAAATCACATTCACAACAGGTATAAGAAATATTTATGTTTTAGAGGTTCATTAATTATTGAGGGAATTTTATTACAGTTCCCTCATGAGCAATTCTTTACATTACTTGGCATGGCACTAGCTCAGTAAGAATGTCTAACACTGGACAGTCATAGTTGAAGAAAAGTAGGAAAATTAAATTTTAGTGGCATAAAACTATTCTGTTCCAAGGTCAGTTTAGGGCACTTTGCTATGAAAAACAAATCCAACCAGCTAGATGCACATGTGGTCCTGTCTTTGTTGGGCAATTGCAACAATCGGCACATTCTTCAATGTGCTTCACAATGTAACAAGGATATGAGGGCAGATCAGTTTTTGTTGGGATAGTGCAGTGCATGCATGCCACAGCTGGCAAAAATGCAGGGGGAGATGAAGTAGAAATAAAGAGATGTGATTAATATCTGCTTAGACAACATTTTTGCTCATCTCAGATATTTTAAACACCTGCACTAAGCATGAAAATGGCACTTCTGTTTCATATCAGTGTTCTATGGAGCATTCTATGTGTTTGTTTGGGTGTGAGTGTGTGTTCATTGTGTGTGGGTGTGTGTCCACTGGTTGTCCGGAGTCCCTTGCAGTCTTCTATTTATGGAATATTTAGATGACCATTGATCCTGCAGCTATGTTGTGTAATTGAAACTCTAATACTTATTGTTTGGTATTGTTTGTTATTGCACTTATTATTGTCTGATATAGAGCTTATGCTTATTTTGCACTTCTTCTGGGTATCAGCATTGATTCCTATATTTCAGCAGTATTCTAGTTCAACAGTATCATGAACTCTAACCCATTATACTGGCTAGGATACATTCTATGGGTAAATGACAAAGCACTTTTGTAAGTTGCTCTGTGTTAGACACTGGAGCCTTTCAGTCTTCGGGCACCCAACACAAAGTCTCTGCTTATCAGCCATGACATGATGGCTTGACCGTGAGCTGATCACCCGAGGTTATTCGTTCCCTCTTCTTGTCTTCTCTCTTTCTCTTTCTCTCTCTCCCTGTCTCTCTCTATGCACAGAAGTGGCTCATGGCTCACACGGGAACAGCTTGTGGCTCGATCATGCAGAGAACATCTAATGTTTACTAACCTTGTCTCTTTCCTTTCTACGTAGACCTTTAGAACATGCCTCACTTTCCCCCGTCATCCTGTAGATTTAGATAGTAGATATAGGACACATATATACTCTGTGCTTTCCTCAATAAAGTGGAACTCTCTTGATTCACTACCCTGGTGTCAGTGTCTCTTGACTTCCTTGGATTGATCCGGCTACAGAGTACAGAGGGCAGAAGGTAACTTAGAGGAGATCGAACCTGAAGTACTGGTCACTTTGAAACAGTTTCTAACACTCTGGATAACAGCGTCTGCTACATGCTGAAAATGTCATAGTAAATGTGTATGTTAGACTGTAAGACTTATCTCATTTATGCCCCTCTTAGAGACATCAAGTAACAGTGAAGCTTTGACTTATGAAACTTTTACTTATGAAGTGATCTATAAGGTCACAAGCTGTTAAGCTATACCATATAATGCATGTCAAAACTGCTCTATAACTGTTAATACCCTGCACTGCACTAACCTCCCCTCTCTTGCACAATTGTACAAGTTGTACTGGGCACCCATGACACCCATTCCAAGGTCACAAGGAGCTTAATATGGTGTGAAGCTGCATGTAACGAAGATGAGAGCCAGAAGCTCTGAACACCCTCCCTCTGAATATTTGTCAAATGTTTACTGTCTTTAAATACATATTTGAATTTTTAAGTGGGTGTGGGTAGCACACTGCACACTGTACTCTACCAGTATATGATGATCTTAGACCTCCTCCAGTTGTTGTTTTTTTTTCTTCATTTTGGTCTTTGTTTGCAAGACCTCTGAGTTTCAGAGTCTTTTGTCAAAAGTTTGTAAATTATTAGTGATGACAGAAAATAGATGGCATAGGCATGATCAATGCAGCCCAGATGTATTCTTGGCAAATGCAAGAAGGATAAGAAACATTTTCATCTTAGATTACACACTATAATTAATTACAATATAGCACATCCAAAGTTAATGCAAGCTGATAATGCATTTGATACAAAATTCCATTGTTGCATATAATAAAGATGATCTTTATCAACAATGTATATAAAGATGTCTTAAATCAAACATATTCATTGGTGCTTGACAGAGGATAATATTTGAATCACTCCAATCTGAGGCGTTTCTGTGGTGATGGGGGTGGATCCAGAGAGAAAGCAGTGGGAGATGAAGGGCGTGACTCAGGGAAATGATCTGTACAGTACTTCTCAATGTATGGCTTAGCGATGTTCCACACCTGAGCAAAGAAGGGCACTCCTTAAGCAAGCTGAAGATAACTTGGCAGCTGAAGCCAGCTTTGTTGGCTCTTGTATAATAGTTAAAACTGACATTTGAATAGCATCTGTCCAGGTTGCAAGATGAAGTGGGTGAGTGCTATTCTTCAGTTAGAAATGCTGATAATTATTTTGTACATTAGTGTTATGTAAGCATTATGCAAAAAAGATTATCTTTTATTTAGGACTGTTTTAGCTCCAGAATAAGACTCACCTTTTGGTCTACAAGAAGTCTGTGAACAGCTTCAATGTCTGCAGCCATAAATCTGTCTTTTATCCATGGTCTGCTCATTAAAGAGAATGACAGAGGGAAAGTAACAGAGAGAGCAACAGAATAGCATAGTGACAGATGAAGGGAGAAAGAGACATGTAATTAAAATAACCAGTGTACTGGTTCAGCCATTTTAGTTAAAGATGTGTGAGTTTAAAAAATTTATTCCTTACTTACTTGACAACAGAGCGCACAAGGTCATACACCTTCTCCAGTGGTGTAGTGGTACGGAGTGGCCGGAGGAACTCAATACCCTGACAAGCCGCTAGTAGTTCAATAGCCAACACTGAGAGGGAACACATCCAACACACCTTCAATCCAGAACCTCACCAGACACACACCAGACCCTCTGCATTGTTGGGAGAGTTATCATATTTGATACTAGCACTTGATTATGGCCACACTGTTGATGAAACAATTACTGTTGACTGGAGTGGTTTGGAGAACCACATTCATTTGCATTACCAGCATTCAGCACTGTTCACCGTTCTGGACAAAACTGAGCTGTTTGGACTGTACAGTGCAATTCTGAGAGACTGAAGTGTTGTAAGTGATATACGATGCTTCGCATGCATGTGGTGTGAGCAGGCATGGGCCAGGCTTGTACCCTGCTCCACATGCTCAATTACACGCAGGGCCTTCCTGGCAGCCCAGCCTCCCATGGACACGTGGTCTTCTGTGGCTGCGCTGGTTGACAGCGAGTCCACCGAGGAAGGGTGGCACAGCACCTTGTTTTCGGAAACTGGAAGAAAAGAAGGCCCCTCAGTAAGTGTGCTCACAGAGCTAACATGAATTAAATACTTCAGCCTCACTGCTCAGTGCTTAGGCCTTTGGCACCATATGATAACTTGGAGGTGTGCACGTGTGTGTGTGTGTGTGAGTGGTGGACAACTGACCAAGGGCTGCAGCAGTGCAGTGCGCAATCATAAAGCCAGAGTTTAGTCCTCCTTCATTGACCAGGAATGCTGGCAACTCACTGAGAGATGGGTTACACAGACGCTCAATACGCCTCTCACTGATGGATGCCAACTCATGTACTCCTATACACAAATAATCTAATGCCTATATAAAAGGGGAGAAAGAAAACAAAATATGGGAGATCTGTCTAGGCAGTTAGAAAAACACATAGTTATATTACACATGGACGCAACATAAGTATGTACCCTAAACTCTAGTAACCTAGATTCTACTAACCTTTGCTGGATACTCTCCATGGAAATTTCCTCCTGAAATGGTCTCTCCCCTCTCTGAAAACACCATCTAGTGTATTTGTTATGGTTAAAACACTAACAAGGTTTAAAGCTGAGGAAAGTGGTTGTTTTTAATAACACTTAACCTAACCTCTCTTTCCATCCTGATGGCTTTCACTAAAACACATGCTCTGGGAAAGAAAAAAAGAGTGAGTTATGGCTGAAAGACTGGAAGGTGTGTGACTGAGGGGAGGGGTGGACTCTTTCAGTAACAACATCTGGCTGAATTTAGAAATCACTTTAAAAGCCATTACAGCAGCTTTAAAATGAGAAGTCAAGAGAAGCGCTGCAAGGCCTGCATCCTGCAGCAAGCGCAATGTTGCTTTAACAATGAAGAGACATCACTTCTAGAGCTTATTAGAATACAGGGAGGATACAGGATTGTCTGTAGCACTGTTAATTTCTGTATTTATGACATTTTTCACAAAAGCAATTGTATCATTGACAATACCATGGACCTGTAAAATAAAATGTGGATTAGATCTGTTTAGAAGAGCACAACACCATAAGTGATTTTCAGTGCTGATAGAGGGGTTGTTCATCAGTAAGATGAGTCTGGATTTACCTGAGGACAACAGCGCATGGTGTATGCGTCCTGGACTCGCTCACAAAACCTGTGGCTTTCTGTGGATGCAAACAGAAAACATGGTCAGCCAGAGATGGCCAGATGCAGTATACGGTAAGTATGTGTGAAGTAAGTATGTGTGAAGAGTGTATCCACCGGCGATCTCTGAGGCATGGTGGTCAGAGTCCAGAAGGGCACGGAAGCGCAAGGCCACCTGTTTCTGGCCTGGGTGGGGGCGCAGCTCATGAATGTCTGGAGGGGGGTGGAGAGTGTGTGTGAGACAAACATGTAGCACTGGGACAGGTAGCACTGTAAAAGGAATGTCATTACATTTGCACAGTTATATGTTCCTGATAAGCTGAGACATCACCTCTGGAACAGATGGATACATTTTGTGATAGGGAAAGGTCTGCTTTTGAAATGAAACATTCAGTACCAGCTGTTTTGGAACTCATCAGGTGACAATGAGTCCAAATATGGTTTTTGACTCAAACCAATGGGTATTCCTACATGTGCCTAACCATGTAGCAGGTCAATGAGCATGTGTTTCCTCAACACATATGTGTCAGCCAAATGGAGAAGAAAAAATGCATCCAGGTGAAAAATCTTTTGAAACCAGCATCTTATCTAAAGAGAAGAGCCATAGCTAAGAACAAAAAAGGTTTTTAGCATGTATACACTATATTATTTCCATAGGTCAGAAGGATTGGATTATAGAACTGTGGGACAGAACCATTTTCAGATTTAAAACATAGAATCTATATATAGTCTATGGTTTATTAAAAACATTTTTGTCAAACAAAATTCCAAAACTCCCCAAAATCCAAAAATCATCATATACTTCCAGGGATTAGTAGGAAATAGGAAAATAAGTGTTTTTACCACTATCAAATGCTTTGGTGGTTCCCTTCAGGACCTCCAGGGTGAGTGCAGCAATGATGTCAGCTTGCTGGGCCATGGACTCGGCTCTCTCCACGGCCTCTGCACCCAGTGATGTGATCATTTGTGTCCCATTAATCAGAGCTAGACCCTGCAGATGGAAACACTGTCAATTCATCCACAAAACAATTTAAATGGAGAAAGCATCATTGGGCCAGCCGTATTAAGTGTGATGGATATCAAGGTATTATAGTTCAATGCACAACTATTGCCAGTCACTGCTTCCAGCAATTACTATACGTTTTTAGGCTGGTGTTTTTATTTCTGACAGGTCATATTAATTTATCTTCTTTATCAACGTAAATTCCAGCCTGTTATGAAACCAATCTTTAGGTGGGTCAAGGACACATTTTTAGCTGAGTAAACTGTTTGTTAATACAGAGAAAGATAGAAGTGGTTAAACCTTAACAGAGGTAATCAGAGTAGTACCTCTTTTGGTTTCAGTGTTATAGGCCTCAGGCCATGGGCCTCCAATACCTGCGGGCAATGCAAAGGTCAACGATGAGGCTTTAAAAGGGGGTTGAGAGAAGTTAATATATTTCACAATGTTCCAGTTGCATCAGTTAGTTTGGCAAACCCAGGCCATGAATGAAGTTTTGAGTACTGGTATCTTACATATTTGGCATCAGCCCAGCCACTCTTAGGTGACCACATCTTCCCTTCCCCCATCAGCCCCAGAGCCAGGTGAGAAAGAGGAGCTAGGTCTCCACTGGCACCCACTGTTCCTTTCTCAGGAACAAAAGACAAACAGGATGCTGGGAAAACAAGATGGAAGGATATGATAAGCAACTAGCCCCCAAACATCAGGAAAGGGAAAAATTATATTGGGGAGTCCTTTCAGAAATGTCTTTTATTGTGTTAAATCTATGTTCATCAAAGCAGCGTCATTAATAGTGATGTGTCTTCTGAAAGAGACTTTGTGTCTCTAAAAGAACACCTAGGCACATCAAGGGCAAAACAGTATTCCCCAGAGATCAGCCCCTGCGAAAAGCTTTCATTTACCATTGAAGGCCTTAACCATGCAGTGCAGAGTTTCCAGGGAGATGCCACTGTATCCTTTAGCTAAGATGTTTATCCGGAGAGCCAGTAACATTCGGGTCTTCTCAGGACTCAGTGGACTGCCCAACCCTGCACAGCCACACATGCCACGCACATAACACACAACCACACACAAAAACCACCCAAAACACACACAGAAATACACACACCATACATCACACACAATCACAAGGCACCACACACAACACACATAGTTGCAAAGCAATATACAGAACACACACAGAAACATGCACAATGCAACACAGCCACAGCAAAAAACACAACATACAATCACACAGCAATACACCACACACACAACACACACAACCACACCACAAAATACAACACAGCACCACATAACACAACACACACAGTCAAAAAATACACAAAGCAACACACCACACACATAACACACAGCCACACAACAAAACTCCAAACACACAATAGGAGAAACAGATGGGAGAAACAGATGACAGGAGCACACTGCTTGCCAATGGCTGTGTTGTAATGGAGAAAGCAAGATAATTGTAGTCAACAATTGAATTCTGATTAGAAAATCCTATAATCTTACCAGCTGAATGTGAGCGAATAAGGTTCTCCTGTAATTCCCTATAAGGAAAAAATATATCAGACACACTGAAGGAGGTTACAAGACTGCAGGTGTATAGGGGTGAACTTGATACAAAGTTACACCTTGTACCTCAGGAAACCAGGAAAATAGAGAAAATATATAAAAGCAGTACAAAACACAACATAGACACACTATCCCACTACCCAAGCCATCAAAACTATGACTGTACTTGAGCTTGCTGTTAGGAATGACAGTCCGTGCAAACTTCCCAAATCCTGTGGTGATTCCATACACAACTGCGAAAGAACCAGAGTTTAGATTCATTACGCTTAACCTGAAAAAAAGTGCATTTACCCAAAGTGCATTTGATAAAAATTCTCAACAGGTTAAATGTTTTGGTTTTCATAATTCTCATTTGAACTGTAGGAGATGGCTCTATGGTATCTAACCAGAAACAGTTTGGAAATGAATTGCTGTAGTTGGTGTGCCCTCTGGCTTATGGTGTGACACCTCCTGACACAGTGTGTTCTTCATGGCTCCTCCACATCCACATATATCCTGCTTACCTTTCTTCTCTTTCACTATGGTGTCCAGAAGTTCTCGTGACTGCTCAACCTTTCTCTCAGCTTCAGGGGTCAGCTAGAGGTAATAAAATGTTTTTAGCAATGCCCACACTTTCTGTTCAGATGATATATACATCTCCAGGTAGAAGTTCACTGTTACTGATGTTAATTTCAGCATGTGTTTAAAAATATGCTGGTATAAAAGGTTTTAAATGCACAGTAATTATAATTTTTTTACAATTGTTTTCACACTTTTACAATTGTTTTCACACTTTTCTCAATACCATGTCCACTTTTTCAAAACACTTAATGCAATCTCCATACCAGTAGACTATATGTAACAATTGGACCCTCCGAACAGCCCTGTCTCCATGGTTTCCCTGTCTCGTGTCTTTCTTTTGCTTCTGTGTTTCATTTTCTCCACCTTTCATTTGTATCACCTGTGTCTTGTTTAATGTTCACTATACCATGTATTTAAGCTCTGTGTTTGTTCTGTGTTGTTGCTGGTCATTGTAATCCATGCCTTGTTTGTGTTTCCTCTGCCTGTGGTTGTTGTTGACATAGCCTTTGTTGTGTTTCTTTGTCCTAGTTATTTGTGCACATCCCTGCTCCCATAAGTTGTTTTATTTGTTATAGCCTGCTTCTCTTCTGTTATCGTGTGGTTTTTGGTCTCTTGTTTGCCATGTATCCCAGAACTCTTTGTGTTGACCCTGGACTGTGACTATGACTCCCGTTATGGATTTGCCCCTAATAAATCTCGCTCTTCTCAGCGAATGCTTCCACCTCAAAGTCCCTCCATGTTACACTATGTGAACTAAACTGTCTATACATTGGCATTGCTTTGATACAAAATGCATTCAAGCACCACTTCTTCCAAAATTCATGAATACCTCTCTCAGTCAATGTTCACCACCAGCAAAAGTCTGTACAACTACAGCACATTTTGCAGGCATTTACATACTCTTTTCAAAACAGTCAGGTTTCTTATTTTAGAAATATTTCTTATTTGGATACATACTGTAACTGAATTAATGCATCAAAAAATGTATTCCTTATGCTAAAATCCCATAATCATACAATAATTCTTCACAACAAAAAACATTATTTTTAATTCTTAAGATAGTTTGCAGTTCTGCTGCACTCAATTTGCAAAACTCTGCACACTTCTCAGCACACTATGCAGTTCTCATTGGGAACACACCTGTGTCCATTCAAAACTCAGTATGCCAATGAACTAAACCATAATCCCAAATGTGAAAATACAGTACACCATCATTATTTACTCAGATCTTATAATTGCCTGAGGTATATAAACACACACTGATTCAGGGAAAAACAAACTCAGCAAAGATGAAACAAAAATGGAGCAAGAAAGACCACAGAGAGGAAAAGGCAGAAGAAGAGGAAGAGCACGGGTAAGACAAAAAACATTTCCAAAAACATCTGAGTAATTCTTGTGGATAGTGTCATACCTGTAAATCATGGAATGAGCACAAGGGAAGCTGTGCAGATTTGTGGCCAAATCCTCATGCCAAGATGAGGCCTGACATTGTGGGGGTTTATTTGTTTTTACTGTAAGAGTAATTAATTTTATTTTATTTATATGTTTGTTTTTGTGTGTTTATGTAAATATAATGTAAACATGCAGTACTGCATTTCCCTCAGTTTTTTTATTGTAATACAGCAGTTCAGAAGTTTGTTTTGTGTCTCAACACATTTTATGGGTAGATTTGTGAACAGTTACATGCTGTTTTTTGAGGTCTTTGTTTTTTGATAACATGAACTCTGTGTTTTGCAGCATACAGTATAACTGTGGATTGTATGCATACATACCTGCTTTATGTGTGTGGTATTCAGTATAGATTATTTGGTTTTGAGTGATCAAAACCAAATCAAAAGTTTCTTTAGCTGGCTTGAAATATTTGTAGATGCAAAAATAGAGGAAAGGGAAACACAGTATATGTAGTTCTCAGTGTTACAAGTTGTTTCTGTTTTAAAGTTCATTGTACATTGAGCGACAAAGCAGTCTTGTGGGAAAGAGCATATGTTATATTTATGGCAGCATGAGTCACTTCTGGGTGAAATATGACGTGTTTTGGTGGTCGAAGTGCATTTCACATGAAAAGTTAACTGATGTGCTGAGATACATGTATCAAAAGCACGCTGTGTGATGAGTTTTGAAGAAGTGGACATGGTATTTAGACAGGTGTGAAAATGATTGGAAAACCTGTAAAATGGCAAGAATAATACAACCAACATATTCAGCATTATTCAGTCTATAGTTACATGACAAATTTTGGAGCTATCAGCAGCAATTTTTATGCAGTGCCAAATGTGTCAAATTCCTCTACCTTGATCTTGTAGAGGCCATGTCCTAGCTTAACTAGGTCAGTGGACGTCAGGCTGTTGCCATCTAGAGAAATGTACTGAACATAGCCACATGTGCTCAAGTCATCATTCAGGGGTAGATATATAAACATACATATGTATATTTTTTATTAGCATCATCTGTGCAAATTATTGATATGCCCTTATTGAAAAATATCTTAAAAGGAACATTTTGAAAGTATTTTAAAATAACCATTAAAATCAATTTAGTTAGTTAAAAGTTATTTCAAAGACCTAATTCTTCTAACAGATCATTTTCTTCAAGATCTTTACATTAAACCTCTATTAATTCATTAGACATCTCAAGTTCTTGGTAGTTCTCTAAAGATGTATGATGGATTCTTACCTCCTCTGGCTCTCTGTAGGCTCTTGTTCTGGTTACTGTTGTTAAGTTGTATAGGTTAACTGTTAATATAGTGCTTGCAAACAGCTTTACAACAATTTGCTACATTAATGAGTTTCCATTTTCACTGCAAGCGGTGATGTACTGTTACCAGGTGTTACTAAACACATTTCATTTACTATGGAATACATAGCACCAACACAATGATGTTTTTTCTAAGGATACAAGTATGACAGTCCAGGTTGGCTGGGAATGAAGTCAGATGACATGGTGTCTCCTTCAATCTCTAAACAAATCAGAGTGAAACAGAAAATTTCACTGAGCACTTTATCTTAAAACATTTGTCATATCTTTGACATTATCTTTGACATATCATCAGAAGAACTTTAAATGTAAATGTGTAGCTAGATATATTTAATATTACCAAGCTCAACAAAGTCATTGTCTTCCAAGACATCGTGTATCATGTCATCTGCGTCCAGCAGTCCATGTCCCTGGCACCTCCTGGATGTGAAGCACACATCTTTTACCTGCTGGATCCCTCCATTATCAGGTTTGTTTTTGGCATAGCGTTTGAGAGCCTCTAATCCTAACCATCTTATAGTGCTGGACGTGTCCTTACAAGGAACTGTCAGCCACTCATCCCTGACATGCACAGTGAACCGTGGCATTGTGCTTCTTTTGTAAAACAGGTTTGATGTCCACCTGTTTTTGGAATAAGGATCGGTGATATGAGGGAGCACATTTGGTGGAGGGCCAACTGACCAATCAGAGAGAGTTTGATGAACCCCTCCTCAGTGCATGAGCAGCTGAACCCATGACTGTGTTTGAGCAAGCTATCTCTACCCTCCTCAGGTTTGTTACACACACACGCACCCACACCCACACCCACACACACACCCACACACAGGTATACAAGAACGCACACCCACCCACCCATACAAACTACAAATGATTTTCAGGTGCTTCCAATTCAATAAGCAAAAATGCATTGGAAAAAAAGCCATTCTATTCATATAGTCATACTATACAATTTCTCACTGAGGAACTTTAGTAACATTAGTCAAAAGATTAAAACAAAAACACAAATTTATCACAAAGAATAATTAATTTTGGGCTGATGAAATGAAAAACAATAGCCTCATGGTTAGCATGCATTAAAATGCTATCTATATTTCCACACCTTTAGAGAGAAACAATGACCTTAAAACTAAAACAGCCACTAATTCAGTCCATCGTGTAATTTTAACTGTTGAGGTAAAACACGGTGGCACCCATGGAAGAATCTTGCTCATTAATGGCGTTCGTTTAATTACCATGAGTAAAATGTGTAGCCAATTTGAAAGAGGCTATATATTTATTTCAAAGGTCAGTTTTGGCATCCCTATGTCCTGTTTACTGACTGCATATTGCAGTCTACTTTAAAAGGGCACGCTTTTTGCCTGTCCAACACACGAGCAAGCTCTTTTTGTCTCCAAAAGTACAGACTTTCAAACATCTCCACTTTTGTCCCTGAACTTCAGAAGCTACACTTCACAGTTTATACATTCATTCACCCAGTCCTGAGGCTTGGCCAGATTCTAGGTGAACGAACACCCGTGCAGGTAAACCCCTCCAGTAGACTTCACTCTCACTGCAGCTGCTATGAGAGAGCCCTTGTGTGAAGGGCCCCATAGCCTTACACCTCAAATGCAAAACACTCCCTGCTGCAATAACATTTCATAGGCCTGGGATGTGAGTCATCTCGGTGTTGACAAATAATTGGATAAATAAGATGGATAAAGTAATGTTTTGGATGTTAATGAGGAGGGAGTAGAGTAGGCTTTCATCACAGGATTAAGGACATTATTTATCTACATCCTATGAATAACTCATGTAAAGTGTAAATGTTAATAAAATGCTTTTTAAAAGAAATAACATGACATAAATAAATAAACAAATGTCTGATTAACTAGAAACATGGACAAATAAACAGCATTCCATTGACTCTTAAAGGGAGGGCTAGTTCACCAGAAACAAATTCTCTCTGCTCCTCCCACTCTTCAGTTTTCTAGTTCCTGAATTCAATTCTTCTCCCAGCAGTGAGCTCTGCCTCAGAGGAGAGCTCCCTGCCATTCCTGTCTGGATCCCCTTTATAGCTGGCCTTCCTGAAGCTTGGAAACAGCCCTAAAAATGTTTTGGATGCGGCCTGTCTTGCTTAACTGTCTGGCTGTGCTGTTCATCCTCAAATGTGAGTATGACTGATACTCACAACCTACCTTACATAGAGTTTCTTGGTTTATGGAGTAAATGTTTTGGTCCTAACAAGAATAACAACAGTGTTCCAAATTATGTACCATGTAGCTGTGATTGCTTTCACATGGATCTGGGGGTGGGAAACACTTACTTGTGATGTTCTTTCTGATCTACTGCAGTGTTCCACAAAGCTGACAGTACGACTTTGTCTGATGGCAAGAAAGCAGCAGGTCCACAAGGTAACCAAAACACTATCAGCTCTCACCTTCACCCAGCCTGAGATGATTATTGCAGTGGTTGAATGCATCAAGGTTCTCAGGGAGGAGAGTAAATCAGGTTTCCCATAACAGTGAAAGTCTGTTGTGGTTGGGCGAGGGAACGTTTGTGTCCTTGAAACTTGACAAATGTAATATGTTTTTTTTCATTATCATGTGAATTAAAGGTGAGCTAAAGGGGATTTTCATGCAAGAGAGGGATGCCACTAACTTCTTCAGGCGCCGTAACAGAAGGGCAGTGAAATCACAGGATGAGATCAATGGTGAGTTTCTTTATATTGCACTAGGAGTTCATCCTGCTGAGGCTGAGGGCTGAAGTAAATCTGTATGATGTCTAGGTTGTAGGAACGAGTCTTGGGTAATATTCCACTCTGGAACACCAGTCTTCACACTGATCATTAGGATATTCCAGCTGCCTATAAGGTTTGACATGAATATTACAGTGAGATGGAAACAACACAAACTGACTACTGAAGCCTAAGAAATATGTTGGTGGTTATGCAGATGTGTGAATACTACAGGCAGAAAATACTTTTTTAATAAACATTGCTAGAGGTGTCTTTTAACCAAATGCTATGATTGAATGCTTCTCTATCAGCCAGTTAAGCATGAATGGAGCTGCTTACTTCTTCACAGGGAGTAGAATTATTTAGTATATATCTAGAATATTTTATATATATATCTCTTTTTTTTTAAAGTCAAGTTGGTGCTGGTGAGGTCGTCTGCCATCATGATTGCTCTGGCTACACTTTACACTTTTTGCACTTTTTCAAAGCAATTCTCTGCTAGTTATACCATGTATGACTATGTATGCAACAAATAAACTTTGAACTTTGAGAATTTAATTTTTTAAATTATTATTATTAAGCCTAAATGTTAAGGTGTATGGCTGTGGGAGAGAGGTGTGTGAGCACTGCAAGTGCTGCCTCTGGTCTGCCAAGTCTGGAGGTAGCTGAGGAATGTGATGAGGGCTAACCACAGTGGTAGGTAGGAGCCACAGGCAAACATGGAGAAACCAGCAATAAGCTGTCTGCTACTGTCAAAAGGAGAAGCTACATACACTGTTTGATTCGTCTTGTTTTGCCTTGAATGGCGTCTGTTTCTGTCTTTCACCCTCCCTAACATGACCTTCCAATAAGAGTTCATTATCTACTGTTTATGTTTAATGCAAATGTAAGGTGCATCGCCCATGCAGTGTGGGCCATGTCTAAACTGGAGTAATGGCAACAGATGCTTCACCACTCTCCCCTTTCCTACAACTTTTTTTTTTAATTGTGGCCCTGCAGCTGAGCTGAGACAGAGGCTGGCAGCTGATGAAAGGAAGAGAGAATACCATGAAGAGCGGATGAATCAGTTTGAGACTTATGCTGAGGAAGAGCATGATGGTACCACCAACTCTCCTGAAAAGCAATCTCTGTCTGTCTACTGATATATGTATTCTATGGATCTATTTATCTAGCCTCATGTTCATTATATCGTGAAGTCATTTTTCATCAAACACTCTTTCAGAGCAAGACGAGAGGACCCAAGAGAAGACTGAGCAGTGGAGAGAATTCCACTATGATGGCCTTGACCCATCTCATGAGTATAACCAGGGCACCATTTAAAACCACCCAGCACAGGTTTTGTATATTAAAATGTGCTAATGAACAAAAATAATGGTCCCAAACAATTGCATAATGCATTAAAGCACCTTCACCAGCAAGTATTCAGATTTGTTTACTAGAAAAAGGCCTCTTCTTCTATCTTCAGCGGGGCTTTTGACTCACTTGGGTCCAAGCTACAGTGCCAACCACTGGGGATCTTTTAAACAACAGTTACTTATGCTGTTTAAAAAATGCAAATGGAAGAGTGAAAGGCTCTGATATCACATAAAATGGTGTTTTTTCCAACTTATGATTTGATTTACTAATGCCATCAGAAAAGCAGAAATTTGAACATGAATTAGACAAGCGGCAGGACAGAATCAACTGCCATTCAATTCTTGCTCTTTCTATTAAAATTACTTCTGCACCATTTTTCATGTGCTAAATGCTTTGGCATTTCTGCACCTTAGCAGAGTGTGTAATGTGCAATGGAACGAATCACAACAATGCTAAAATGAAGCATGCACATAACCTAAATATATTGTGCAAAATATAAAAAAGCTAACAGTATCCTATATACATTGCTTTACTTGCAGATATACTGAGAAGATTTAATTTATGTAAAGGTATGTTGTTATGCATGCTGTGTGATCAGCCTCTTGTGTCAATGTTTTAAGTTTGTTATAATATATGACTTTGTAAACAATCCTGTATGATGTATTACATCTACAAAAGTATGTTTACATTTCAGAAATTCAGCAGAGGTCATATTCGGCTGTAGTCATAAGTAAATAATTTTTTATATCCAAAAATGAATATCGGGACATGATATCACTAATGGCAAAATATGCTATTAAGGCAAACAAAGTTAGCATATGTATGAATGTGACTATGTGCAAACTTTGTCATTACTTAAATTAAAAAAGGTTTTATCCAATCCTAAGGCATTTCTCCTTAAGAGTGAAAAAATATTGATGAAATAAGTTCTAAATCTGGACAACAGAAGCAAAGAGCTAAACAAGGCTTCTCTCAGCTTTGAGAGGGCAATGAAAAAAACTGCACCTAGCTGCTAAATTCAGAGTGCTTCTACGAAGAATGGGTAAAACAGGAGGTAGCTGTTTTCATCTTTCATATTTCAATATATACAGTACATAGCAGCAATCAAGATTGCATTAAATTGAATAATATACTGGAAGAAAGGCATACATTTGTGCAAATACAAAGCACCACTTTAATTAAATGTTTTCCAACTCCAACTTCACAAGATTCTTCTCTTGATCAAGGATTAAATTTGCCTATGAAACAAATTGCGTTACAATATACAATTATTTTAATAACAATTGAACATCCCTTTCCTGACACCATTTATTATCATTCAATAAAAATAACAAAATGTTGCAATCCACCATTATTAAAAGTACTCCTGAGAAAATGTATACAGTTCAATAACATAATAAATATTGCAACCAAAAATATACAGATAACCAAGACTACATGTAAAAATATGTAGATCCACTAACTTTGATAAATATTCAATTCAGGTAACATTACAAATAAGGTTTCATAAATCTGACACTCAAATACACCACAGTATATATTTCTTTATCAATAATCACACTGACAAAATTAAACCATATATTTCAGTACTGCACAAGGTCTGTGTTACTCAGTAATGTATGCATATATGATTAAACAAATGATAATCCAGTGTGTTGTTTGCCAAGACCAATGTTCTACACACAAGAGTGTAAAACAGGTAAGCAAGTATCACTGAGGACATCCACAGTACAGTGATTTGGAAAACTGCCTCCTGGTTGTCTGGTTAACTAAGCACATAGTCATATAGTATGTAGTCATATAGTTTGACTAACTTGATGATTGAATTACTATACCAATGAATGAATTACTACTATGCTATAAACATGAAGTTGACATCATTAAGAAATGAACACACAGCTTTTTCTTCTTTATCTTGTATGCTGTAATAGTGCTTAATTAGTGGTTTGTTGATGATCATGTGACCACTCACACAATTGCAACAAGATATTAATTCAAAATGCAGACCAAGGCCCAGGACCAGGTCAGTTCACGTTATCATCTAAATTTACATTTGGCTTTAGTGGAAGCTGCCGTTCTGTCTGGTTGCCCAGTCAATGTTAGCCCAGCTTAAACACACAATGGTCCACATAATGATTCTATATACACCTTCTCTATGTTACATAGTTAATTTTAATTTCAGTCTAAAGTGAGCATTTATATAGTCCATTAACTCAGTAGTGCATCATTTCATGAAGAAGTCACACCAGCTGAACTCAGCTGCAGTATCCAGATAAGACACCCACAGGTCCTCAAATGCAATTCTGATCCCTAACAGAGCCTCTCATCACACCTGCTGTTGCTTTCAACTCCTGAAGGACATGGCACTTTCTGACCCAGTCCTGCAGACCAGGATGCTACACTCCCATGGACAGGCCAGGGACTGAACAGAGTGCATAAAGAGCAGAAAGCACATGTCTGAAGGTAATGTTACCAGTGGATGACACAGATGATGCTTCACGTGTTTGATGCTTCTGTGGCCTGATGCTCCTGGGAGGAAGCGCCATCACTTGGAGCCGGTGATGATGGTGGTGACAGTGGTAGGGTGTGTGCATCGCTCCACCGCTGCCCCTGTGTTCACCACTCCCTGCGACTCATCTACCAAAAAATAAGACCCTCCTGACAAATTGCTCTAAGGTGGGTTTCCCAAAACTTTTGTAACACTAAATACTTCGTAACCTTGAATTTAAGAACTTACTTAAATTTATGAGCGTTTCCCAAAACCCATCATAACTAATGTAGTACTTAAATTCATTTGTAACTTAAGAGTATTCTGACCAGAGTACTTCTTAACTTGAAGTTCACATGCAGTTCTACCTCAAAAAGGATAGAAGTCACTAATTTTCCACATGCATGACAACAGCATATTTGCATATATAAAAACACAAAATCATGAAAATATTTATTTTTGAAAATGTAAACTGGATCACTTACACTATATCCAATGCCAACAGAAATTATTGTAGTTAGTATTTTCCTAGCATTAAATTAACTTTGGATGTATGTATATGGTTTAGTGGGTAGTGTCACAACTTCCCACTATGAAGGTCTTTTAGTTCAATTCTTAGCATAAACATATATTCTTTCATTTTATTCCAGGGTTTAAATAATTTCATTCACATGAAACAAACAATAACACCTGATTAATGTACAGTAGATTATTTGGTGATGTACAGATTTAATTGAAATAATTTAAATAAAATACATTTCCCATTGTATCATTATTATTATTATTATTATTATTAGTAGTAGTAGTGGTGGTGGTAGTAGAGTTAAATTAATAAATGCATTCTTTGAAAAGAAGTGCCTTCATTTAGGCTACTAAACTTGTTATGACAACCAATCAACTGGACTGTGTCACAGCCGAGGAGGCAGAGGCAGGATGCTGAGACAAGTCGTCCCTCAGAAAACACAGATGTTTATTGAACATGAAACAAAAATAAAACACAAAGAACAACACTGAGCAATAACAAGACAAAAATACTATATGCAATAAATGGTTTTAAGCACAGAGGGGCAGCTGAAACAGCATACACTGGGTCAAACACTGACAAAGAGAGGAACAAACACAGGGCCTTAAATACATGAGAGAAAGAGAACTGAAATGAGGAACAGGTGCAAGGAATAACTGACAAACCAGAAAGGGGTGTCACAATAAGGAGAAAGACACACACATACACACACATAGCAAGGACAAGACGCATACATGAAAGCCACGTGCCGATAGGCTACATGAGCTTAGGGGGAGGAGTCGAGGAGGGGGCTGTGACAGACTTACTTTTATACAATTATACAAGGTGGTGAAATAAGACAGTCTTCATTTTATAAATTTCATATACATATATGTCTTCACCACCTAGTATATATATTTTTAGTTTTCTCATTTTCTTTACTAAGTAGCTCAGCAGAGAAATCACAGAGAATTTCACTGTACTTGTACAATGACAATAAAGACTAATCTATTCTATTCTATTCTATGCACACTCTCAGACTCTTGAGCTCTAACTACATCTGCCATAAAGGCTTCTCTGCATTGAATTTGCAAGTCATATGCAAGACCTCTTGACAGACATTGTGGTCAAGTTTCCTGAGAGTACTAATGACTCCTTCATCTGGAGTGTGGTCAATTCTGGAGTGTGTCAGATGGCAAGGGATGGTACTTTTGTGGGCAGATATGTGTACTAGAGGACAGCAGGTATCCACTCCGAAGCTACTTACTCACTATTGTCATGAATTACCAGGAGAAAGGGAAGTAAGTACTTTACCAGGCTGGCTTGGAAACACAAAAGCAAATGATGAGATGTTTTTGCCTAAATTTATAGAAACATTTGTTTGGGATAAGTGACCTGTGTTTATTGTTTTTGTTATAAACTTAATATAGACTCCAAGGCATTTATTGGGGGGCAAGTTTCACTTTCACTAAACTTTATTTGTGCCTACCACTTGAAAGATAATTAATGAAATACAACAATCACTGAAAAAATATTTTCCTTGCAACTTTGTTAATCTCCTACAAAATCTGTAGCTTTGGAAAGAGTATTTTTCTTCAGTGTCTTCCAAAATTTGGGTGAGTTACATCTTTGCAAAAATTCCGTTTGCGCTGCTGTTTGGCATACTCTGGACTGATGCATGAAAGGTTAATTGTGCACCTTATTTGTAGACTTGATATGCGATAGCTAGGAATTGCAAGTGTAATGTTTTTCATTTTTCTTTTTTAACCAGTAATTTAAATACCTATTAATGATAAGTTTATAATAATTGTTTTCCTAATGATACCTTTGTGGTATAATAATGAGAAACTGTGTATAAATCGGTGGTTCAGTTTTCGACTGGTGGTGCTTTTCCAGCGCATATGCAGAGTAGGAGTAACCCGCTCCTAATTTTGGAGACTAAGGAGGCTTTTGGGAAACACTCTCGAAAGCTGGCCTTTTAAAAGTTGTGTCCTTCTTAAATTTTTCGTAAATCGCTAAGATTAATCGTTATCGGGAAACACACCCCTACATTCTAACTAGAACATAAGAACAGTTAGTCAGCAAAACCTCAGTTAAGTACACTGCACAGATATATTGTTAAACAACTTTAGGGGCTTTTACAATGTGTGTTAACAATTCAAGTGAGAATGGTAAAAAAAAATTAGGAAGAAGCTCAGTGAAAACAATATAGACAACGTACAGTCATTGCGGTTGTAAGAGGATACATCGACAGACTGGCTCTTGACAAGCACAGAGGTTTGCTTGGGGTTCATTTGCTGAGTGGAATCCATACTGCTGCCCAGATGCAGACGTCTCATATGCCTGATTACGGCTGCTGCGTTGAAGGCTTGCTAGGAGGGAGAGAGGCTGGTTGGCTCCCACAGCTTACTGCAGAACTATAAGAAGCGCACATCTGGAGAAGCTACTCACCCTCCATTTAGCCTTAGCAAAGTTCTTCTTCATCTGCCGACTCACTGACTCATGGATATTCTTACAAAGAGCCGTGTCGCCAGCTATCCTGAGGTGAGAAAAAAATATATTGATATTTGTCATTTGAAGGACGGACATATGAACGAGCAAAATAAAACCATTTGTCAGCTGGGGGAGGTAAAATTATTTAGTGTAAAATAATTTCTTTATTTACGATTGGCTGTTTTTGTCATAGACTTAAATGTGGCAGACCACATTGTGCAGCTCAGCGGAGCAAACGAGAGGTAGCTTGGTTAGCTATTATGGAAATTTAGACAATTTTACGAATTTAAACTCACATCCACACGATAACGTTATCTTAATTTTGGTGATTTATTGCTTGCTATTCTTCACCTTTCTAATTAAATTCACTTTTAATATTTTTGCTGCTTGCCTGATAAACCTGTTTTATTATCAGTTAGCCGTTAGCTAATGGCAGCTAATCTCATTTAAATCGGCCTGTTATTATAATTGATATATCACTGATATATCTTTTCGTATTTTTTATTGTGTGTTTCTCACTCAATAAACCTATATCAATAAGAAAACGGATCGTGCATCGTTTTCTGCTTCAAATTCAAACAAACAACATCTTAAATGACATCACATTAATCCACAACCGGTGGAAAGGAACATAAGTTTTACGGGGGGGAGGGGGGCGGGGTTGTCCTCGCTTTCTTAACTGGCGCATTGGCGTCTCCTCGCATCCCTCCTCCAATAAAGCTCTGGCTTTCAAAATATGACTGAACACACTAACCGCCCCGCCAATATATTTTTAAACACGAATATAAAACAATTAAATAATTAGATGCTTTTAAAATATAAAGGCTTTTATACAGATAGATGTTTTGTATACGTAATGGAGCAATAAGTCCTTTTTAACACCAAAAAGTAGAAAGCAGTGTTTATGAAAGTGATTATTATTATTATTATTATTATTTTGAAACGTGATGAACAATCAAATTTCTTTGTAGTCGTAGAATGAACTAGTTAATGCTCCATAGAACTGGTCCCCCACAAGCATGTTTAAAATATATTTAGTACAGAATCTCTGAAACATAACATCTGGGACACTTGCTGTCTTTATAATGGCCTCAAATGCCTCAAAAGAAGAAGAAAAACAATCCTTTGAAAAATGACTTAGTGCTCCTTTAAAAGTGTATGTCTAGTTTGATTTGGCACTTCTGTGTCTTCATAGTGAGGGTTACTAGTAAGTCTTTATTAAAATAAGTTATGTAATGTTGGGAAACTTTTGGATCTATCTTGCATTCCTTACATTACACTGGTCTCAACTTGGAATTTGATGACATAACAGAACTAGACATAAACTGGCACTTGCATAATTCCCCCTCACCCTACCACAAAACCTTTGAGAAGATGAATATATATTGAGTATGTGTACATCACCATCTAGCTGCTCAGACATGACCCACATTGTTAGTCAAGCGAACACAGCGATTCAAACACAGCACAGGATATTATTTGTCTCTAAGTCTGGGCTGAATTATTCAAAAGCATTATGTTCTAAATTATTAGACATGGTAATTACAGTGTCTCTTATACTACAGTCCAAGACTTACATACTATTCCAACCCTAATAGCCCAAAACCTCTAAAAGCTCTAGTACATGCACACACCTACTATGTCTTGTTTGTTGTGTAAAGTAGTACTAACCAGGGATGGCGAAGAGCCTCAGAACATGTGAACCGTTTCTCAGCATCCTTCTGCATTAGATTACTAATAAAATCTTTAGCTGTCAGAAAGCAATTTGCATTCAGTCATGCAGAGTTGCAGAATAGCAATCATCCGTATGTTTTTAAAACATGCATAGTAGAGAAACCTGAAAGCTTCTGAAATAATCATGTTATGTACAATGATACATTTTACAAACAGATGCATCTTCTCAGTATCAAATCCACTATTCACCTGAGTCTGATATGTCATCCCAGTATGGTGAATCAAACTCATATTCAGCCTTAAGGATCTGCTCAAAGAGTTTGGAGTCATTCTCATCGTAAAAAGGAGGATAGCCACATAATCTGTGACAGAGAAGACAGACAAACACTCAGTTTACAGTACAGCATTCATTCAAATGTTATTTTCTATAACTATAGAAATCAGGTAGCTATAACTACCTGGAAGTAGCTATAGCTAACTGGAAATAGCTACTCACAGTATGTAAGAAATAACTCCAATAGACCAGCAGTCTACTGCTTTGCTGTATGGCTTTTGTGCAAGCACCTCTGGAGCTAAGGTAAAGGGAAAAAACAATGCTGAATACACCAACAAATGATTAAAGGCTAACAGTGAGTGGCTAGTTGAAATTAACCAGTGACTAGACAATGTAACTGTGTACTGCTCTCTAGTGGAAAGTTTGTCTTTAAGGGTAGGATGGATAATGTCGAAAGTTCCTCAGAATAGATAAACTATAGCTAGCATTTGACTGACAACCTCACCAACATATCCTGGAGTCCCACAAGCTGTGGACATAATATCACTTGCAGCTCCTTCCATCTTTGACAGGCCAAAGTCACTGATCATTATTTTGGACTCATCATGGGGGTTGAAGTATAACAAGTTCTCTGGCTAACAAGACAGAGGACATTGAGGAGGAAATGACAACAGAGGATTCATATAGAAAACAGCCTTAATTACTATAGCCTCCAAATGGGAATGTTTCTCTATGTCTTGTTGCACCTTTAACTGACTGAGGGGAAAGGAGCAGCCCATACCTTGAGGTCCCTGTGGACTATGCCCAGAGAGTGCAGGTAGTTGACTGCATCTAGAACTTGTTTTATCAAAGCACTGGCATCTTGCTCTGTGTAAAAGCCTTTTTCCACGATCCGATCAAACAGTTCCCCTCCAGACACACTTGGAACAAATACAATGAACCCAGCACATTCATTACCTGCCCTCCATTTTAGACAATTAGTTGTTGATCCTGTTATAAATCTTCTGAAAATAACATTAAATAAACATAGAAACACACACACACACAAACAGGTACCATGACAAATGCTTGTAGTCTATTCTTTTTGTACGGATGCAAGAAGTCTCTTTTCTTCTGCTTAATATAAGCCACTCAGTAGACTAATTAGATTTGCCTTTTCTTTTTATTTATTAATTTTTTTTTACAGTCTAGCTGGTTTGCTGATGGTGATAAGTTAGTTTCAGTACAGAGTGAGCCATAGGTAGTCCCTCTCAATAAGCTCTCACTCACAGCTGCATGATGAGGTACAGGTAGTTGGGGCTCTCATAGATGTCTTCAAGAGCCACTATATTCTCATGCTTAATTCTGAAAAAAGGAACAAAACACGATCAGCTTGTGCAGTTTGGCAGTTGATGTACAACAGAACAGTGTGATGTGGTGTTGTGTTGTGTTGGAAATGTAAATGATTCAGACCTACATCTCCCTGACTCAATATTCCATATTCCATTTCACTCTCCACTAAGACATATTAAAGTATTGAATACTACTTATACTCCCACTAGGCCGACAGTCAATTCAGGCTTTTTAACTCACTATTGGTATGTGCAATGCAAATATATGCATCAAACACTTTATTATAATGACTGGTAGGTGTCCTATTAGTTTCAACACACAGCAAGTACTTTATTAGAAACATCTACAATGTATAGTACCTACACACACTGGTGACCTTATGAGGCATAACTGTTTGTAGGAAGGGTTTATAAGTGTATTCCTAAAGGCTGTAGCTCATATATTACTATGCACAATTCATCAGTCACTGCCATCTACGCCATTTATGTTGATGTGGTTTTACAATAGCACAGGACAGGGATGTTCCACCTATCTTAAAATTTAACTTCTATACAATAAAATAAAAACAGTAGGATTAATGCCAATACACAGACAATTCCTCTTGCGCATGTGCAGTGAGATCACAATTGAGTTTGATTTCTGTGGTAAAACACAAACATACCCTATCAAACTCTTAGGCATGTTGATATGTCCTGGTAGTTACAGTATACATGACTTCATAATGTTGATAATTACATACATCAAAATTACATATCAATCAATTACAAATCAATTTTAAGAAAGGTCTTTTACAAGCCTGCTAAAGTGTATATCTTAACAGTGCATAAGCCCTCAGTAGGGGTAGTGATATCCTAGTGGGTAGGCCTTTGGGCTAGCAAATGGAAGTTTTGGAGTTTGAGTCCTGGCTCAGCCGTGCAGTCACTGTTGGGCCCTTGAGCAAGTCCCTGAACCCCCTCAGCTCCAGGGGTGCTGTACAATGGCTAATCCTGTGCTCTTACCCCATTTTCCAAAAGAAGCTGGGTTGCCTTTTACTGAGTAACACCAAACTGAACCATAGCAGTTACCATATAGTTTATATGTATGTGTACACAGTTATTAGAAATAAACTATAAAGTTGCACTTTTATGTCAAATCCAATGGACTGGTGTACAGAGCCTTGACAGAACCCGTCACCTTCCAATTACTTATGGACTACGTTGTATCTGTAGCTTAACCCATGTGTGTGGCCTGGTGTGCCAGAGTATGATTCACAGCTGTCTGCACAGCCCCTCTGCCTCATCACAAGCAGCCATGTTCTCAGTGCTGCTCTTTTACCATGACAACCATCAAACAGTGCTCACGTGCAAACGTGCATAGAATAGCAATGGGAGCTTAAGGCATCCTGTGAGTCACCGCTGTGTGGGGGAGAGCACCGCAGCCCTGTGAACACTGCAGACCCTTAAAGAGAAGGTGCATCCGGGTGGGTGGGATAGGTAGGGCAGATTGAGGGCACTTTTAAAAAGCCTGACATATCTAGCTTTCAGTAGAGTAGATGCAACAGTTAGCACTGATTAGTATTTCAGTTTGTCTTAGGGACTCTTAGGGACTGTCTGCTATGTTGGCATTTCAACTGTTTAAAGGAAAATTGACATAGTAAGGGTGTATTCTAAGTGTGTGTGCATGTGTGTGTGTCCTGTTGATATTAACGGAGGAAAAGCAGTGACAGTTTTGAATGTCTGGAGTATATATCACTATTATCATCATATGATGGCTTTTAACAATTTCTCTACTGTTTCATATTAAGGAATTAATAAGCTGAGCAATACCTACTTCCTGAGTACAGCAATTTCATTCTCAATACTGCTCTCCTTCCCCCTCAGAGCCTTCTTAGGAATACACTTCACTGCATACATCTTCCCCGTGGTCCGCTCCTGAGCAAGAACTACTTCTGAGAAGGCACCCCTGCCACAGAATCAGAGGGAGAAATCACTCAAAAGAAAGATTAAAGCTGCTGTAAGATGTTAGCATTTCTTGCTTCCATCCAAGCATCTCATCTCATCACTCAGTCCCGCTTCATTGTGCTGTATTCACACACAAAATCATTAACAAGCCGAGATCGGTACCTCTGCTTTACTGACCATTTATTACTAACACACCATACTGAAATTTTAGGTTGCTGTTATGGAGACATTTATTTCTCTCATACCATCTATTTTAGTGAATGCTCTCAAAAGAAAAAGACCGTTTAGCCAAAGTGTTTCTCAACATATTGCTTATATCAGCTTTGAAAAGATGTGTTAAATGTATTAACAAAAAATTGTAGTTGTAAGAAAGTGTGAAATGCCATTTAACTCTATTGTAAATCAACATAGAGACATGCACATGTCAATTCTGTATTGGCCGTTCCAGAACATCCTATTTTATTTACTGAGTGCAATCGGTTGTGCACAATGGGTTCTTAAATCAACTACAGTTTGCAGTCTGTAGCTAAGCCTTCAGTGGTCACTGAAAATCCACAGTAATCCCTCTTGCCTGCCACTGCCACACACACACACACACACACACACACACAATCCAGCACAAGGACACAGATGTTCAGGTCTAACCCAGCAAGAGGTGGCTAATCAGTTCCCTCAGGCTGATGTCATGACACAAGTGAAGCTTTGACTCCTTACAATCTAGTAAAACCAAAGGTAATTTTTTTTGCCCAATAAATGTCTTTTAGCACTGAACTAAGATGTGCTATTTTCAAGTATTTTATAAGTATTTATCATAAAAAAAACCAAAAACCAAAAAAAACCCCCACACATTCTGACATCAAATTTATAAATGATCTGTAACTAGACCCCTGCACACTGGTTTTAAGATAGCTCCAGTTACACAGACTTTCCATTTATAGAGAAACCATGAAAATCAGATTAAACATGTCGGTCTCAATGAGAGGTGCAAAGTAAATAAATCTGAAAGATGGACGAAAATAGGACAAACATCATTTATATTTGATCAAAGCTGATCCATTTTAATACATTTATACTTGATAAACACTAATCCATTTTAATACCTTCACCAAGTTCACTACAATAGTATCTGCTCCATATTTCAATGTATTTAGCTGATATAACAGTCACTAAAAATATCTTCTTCTCAGATCAAAATGGCTTTCTGAAAAAAAACAAAAAAAAAAACAAACTGGAGTAAGAAATGATTATTCATGAATCAACAGTACTGTAAATACATTACACATACTTTTTTTTGATTGCTCTCTATTAGATTTGTACACAGGTTACACACACATGTATACAGGTTAATAGGAACTGAACTGAACAAGCGGAAAATAACAGACAGAAATCAGTTGCCCTCTTTTGCCAAACAATGTGGTATTTGTTTGTATTTACAGTCGGTATTTACAGTATTTGTCAGTATATTACAGTCAGTATTATCAGACCTTTGTAGCCCAGGACTGGGACAAAACTGAGTGTGGGAAAGAAACCTGTTCTTAGGTTTATTCTCAATAGGCACAGCCTACCACATTAAGAGTGCTTTAATTCAGCAGCAGCAGTTCTGGGTGAGCACAGGTAACTCGTACATGAATGGAGTCGCAAAATGAGAAGAAGATGGTGCATGCCAGCATCACATGACAGCACACTACTGAGTGTAGGCTGCACAATAATAACTAAATATTGCTTATTTGATTATTTTTCTTGAGATACATTACAAAACACATTAATGACTTCTTGATGCAACATGCCTAAACACTACTTGCTTTATTTTCACCTAAATAATTTACATTTGCCGATTCATCCAAACACCCATCCCTCTCTCATCTGGAACATCCTGATCAGGGTGCTCATAACACACAGTAAAAATGTAAGTTTTGAGAGCTTAATACTGCAAAGTTCAGTCCTGTGATGATCAATAGACAATGTTTGTGCTGCCTTGAGATGATGTGCAGCAACACTATGTTCAGCATGAACCATTACTATAGTATTGAGGGTTACGAGCGTCTCAGTCTAAAATGGTAGGTGGATTGAAGCTTGAACAATGGAATTATCCACCGCAAAAAGCACCCACAGGATGAGAATGAGGAAGTGTATATATATGTGTGTGTGTGTGTGTGGGGGGGGATTTTTGAGAGAACTAAGAGTCAAAACTAGAGAGGACAACAAAGCTGACAGGAGGAATCAAAAATGTGTCAATACATGCAACAGTTGTTTTTGTGTTCTAATGTACACAAGAAAACCAAAGGTGGTCTGAGTGTAAAAATCCAATAAATATTCACTTTTAGCATTGACAATTTTAGAGCCATAGTGTTGTTAATTGTTGCCAGCAGGTCTTCCAGTAGGCTGAATAATTAGAAGCATCTTGTGATAACAGTCTTATGTAAATTATGATGGGAAATCCTTAGAAAATTAGTCAAATAGACCTCTCAGCTTTCAGTCTGATCTTTCTTTAATGAGCTTTGCAAAACAGTCACTAAACCACTAACTTCTGAAACAATCTCTTGCTTCATTATGTTGTAATCCACAGTGCTGGAAATAGTTTGCTTGTGTATGTAGGGTGGGGTGGGTGAATGCTGATTCATTGGAGACTTAGGGATGACCTGTAAGAGGACAGCACATTATAATAGCACAGTAGTGCGCTGACAACTGCTGCCACTGCCACAAGAAAAGTAGTAATACAACTATTTGACCATAGTATACTGAAGGTTTAGAACTAACATAAGACTATATAGAAAAACACAAAATTATTTGAATACATGCAATTCAAACTACAAAACTTCTGTAAAGCAGAAGGTTTTCTGAGTCAAACTGCAGCCTTTTCTTGTTAGAGATTTATTTCACAAAACTTTGGGGGGGGGGGGGGGGGAGCACTTTTCTTTTTTTGCAGTGTTTCCGACTTGATTGTGCTGTATGTGACTTTTTTGTAAGGGTATGAGGACATGTCTGCAGATAATACCTGCCCTGTTCCACTCCAGTTCTTTCTCAGTTTTACTAAACCAGATATCAGGACACTGAATTACCTAAAATTAATTAATTATCCAGATATATTACCAAAAACCATTAGATGAAGGCTCTAAGAAAATTCCTTTATGGAGCTTTCATAATACGTTTACCACCGATTCTTGTCGTGATATGCGATTGTCATAGTTTACAACACAGTGGTTCATTTGTATCAAAAATTCCCCAAAGCAACACTGTTAGGAACGTGAACACACAGAGAGAGAGAGAGAGAGAGAGAGAGAGAGAGAGAGAGAGAGAGAGAGAGAGAGAGAGAGAGAGAGAGAGAGAGAGAGAGAGAGAGAGAGAGAGAGAGAGAGAGAGAGAGAGAGAGAGAGAGAGAGAGAGAGAGAGAGAGAGAGAGAGAGAGAGAGAGTCAAAGCGCTTTAGAGCCTGCACGAACTCGGGTACTGTTATTTTGAGAGCAAAAAAATCACAGATGCCAGAACAATAACATGTAGGTCTGGCAGTGAATCCGTTATCTAAAACATTATGAGGAGGTTTCCCTTTACACGTTCTTGATTCTGGTTTTAAAGCTTATGTAAGATAGGCTACATAGAGCCAGAGGTTTGCATCCCATAACAAGCTGACATTCCTTTAGTGTGCTACAACCGTGACGGCAGAATCTTAAGTACCATAACAAGGCCGTGTTGTGAAATACTAGAACTGACGTCCTATTCAATTTTTATTATGTAAATAAACACGAGTTTATAATTTTAGTAGCCCACCTGATGTGTAGTGTATATGAAGAGGCCTAACGTCGTGCGAAAGTTTTCTAACAGCTTTGGACAAAGCCAACATATACCTCGAATCAATGAAAAAAAAAAGTTAATCAAACCGTTATTGATTGGTCCGTGAATGAGTTAGATACTCACGTTCCTAAGATCTCCTTAACCTCAAAAATCTTCTTGATGTCATCGACTTGCTTTTTCCAACATTCATTCACGGACTCTTCGTTTCCGATGTCCATGTTGGCGCCAATAATAATATTCCGTAAATAACCTTGTTAACAAGGATTAAAAAAAATACCCTCCTCTTTTTAATTAGGATACATCGGTAACGCGAAAAAATAAAACAAGAACGCTGGTACAATTGTCACCGTTCACAGTCGCACCTCTCGCTTGAAGCGCCGACCGGCTCGAAACATTGCGGTCATTGCACTGGAGACAGTACCATAAAGATGACTTACGCAGTCAACCTAAAAATGGAACTAATTCAGTCAACATGAGCTGCTGCGCTTTGCCAGATCACTCCTACAGGGGATAACCAAGACTATCCGACACAGAAAGTGTAATATGACTGCATCATATTAAAGCTTTACGTGGACTAGTTTCGTTGCGCAAGAGATGTTGAGTCTATTGTGTGTTTTAAAAAAAAAAAAAAAAAAAAAAAGCAGTGGTGGTATGAGAGCAGACGTAGTCGGATTAGCAGTTTAACCAACGGCAGGCGGAGCAGCTCGGTGTAGTTTACATATTAAATCACCAAGGCTGATTTGATTGAGACCCGAATTTTAATGTGAAATTCAGCTCAGTCAAAGGCAAGCAAGCAAAAGCCAGCTCACCAAAATTCAGTTCATCAATGTATGTTCGGCACGTACCAATGTTTATCCACTAAGGATATTGCACTACTGATTAAATATATACGAAGATCTGTAGCAGCAATCAAGAAAAGCAAGACAAATTAGAAAAAAAGTCACTATAAAAGGCTTCTCAATATATTCAATGCTTCCCTTCATAACATTCACGGTCTCCTCAGATGTATTATGCATACGCCAGAGGTGAAGAGCAAGAGACTTGGTCACATAAAAACCATGTTTATTTGCTCCCCTAACAACTCATGTCTTTAAAAGTCATCGTAAAATGACAAGATACAAGATGCTGAATTAGGCCTTCATGTAATCAATTTCCAGTTGAAATGAAGACTGGAAGAGAGAATGAAATTTCAGACATCAAGTCTAGTTTTATACTACTAAGCAGTTTCATGGGACGACAGGATTTACCTGAAGATCATACTGGTGTTCAAAGTTACCTGAGATTAAAAACTCTACTGGAGATTTCAGTTTGCTCTGCAATAAATTAGTCATTAGTGATTAACTGATGCTTTAAGATTTTTGTCCTTCATTCTCATAAATGGGTGTTCAAGCCCTCTGGAGAGGATGAGATCTTGTCCTAACGGGTCAACGGAATGGCCTCCTGTAGCCCTTGTATTCACACTTTGACCACAGAGCTCCATTCATCTTAGCTAAGTATAAATATATAAGCATACTGTATGCAACCACTGAGTTGAGTACTGAGTTTGATCATCACAATTTGTCCATGTAAATTCAGACTGGGAAAAAAATGTAGGAGGTTAACACCTCATTCTAAACTTCATTTTGTAAACTTTATAGTTATTTACATTTCCTTCTTCCATGCATGCATATCCCAAGCACATAACATCATAAATATCTTTCCCTGTATGAGTTGACCCCCACCTCACCACCCCCCCACCTTTCTCTCTACACCACCTTTCTAGAAATTAGAATGACCTGACTACATTAGAACATACAGAGCATACTTAAACAATCCTGAAGTCTTGGGCATTTAGTAAAATCTGACAAATCATGTCGTGAGAAAGGGTCCTAAAAAGCTTGACCATGAAATGCAGAATGATGAACACAGCTGGAACATGCTGTGTGTTCAGCAGAGTTGCAATGGGTTAGTGCTTTGTGTGTTGGGGTATTGCCTCAGGAGAAGGAAGCTGCAAGTATGGTTTCATGCTGTTGATTATGGAGGGTTCCGATCCCCACAGCTGGAGCTGGAAGAGCAGGTCGACTGATCACTCGCAGCTGGGAGGAGACATGACCAACTGTTCAGTAAGGACTGGGTGGGTGGGGGTGGGGCAGCCCACTAGTCTCTCTCATTAATCTAGTATGATACATGACAAGCTCAACACTTGTAAGGTCATGTGGAAAAAGCCAAGGTCAGAAAATGTTTCAAAACTCACCTTACAGGTCAGCTGCTTTTCAAATCTGGGAGACACAAAAGACCAACATCCCATGTTTTGCGGCTCTTCCTGGCTCCAGATAAACTCTGCAAATGAGGAGTTAGAAGAAGCTTTAAAAAGGCTTCACCTTGATAAGATACTTCTACTTGAAGCTCAGAAAGCCTAAGAGATTTCAGCATAAAATTAACCACCTGATAATATAATGAAGATACTTAAAATGCTGTAGCATACATCAGTTTTTAAAAAGCCAATAATGGGATTGCAAAGTGCTTTGTACTGTATTAAGACATGGGGAGAGAGGTCTATGTCCGTTTCAGCGCAAATGTGAATGAGATTAGTGAATCTTCTCCTTACATTGGTCTGGAGCACAGCTGCAAGATTGTATGCTGCAGGAATGAGTAAGCATGGCCTCACCTCTAGCGCTGGTGTATTTGCCTAGCTCCAGCTGCAGGGCCTCTGTGGGGAAGGGACACAGCTCCTCCACTCTGATCAGCGCTGTGGTCTCACACACCTCCGGCAGGGTCTCCCTCAGCTTCAGGAGGGCGTAATAGTGCTTTCCTGAGCAAAGCAGCACTCTCTGCACACTAGCTCCACAGAGCAGAGGCAACTCGTCAATGAATAGTCTCGCACTTGAACTCAAGCTGAGTGAAGTAGTTAGCCCTCCTGCCCACTCCTAATGCAATGGGCTTCATCATCGCTCTGCTCACCTCTGAGGATTTACAGATTTGTCACCAATTACAGGCTTGAAGGAAGTGCCAGGGCCCATCTCTTCTAGGCTTGATACTGCCCCCTAGTGTAAGAGAAGGAATATCACAGGATTAAAGGAATAAAAGTAAGTAAAACTACAGTGACTGCTGTTGTATTCGACTGGTAGCAAGCTCACAGGAAAACGTAGCAGTGTTTTTGGTGCAGCCACGATGAGAGGCTTGCGGAAGTTACGGATCATTTGTCTCCTCAGCAGGTGGAAGTACTGAGCTGGTGTTGTGGGATTCACCACCCCCATGTTGACTGTGTCACCGTCCACACCTTCCTCCTTGCTGTCACACATCTACAGTGGGGGAGAAAACAACCAACCTGATCCAGGGCCAGAAGCTGAAGGAGGATTATAGAAAGCCTTTTGGTTTTGAACAGTGAGCACGTGCCCATTCACCTGAAGGAAGCGCTCGATGCGACAGGATGAGTGCTCGGGTCCTGCGCCATCATATCCATGAGGAAGCAGGACCACCATGCCACTCTGCAGAAGCCACTTAGCCTCACCTGTAAGAAGTTAATTTCGCACATGTCTCACACAGTTCTAAAATTATACAGCTGATTCTTGTTAATAAGTAGTTTGGCCTTTTTTCCTTCACCTCCAGAGACAAAGGTGTCAAAGATGATTTGAGCTCCGTTGAAGAAATCTCCAAACTGGGCCTCCCAGATTGGTAGAAGTTTTGGCTGTGCAATACTCATCCCATACTCAAAACCCAACACTGCCTCCTCAGACAGTGCACTGTTACACACCTGAAAAAACAAAACATCCTTTTTGTGATTTGTGTATTATCCACATGGTACTTGCTTCTGATACAAACCCAAAAATACTGGTAATACACTCCAAGTATCAGCTACTGGTACTACAAGCTCAGACAGAGTACTACTACCTCATTCAAAATAGGAAATACAGAGAACACTGCTGAGGTGACCTGACCTCCAGAAAGCCTTCCTGTTGAGCACTGATGTGATTGAGGGGGATGTACATGTCGTTGGACTCCTGGCACACGACCATGGCATGTCTCTGGCTGAAGGTGCCACGACCCACGTCCTGACCACTGAGCCGCACACTGAAGCCTGCATTTAAACCAGCAATAAAATATTTGGTGCAAAGCCAGATGTTTTTCTCACTTGGCCAGTAGTGTTCTGCTCCCAAAGGGTCCAAGCTCCCTTGCATCAATGTATGGCGTCAAGACTCAGAGAATGCTTCAGTGTAACTGTTGATTAGCATGCAAACCTCTGTTTAATTGTGAGAGAGAGAGAGCTCTTACCCTGGCAGAGAAGCGTGCCAAAAGCCAGGGCCTCAGCACAGGACCAGTCTAGCTTTGTTCCTTCGGCAAGTTTCTGTAGTCTGGACTGTCCAAAATTCAAATTTTTTCATGATTTTCATGACAGACATTCAGTGCACTGTATGAAATATGGTATACAATGTACTTTTCAAAATTTCTCTCTTAATATTTCACATTGTCCATTTACATGTACAAAAATAATCTCAAAACTCCTGGATTCATCAAAACATCCACCCACTGTTTTGCCAGTATCAAACACAATGCATTATTTTGTACTGCAGCACTACATTCCACTACAGCAGATAATCAACCTATACCTTTTAACTGACTTGTACTTAATACTGAAAACCCTGTGCTAGATCAACTCACTGCATTTTATATGCTTTGTATTTTAAAAAGCTACAATTTTACTGTAGTCACATACATTATTGATCAGTTACAAAGCGGTTTGTTCTTCTAAAGCTTTGATAATAATGAAATAATTGGTTTCAAACAGGTTGAAACTGCACATACAAATTTTATATATATACATACATATATATATATATATATATATATATATATATATATATATATATATATATATATATATATATATATATATATATATATATATATATATATATATATATATATACACACACACACACACACACACACACATACATACACACACACACACACACACTCCTGGATACGGGGATAACATGCTTTAGAGAAAAAACGAATTAAACAAATGCAGTCAGCCTTTGTAGAGCCCATCAGTGGGGGTGGGGTGTTCTACCTGCACATGGGTCTTCCTTAGGTGACTATGCACCTGGATCTCCTCAGGTATATCCACTGACTTGCCTCCCACAAACTGTAGCAGGGGAACAGCCACACCAGTGTCCCATGAGGAAACTCTGTTCTGGGGCTCTACGAGACCTCCCCAGCGGCCCTGAAGGTTGGTGGGTGGAGGACTGAAGAAAGTCATGTTGGCAAGGCGGTCATTGAGCATCGTGTTGTAAGCCATCTTGATCTGAGTGCGCTCCTCTTCAGTCATGAGGCCCTCCGAGATCAACAGGTCAGTGTATGAATCAGGGATGCTCTTCCTCGAGCTGGGAGATAGGGAAATAATGATAACCTGTATGCCCATTTCACTGCATTGATTTTTAATGAAGACATGAGAGACGGTGTGAAAGGTAGTAGGGAACAGGTACATGCCAGTGTGTGTGAACTGAAAGTGTCAAGACCTCGCACGCACACTGAGAGTGTGAACCCACCGGATGAGTTTGTACATGGCTGGGTTTGTGAAGAAGGGCTCGTCCAGTTCATTGTGCCCCCACTGGCGGTAGCAGAGAAGGTCCACTATAACATCCTTCCTGAAATGTCTCTGGTACTCCACAGCCAGCCTTGTCGCTCGGAGAACCTCCTCTGCATCATCCCCGTTCACGTGGATCACAGCACAACCCACCATCTTCCCTACAGTACACAACAAATCAAACTCTCTCAAAGCAGCACTAGTTATACTTCATTTGATTATTTACAATTATGGAGACGTTTAACTTTCACCCTTTTAGCTGTAAATGAGATTTATTCTACTCTGCCTACACTATATTTATCCAATATCACTTTGGTGAGTTTATAAATTCAATATTTGAAACTGAGTAGGCCACATGTGGACACTTTGACCTTAACATAGAAAACTGATAATTAAATGCAAATTGAATTGTTCCATATTTCACAAACATAAAATACATACAAATTAATTCAAAAAGGTCCACTACATGGAAATTCATGCTCAAATTTAAAACCATGCATTGTCAAACACCATCTCTTTTAAAAATAATTTCTGGTCACATTTTATATACTTTATAAAGTTATTTTTACTTGCTACACTCAAGAACTGTTTCAAATACTTATTTAACCACTGATAATATTTGTTGAGTAAGCATACCAACATCACTGCAGTACAAGGATGAACGACCCCTCTCAGAAGGAGTGGTATAGCCCACTTGATTGTTCACAATAAGGTGGATGCTTCCACCCACTCTAAAGTGAGGTAAGTTTGACAGGGTGAAGGTCTCTGGTACAATTCCCTGGCCTGAGAATGATGCATCACCATGAACCTGAAAATTGACAGACAGAATTAAGTTTAAGAATCAAAGCTTTCCCTTTTCAAAATGTGAATTGCGGCTCTTAATGTGTTTTTCACTTAAAATACAGTAACGTAATAGTAATCAAGTTGCGAGTAGGTGAATCAGTTTCTAAGTAAATGACCTTTCTTGAAATTAACAGATGTCATTCGGCACAAGTTCAATTGCTGGAAATTTACAAAATCAAAAGAAAAAATTCTAATTTACAAAACATTACTGTTGCTAGAGATGTAATGCAAACTAGAAAAACCACTTAAGTCTTGTTCCATGTCTATGACTATTATTAATGACATTTAATTTACAGTACAATTTACCTTTATTAACATAAGTGTGTAGTTTAAGAAATACACATTTACGGCATTAAATAGACGCTGTTATTTACTCATAGAATACATCCTAGCCAGTAGAGTAGGTTAGAGTCCAATATACCAATGAACTAGAATACTGTAGAAATACACGTATCAATTCTGATGCCTAGAAGTACAAAACACATAAGGTCTCTGATAAGTGCAATAAACAATAAGTACTAGAGTTTGTTAGACAACATCACTGTAATAAACAATATCCAGCATTACATTATGTGTAATTTCTGTCATAAATTACAAAATTTATAGCACAACAGATGCAACACACACCTACAAACCCGAACAAGTAGCATGGAAACCTGGTCACCTGTACACAGATGACTTTGTCTCCAGGCCGGGCATGGCTGTCACTGGAATAGTCTCCATCCCTTTTCACCTGTTGCCGCCCACGTGTCTTGCCCTGCGCCACAGGGTTGATGGCCTCCAGGTGGGAGGGGTTAGGCAGCATGGTGACATGAAGTGGGTGCCCAACTCCCATGTCCAGCTCCACAGATGAAGTCAGGTGTGAGAGCACGTCCCCGATGGAGGACGACTCCCCCGGGAACTCGCTCAGGCCCCTCATCTTACGAAACATTAACTGGAGCAAAGCACAGAGGGAAGCAAAGCAGAACTGATGCAAGTGGTTCACAGCAGCAGTGGCAGAAGGAGAGGTCTGGGCACCAGTTACTGCAAAATGACTTCATGATAAATAACAGGGACACAGCCAAGCCTTGTACATTTACAATGCACTTTCTTCTATGCTCTAATAAATCTGCTGGTCATCCTGCATAACTAATCGTCTTTAGTAGAAGCTGATGGAAGATTAGCTATAAACCATGCATGAAAAAAAGGATTTTCTGCAGTGTGATAAGTGTGTGGAAAAGAATAACCAAAAAATTGTTACAGCAGCAAAAGTCAGTGGTAATTTTCATCATAGTCACAGTACGTCTCTGTTCTCAGCTGCAGCAGATTTGTGCCCGTTATGCAGTTACTGCTGACTGTTTACAGCAAAGTGAGCTTGTCTCTTTCTTCCCTTCTTCAAAATGATCAAAATGGCTGACTTTGCTGTGGTCAATACTGTTCCACAGTTCTTTGGAATTCAGACCATTTGACAGGCATCAAAGGGAGAAACTTTGGCATTTCAGTGGGTTTGCAGACTTGACATATGCAGCTTTGAAAAAGTACTTGGATCCCATTCCATTTTCTGTACATGGAATCTCTAAGTTGTTTTACAATATCTTATTTTATTTGTGAACTGTACACACAGCTAAACATAGCCTCTGGTATAAGGAGCATGCAATTAAAAAAAAAAAAGCCTCACCGAAATAAAACAAACATCATACTTCAAATATTATCCACAATCAACTAAGGGACCCCTGGTGGCAACTGTAGGCAATAAAGTGCTCTGAACGTAATGAAGTAATATTTACCCATATACAGAATTCTTTATAAAATTCCTAGACTGTAAGACAACAATGCCTTCAAAATCTTTCTGCATGTGAGTTGCCTAGAATATCTTTTTTGTCTAAATATATTTTCCTGCTATAAGTCTTCACAGATTCATTTAGAACTATTGATCCATTAATTCTCAAAAACACGTACCTAACATTGTGTTAATTTTTTTGCGCACTGCTGTATATTTTGGCCCCATTATCTTCTGTTATGAGACTGCATTATACTTTTCTTTGCAATACATCTTCAGTAATTGGAAATGCCAATCTGGATCTCAGTACAGGTGACAAACTTTAATGTGTCCTAATGTGGTAAGATTACTCAGATGCCACTGAAAAGGCATAATAACCTTGGTCACAGTCATCAAGGCTTTGAAAACTGTTTAGATTCAATATTAAGATATTCCAAATATGGAATCTGGGATTTGGAAGTCCTTGGAGCTCATTTAGGGGTTTTAGCAAAGGAAAGCAGTTATTGGATAAAACAAATACAAACCTTTTCAGTTCTATGCAAAGGTTTAGACACCCTTGGCCAAATGGCATGTTTTCTTATTCTTCTTTTAGAGAAGATGTAAGAACAGCCTGTAGCTAGTCACAAATATAAAACAAGATTTTTTGCAAAACCTAATGCACACAGTTACCCTGTCTTTCTGAGCAAAAAAAATTTTTTTAATCTAAATCATCAATGTGAAGCAAAAGTTTGGACATCTTAGAGTCCTTAGTAACACCTCCTCTGGCAGGGATCACAGCTTTAAAATGCTTTTGTGTCAGCCAAGTCTTTCAGTTCTTTGGAACTTTTCACATTCATCTTTGCAGCCTCCATTTCTAAGATATTCTAGGACTGTCTTGCATGCACAGCATGTTTTAAGATCCATCCACAGCGATGATGTTTGAGTCAGGCGGACTGTGAGGGCCATTCCAAAAGCTTTGGGTAGTCCAAGGTTAAATTTAGGTACGTTTTAGATCAATATTCTCTTGTACAAGTCATCCTGTTTTAAGCTTCAGTCTTCCCTCCACCAGTGCAATATTGCCAGTATGATTGACAGTAACACGACCCCAAAGCATGACAGATCCAACCCCATGCTTTACAGTTGGAAAGGTGTTCTTTTATGAAATGCACTTCTTTTTTCTTCAAACATACCTTTGATAACTATATTCAAAGAGTTCTATTTTGGCTTCATCAGATCACAATGTGTGTTTCCAAAACTCAACTGGCATGTCTATATATGGCGTAGTGTACGTCAAACCTCGAGTTATGCAACAAGGTCACAATCAAGGTTTCATCCTTATGACTCTTAAAGATTATGTAAGTGAAGCACAGCTGCACAGTGAAATAGTGCTCCTCCACTCCTGACTCAGCTAAACCTTTCTGCAAGTTATTGTCCATCATAAGGGGATTTTGACTGGCCTTTCTTACCAGCCTACAAGCTGTCCTCTCAGAGTTTTTATGGTCTTCCAGATATCATCTTGACCTCCAAAGAAGCCCTGATCAGCCATGTCTTAATAATATTCCTGTAGATACTGCATGTTTAGGACACTTGGCTACCTTCTTATAAGCTTCCCCTGCCTTGTGGGCACTGATTATTTTCATATCTTCCGACAGTTGTCTAGAGGACCCTGTTAGTACAAAGTCTGAAGAGTCAGAAAATTTATTTTGCATCCTGTTAGCACTGTGTGCCAGTCAGAGAGTAACCATGGCCACAACCAATAATTCTACCTTTTACTCACCTCAGGTGGGAAACACAGAAGTCCAGTGAGCAGGTTGAGTCTCCCACGGTGAGGCATTCCCATAACCACGTCTGTCACACCGTCACTCGCCACTGAACGAAACAGCTCAAAGAAAAATCCCATCATGCTCTCTGCCCCTTCACCTCCATAGCGCTTCACAGTGGCAAATTTGGTGCCTAGGAAGTGGTCAAACTCCTGTAACAATCCACAGAGAGAAAAGGTGAAAATCTTTTATATGATATGCTTATTTTGACAGATTACATCTTGTATATTTGATAAAGCAAACAAAGGTGCCAATGGTATCAAATCCAAGCACCTCTTCTTGTCTCTTCCTTAGAGAAAAAAACAAAACAACAACACTATAGCAATCATCATCTTACTCCAAATCTTCCTTTAAAAAAAAGCTGTCCTCATGGTATAATATGTTACATTTTTATAGCAATGCAACACATTCCCAGTATGTCCCAAATGCCAAATAACCTTTATCACATTTATACAGCTAATTCAACTTAATAGCAGAATGTGTGCTCTGCTCCTGCTGAAATTTGTACCTGCGATTCAAGCATGAGTTTGGCCAGCTGTCTCCTGTCCTTGCTGGAGAATGTCTCCTTCTTCAGCTCCTCAAAGCGGTCTGCAAACCACACTCTCTCTTGCAGACTCTGCAGGTGGCTGGTCTCCACAGAGATTGTCCCACAGTAAGTGCTCTCCAGGTACGCTACTACTTCCTCTGGGCTGGCTTCTGCTTTCCCAAAGTGCCTCAAAGCTGACAATGTACCAGAGATACATGGAGCAGAAGTGGAATGTAAAGCTAAGCCTGTAGATGTTGGCAATGAGACTGATCTTAGATAGAACATACTGAAAAAACCTACCAGAGGTATTCAGGAGTCCTTGCAGTGTGCCATTCAGCAGGGTGATTTCTGGTACCTTCTCCATAACAGGCGTGTAGGGGAGTAACGGGTTAATTTTAGCAGCCTTGTGTCCATGTGTGCGATAGGCCTCCGCCAGTCGAGCCAGTCCATGGTCTATTCACATAGTAAGCAAATTCAGAACCTACGTCAAGGAGCATACTAAAATACTACCACTCCCTAAATATTTGTGATTTGAAGAACCATGTTCTATACTATAATCGACACAGCTAGCCATCTGATGTAAACTAACTAGGTTAGCTCACATTTTAAGATAGCTAAGCGAAGCTAGCTAAGTTAGTTTAATGCCAGTTAATAAATATCACATTAGCCACTGACCTTGATTCAGTAAGGAGATATTCTGTAGCGAAAGCTCTGTGTCGCCGTCCAAAGTTCCTCGCCGCGGTCTGTATCCATAAACGCCTCTTTCTGTGTGATACAAGGTTATTAACGGTCTTCGCGAAGCTATTAACATGCATCTATTAAGTTTATGTAAATTCTTGAGCATGACGCCCGACGACATACTTATACATAAAGCTAGGTAAGCTATATCCTTAAAAAGAACAATAGACTTAATTTAACACTACAAACATTATAGCAAAGAGCTATAAGGAGTTATGGGAGGGACATTTTCCACAATGGCTATTGGCCGGAGCGGAGGGTTAGAGTGAAAATAGCTGCGCAGAGATCCATTGGCTGGGTAAAACCTGTTAACTGAATGACGCGAAAGTTACTTACTTATTCGCAGCTTCCAGTTCGTTTCGTTAGTTATTCGGCCGCTGAGGTTGGTTTCCTATTCATAAAGGGAGTGTTTAGCCAGGCCCAAGATCATTTTACACCTCGAATCTAATTGGCACCACACAGGCACCTTGTTTCCATGGGGGAAATTTGTGATTTATGTCGGGATAGACAAATAACAAAACCATCATATAAAACATGTCCCGCCCTGTAAGAAATACCTGGTTTAAGGCTAGACCAAGATCATTTTATCCCTCAAAACTAACTGGAAACACGGCACTTGGAGCAGTGGCGCGCATATGCAAATGAATCAAAGAGGACATTTAAACAGACACAGAAAACATTAATTTCAGGTCAGGAACACCTGTTTTTAGTGTGTTCATTTTAAGTAATTAAATTGTATTAAAGCCACTGTCATCTTTGTGTCAAATGTTTTAAAATTAAGATTTACCTTACAATAAGTGTGTACTTATGTAGCTATATGTATTGTTTTAGAATAAATATATTATAAAGAGTAAAATCACCACAAACTGATTTTTACACAGCTATAGCTACCCTGTAAAATGTCCTACACTTAGATTTCACAGTTAGATTTGAGGTGTAAAACACAGGGTTACTGAAAGGGTTAACTCTTCACTCTAACTCCTTATTTTCCTGGCCCAAGGTCATTAAAGCCCTCAAAAATTATCTGGAATTTCATCTTTTCATTTGGTGTTGTTCTCTATTACTCAATGTGCCATGTTGCCAGTTAGATTTGAGGTATAAAACGAGCTTGTTCTAGCCAGGTTTTTCTTACAGGGAAAGACTTATTCCATATGATGTACTTGTTGTTTGTCTGGCCTGATATAAATGTAGGCCATCAGTATGCTTTTGAACTTGCCCCTTTGAGTCAATTTACATGTGCATACCATTGCTCAATGTGCCATGTTGCCAGTTAGATTTGAGGTGTAAAACAATCAAGGGCCTGGCTAAAACCAACATTTTCTTACACGGTGAGAACACTTGACTTTGCTTAACTCCTTATTTATCTGGCCCAAATTCATTAAAACACTCAAAGCTGATCTGGAATTTCATCTTTTTCATTTGCCATTGTGCCGTATTTGTCAGTTCGATTTGAGGTATAACATGATCTTGGGCCAGGCTAAAATCAGGTTTTTCTCACAATGTATTAAGCCTTCATTATCGGGAATGCCCCAGTATGTCTCTGAAATTTCCCCTTTCTTTTACCTGTGTGCACAACGTGTAATGCTGCTAGTATTGTGATGTATTGTTTCACCATGGGCCTTACTAAAATTAAATTCTCCTCACACAGAGACTTGTTCTCTGAATATTTCTTCTTCCGATCAATGTATGTACTATCACCAGTGGCATAGGTTTCATTTCAACTTTGGGAGAACACTGTTCACATCACCCAACCTAACACTTTATATGCGTAGTGTGAGCACGAATTATTGAAGGGGAGACACAATTTTTTTTACAGATTCGTCTGTCTGTAAAACGTAAAGTGCGCAGCAAAAATGTATCGTGAACACTCCCTTTATGAATAAGCAACCAACTTCAGCTGCCGATTAAAAAGCTACGAATAAGAAACCAAACGAACTGGAAGCTGCGAATAAGCCACTTCAGCGTCTTTGAACGGAAACACATTACATAATCTTGTCATGATATAAGAACCTGTAAGTATGCATTGTTTTAGCTTTAACATAGGGCGTGGAAATCTGAGTAATGCTACTCTGAGTTGATGCTACTCTGGCCTAAATTATGCCTTCTAGTAGCCTATCGCACTACATTTCTATTCACAAATTCCCATTTTATGCAAAAATAAAAGCAAGGCAACTCCAGAGCATGGACAGACCCAGCGATTCAAAAGATGATTGAAGTTCGCTGTCATCTATTGACACATTCAAAATATATTCCTTAAATAACAGCACACTGTTAATTGTTTTCCTCTTGAATAACTTCTGAATTATCTCGTGGTATGTTTAGTATTTATATGAGGCATTAAATCAAATGTATTATGGCAGAAAGGGTTTGGGACCTGCGTTGGAAAACCTACAACAATTTCACTGCAGCATATAGTCCTGTGCAGTATTAGCTAGCTAATAATTTTGGCAAGTACTCGAGACCCCTATGGGTACAAAATATTTTCATGTAATTTAATTCATTTAATACATTATGTTATATTGCCGGGTGAGCGCATGTGTTTTGGGTAGCCGTCGTGGGTTTGCTTACATCACGATAAAGCTCTTCTAATGCTCTGTGGAAAGGGTATTCTATTAGGGCACAATGGGTTTGTCTCATGTGATAATATTCTGTCATCTTGACATGCTGTGTACTATAAGATCGTATGATAATGATTAAAAAAAACCCCTCTCTCCTAGACACACACGCGGGGAAGTCAAGCAAAGCTGCGCGTAAGCACAACTACACCTGGCGTTCATACAAATAGGACGCATACTCCGAGCTTCAGCGAACTACAGATGTATGGATCGCTTTGAGATTGGCTACTGCTGTTCACATGCTGGAGAGAACGTTTACTAGGAACGTGAGATTGTATTGTATTCTGTGAATGAACGGCCTTCTCTGTGCTTGCTACGTCTATTTATAATTTTGTCCAACATATCACCATTGAGCTACTATCATCTTAGGCGATATGCTTCTATGTAATCTCGACTCAAACCATCATTAAACCGCTAACGTCATCTTCAGTGCTTGACTGGCTGCAGAAAACTAAAGAACATCAATCCGTCAGTTGTGAATGCCTAAAAGAACTATAGTAGCTCAGTCATCCAGCGCATAAATAAGCAATCAACATCCAGCACAAGAATCGATGCCGAGGGTGGTTCTATTGCTACTCCTCAAAAGAGGCGTTTAAACCAGGAGACATCTGGTTTTGGAGGTGGGCTGTAATACAATAAGAAGCGCGCGCTGGAGTTATGAAGGCTAAACGGGTAATTGGCGCTGTTCGTCCAGCACCACCGCCACAGTCACCTTGCACTGAATGACACCAAGATAGACGGGGCGTCAGACTTCTTGACTCATTTCCAGTGGAACCTTAATATGCTTTTAGTGTGAGTTCAATCGTTCTGATGTAATTCTGTTGTCCTTTTTTTGTGGATCGACGGGGAGAGAGTGAGGATTACGCGTTTAAATTGCACGCAGGACGCGAACACGACCGGCACCAGCAGTAGATTCTTGTACTTTTTATACAACAAAATAAATGTGTATTTTCCACTAATTCATTTTGTGAACTTTTTATTCCATCGATTTTGTTTAACCCATGAATCCATGCGTGACACTCGTATCAACAGTGTTGCTTGTAGCTTTTCGAACCCGTAGTGATGCCCGGAGCCGGTAGAAGATATGCCTAGGGCGACGCGATGGGCCAAGGCGACGAGAAGGATCGCATAGTGATCAACGTAGGAGGGATAAAGCATCAGACCTACCGCGGTACTCTGCGCACCTTGCCTGGCACTCGGCTTGCCTGGCTTGCCGAGCCTGATGCCCCGAACAACTTCGACTATGATGCCAAGATCGGGGAGTTCTTCTTCGATCGCCACCCGGGCGTCTTTGCACACATCCTCAATTACTACCGGACGGGAAAACTGCACTGTCCAGCGGATGTGTGCGGGCCATTATACGAGGAGGAACTAGCGTTCTGGGGCATTGATGAGACTGACGTAGAACCATGTTGTTGGATGACATACCGACAACATCGGGAAGCCGAAGAGGCTCTAGTTAGCTTCGGAGGGGGAGCTCTTGATATTGGTCATGAGGAACCAGAGGCCGACGGTATTACAGAAGCGGCAGAAGGGGATGAGGGGGTTGAAATGACTCGGAGACTGGCGCAAGGGGACTCGCCCGATAACAGATCCGGGCGCTGGAACCGCTGGCAGAAGAAGATATGGGCGCTCTTTGAGGATCCGTATTCCTCGAAATACGCGCGGGTGAGTGAGAATAAAGTTCATTAATACGCGATAGACCCTGGCTATAAATGCTCAATGAATGGGAACATTTGATTGCTAATGAGTATGTAACACAAATAACATTTAATCGTTCTATGCCTTTGACTCATATCAAAAACGCGAAATGTCTCTCTGTCCCTCATCGCAAGATAAATAAAGGTGTCACACAGACAATACCAAGAGCTCTCAAATCAGTAATGAATGATCCATCGCCTATTACAAGTTTAATGGCTGCAATTAGGTATCATAGTGTTAACTCACAGGTGAAGGTCAACACTGTTCTTGTTAATGAATAGTCCTTACTGCTTCTCCTGTTCATTTTTGCTTTGTGTCACGCCTGACCCCACGAATGAATGAACACTCTTTAATATTGGAATTTTTTGTAGTTATAAGATAGCACAAGGTGGAAATCCAGTGCTATAAGTAACCTTTTGGGAATAGTCTGTAATTTTCTCATGGAACACACGGCTACTGATCATATATCATTCACTTTGATGTGCTACAAACAGTAACCTCAACCCCTGGAGAATCACACACTCATCAAAAGCCATGGGTGTCCAAGTCTCTTTTTAGGCTGTTTTAACTGTAATGTCCATGCCTGAAAACTTCTCTTACTGATATTACAACATTAGTCTCACCATGGGTCTGAATGTATTTTCAGCATTTACAAATGTTTTGGCAGTCAAGTTAAAGTGGCTCAGTTCTCTGATGAAACGTGCTGGCACAGAGGTTACACAGGATGGCAGACCTCCAAGCTCCCGGCATGCTGCCTGTTGGAAACAACTGAATGTAGTCTACTGGAGAAACGGATGGTGTGAGGGAATAATGAGGCTATGTCAGAGAGACAGAACATAATGTGGAGACAGAGAGAGACAGGGAGAAACAGAGAGAGAAGGAGAGGGAGAGTAGAGATGTGTACAGGTTTTACACAGAAATAGCATTGGCCCAGACTACTTGCATTGGCTTCAGAATGATTGTGATGATGCTGAGCTCTGGTTGGAGATGCTGGATTCATTTGCCTGTCTGGGGTATTCCTGCTCTACTGCTGATAGTCAGACAGGATTAATTTGGCTGTCTGGGATAGTCCTGCTCTGCTGCTGAGAGTCAGACTGGCTTGTGACTCTGCTGTGGCTGGGACCTGCTCAATTTCCTTATAACATTGCACTGCCTAACTGCCTCATCAAAAACAACCAGTAGCAAGCTAATGAAGTCATCGTATGTTCCTACAAATAGGTAAAGCCCGTATTTCTAAATGTTTGGAACTGATGTGTTTGTAATCACTATGCCCCTCTTTTATATGTTCATGTTATTAACATATAAAATGCACAGATTTCATTAAGAGTAGGCCTGCACTTTATGTAAAGTGAGGAGCCTTATGGTTATCATGGAGTCAGGAATGTGGGGAATATTGTGCTTCGTCTTAAATAAAATATGTATTCAGAAGACAGAGTATTTTTTAAAACTGAGACTTTTCTAGATGCAATGCCTCACCCCTCAGTGCTGAATGTGTTAGAAGCCATGTGCAATAAATGGCTGCAATTAAACTGGATTGGATGCAAAATATATGGATAATCTAATGTCTATAGTTTGTTGGTGCAGATTCTGTATTATTGTTCTAAGGCTTTTCTCACTCTGAAAGAACGGGGCTTAATGTGTTTTCCCAAGACAATTTAATTGTGTGGAGCTATTTTTGGTCTCCCTCCATCAGACTGTACATCTTAATTACATTACAACTTGACAACTCAATTACTCGCTGCAATCACATTTACAGCATTTGGCAGATGTTCTTATCCAGAGCAACTTACATATTTATCAGGGCAACAGTATATTTGCTCCCTGGGATTCAAACCCATGACCTTGGTGCTACTAGCACCATGCTCTACCTGGCAGTACCACATTTTATCACTTTTTTACTCTCAATGTATCTGTGAAGCAAAACATGAATTTGTAGTGAGTAGCAAGGCTTCACCTATGAGTGGTGTGTTCCATCAAGCCTATTCCTGCAGATTTAGCGCCATCATTATCCAGTCTGTTATCACAAACATAAAACACATTATATCTGACAACCTGATTGCACCACAAAGCATTCCTTAGTAGTACTGGCTGTACATTTAAAGTGCATTACAAAGTACTCTACAACTACTGTGCTCATGGATGATGCCAAAGGGTAAACGGAGGGATTCACAGTAAGACGTAGTGCTCAAATGATGACAAAACAGCAGAGGTTCAGTGAAAAATGCTAAGCTCTTATATATGGAGAATGACAGCTTAGCTGCATATTGTTTGAAAGTAATACGAAAGATGAGATGATTTCAGACATTTGTCATGGTTCTTATGTATGTTTTTCTATGGTGTGAGGTATACTTGCCTTAGGTTGTTTTAAACTCGAACATTTTGTACCGATATCCTAATGTACTATATTAGTACACTGTGTGCACAATTATCAGGCAAGCTGTATTTCAGGATTTATTTTATTATTGAACAACTACAGTGCTCTTGGTCAGTCCAAAATGTTAAACCTTAAACCTGAATGTTTAAGAAAATAATTGAGGTTTTGGCTTTCTTGGGACAATATCTGTGCATAATTATTGGGCAACTATTAGTGTGCAGAATTATGCAACTAAGTGAAAATTCCCATCTCACTTGTTTATTTTCATCTGTTAAAGTGAGAATAACAAAATTTACAAATAAACACTTCTGACCAAAAAGTGATCAATATAGCCACCCTTCTTTTTAAAAACAGTCTGTCTTAATCTTCTGACGATGAACTTTTTGTGCAGCAGCAACCACAGCCTCCCAGACACTGTTCAGAGATCTGTACTGTTTTCCTTCACTTTAAATCTCCCCTTTAACAAGGGCCCATAAGTTCTCAATAGGGTTTAGGTCAAGTGAGGAAGGGGGCCCATGTCATTATTCTTTTATCTTTAAGGCCTTTACTGGCTAGCCACACAGTGGAGTACTTCGGTGCATGCGATGGAGCATTGATCTGCATAAAAATCATGCAGACTTTTTCCTGTACCACTGCTTGAAGAAAGTGTCTTTTAAAAACTCACAGTAGGTTTGGGAGTTGCTTTTGAGTCAATCTTCAACCCAAAAAAGGTGCAACTAGCTCATCTTTAATAATACCAGCCCATAGCAGTACCCCACCTCCACCTTGCTGGTGTCGGAGTCAAATTGGAGCTCTGTGCCCGATACTGATCCAGCCACAGGCCCATCCATTTGGTCCGTAAAGAGTCACTCTCATCTCATCAGTCCAGAAAACCTCTGAAAAATCTGTCTTCAGATATTTCTTGGCCCAGTCTTGACATTTCACCTTATGTCTTTTTCAGTGGTTGTCGGGTTTCAACCTTCCTTAGCCATGTCCCTGAGTACTGAACACCATGTATGTCTGGGCACTATAGGTAGGTTGCAGTTCTGGAATATGACAACACTGGTGGATAATGTGTTCCTGGTTGCTTCACATTTGATTCTTCTCAAATCTTTGGCAGTTAATTTGCATCTTTTTTTCTCATCACATTTCTTGTGACCCTGTTGACTATTTGCAACTAAAAGATTAATGGTTCTGTGATCACACCCCAAAATCTTAGCAATTTTAAGAGTGCTGCATCTCTCTGAAAGACCTTACAATTTTTAACTTTTCAGAGTCAGTTAAATCTCTTTTTTGGCCCATTTTGCCTGAGGTAAATAAGCTGCCTAATATTTATGTACACCTTGATTTAGGGTGGTAATCTCCTTAGGTCACACCCCCCCTCATTACACAAATACACATCACCTGATATGCTTAAATCCTATAAGCATTCAAGTTTATATAGCTTGGAGTTGGAAAATATGCATAATAATTATGATATGGTCAAAATACTCTCTTGCCTAATAATTGTGCACACAGTATATTGTTTTTGATCAGATAGGCAAACTGTGATTTGAGTGAAGAGGCCTTCACTTGTGCATCTGGTCAGGCTATGCATATAGAGACCAGATGGTCGGATATGTGTGTGTAGTTGATTGAATGTGGGCCTAAGAGTTGGCTTGCCCAGACTTGTCTTTTCAGTAATTATCCTCCCACTTGTCACTCATTAGCTTGCCTGGTAGGAGAGCATGTCTGTGTGTATGGGCTTAGTGAGAGGTCAGGAGCATAAACAGATGCATAAGACCAGCAAATACTTTTCTGCTAGCCACTGGCTTCAAAATTCTCCAGAATAAGAAAGAGAAAGACAGACATATACAGACACAAACACTCACGATCGCGCGCGCACACACACACACACACACACACACACACACACACACACACACACACGCACATACACATGCATATGCACATGCACATGGATAAGTAATGTTCAGAGACAGAGATAATTTAATTTATCAGTGTTTCAGCCTACAATATTGCTAAAGCTCCAAAATCACAATATTTATATTCATTATAGGCATTTAGGATCTATGATATGCCTTAACTTGTCATCACCTTTAATGCCACAGTGCAATACAGCACATTACAGCACATTATGGCCACACCTGCTGAGGTCATTATCCTGGGACATCAGGGCAAAGAGCATATAGTTCTCAGACAGAATGCCATAAGACGTGGATCATCTAATGTTTTTTTTTTGTCTCACACTGTAATTAATTAGATAGGTAGGATTAGAAAAGGTGAAATGACTTTATGAATATATACCCAGATGTAATTACCTTCAGTGTTGATCTACAGCATAATGAACAGATTAAGACCAATACAGATGTCAGAGCATGCATGGCCCAAAAAAAGGTTAAAATTGACACTAATGCACAGGGAGTCTGAAAACCTCTGATATCAAGTAATGAGACTGGATATCACTTCAGCGTTCTTTAGAGTACATTTTCTATACTCTGCATTCCTTCAAGGCCATTCTTCAGCAGAGGGCTCCTCTGCCTCTTTCTTTACAAGAATCTCATCCGCTCACTGTCCCACTTGGGTTTATGCCTTTCTCATTCCCCCTTGCACATCCTCCAACCCCTCCCACAAGTCATCCCTTCTATCCTTTTAAACTCTAATGTCCTTCTGTCTAGTTGTTCCATTCTACTGCTTTCTCTTCCAGTGAGATGACACAGGGCTGACCTTACCCAGCTGCAAAGTCCAGCCTCAGACCAAACACAGGCTTACTGCTGGGTACAAAGCAGAGAGGTGATCTAATGACTAATGAAAAGTGCCTATTAGTGTGTTTGTGTGGGTGGGTGGGTGTGCATGTGCGTGTGTGTGTGCGTGTGTGCGCTCATTGCCTCAAACAAAACATTCTTGCTTCCCACAAATGGCCATCAAACTCTGTCTATTTGACTAAGTACTGGCTGACCTAGATACAAACTGCCTGTGGCGAGAGACATTGTGAGATGCAGTGTGCTATAGAAAGAAATGAAAACTGATCAGTGGATGACTTTCAGAAGAATGGCTAGATAAGTGCTTGCATGGCAAAGCAGTCAAAATATAATTATTTAATAGTTTACATCTCCCAATCTGTTGCTACTTAGAACCAAATAAAAATGGACTCATCATACAGCCCAACCTCCATGAGCCTAACAAACAAATAAACAAATAAATAAAGAAAACTCTGAAATGAAAATGCTTGATGGAGCATTATCTATTTTTTGTTCAAGGGTTTTAGGTATAATTGCAGATTTCAACATTTTGTTTTCAGGAGTTGCAAACTACCTTGCCACTGGCAAATGATCCAGCAACTTGTCCTCTCCAGAAAACCAATCCCCTCACACTTGTTCACCTCTCATGTTTTAGTGGAGGAGGGATCAAATCCTCAAAGGGTCCACTGTCCATCCTCCTGAACCAGCACACAGCCAGCCCACGGTGACCGACCTTGCAGGGACAGTGCACGGTTCCCTGGTGAGGGGGTTGTAGTTAAATTTAGCCCAGGGAGGTGGAGGGGATTTGAGGTGGCGCCACTCTGCCATCCTCCGCTGTCCTTGGGCTCAAGCGGTGACCTTGAGCTTCAGCGGCAGTGGAGGTAGAGGAAGAGGGGCTTAAGTGACACGCTCTATTTGACACGGCAGGATCCTGTGGCACACAGAGACTGAAGTAGCAACACTATACTGCCCCAGATCCTTTAAGCTCTGCTGAAACAGCCATTTATGGGCAACTAGTATTGCTGTGATGGTGCATATGACCTCTTGCTCTGTTGTCTGTCCATCTGAGAGAAAGTGTACTTAGAGGGAACATGCACATTTAACACTGATGTTAGCACAGTTTTCAGTGATGACTTGTTTTGAGGATTGGATAATACAGATATGGTAATATTCAGAACTACTTACCTACCCCAGATAATTTTTCTTGCTCTGTGTTTTTCTTCTCTTTTTTAACACAGTGGATAGCATTTGCGTCTCTGTTCTTCATCCTGGTGTCCATCACAACTTTCTGTCTGGAGACTCATGAGGCCTTCAACCCCATAATCAACCGCACAGAGATTGAAGTGGTGGACAATGTGACCGTGGAGCACATTTACCCTGAGACAGAGACCATGGTGCAGCTCATGTACATCGAGGGCATCTGTGTCATATGGTTCACCTTTGAGTTCCTCATACGAGTCACATTCTGTCCTGACAAACTCAAATTCATAAAAAATGCCCTCAACATCATTGACTTTGTGGCCATCCTACCCTTCTACCTGGAAGTGGGACTGAGTGGCCTCTCCTCCAAGGCAGCAAAAGACGTGCTGGGCTTCCTGCGCGTGGTGCGCTTTGTCCGGATTCTGCGCATCTTCAAGTTGACACGCCACTTTGTGGGTCTGCGGGTGCTTGGGCACACGCTCCGTGCCAGCACCAATGAGTTCATCCTCCTCATCATCTTCCTCGCACTCGGGGTCCTCATCTTTGCCACCATGATTTACTATGCCGAACGTATTGGAGCCAACCCCAATGATCCTCGCGCTAGTGAACACACACATTTTAAGAACATCCCTATTGGCTTCTGGTGGGCTGTGGTTACGATGACAACACTTGGATATGGTGACATGTATCCTCAGACGACCTCAGGCATGTTGGTGGGTGCTCTTTGCGCTCTGGCTGGTGTATTGACCATCGCCATGCCTGTGCCTGTCATTGTCAACAACTTTGGCATGTATTACTCCCTGGCAATGGCAAAACAAAAACTACCAAAGAAAAAGAGCAAGCACATCCCTCGGGCACCCCAGCTGGGATCCCCCAACTACTGTAAGTCGGCCATTAATTCTCCAAGACCCAGTACACGCAGTGATTCCTGCCCGCTGGCCCAGGAAGAAGTCTCTGAGATTAGATATCAAGGTAGGATATCTAAACACCCAGTTCTTTATAGAATGTAGTTTGTTTTGTAAGCAGTCAGGGCTGGTCATTGCAATGTAATAAATAGGCAATCTACTGCAAGCTCTGATATGCATGCATGACTGCCCACACTATGTCATTGCTCTAAATCATTTAATTAGCATTGATTTCATGATAAAGAAATATAACATAGACAACAAACACTATACTAAACTTTTGAAAACACTGTATATTTAAATTTTATGAGGGTTTTGTTTGCTTGTTTTTGGTTTGTCTTTTGTTTTTTCTGTTTATTCTGTTACAATGGCCAGGGAAGTGGCCACATCAACCTGATTGGAGCAACAAGCAGGAGCTCAAAAACACAACCAGAGACCAGTATGGGTGAAAAGGAAGAGCTTTATTGGTGCATTGCATGTTTACACTCTCTGCTGACAGGCCTGCAGCTTTGTTCTCTTGCACTGGTTACATAGAAAGCCTGGTTTAAAGAGTTGAGACCCTGAATATAACCACATGCATATGCTTTATACCACATGCATATGCTTTAACCACATGCATATGCTTTATACCTAATACTTATAAAAGCTTTTAACTGAATGAGAGTGTGCCACCAGCTTTGCCTACAGGCATCAGTTCTTAGAATTTAAGCTTTAGTTCTCCACATATTAACTTTAATTTCAAACTTATTATACCTCATCAATAAAAAAACAAACAAAACAAAACAGAATGACCAAGGATGACTAGCCAGTCACTAGTGTTTGCTCATGGCAGTGAGACAGATTTTGACTGCTATAGATTTGCAACCAAGGCTCTAGATGCAGCAGACTCCATATAAAAATACTATGGTACAATAACCTTTGGATGTTTTGTAAGTTTTCTTAACAACCTGAAGCAAAGACCAAAAGCTAGTTTGGCTTGGGACATAAGCATACGTACAGGTGGTGGTGTTTTTAAAAGTGTAATTTTAGTCCTCTATAGCCATACATTCCCTTCAAATAGTACTGAGATTCTGTATTTCTGACTGATAGTCATTATTTCATTTCAGGTGCAGAGTACAGATCATAATACATATAACATCTTACATCTATACAGACTGCTTTGTATCCAGCATAGCAGATTTGAGGAAAAAATACAATAAGGCATTAAGAATGAATTAAAATAATACACAAATGTATTAAAAATGTAAAGCACACCTAAGACAACAAGAAAGTGTTGGTATGGTAAAGTCAAATAATGTCTTAAAATAAGATACAGTGTTTATTGTATTTCTGCTGATGTTGATTGTAATCTGTAACTGAACTAATGCTGTGAGATTATCTGTCTTTGTTTATGATTGTAGATTTTAAAGTTAATGGAGAGGCATCTAAAGCAGCCTTGGCTAATGAGGACTGTCCCCACATTGACCAGGCAGTGTCACCCGAGGAAGTGTTCAGCCCTGTGGACCGTGAGAGACCCTGCTTCCTGCTCACCTCTGGAGAACGGGGTAATCACATAGGGGCACGAGTCAGGAAGGGTACGTAACCAGCCAGTCATTATTAGCCATTTCCAGATTACTGAGTGCACACAAAGTGCTTACAGTAAAAAGTTAAAGCAACTGTGACAGTCAATTGCCTTTTTGCTGCAGATCGATTGTTGGGTAGTCTCACAATGTGGTCTGACGCCACCCTTCAGATTTTTCCTGAAGGTCTGCAGTGTACGTTGTCAGACTGACACATATGGAAAAGCATGTTCTAGACTTACTTGTATGGAAAACATAAGTTCTCTACTGTGTTTTTAGAAGGTACAATGTCACACATTCAGTGTCACAGACTGCAGTTTTCAATTCTGAACTATGAAACCTCCAGGGTCAATAATTAAACATTTTACATTATTTTAGCCTACCTCAAATCAACATGTAGGACAAAAATAATGAAAAACATTTGTCAGTCAAAATGATGAATTTGCTATCATTAAAGGAAATTAAAGGTGCTTGCTTTAAAAATAGTCATGCATGCAGATTCACTATGGTGGGTGGTACTGGTGATAGTGACGCTCAAAGAGGTCCGGCATGGGATATGAGGCATGTGGTTCCATGACAAGAACTCAGCCAGTCAGAGGCTCTTAGATCTTAGCTTCAGTTTTGACTCGCTGCACCACCAAACTGCCATGAATCCGAAGGCACGATGATAGGATATTACAGTCACGAGTGGGTTATTCCATACCAGATAATCACATAACTCCAAAGGCGTGACCTGAAGTTGACTTCGTCAGCTTCCTGCTGCTTGAGTAGGATGATACCAATTATGTTCCACTCCATTTGATACCAAGGCAAGGTTGTTTTCAGGCACTGCTGTAAACCATATGATGGTGGAAACTTGTTAGGTTATAACTGGAGCAGACAGGATTGTAGGTCAGGCTCAGAACATTCCATCAGAACCCATATAACAGCAGAATAGAATACAGAACCGAACAGCAAGACAGACTGTGAATCTTGCTTATACAGCACAATGGGAATCCATTGGCAAATGTAATTTCAGTTTCAAACAGTAAATGTATACAGAGCGTCTGGGGAAGAACTATTTTCTATGAGAACATTGATCATTTGCAACATGTTTTGTTGAGCTGATGTGTCTGGCTGTGTTCTTTGGTGTCTCTCTACAGCTGTGTTGTGCTGGTTAGCACTGTGATACCACCCCATGCATGCAGTAGACAAAATAATGCATAATGCATAACACGCATGGAGGATGATGCGGTTGACTTGGTGAATGGTCACTGTCAACCGTTTCACCATGAGCATAACTACATGATAGGGTAACACACTAATGCACCCCTAAGTGCCAAAATACATGTGTACTCAGATGCACTCAGATGTCTCAAATGTATACACACCCACACCCCCACACACACACACACACACTTTCACACATTTGGCATTTGAGGCTGCACTGTGGTGTACTGAAAGCCCTTTCTCTCTTCAAATGAAGGTTATGAAAAGCCATGGAGCCATAGCAGCATGTCTGGAGGTGTGGCCTCAGTGTCGGCCCTCCCCTGCAGCCCGCCCTGTCTCATGCAACAGGCCCACTCCCCCATCCCATCCATCCTGTAGCATGGACAACCAAACTAACCAATCAGAGGCCCCGCTCTGCAGTGCTGCGCTGAGACACCTGCCCACACTGTGTACCATTCGTCTCTCATCAGTCTTTCTATGAGCTCTACACTCTCTCTCTGTCTCTCTATGTTTGTCTCTTCCTCTCTGTCTGTCTGTCTGTCAGTCTCTCTATCTCCAATCTTATCCTAATTGTCCTAACTCTGGTTTTCTCCTAGATTTGATTCTGTTCTCTTGCCTGCCTACTCATGTCATGTTGTCATGTTATGTTCCATACTTTTGTCCTGCTTGTTTTCTTGTGCTTCTCCCTTTATCCATTGTTTCTCTTCTTTCGTCTTTCTTCCCATTCATGTATTTTCTTGTCTCCTCTTTTGAAACCCCTACATTATCATGCTCATTTCTCTTTCACCTTTCCCTCTTTCCCCTTCGGTGTTTCTAAAGCTGTGGTTTTCATCAGGTGCTATTGGTCACCTTTTTTAAAAAAAAAAGAAAAAAAAAAGAAAATGGCTGTTTCATATGATTTTACATTCTGAAAGTAATCATGTAATAAAAAATATCTTAAAAGGACACTAACCAATCATAATTCTATGATGCACATGTCACCAACATAAAACTATAACTGAAGGAACCTCATTTGCATTTGCATGCCTTGCATGGGAAACTGAAAAAAAATGTAAGTCTAATGAAAATGATCTTGTTTTACATTCAAACCTTCTTTACAAGTATACAATGCAGTCAAAGTATATCATTAAAGATGATATAAAGTACATGTAGCAGTGAAGACATTTTCTTTGCTGACACTTTTTGCCTTTCCCCAAACCATGACCTTGTGTGTGTTTGAGCACACAACATTTCTAATAGTAGCAGTGGTCAATTCGACCATCCAACTTTTCTTCTGGAAAAAGATTAAAATGCAAATAGTGAAATAATGCACTTTAACTTTGATAATGACCATCTATCTATTATTCTACTTTATTCAGGCTTAGGAAATAAGAGTATTGCTTTTGAGTAAAGTTCAGCATTTATTTTTCATAAATTGTTTCACGCCGTGATAATTGGAGTAACTAACGTATGTTGTTCTCTGTAGCAAATTAATTGTAAGTGTACTACATAAGAATATGTGCAGTTAACAAAAAATATGTATGTACTTTTTGAAGTTACTTGGGGAAAGGTAAATGCATGCACTTTTATGCAAAAAAAAAGAGGTACAGTATGCGAATGACACTGTAAAAAAACACTTGCATGAAATAAATTTTGTATTGAATCTGTGTTCGGACTCTGTTTTTATTTGACAGAACACACCTACACATCAGCCTCATTGCCTGGCAACAAGCCATGTACCTTCTTTACAATGGATTCTCTTTGACCTTTCACTCCTCTTTGCCATTGGATCATTCCATGGTGTTGTTCACCTTTACAATATAATACATACTAGATTCTGAAAAGCTGTATAAGTACTCTCTCACGCAGGATTTCTCGTTGTTCTGGATCCTTGAGAGGTCAGCAAGGTCAAAGAGATAATATATGACCCTCAAGGTGTGTAACCCAAGATAGAAAGCAGGAGCGTTGATGCATTTGCCCTGCTTCATACACTGGCATGACATACGTTTCCTGAGCATGACAGACATAGTACAGGCATTTTTTTTACAGACAGCATGTCCCAATGTGACAGACTTCATTGCCACGAGCCATGTCTTACGTTCATCGCCTATGCAATGTTTTTGGCCAAGCATGGAGAACAGTATGGTAAACCCACAAATTTAAGCTCATTTCCCCTTGTGCCCATCTCCCTGTCCTGCACAGACCTCCCACTGGCTTTGCTTGCATGGTTTAGGGGATGCCCCTCCCCCCTTCTCCTTCATCTGTCCTCACTTTTTTGTTGTTGTTGTTGTGTTTGGTGTATTAATATGATTTTCCTTGTTGTTTGTTGTTGTTGTTTTCTTCTTTGTGTGTTTTTAGAAGCCCAGCGAACGAGCCGAAGCAGACAACCAACAGAGTCAGTGTGTGTTATGAACCATGGTGTGCCAACCACTATGTGTGTCAACCATAAAGCCACATCTCCCACCTGACAGTGCTGTAGCGTGTGTCCATGTGCACATTTGTACTTGTGTAAGTGTGTATGTGTTCATGTTTGTGTGAGGGTGTGTATGTAGTAGATCAGCATTATTTCTAAGTGACAGAAAAATCTCAGCATAGATGTAGCACAGTAGTGCAGAGAAGCTGTTGTTCAGCCATATGTATCTCTGTTCTGTGAGTGATTGTGCTGTCGTACTGTGTGAAGTGGCTATTGTTTTGAGGTGTGTTCCAACGTTGTATATAGTGCTTTGTTTGCTGATGCGATGTGATTTTACTTCATCTTTGTGTTTTTGTCCCTCAAGTGATCAAATATTTGTTTTTGGTGTATGTCCAGTTCAGTGTAAAATGTTGCTCCAGTACTTTTCATATTGAGTGATTATACATATATTCTTCAACATAGTTCATGTATGGGGGAAATCATTATGCAGAGAAACCTTTTTTCCTATCTTTTTTTTTTTTTTTTACTACTGTAGCAAGTATTTAGCAAATGCCTTTTGCACTGTTTGCACCTGTTCACTTTTACATTCCTTTTCACACAGCATAAAATAGTTCAAATCATTTGTAGCTTAAACTTTAGACTGGTAACATTCGTTAGTTTAAGGGGAAATGACAAATGTAGCTTGCATTTCCCTGTGTATAGGTTTGGCTAATACACAAGGACCAAACGTTATAAGTCCTTCAATGTATGAAACAAACAAGCTCTTGGCTTTTAAAAACATTAAAAAAAACAAACAAAAAAAACCATAACACCTCAACAAACATTTGTTGTTTGTAACCTGTAAAAGCAATGAAAATAAGTGTACCTGTATAAGCAGTGAAAATAAGAACCCACATATTTTCTGGATTGTTCAGTCTTTTTGGCAGAAAGTGCCAAACTTTTTTAACAGACAATCCAGTACAATAAAACAGCAAAGTTCCGATTACAGTAGTCTTCTTTATCTATAGCAAACCATGAGCATACAGGGTTCTTAGTGGACAGGTGAATTAAAGAAACGAAACAACAGTGTCTTAGGTTTATTTAAATATGTCTTTTTTTATTGTTGTGAAAATGTACAGTATGCCCATTTGTTTGGGACCAACTTACAACACTGCCAGTCATACACTTGGGACTGTCCGTGTTGGATCATAGACAAATGTGTTTGTTCACGCCATGCCACCAGATCAAAGACTTGAGTCAGTAATAGTATTTAGACGGTTTTAAAGGTTTTAGAACGCAGCTCTATTTCACTGAGAAGTAGAACAACAAGAAATAGCTCACAGGGCAAAAAAACTTGGCCCACTTTAGGCTGATTTAATGTCAGTTGCTGATATAATGTACTGTAACATGAAATCAACCACATTACCATTAACACTGGTAAATGATCAATATGTTTTTAAATCAATCCAATACATTTTTAAAACTGAAGAACAGTTGTCTGTCAGGTGGATTCAGCACCGTATCACTGCAGTGGTGCAGAGCCCTTCACTGTCTGTGCTGTTCTGTGAGATGCCCTGTGAACGCTTCAGGCACCGTGCTGTGCATCTTGTGGTTATTTGTTCAAAACAAGATGTTTTCATTAATGGTTTAATTTGTTAAAGCAATTCTGTGTCTTTTTCCTGAGGAAAAAATGATATAAAGCATAAATGATGACAATGGTAAATAAATAAATTGCTAAGCAATTTTGTGCCAATTGTATTTTTCAGATACAAGTGAGTTGGCAATTCAGTGTCATTTTTAAAGGTCTGGGTTTGACTATTAAAGACTACAGTCCAAGAGTGTAATTTAACATGCATTGTAGAATAATATATTATTAGAATAAAATATTCTATATATTTGATAATTTGTACTTTCAAGAATGCAAGTTAAGTAACCTGTCAACTGAATCTCTCCTCCAAGAAACTTTCCAAGCAAAAATACAACACAAAAATCAAGCTTTCAAAATATATGTTGTATACCAGTCTACTGTACATATACATATTAAGTGAATGGTGTGTGCGTATATACATATGCCATAAAGTTAAACACAAAGTTGTAAAACATCAGACAACAAATAATACATATGTCATCAGTTGTAGACCAAGAGATGGCCTCATGATCGTATTCTGAGATGTAGCATTTCCTGACAGATCATATTACCATAGTAAACCACATGTCCTCTACTATGAAAAGTGTGGTTACAGTAAGGGTTGCTGAGTTGACACCTTTGCGAGATCGACAACAGGCAAAGTAATCCAAGGCTTTATGGGAAGACTGAAAGTCATAGTTCCCACAATATTTTAATAATTTGTTTTACTGCTGCCTAGAGAACTACCAGTACATTCAGGTTCATAAATCTTATATCAGATTACTTCTGAAATTTGGTTTAAATATTATTTTCGCGATAGCCTATAGATTAATGCTGAGTGACACCACAATTCATAAAAAAAAGTGAAAAAAAAAAACTTAAAAAGAAAACTTTATGAGCACCTTTAGCTGACAAACCCTTCACTGTTCTTCTGACAACACAGCACCATGGAATGGCCTGCTCCACAGCCAATTAGAAGAGCTTTGAAGCTTTTGAGGGTGGGGATTAGCTGGGGTTGTATAATGTCTCCAAAAGATCCATCTCCACACATTCCATGCTCATTCCAGCCCCAGGAAAAGACCTGATTCCCTAGAAAAAAATCAAATAGTCCTCAACCAAGAGCAAAATAAGTTCAGCCACCCAATTATGAACTTAACACCTTCAATAATATAAAAGGTCTGAGAACATTTTACAGCCTTAAATATTAGTATTGAGCAAGCAATTTTATTAAAACAAAACATATCAACAAGGCTTGATGGCATTCAACCATGCATTCTTAGAATTGGTGCCAATGACGCTTGATTTCATCATGTATTTCATTTTCAGGGTATATAGCATCCTCAATTAATCCATCAATACAGAAAATATGGTTCTAATGACAAGATTTTAGGCCAATTTCTCAAGTTATGTTTTTGAACTAGCAAACCACAGCACCAGAGAATCTATACTAGTCATTTCACACAGTATATTCTAGAAGTTGACTTTGCTCATCAACCTAAATTGGGAAAATACAATGCATTGCCGTATAACCAAAAAACCTACAGACCTGGTATGACCTAACAGGTATGACATAATCCTTTTTTCCCCCCTCAATACACAATTCAACGATAGTGTTTGGCTATTAGTGAACATTACTTGTGATTATGAGATGGCCAATAGACCAAAATGACCACTTTTTATGCAAACCCTACATATGCATTATTTTGCTTATGACAAAATTATTTTTTGACACTGAATCATATATGACTGTTAACAAAGCTTATAGTCACTAAAAAGACAAAGCAACAGTTACCATGCTTCCATCAGTTAGAACACTGAACATCATGATTGTTCAATAAGACATCAAGCAAGTAAAGAATAGATGTTTGGGGTCTTAGAGTATTCAAAGATGTAGATAAATAAATATCACATACATGGCATAAAGGTTTGTATATGTTCATTTTTTGTAATGTATGTAATCCCATATTAGTTTCTTTCCAATAGTATTCAGTTATACTGATTTTTGTGTGCTTACTTAATATGTGATTTGGGGGCGATCATAAGCATAGCATTTTTTAAGGCATTTCTTATGCCGAGTTCACAATACACGGTTTTAGCCCTGATCTTTCGTTCGTCAACATCTTTTGGAAATCGCTCAGTAAAGCCCCAGATTAGAAGCAAATCGTGTTCGCTCGTGTTTCGAAAATCGGCATGCGTGCATTGTTCAGAGACGTCGCCCGAGAGGCTCCGTGTCTCGTGCAAGATTTGGCCAAAATCCTCGCCTGTGGTTTTCTGACGCAACGTATTTCGGAGAACATTCAGACACGTCGGATGTGTATTGCGTTACTCTCTCCACAACGACTTCAAGTTTCCTCATTACGTGACATTAAGTTGTGTAGTGTGAACAGTACAGCGTTCCGACTACTTTGAAAGTACTGTAGTGTGTTTTGCATTTATTCCACTAGCTATGTCATTGTTATTTCTTGCTTAAATACTGCAAACTCCACATTTATCACATTTTACATATTTTCCCATTTTTCCACTGTAACACCCACAATTTAAATATCAAGTGAGGTAATTTCTGTTGATTATTCTTTGAAGTCATTATACTGAGTTCAAATTTTATATCCGTTTACACTCTCCTATATGACAACTATATGACATTTTTTTGAATTAAAGACAACTTTATATAGTCACTTGGCTTTTTTTAAATACATAATTATGCCAATTGGCTCCTGATATGAAGGAGTCAATTAAATATGAATTTACTCCCCTAAATGTACTTATACTATCTTTATTTTTCAATAAATGTTTTTTGAATGTCTTGTCAGGGATGATAATTATACTTTCCTTTTTCAGAAATCAAATTATACCATGTCCACCAAATCCACACAGATCAATGCCAGACGCAAGCCAAGCTCCATCATTTACCAATGATAAAGTCTGAACTTTGATAAACAAAACACAATTTTTAGATGCTAAAAAAAAAACCCCCAAAAACCCCAAAAATCAGTAGAATAAAAGTATTACATTACTGTGAATAGGCCAATTCAACAAACTATAGGAGCTAATTTATAGGAGGTCATTTTCAAGAAGGAAGATCTAAATGGAGGTGTCAGCAAAAAGCTCATCAATCAGATATATCAAAGTTGTCAGCTAACCACAGTCCAACACTTCAATATACGACTAAAAACATTTTATAGTTAAATTTGCACATCACACATCATCTAAAGGTTGTGAATGTATAAAAGCAGCATTCTGGGTTGCAAAGTATCCCTAAATAGCTGTTTATAATCCTCCTGTCATTGCATACATTTACTGACACATTCTAACCAATCAGAATCATCCATCTTTGTGAGTGACCTGTAATGGACTTGGACACTTTAAAGCCACCCAGCTGGTGGGTGTGGTCAAGCATGCACCACTACCGAGACACGTGCCATGGCAACACTGTTACATAATAGTTCCTGTTGCCACAGCAACCAAATGTGAGCTTGCTTTCTCAAGGGAAACTCATTTTCTTAGATTTGTTCCCCCTCTCACTTTACTATTCAGTTCACGCATGCTCCAAGTGATGCAGTCCAATGTGCTACCCATTCCGCCAAAACCTCAGACAGCATCAATTCGTGCTCCCAAAAATCGAATGATACCTAAAAAATGGACAATAATGTTATTTCCTTATAGGATGCAATTATGGTTGGGGGAATAAAAAAATCTCATAGGGAAAGCAGGATACAAGCTGGTTCATTGAATTAAGGGAAACTGTGCTAAAGAAATAGGCTACTGTAGCACAATTCACATTACAATAGAGCAGTACTCAGGCACTGATAAAAAAAAAATTCTGCTGTTCCCATAGCAACAAATCTATGGACCATGGCAACATATAGAGTAGCATACTAATCTACACAGGATGAGCAAGGATAAAGAAATCATTTCTCCTTCAGAAATTCTCCCTGTAACAGCTGAAGAGAAAACTATACCAGACTGTTGCCCCCTATACCTAAAAGGTACATCTACCTTATATGGGAGACATGAGACAGAAATATTTGTGATAGATATTTGCTCCAAACCCTGGTACTATTATTTAGACATGCTGCTGAACTTCAATGAGATAATTAGTGTTGTCTATAGAAAAAATAATGTCACCTTAAAGCTGCAATTAACTGACAATTAAAACTCGTCACTTATTGTTCTATCAAACAGAGAAGTGCTACATTAAACAAAGGTGCTACGTTAAACCCTGTGCCCAAATTCTTGAAAAGATATGAATTCCATTGAACAGTGGAGGAGTGCCAAAATATGTTATAATTAAGTTGAGGAAAAGAGTTAAGCAAACAAGCAAATATTCACTTAACTTATTAGGCCTAATGAATATTTAAAAGGGATAAAGGGAAGGTGACCACAGAGACCATGTATACTACATTCTTAAGCAATGTCTGTCTTGTAAAAATCAACATAATTATTATATTAATTACAATTAATTATATTATGTATACAAAAGGATATCAAATATTCTGTGCCAAGCCATTAGAGTTTCACATAGGGCCCAGCCCACTCAGTTCATAATAGAAAATCCCAAGTTTACAAGCTCTTCACAGGGGCCATCAGGTAGGCACTCCCTTCATCTGTGTTTCGCTGAATTAAGACCACGTCACCTTAACAGCGAGATCTGGCATCCAAGACCCAACCCCATCCAATAAAATTAAACACCATCAGAATCTTACCAAATGATGTAAACATGCTGGGCTTTAAAAAAAACAAAAAAAACAACAACTGTTTTTAGACAAATTCAAGTTAACATCTCTTTGCTAATTGGTCAGTTAGGGGAAATTAAATTATGCACTTGCCAAATTTTGTATCTATTTTTACTTTTAAAATGTGACATATTAGGATTTTAATCACATTTTTTCCTGACGAACTTTGTGTCACCCTGGAGCCTCTAAACTGCCTAAAAGGGTTCTTTTATCTGAATGAAAATGTTGCGCATAACTTGATTCAGAACCTCTTCATGACGATATTAATCCCTTTACATTATTACTTTAGGCTTCAGTTTGTCCCAGTCTATACCAAAATGTATCATGATGTTCTGGGCCAGTCCAGGTATGTTCTGGTCTTCACAAGTTGAGCCAGCCTTTGATGGGTACATTTATGGCATTTAGCTGACACTTTTATCCAAAGCGACTTACAATTATGACTGAGTTTAACTTGAGCGATTGAGGGTTAAGGGCCTTGCCCAGGGGCCCAACAGTGGCAACTTGGCAGAGGTGGGACTTGAACTGGCAACCTTCCAATTACAAGTCAAGGACCTTAAATACTGAGGTACCACAGGGTAGACAAAAAGTGGAAAGGGATCTTCTCCTAGAAAACCAGAAGAGGACATACTCTGCCTGTAGCCTTCAGGTAGCCAAATCCATCTCCAGTGAGCACCAGTGGCTCAGAAGATAGTTGTGGCTGATCAGGCAAAAGGTCTGGCAACCTTTGCACAGGCTGTCAGTGATGTTTTCAGCAATGTCCTTCCCGAGCTGGAAGTCCCTGCTGTGTAGGCAAAGGCGTCGAAAGTGATGGCCTTGTTGCTCCAGGCCATTTATTACCCAGCCCTCATCTTTGCTGCTATAAGAAACAAAAGCATCATCATGGTACATTAACTTGCTATTGTTCCCTATGGCTTCTTCATATCATGCACTAGCCATGTGACAGAGAGGAATGATGTAAGGTGGCCTCTTGCATTGCAACAAGGATGCCAACTAGAAAAGGATCAAGCTATGGAAAGCTGAAGCAAAGAGCACAAACTCTGTCTCAGAAAAGCAATTCTCCTTTCCATAGGCCTGCAGATTCTGAAGTCTGTCGAAGCTGTTGTCTGATGAGCACTGTAATTTATCTAGACTTGAAATCTTGATTTCAACCAGCATTTCTAATTCTCATTCACCCACTTGGACAACTTAGCATTATCTTATTATTATTATTTATATATACATAACTTATTATTATTATTTTATGGGTACAGTTAGGGTAATTAATATTTCATCCCAGTCTATATAGAAAATGAATTATTTTACAGATGTCAGATTTACTATTCAGCATATTTTTGAAAATATATAAGTGCAGGGAGCAGAAAATGAAACTGTCTCAGTTTGGTAGGGGATCGTCACATACATCAGTAGGTATTTTTGAAAGGCTGAAACTGTTAATATGCAGTGCTTTCAACTGGGAAAGGTCATTGAATACCCAGCATGACAAGACAGTCCTGCAACAGTTGCCCATTAACAGATGTAGTATTCTCAGGTTTGAAAGCCCTTGAAAAGCCCCAGGCTGAACTTGAGAACAGCCAAAGACCTGAAGGTACTCCAGTGAAGTGAAGCATGAAAACAATCCAGAAACAAGAGATCTCTTTGGTATTTTTTATGCTGATGCATAGGTCAATATCTATAACTTGACTGCAAAAAGCTGTGACCACCAAACCAATTACAGAGCTCTGCAAATCTGCCAACTTCACATCCTCAGCACATCATGTGAGCACTAGCCATTCTCACACGATGAGGTCATAGAACCCAAGCATTAAGACATACAGCAGAAAATTCATGTCTCCTTCATGTCTTCATGTAAAAAGAAGCACTTTACATCTCATTTTAGTTATGGTTCAGTCTAGTCTGGGTGGTTTGCAAAAGGCTTATGTCAGTGATGATTTTTAGGTAGAGTTAGATGTCTGATAAAGGTGAAAAAACCTTTTCACAACTGTGTCACTTGGCTGTATAAATGATGAACTGCAACCATGTAATGTTTAGTCATGCTGATATGCTAATTTGTGAAACCAAGTAGATAGGCCAGATCATTAATATATAGTACATTTCTAGTTGGTCATCCTTTCATGTTAGATGGACATGGAAGCTGGTGAATTAACAATTCTTCTTGTGTCAGAAAGGCAGTCAGAATTCTAATTTTAAATTTGAGAATTTGCCACAGATCCACTAAAGGATCACCCAGGATTCACCCACATATAAGACGAAATGATAACGTGGCACACATGGCAAAACTACACATACATAGGAGCCTTTAGTGTATATACATAATATATAGATTTATACATAAATACCTTATGTGTGTATTGTTGTATGCTTTTTTATGCTATTGCACTCCTATCCTGTGCCCATATATATATATATATATAAATAAATTAGATATTATTTATTATGCATTGTCCATATTTTCTGTAGAGGCCCATCTCCTACTCATACCCTTAACTGTAAACCTAAAAGCAAAAATAAACAAATAAAAATTCCATCAAATTGGCCTTTCTAAAGAACTGGCCACTTAAATACCTTACACATTTATACCAACCACATATTAAAGAGAAGCTAAACGATTTGTATTATTGAAATGCAAATGTTAGACTCCCCAAGGCTTTCAATCCAGAGATGTGATGAATTCTCCCAGTAAGACATTACTGATATCTCTTAATAGCTTGAGGATTTCAGTCATAAATCCTCCCTTGGTACCACACCCTTCACCACCACAACCCTCTCAATGCTGATGTGAATGTCAGAATGTTTATTTCAGAATGTTTGATCGCTTCATTATTTTACATCACAGCTCAATAGTCAGCAGAAAACCTAGCCTAAACAATTTGGAAAAAATAAGGAATTTTGAAGGATGGTCACTCAAGAACCAGCTGCACCATGAGCACGACAGAGACATGCATATGCACGCACACGCACGCAGGCACGCACACATGCACAATTTTCCAACCTCCCAACAGCATGCATGATGTGAATGTACTCACCCACAATGGCAAGGTTGTGCTCTGATCCACATACAATCTGCATCCATAAAGACATAAATTAGAACATTTGAAAATACAAAAACATCTGCACCCACATTTCTGTTTCCTGAAATGCTAAGTTGTCTGATTTAGGCTTTCCTTGAATAATCGCTGTCTATGCATATCTTTGATTTGGACAGATGTTATGGATCTGTTGTTTTGGATAAACTATTCAAGACCTGTTCTGTCACATGAGCTTCTCTGCATGATCCAGATACTGTATACATTTTAGTGACATCTCATGATGAATCCAAGAGGTTATCAGGCATTCCTGACTGGTTAATTAATATTCCAGGATCAGAACTTGTAAGGGTAAATGGAATGATCACTAAGGGAGAAAGCCACAGCACCTATGCATTGTGTTGATATCAAATGAAAAGAGAGAAAACCAGAAGCTCAAGCACAAAGTAAGTGTTCTTTAACAGAAGTCTGCATGATGCCCAGAGAGGTGGTGCCATTCTCCTTTTCAGGTATATGGTCCTCACTGTTGTTAGAGGAAACAGGCACAATTGGTCAGCAGAGGGTTTCAGATTCTCAAAAGACTGCAAAGCTAGAGAACAATTACCTGATCTTGCAGTTTGGTACTGAACAAGCATAATAAGGCTGAGTAAGTTTAATTTACTTCTTGCTATGCACTAATAAAGCTCTGCCTTTTTACCCCTACTGGTCTCTGGGTGTGTGTTTCTCAGACCCTGCTTGGTGTCCCAGTCAGGTGACATGGCCCTTCCCCTGCCTTTGTCACAGAATAGAGAGAACATGTTCTGAGTCTGGGTTCTGCTGCTGCGTTAGCCCTGGGTGAGTATGAGATTATCCTGTAGACTCCACCTTCCAAGTGCCTTAGGTTTCTTCTCCATCTCAGGCTAAAGCAAACTGCACTGTGCCTGGCTAACCATCCAGAGAACCATACAGCCCTTACTGGGAGGTCCCTGCTGAGAACTATGGTCCCTTATACTCTCTCTGTTTGGGGAGAAGTTCCCTTTATTGAGCTTTTGGGCAGGAGAAATGGGATGGTGACAGCCCACTGGTAAGCCCAAGGAAGTTCACCACCCAGAGGCACCTCCACCTTATCCACCCCAAAAGCAAGCAGAAACCACAAGAACCTCAAACACCCCAAGTGTCAAGCAGTAACTAGTAGTAACTATTTAGAAAATGCTGAAATCTCACAATCTTAGAATTGAAGAATTTTAGATGTTGTTTGCTATTTGTTTTTGACTTGTCTCTTAAAACCTAACAGCTTAAGGGCTCAATGCAAACTAGCTACTTATAAGTGTTCAGATGAAACAAAAACACTACTTTTGGTAAACCAGAAATGCAAGCACTTTGAGGTCCTGGCCTTTGACTGGAACTGGGATTTGTTATCAAATGAGACCAAAATAGTTTTTTTTGCCATAGCTTGGTTTGCAAAAAGGTACAGCATAACATGGTAATTCACATAATAATTTGGAATCTGATGTCATGGGACGTTTTGAATACACAAGCCTAGCGACCGTGTTGAAGGACTCCAAGTTCAAGTTTCACAGTAAAATCTGGCTACATTTGCTGAGACATCGAAAATGGACCACTAGATCATCCAGAAGGACGACACCACAAACCTGTACCTCAGATCCACACAAAAATAGCTCACAGGCCTTCTGGCCTGGACATAACTCTGTTGGAATGGGAACTTATGGCAAAAACTGAAAAGTAGAGTTAAAGATGTGCACACCAAAGTCTCAGACGGAGCTTGGCATATTTTGCATGGAGAAGGTGTCTTAGCTGTGTGTTATCCTTCACCAAACATTGAAGAAGAAGATTCTGTGGCCTAAGAAGCAACACATCCTTTTTAGGCAAAGAAAACATAATGCTGTAGATTTTTGAATGAAAGAATGATGTCACAAAAGCAATAAATAATTTTTTTTTTCCAATGTCAAGCACAGAAAACATCTGACAAACAATTATCTTAATCTTATGCACGGTGTGTGCACACGTTCCCTCCTTATTCATTTGCCTGACTTGCTATAAAAAAGGCAAAGTAAGTGGACAGAGGCAGTGACGAAAACAACACACTGCAAAACCCCCAGAGCTGAATTAGCACTTACAGTGCTTAGTTACTCTTTGCAGGGTCCATTTGTGTCTATGTGGTGTGGGAAAAGATGGCCCACCAGTCCCAACGCGTGAACCTTCCAGCCAGTGTTCTGTAGACATTCTGACGAGGCTAGTGGCTATAAAGAATAGCCACTTGGAGTCTCTTTCTTCATCTCATGAGCTCTCTACACAGACACTGCATTTATTGCACCAACACTGAGCATGCAAAAACACTGCAGATCTTAATTCAATGCTGTTTTTTTTCTATGCAAATATCTTCTGTACAAGGATGTCCCTCGAAATGTCTGCAAGACCTGGAGTCTACCTTACATCACAGGTCATTTGAGGTGATTTATTCCTATTTCAAATTAGCAGACTGAAGGAGATGAAATAATACACTCCCCAGTATGCAGTATGCTGGAATCTGATAGACCCTAAGATCCTCAGGATTCTGTGAGCATGGCAAGCCAAAAAGTCAAAGAGAGACATGGCAAGCACACAGGTCATAGAGAGGCTTCCTTCACTGCCCATTTGTAGAAATTCATTAAAGTAACGAGAATACCCGAGATTGGGAGTTATCGCAGCCATCATCGCAGCAATGATTTGGTTGCAGGCACAAGCCCAGGTAGTGTTGTAGATCATCACATCCTTGACATTCACCCAAAACACATGACCTCAAATGTCATAAAGCTGCAGTGAAAACAACGTCTATAGTTACTTAGAAACCAGGGATCAGGTAAATGAATATATGAAATAGTTATTGAGTAGTCAGTGGAAGAGTACAGATATAATATTCCTAATATCGGATGTAAGCAGCATAGGTAGAACACTTTTCAACCAATCAGTCTGTAATCAGAACAAAATGTTAAATAAAGAATTAATTTACCTTTGTTTCACATTCAGTCAGAATAATGCTTCACTGTATAGACCAAGCAAAAATGACTCATGTAGTATCAATCATACTTTTCATTTGACCCCATTCTGCTCCCATGGACTATGTATGGGAGTGTATACAAGCTCTTTTAAACATGAGAGATCTCATTTGTACAAAGGACAGAGAGAGCGAGACAGAGAGAGAGACAGACAGAAAGAGAGAGGAAGAGAGAAAAGAAAAGATCAGTTTCTGAATCAATGAGCTGCCTTTGGCTAATTGATGTGCTTTCTGCTTTGGAATAGGATCTTTTTTAATGCAACAGTAGCACTCTTGATGGAAATCTGGGGTGCGCAATGCCAAATGTGCTATTTCATATATCTACACGCACATTCAGAGGTAAATCAGGAAATTTTGCTCTTTAACCATGACATCCTTTAAAAGAAATCCTGGGGTCATACTTATGACAAATTATAAAATCAAGTATAGTCATGCATAATTCTAATTGTTCCTATACCAGTTTTATAAATAAATGTTTCTAAATAAGTCCCCTCTAAGCACACTCTATTGCATTTGTGTCAGGTAACAGTGAAGACCTACAAAGAACCTTCAGGGAATGTCAAGAGCTGATACAGACTCACGCGGGAGTACTGCTATAACATGACACAGACTCACGCTGGAGTACTGCTATAACATGACACAGATTCACGCTGGAGTACTGCTATAACATGACACAGATTCACGCTGGAGTACTGCTATAACATGACACAGATTCACGCTGGAGTACTGCTATAACATGACACAGATTCATGCTGGAGTACTGCTATAACATGACACAGACTCATGCTGGAGTACTGCTATAACATGACACAGATTCACGCTGGAATACTGCTATAACATGACAGACTCACGGTGGAGTGCTGCTATACCATGACACAGACTCATGCTGGAGTACTGCTATAACATGACACAGACTCACACTGGAGTACTGCTATAACATGACACAGACTCACGCTGGAGTATTGCTATAACATGACACAGACTCACGTTGGAGTACTGCTATAACATGACACAGACTAACGCTGGAGTACTGCTATAACATGACACAGACTCACGGTGGAGTACTGCTATAATGACACAGACTCACACTGGAGTACTGCTATAATGACACAGACTCACACTGGAGTACTGCTATAACATGATACAGACTCACACTGGAGTACTGCTATAATATGACACAGATTCACACTGGAGTACTGCTATAATGACAGACTCACACTGGAGTACTGCTATAATATGCTGACATGCACCACATGCATTAAGGCCTGCAGCTCATCACACACAAAGTAAGAAAAAAAGTTAAATCAGCTGCAGTGCTATCCTCCCAGAGAAGTAGACAACTGCTACGCTTGCTTTCTCTCTTTAGCAGAGGCACTAATTCCTACCTTCTTTAAGACATCCAGCACTGCACTTCTCATTAATTAGTGGTGCCAGGTCAACAATCTATTACTAAATGTCAACAAAACAAAGGAGATGATTGGGAACCAGTGAAAGAGGGTGGAGCAGCAGGGTTGAGAAGATGAATACCTTAAAATTCTTCATCAACGAGAATCTTATCTGAACTCCCAATACAACACAGCTGGCCAAAGGAGCAGCTAGAATTCCTAAGAACTCTTAACGGATATAGCACTGAGATCATACTCACCAGCTCCATCAGGGAGTGCAACACTGCAAGCATCTGCATTAGGTGGGCATGACCCTAACACCACTTGTAGGTTATATACCGAACCTGTCCGAAGTACTGTCAATATTCAAAGTTCAATTATGTAATCCATTTATTAAAAAACAAACAAAGAAAAAAACCCATTCAATTGTGAAGTGGGAGGGGGGTTAGTACTACCGTGGCTGTGTGTCTTGCGAGTTCTCACGTGAGCTTCAGCTGCTACACTGAGTGCACTGCATGACGAACAGGATTTACTTTCTTTGATTCAAGGCAAGCAGAAACAAGCACATAATTCACCAACAACCTTATGGTATCAATGACAGCATTCACAACTCAAGCACAGAGAGGTCATGCAATTAGAACTGTGGAATCTCCTGAGGGTAAAAGCTGTATGCCAGCCTTGTAAGCTACAGTTAGCCTGCTATTGTAGCAGTAGCTACCTAAGAACACATCACAAAAAATATGCACCCAAATAAGTATGGCTTGATGTCCACTAGCTAGATTTTTTATGCTAGCTAGCACTTTGGGAAATCTAGCTTCAAGAATGTTTTAAAAACATTTTTAAAAGCAATTTATTGTAAATTATCACTGAGTTGTTACATTTCTCAGAATTGTCTGTGTTAAATCTATTTAAACAAAAATACAAAGCCCACTGAACTGACTAAATAAAGTCTAGAGAAAGAAGCCTCATGCCCTGCATTCCCCAATGGTTTATTATTATTATTGTTTTCTGTTTTGTGTTAAGTTAAAAGGCATGCTTATGTTGCAATACATATATCTATTCAAATAGTTATGTCTCCCTCTGTATTGTTTTGTGCTCTTATATAGATAATGCGCAAAACAGATATTGAAACTGTTTGAGATTTTGTGGCAGACTCTACAGAAGTGTGAAATCTAAGACACTACACACTAGCTTTTACTTCAAGGTAATCACTCATTGTCCCTCCTCCTAGTAGCACCCCCTAGTCTGCTAACACAGTGAACTGTTTTATTATGTGCAGGGGGTCTATAATCCCATTTGCAACCCCCTCCCCCAACAAACAAAAACCTTGCACTACAATGTACAACTAAATAATCTGGTTCTTTTGCCTTTGGATATTTGCACTAAAGAAGATGCTGTTTATATAGTGTTTATAGTATTTAATGTACAATTTGTTTTATCAAAGGCCAACAGGAAATGAAATTTGAGAATTTCATCATACAATACAACTCAACTCTGGCCCCGAGATGCTTGATATATATGCATACAGACATCTGGAACTAATCTGCAAGCAGTTAGACAGATGTCTGAACCAAAGATGCTCAGTTCATATGCACATGGATGGCTCCATCTGCTGCAGAGAATCATTGGCCCAGTCTGGCCCATCCTCCAGAATTCCCAGCACAGCAAGACAAAAACTAGATCTGTAAGCTTGGGAGGACAGCTGCTGCCTCTGTGACAGGGTGGGAATGACTTAATCACAATGAATAATAATGCTTGTTACTGTGAACCTACTTCTCAACACACTTACTAATTTTTGCATATTGGTTGGGACACTTTATCCTATAATAATGTCTAAGCCTTTCTCAGAGGGTGATGAATAGGTGCTTTTTTGGTCCATTTACAAGCAGGTGATGTAACCTATAATAATGTGTTTATTATAACAAGTTGTGATTATGGGGGAAAGAAAACCCAGAAGCTAAACTACTTCTAGCTGAATAGTATACCTGCAAAATGCACTAGACACTAATCGTCTTGTTATGGAGACTAAATGCTGCAAGAACAGTGGATTAATCACACTCTAGGAGCAGATCCCATCTACTTGCCCTGCATGCAGTAAAATGCTTGCCCTTTGGATCCTTTTGGATGACCTTGCTGGACAGTAATAGAAGAAGCTTCACATAAAGCACTAGGAAGTCAAGGCGAGGAGGACAGAAACTTTAGGCTTTGATTCCGTGGTCTCACTGACGGTGTGGCATGTCCCCTGGGCGATTGTCCTTCACTGCTTTCCTTCTCACTTTCCATGAGAATTGTGGCGCGTTTTGCACTTTGCCGTGATATGAGCAGACCAGGAGACACTGGGGCGTTGGCTGCTTGGGAAGATAAAGCATGGTAAGGGGATAGCCCAGACAATGATGAGGAGGAGATGCGCCATGCTATTGCCAGTCACATGAGGACAGCAGTCCAAAGCTCTGAGCTAGGAGAAAATGGGGTGTGCTATGGCCAGTCGCGTGAGGACAGCTGCGCAAAGAACTGTGCTAGGTGGGAACAGGGTGTGCCCCCAACAGTATTCAGGCAGAGCCAGCCTGCAACTCCAGAACCGGGAGAGAGAGAAATGGCATAGATTGGACACCATGTCTTTCCACATCTACCAGAGATATTTCCGCTCTTTTCTGGATTACGTGTCACACACCCCCACACACCCCCTTCCTCTTTGCACCTTGATGCAAGGAGATTTCTATGCACTGTGCGCAATTATTTCAAAGTCTCTCAAAAGAGACTCACAGTTTAACCAATAATGTAAGTTTGCACACACAGAATCACAAATGTTGCATGCCCAAGGTTAACGTTGACCTTCAGTGTCTGTGAACACACTGTCTCTGGGCAGGATGTAACGAAAAACAATTACTGCTCATAGTTAAGTCCTCCCTCTGCTGGCTCTCTCTGTACACTGCACTGTAACTATTCAAGGGACTGAGGTACCACATTATTCTGAATGGCAAGGTTTGTTCTAAAGTTCTCTAAAAGAGGTGTTTAAATGTGTGTGTGTGATGTCTGGAAGGTTCTCAAACCTGGGTGGCTCCATTAAGTGTCCTGACCTCAAAAGGCAGACTTGTGACAGGATAAGAAACATCTGTTCCTGCAACTGCACTGTCATTAGATGGCCCTCTTCTTCCGAGCTGTCCGTAATCAGCTCTTCCCCATGTAAGCACTCTACCACTCTCTGAAAATGATCAATAGGATGCACTTAATGTGACAGTTATTGCTCCACTGAAGTCTACTACAAACCAGTGAGGTTAAGATGCACGTAACACAACACATTTACCATGTTCTCTAGAACTCACCTGTTTGGGCAACTAGGTGTGTCCAGCCACTGTATATAGCAGACACTTTTTCCCCATTCACTAGAGATTGGTCTAACAGAGTAGGCAGAGCCAGGAAGGACTCTGTGCTGCACAGCTGACCATGTTTATTACAGCCCCACAGGAACACAGCACCTGACACTAAACAAACACAAAAATAATGAAGAGTTCAAATAAAAAAAGATGGTGTTTGTAGGTCCCACTTCCAAAAATCTCAACACAGTCCCTATTTGCAACATTAAATTGCCCCTGAGAGTTGTGATATCACACATAGATATTTCCACTGTCATGCTTACAGGTTGCATGTGCAAGAGCTTAGATGCTATTGGGTTCTGATGACACTGCATTGTTTTAAGTAAAGGAATATTGTCACAGCAGTGTGAAAAGAAAAACCTTTAAATCAGACTTCTCACCAGTTAGACAGACACAGTGAGCAGAGCCTGCAGCTACTCTGTGGGGAGTTTCTTGGTCTAGTCCTATGAGTGAGGAAAGTAGGGTCAGTAAAGTGCACCCTACAAATGGACAGAACGCCTTGTTATATATGACCCCACATAATGAAGCATCAGTCAAGATATGTACAATGATTTAGGTTGATATATGTGTAAATTTGTGCAGACTTCCTTTCTTCTGTAACAGCTGGAATAAATCAGGAAGATGTGTGTGTATGTGCGTACCTGGGACCAAACAAGGCTCCTTGGAGGTGAAGTGTACAGGGACAGGCTGAGGAGTCAGTAATCGTCTCGCTTGAGTGGACAGACCTGTACCCCACTGATACACTCTTCCTGAACCTTCTCATGCAAAGATAATGCAGTGAGTGCACGGGGTGAGGGAGGGGGGGAAGCTGAGGTAGCGTGGGCTCATACCTGTGACTGCGAGTGCATGTCTAAGCCCTGCTGCTACACTGATGACAGGGTCACCCAAAGACTAAAGAGAAACAAAATGATACCAGAAAGAAACTTTACAAACATTTACTACATTATAAAGTATTATTCTACTCCATCTTCGCAATTGTAACAGCACCTCATGGTATTGGATTGTAGTTAACTAGCTCACACACACACACACAAGTAAACACACTCACTCACTCACACGTTTAAAAAGTAGGAATTTCTATGGTGATGTCAGTGGTGCTTGGCATTAATGACACCATGTGTCCTTGCTTTTAGCATGCACACACCATGTGCCACACAGACACAGAACAAATTTAGTTCTTACCTTGATGAGTAGAGGCTTGGCTGTGTGTTTTATCTGTGGGGAGATGCCCAGCTGACCAAAAGCATTGGAGCCACATGCCAAAACCTGGCCATCATCTGCCAGACACAGAGCAGGTTTCAATTACTATAGTCAGGTATTCAATGACTATCTAAACCAATCCAATAAATGATGCACTTTTTTTTCAAATTATTACAAACTAACTAGCCTCTTTATGTACTTTAAGTGCTTTACAGCTCTTGTTAATGTTGTAACAAGATTATGTTCAATTTATGTAATGATTACCCCATGTCAAAAAGCTGAAAGTTTTTCATATACTGGACATTTTCTAATGACAAAGTTAAATCATTAGAAAACTTAGATTAGGTTGCATTACCGGTAAGTATCACAGTGAAATCCCAGCCACAAGAAACCTGATGAACAGTCCTACTGCCAGGCAAAGGGCAAAGATTAAAGGTCATGACATCTGAGGTGTGGCCAAGACCTAGCTGTCCTTTGTGATTTTGTCCACATACCAACAGGTCCCCAGACTCTGGAGAGAGAGATATGAAAACAAAACAAAGAAATCTTGTTGTTATGAGAAAACCACTAGAGGGAGCTATTGACCAAACAAGCACCTTAAGAGCAAAATAAGCGTTGTGAGCAATGAGGACCTGCTGGCAGCAATAGAACAAAGTTAACAATTTTTAAAATTTTGCTTTGTTTTTAAATAAAACCACGTAAAAAGGGTTATATGTTTATCACCAGTGAGAAGCACCGAATGTCCACCTCCACCCGTGATGACCCGTAACGACCTTTGCAGTCCATGGCTGGAACACTGTGGTTCGAATTGATCTTCACCATGACCCTGGCCAAGCTGCCCATAAGTGTTCGCCCCCTGAGAGAAAGCACACAGTTCTTACAGAGCTGCTCGTTTTATTGAACTAACATCATACTGGATTGGGTCTTCTAGAGTTTTCTACATTTTTCTTTACATGGACATGAACATGGAAAATGTAACATGGAAATGTAAGTTTAATTGCATTAAGCAGGGGTTAAGGCAAATATCCAGATATGTAAATACGTATTGTGGGATTTCTCTCCTTCATTTTAATCATAGCAGGCCCTATTCGCTGGATATTTCCGTGTTCAGGGTTTACTGTGCAGAATAATGGACGAAAGGATATTAAAATTTGCACATTATGAACCTTGCCATGAAGGCATGTCCCTTTCTTCTTAAACAGCAGCAAGAATAGGTAAGAGCTGCCAGGACTTCCGTCTGCTAGGGCACCTAGGCGCGACATTATTAACAAATACTGTAGCTAGTGTTCTTCACACTAGTGTTGGGAGAGGTAAAATGGCACCAGCAATTAACCTCGCGGGAAACACAAGGAAAGAATGTCCAATACACCACGATGTTTCGCTCTGATGCCATGCCTTGCATGAAAATTAACAGGCTGAATATTATTGGCAGGAATTTTAAAATTATTCTAATAACAGGTGCAGATACATTCATAGTATAACCTCCCATTATAATTGGAAACGTTTAGACCGTAGCCACAGTTGCTATGTTACCAAAAACTTACCCACGTGTACAACGTAAATTTAATCTTCACTCTTGTTTCCATATTTTGGGGACGCTGGGTGATGACGACAACACATTTCAGCTAGACCAGCGTTTCATAGATCCGCCATGTTTGGTGGGGCTTCTACAATATTGCACTTTTGTTATGCGGGAATAGACGCCGCCATCCAGACAAATAAAAAAAAATCGACATGGATTTTTTGCAGTATAAAAATAGGAATTTTAATTATAATAAGCCTCTACACTACACACTTTATAGCACATTCTCCTAAGAATTGTAAACCTAAAGTCCAAGGTTTTTTTTTAGCAACGTTTAATATATATTATATATAAATACAAGTTCTATTTGTATTATGAAAAATGCTATCAAGCATACACATGATGCAACACAGGAAATGACATGGCAAGGCATAAGAAATATAAACATAAAAAGCTGATAGAATTAGGTTGATGTTGAAAAAAACATTATACACACTTGTCCTTCTCCTCTAATATTGTGTACTGAGAAAAAAATATTATACTAAAGTTACAAGTTTAATATCTTTTTTGTCTTTTTTTTTTTGTATTAGGTACCTTATAATGCCAAGGTGAATGAAATTATATGCACAAAGCTGAAATCACAAATACATTTTGACTAGAGCAAACACCACTTTCTCAAAATGGTATTTTGTAACATAATAATATAATAATATAACACATAACACTATCATGAAAGAATATTTTATACCCTTGCATAATCATTATGGGTAAAAATGAATAATATGGGGATGGAAATTCAAATACATTAAAAACAAATAAAGAAGTATTGTCATTAGATAAATAATTTAACTTTGAATAAAAAAAACAAAAACACAACAGTGCACATCATTTCAAAAGATCACCAGTTAAAATCATTTTAGAATTTAATGTAGCCTACAATGTGATTAACTCAGAATCATGAAGCTTTAGTGTGTTTGCTCTTTGATGGAATACATAAAAGATGAACTAAGGTCTTTCAGTCCTGCAGCTGTTTATCAAGTCTGCTCAGGGCATCTCCCACGATGTCCAGTTCATGCCTCAGCTCCTCCACCACACTGCTGATGCTTGGTGTGTCCTTCAGGACATCCACGCTCTGCGTGTAGGGGTTATAGCGCACTGTAAAAGGTCGCTTAATTGTCTTTGCAAACTCCCTGAAATGTTGAAAATTATTTTAGTTTGGGCTAAAACGATGAATTGCATATAGAATAGCAGGAGTTGCATGAAATGTTTTCAAAAAAGTATGAATTGGCAGATATCTTAAGGGCAAAACGGATATCAAATTCCACAATACATATGTTCCAAAAAACATATTCAAATTTTGTTGATTCCATAATAATAATACTTTCTTGTTCTTCTTTAACCTCACATACCTCATCTTGACTTTGGCCTCCTCAAAACTGTCTGACACAAAGTAGACATCCTGGAATGTGGTTATGATGCACTCCTGTTTGCATGTGACTTGAGGGTCAAAGGGTATAATTTGGGCATTTCCTGACAGAGCATGCTGTGGGAGAAAAGATTTGATCAAGCAAATTACATGTGCTGAAACTAGAACTATTTTATCAAACATTAAAGCAAGGTCTATGAATCGAAAAATAAGGATGAAATTATGTTAGAAATTATGTTATAATAAGGATGAAATTATGTTAGTTCAGATGTGTATTTGTGTGTGTTTGAGTGTGCATCTGTGTGTACAAATATGAAGCTTTACCTTTAGCTCACTGATGGAGGACAGCAAGCCTGCCCCATAGGCTCTAAGTTGACCCTCCTGCTTACACAGCCCAAATTCCACGGTGAAGAAGTAGCACTAAAGAACAACAGCATTTCAGTCAACATTAACTTTGCAGACTTGATGCAGTCTGAACATATGTCTCTGGTACTGATAACTCAGGATATGACAGCATACAGGCTGCAGTCACTATATAGGTCATTATATATTCAATTATATAACTTTTCACCCATTACATTTAAGGCATTTTGCTGATGTATTTATTCACAGCAACTTACAATTATAACTGAATATAACTTGAGAGTTAAGGGCTTTTCTCTTGGGCCCAACAGTGGCAACTTGGCGGTGGTGGAGCTTGAACAGGCCACCTTCCAGGTACAAGTTAAGTACCTTAACCACTGAGTTGGTGAGGTGATAAGACATAAAAGATGCTTAAATCTTTAATAAGGTAGTTAAGAATAGTTACTCACAGTGGCAAGTTTCTGAACTTCATCATCAGATGCTCCCAGTGAGGCAAGTCCAATCTCCTGGCTGAACTGTGCAAAGCTGGGCTCAGCCAAAAGAGGCACATGACCCAACAATTCATGACAGGTATCTCTGAAACACAAATTAGCACAGCGCTCACCTGAGTCAGAACACATACATATATAATCATGATCCCTTTCAGGGGTTTCAAATTCTCTGTCCAAAAAGACTAAACTTGTTTTCAAAATTTCTGTTACACTGCAGTATATTGAACCATGTCTTTTCAAGTTTTATAATCTTCTGTTTAACCTTTAGTAGTTTACCTTCCCCAATTTGGCTTTGATTTACCAGCTTAAGTAAAGTTTGTCCTGTATACACGTCCAGCTTCCCTGAGAGATCCTTACACCCCAGATGGTCAATATTTACACATATACCCATGTTGTTATTAAAAGTGAATTATATACTTACGGTTCAGGTGTGTAGAGTGGGTCTGAGCTGTGTCGCACGTACTGTGTGCAGTGGAACACACGGAAGGCCAGACCTGCCAGGAAGTCTCTGGGGGAGAGGTATCCTGCTACAGGTCTAATGGTGAATCCAGTCCGTTCTGAAGATACAAAAGCACAATCCCAACTATAGAGGTCCTGGGCAGTGGTTTTACACAGTCCTCAAGTATAACATAATCTAAACTCACCTACATATACACACACACTCCCACATGCAAAGTCAGTGCCGAGGATTCAAAATGTGGCACCTCGTAGGAAACGTGAGACGTCCTCCAGCTGGGGGATGTTGTCCTCTCTGCACTTGCAGTACTTGATGAGCAGTGGCAGGTTGTTCAGGTACTCACAGCAGGCGTGAGTGGGGTAGAGATGGTTAAGCTCACGGAACACAACCCCCCACGTCTTCACCTCCTCCTCTGTGAACTCAATGCGTGGAATGGCATCTCCACTTGGCATGGGGAACAATGCAAAATTTCATTAGGAATGATGTCACTTTATTCATCACATAGATGAAATGTTTGTGGGAACCTGACTCATATACAATTCTAGAATATTATTGAGCAAGTTACTTACTGCTTGTAACCCATGGCCAAGTCTGCAAAATATTTTCTACGTTTGCGGTAGACATTATCTTTAAAGCCCTGTCGAACAACAAAACACATGTGAAGGTACATGAGGGGACATGTGAAGGGACATGATTAATTTATGTTTACTCTTTGGAAAGCCCTGGCTTTATGGTTCAGACCATAAATCAGTGTTTACCGGGTGGTCTGCATCCAGGTCTGATCCATACATCAACACACGATTTGCACATCTATCCAAATCAGAGATCTTTTTGGGGAACCAGGGTACATCATCCAGTTCTACAGAAAAATAACATAGCCTCTCTGAAGTCTTTCCATAAATGCAAAATGTTTCTCTCTCTCTCTCTCTCTCTCTACACGTACACACATACACACACACACACACACACACACACACACACACACACACACACACACACACACACACATATATATATATATATATATATATATATATATATATATATATATAAAATTAAAACATACCGTTTTCCTCGGGTAAGCGGTTATCAGGTGCATCCATTTCGACTATGTTTACGTGCTTTCGCAACAGATGTATGATCTCGTTAAGCTGCTCGTGGTTACTGTCGCAGTCCACAAAAATCTCGAATTCCGAATTCCGCCTTCGAGATTTTCTGGATTCGATGTGAACAAGGTTGACCTGGTTTTCCTAGTTGCATTTATTGCAAAGAAAAGAAACGAATAAAAAATATGTCAGATGTAGCTGAATTATTGTTAATATCAATCAAGTTTTTTTTCCCCATATTTAAGAAAATTCTAACAATAATGGTGGGGAAAATGATAATACAAAATGATTTATTTTAATAATACCAGCAAAATTACCTGGAATAGTTTTAGTGCTTTGACGAGCCCACCGACTTCGTTTTTTAGAGAGAATACAACAGCTACGCGACCTTTCTCTGCAGATACAATCTTGTTATCTTTGTTCTCATGTATCTTAGGAAAGGCAGATTTGTTCATCTGTAAAAGACACACAAAAATCCGTAGCAAATCATGTCTGGATGTATAATTATTAAATTGTTAATAGCAATCAAATAAATATTGTGATTTATTGATTACTTTGAAAAGGCCTATTTTTGTGCTCTACCAGTTTTGCCCCCAACATCAAGTAAAGCAGGCTTGCACACTTCTACACTTATCTCTCCCACACTTTTACGCGCACAGATCGGTGAGAATTAAGCGAAATGCATTAGCAAATACTTCGTCACATAAGACCGCACATAAGCAATTCGACGTCCGGTTCGTTCCTTAATTCCGGGTAGAATAACACAGCCAGGTAACCAACCTACCTTTGCTACTTGTAAACTTGATTAGCTAATTTGTCTTGTAAAGATACTAAATAGAACACACAGAGTGTCTTTGTCCTATTAAAAGTACTTAAGATAATCATTCTTTGCGTCAGTTTAGTATCACGAACTGTCGGTCAGCACCAGTCGTTATCAGCATAAGATACGCAGGTATTAAAAGGCAGGCAAAAGCTACACATTTGGAGCTGTTTTAACAAGTCACAAATACTTAAGGTTACAAAGAATCTACAAATATAAACATGAATTCTAATAACGGAGGTTTAAATTCAGACGTATTCAAAGTGTTTTATTTTATCATATTTTTCTTCTTTCAGTAAAGACAAAAAGCCACATTTTCATCATTTCTTAAAACACTTCTCGTATACAAACCATTTTTAATTGCGCGAATTTGGGGGATATTATCTGTTGCTGCCCGTGTCTTCCTCCAAATAGGATTCGTGACAGCATTAGTGCACTAAGAAGGTCTCAGGGTCGGTCTCACGGGGCAGACACACCGTCTTGGTTCAACAAAGACTGTCTCACAGAGGCTCCTGACCAATCCCATTTAGATAACGAGGAAGCCTATTATTAGCACAGTCTTACCTTAATCTAACACGGGATTTGCAATTCATCGCTGTTCTACACGCATTTCTCTAAGGAAAATTAAATTAGTTGTCCCTTCATAGTCCCAGGTAGCCGGAAAGGATTCACTGTCAAATTTCTCCATGTAAAAACATGGATGTGCTGGAATATAGTGGATTGACGGGAAACGAAATAAACGTTCTATAACCTCTGACGTCCTCCTAAACCCGTTTAATTTTACATGTGATACATCATTTATTGTACGATACTCATTCTATCATTGTAATTCGTCTACCTTTTATCCTATCCTCAATATTTTCATGAAAGTGTTTACTCAGGAACGTTGCGTTCTTGACCTTCTAATCGCCCGAGGCACGTATATTCTTATTACACTGTTTCGGATTAACTGCTTTATTTTCAACGGCGACCTATCTTGATGCGTGATAAAACCAAGAACACCTGCTTATAATAAACTGTTATATTGTGTTTTAGCAGAATAAAGAAAAAATATTAGGTTTGTTTCTCGAATTTGGCTATTCCCACATTCAATAATTAGTTTGGAAAAAGTGTAATATCAGTTGGCCTATGCAACATGAACACAGGCATAAGTAACTGCAATGTCTTACCTCATTATTAAGTTGCTTTTCTTCGAAAGTTAACCCAATGTTCGTTGAGTCAAATGACCTTCCTCTGCGCGGTCCCTCACTTTTGGTCGAGTACATTCTGAGTTCGTTAAGACTAGTATTTATTTGCCTGTAATCTGGTATCTCTGTTAGTTTACCTGAGATGGAATAGAATAATGAGGAAGTGCGTTTTAGTATTTATGAAAACCAGTGAAGGGGGAGCTACACTCCGGACGGGCAGTCCGATAACCTTTATTAGGACAGCAAATGGAAAGCTTTGCTCACGTCATGGGGACATTCACGAGAGACATTCACGAGAGACCTTTTCACAAAAAAAGAGCAGTATGCAAATACTAGTTCGAGACTGCTGGGGTCTCGAGTCACACTTGAGTCTGAAAAGCAGAACTCCAGTCCTGTGCTGTTTAAACATAAATTAGGAATGGTTTTAATCTGGAGGATTAATTTTGGTTCTACAACAACACAAATTGATATAGAACAATGAAGAGTAGAACTGCATTTTAAAGGTGTTAAAATGCAGTAGTATATTGATATAAATTGTTTGAAAACAAAGAAAGAAAAAAGACATTAAGTGTCTGTGAGCATGTTTGGGGGAATGGGCCGGGACTACTCCGTACATTATTGCACTTTGTACATGCATCTTCCTAACATCCTCACTAATCTATATCCTTCACCCCCCTCCACTGTGCTTAATTCAAAGTTGTTGTTTTTTTTTGTTTTTTGTTTTTTAACTGACCACAGTCACTCTATAAGAAGCAAAGGTTTTTATGCCTATTTGTCCATAAATTAGTCTATGGAAATGTATTGGCCATTTAAAGGGCTCAAAATGCTAATTAGTTGCTATAGAAATAATAATAATAATAAAAAAATGAAACTCAAATTGTAACAAAAGTTCTGTGACAGTTTATTCACAGTTTGGGACAGCACCCGCCACCCCCTGAGGTAAAATAAAAAATACTAAATAATAAAAAAAATGTTTAAAGGGCCTCCACTCTGCTTCTTATGGTGGGGTCCCAAAATTTTGAGTTATGTTGCTGGTGATAATATTTTGCAAATAATTTTCCTTTGTTCATACAAACATATAACATGTAAACAATAAAGATTTTCATCTGTGGCATCTGTAGTTTGACATTTAATTTAAGTAGTGACATATGAGAGATCAGTCGGGCCACGTCACATCCTGTTTTCAACCCCAAATGTGGGAGAGGACAGGGCCCATGTAATCCATATGATCCAACCACTTGCCCTGTCTTGGATTTTTTAGGTTAGATTAGATTAGATTCATCTTTATTGTTATTTAGCAGAGCACATGTACGAAGCCAACAAAATAGTTGGCAAAATAGCAAGTAGCAATATGTAGTGCAAAAGAAGATAAAGTCAGAATGACATCAAAGTACAAATGGGATACAACTGGTAAATCAGTCCAGAGACCTGGATTAAACTAATCCAAGATAAAACAGTGACCATGCACCAGAACATAGATCAGGGATAGATTAAGGTAATCCAGACAGTACAGTACAACAGTCATAATGCAAAATGGAATGATAGTAGAGAAAGTGTTACATATAATTTATATGTAGATATAAATAATAGGCTAAAAGTACAGAAGGAATAAGGTAACCAGATAAAGTAATCAATAAGGAAAGAGACCGAATGGTGTGCAGATTGAGTGAAAATATCCTTAAATGATGCTTTTCATGATCTATTGGCAGTGTTTCTGATGAATGTCCACAACAGAGGGTAGCTGGGTACCAGTGATGTGTTGGGGGATTTTCATCAGCCCCTGAAGTGTCTTCTGGTTAGAGACTAAGCAGTGGCCATATCACACTGTGATCCATTTGGTCAGTATGCTCTCACTGGAGGAGGTGTGGCTTCAAGCCTAACAGGCTGGTCTTTTAGTAAGAAATTCCAGGGTCCAATTTCAGAAAAAAGAGGACAAGGAGAGGGCAACAGGACAGAAGTCATTCAGGATAGTGACAGAAAAATGTTCCAGAAGTGGTACAACAGTCACTGTCTTTAAGCATGTGAGAACGACTGCTTTGGCAAGGTACAGGTTCAAAATGTCTGTGAAAATCCCAGCCAGCTGTTCAGCACAGACTCTAAACACCAGCACACACTCAAAACACCCGGTCCGGGATGCCATCAGGGTGAGCAGTATTCCACGCAATCACTATACTCAAGGTGGAGGAGACATCACTGATGGAGGGTGTGAGTAACAGGTCATAGGGTGGTTGGAGTGCTGATTTGATGGGATGTTCTGTGTTACTCTGGTCAAAGCAAGCATAGAAACCCTAACCCTAAACCTAACCCTAACCCTAGCTCATCAAGTAGGGAGGGGTCAGTGATTGAAGGTGAATTGCTGCTTGGTATGTAGTTAAGAGTTTGAATACTACACCACATACACTGAGAGTCAGAATTACTGAAGTTGTCCTCAATCTTTAATTTGTAATTATATTTGGCTCTCCAATTTCCCCTTTTCTGGCTGCCCCTGAAGAAGAACCTCTTTGTTAATCCAAAGCTTTTTAGAATGTCTTAATACTCTTTATGGTGATTGGTGGTGGTTATCAACACAGCTGATGATGTGGGCTAGACCAGAGTTGGTGTAGGTATTAATGTACATGTGGGAATCCAGGATGGCTTTGGAGGCAAATGTGTTCTGGTCTGTGTGTTCAAAAAGGTACTGTGGAGAAGAGTATGTTCCATCTAGCCACACTTTTTACAGTCTTCACAAGAATTCATGTTTGATGATGAGGATGTATTTGGAGATTAGGAGCAGGATTTGCCTGAGGTTTGGAGGGGACATGGCCCTGTATGCTTCAGTAACATTATTGTAAACATGATTCAGGGTATTGTCTGCTCTCATGGGACAGGACACATTCTGATTAAATTTGGGAAGTACAATCCTTACAGTCTGGCATTCAGCTCCTGTGACTGGATACCAGACTTACACTAGACAGACTGGGGTAACGTCCTGCTAGTTAGGTAGATTCTGTTTCTCTTAGAAACATTGCAGTGGTAACACAAGAGTTGCTTAGACCAAAGCTTGGCATTTGGTGACTGTATAATTGATCTCTGATTCACTGACACCACAAATTGGGGCAAGAGTTATTAATAAAAATCCACATTTAAATCACAAAGTGTAATAAGATGGACCAACACATTTTTATTATGTTTAAGCCCTACCATTACATATTTTCATTGTAGGAACTGTCTTAACATTTATTTCTGTCCCCAAAACTCCCAGTGTGATGGTGTTAGGAAATGCTGCTACAAGTGTGTATGTTTATTAGGGTGGATGGGCCGTGGGTGGAAATGTGTAAACTAAGTAACAATAATGAAACTCACCTGGGGAAAGACAAACAAACTCACATCAGCATGAGAGAACAGCTGAGGGGCCTGTATGGGGAGGGTAAAGAGGATCAAAGCAGTATCCCCAGGGATCTGGAGGGAAGAATGACGTAATTTGGTAATGGACCAGAGAAACACCAGGCCACATCTACTGCCGGTCCTTAATAAGGGTTTTTATTGCGTCACTGTGATCATTACGACAGAGCTCAGGCTTTCCTATCTACTCTAAATGAGGAGAAAAAGGTTTTAAAAAATCCTCACCCATTGCATGCACTGGATTTATAGAGTAGGTGCTAGTTGCTTTGCTGGATGCTGATCAGTCACTGTGAGATTACCTACATCCCACGGACACGTGACCTCCGGTGGAAGCAACCAGAAAAAACACAGTAAAATCTTTAAGACAGAGGAATCATGATGCTTTACATTCTCAGGCATGACAAGTTAGCTGCTTCTAGTCATTTTTAATATTTGTGTGATAGAGGGCTATAAGAGATCCAAAACCATGGCCTTTGTCAACAGCTCATACACACACACAGTTCTGATCATTAAGGAGGTATGTCATAGACTGGTCTCATCAGTTTGAGCTCTCATCAGTTTGATGTGCTCTGTGACCCTTTGAATAATTAGTTTCAATGCTGCTAGCTACAACACAGTGTTGGGGAAACAGAAACTATGTGGATTGTCCGGAGTCAATACAAACCTATGACTGTTCAGTTCTGAGCTTTGAATGGGAGAAATACACTGTGTGTTTGTCCATCATTTAGTTTTGCTTACTTCAAAGGGTAATGCATCATGACTCGGGCTGATGTACTGTAAGATGACTAGGATGTATCAATTATTAATTCTGTTCAAACATACCCACACAAAAAGAATACAAACACAAAGCATGAATATGTGAATCATTTAAATATTTAAAAAGCAATCGCACACAATATTGAATGCTTGAATGACATAACTACCATAGACATTAATTTCTAATTAAATTTATTCAGTTCATTGTTCTCTATGCACTTTAACGTGACCCAATTGATTCCGTGATCTGTAAATTTTAACCTACAAAGACACAAGAGATTCACTCTGCACTTGTGAATTATAAGACAGTATTTGAGGTCTAGTCCAAGTGTTTATGTATGTATTATTAGGGTACATGGTAGAAATATTTAACACCATAAAATGTAGATTGTTGCCAAAAAAGTCTAGTCAGTGGCATTTGCAACGTATGACGTCAATAAAAAACAGAGATGTATTTGGATCCTGTATTTTGAATTTAATCTGAATCCAAAGCCTGAATGTGTGAAACATTTATTTAAATATAAAGATATCAATCATCTACATAATGTATGTAGTATATGGAATATAATTTCAATAAGACTAGTACATTTTATAAGCCGACACAGCATTAGCTCAGTTGTATTTCCCTCTCTGGACACACAAAAGGAGCTGAGCGGTAATTAAAGGCAGGGCAGGCTGGCATTATGCAGGCTCTGGCCCTTTGTGTGGCTCGTGCTCAAGAGGCTCTCAGCTGCTATGGAGAAAGAGCAGCACTGGCTGTGAGCTCAGCGGTGCCCACTCATCTCATTACAGACTCACTTCATTACACAGGCAGCACACAGGGTGGACAAGCGGGAACACATGAGAACTGGGGAACTCGCTGAAACCTGCAGCAAAAGTGTGCAAATTTGCTCAGTGAACACAATGTGACCATGAATGAGTGTGCTAGAGTTGATTCCATGTCATGTTTTATGAAGATATCCTTGTAGCAAGATAGAGCTTGACCAGCAGCAGGGCAATATGGTCCTACCTAAAAGCAGTAATTACACCTATATGGTCTATAATGGTGTCTAACTATTCACTTACAATGCATTACAGAAACCATATTCAGCATTTGAAGTTTGCATGTGTGTGTACGTATTTATAGGGGAAAAGGAAACAAAGCTCACCAAAGACATACACCTACATGTAATTTGTCCCAGGTTCTCTTATTTCAGAGGACTTACACATATGCAAGCAAATACATGCATGCCCACACATGCATAACTTGAGTGATCAGTTTGGAAATAGAGTAAACAGTGCCAGTGCAACGTATGGCCATAAAATATGCCATAGTACTACTTAATTCACTTCCTTTATACACAATCAGCCATTTACCATACTCCAGTTGTGCACACACAAAACAGTGACATATGCTGCCTCCTTGTATTGCAATTTTGCAATTTGAGTATGATACAATTTTCATGCAAATGCCATCAACACTGACCCCTAACCCATTCAATCGGGCCTTGAAAACACAACTTTATACACTTTCAAACGATTTGTCAGATTAGATTAATGCTTCAACATGCAGTCTGTCATTAGTAATAGCCATCAAGATGACCAGTGCCATTTACCAGCACAAAGAAAGGTCTCTTCTTTTTCTATGTTATATCAGTCAGCTAAAGGAAAAACTGAATGAAAATGGGAAAACAAACATGAAAAAGATGTATGATGGTGAGGACAAGCCTTCATTGGAGTCATCAAAGGTGTGATGGCGTCAGCAGTCTATTCTGGGCCAACAGGACCAGAAGGGTTTACTGATGGTGGATGTAGAGAGGGTGAGGGGAAACTTCCATTGTGCTGCTGTTGACAGGAGATAGAGAAGCTCCGGCTACAGGAAATTACATAAAGGGACCCTGATTAGAGTGAGTTTCACAGACTTTAATGAGACAGGTGGGAGAGAAAAACAGTATAAGGTAGTGTGTGAGTAAGTAAGAAAGAGGGGAGAGGAATATTCTACGTGACAAACTACATGTAGACAATCTTTCACAGTCGCGCATACCCACATAGTTCAGTAGCCTCATTGTCAGTACTCAAGGGCTTTTAAAGACTATTCTTAGTTGTTAAAAATTTTTCTAGGTATTATTGTATTAGCTTGTTCACCATAAAGCCTTACAGTTGGCTAACTCAAGTAATATAAGTATGTTTTTAATTTTGTTCAAGTGTTGCACTGACGAGATGCAAAACAGATCCTCACAGTACATGTATTGAGAGGACTGAGATTTCACTGAATTGCTGCTGCATTGAATGCAAATATACTGACAGAAAACAGCGGAAACATACCAACAAACAAAAATGATCTTTAGGCAACACAGGTCTGATTTTACATAGTTTTTTTCTGATGTTTGCCATGCGGGAGCTAAATGTTAACTTGACTGCATGAGAAATATTCTGCTTAGCAATGACACTTGTGCCACCCTCTGAAATGTCTCATGGGAAACAAATACACTTCCTATACACATCCTATTTTTAATGTTGTATATGAACACAATTTAAGGACAGTTCCTATATCATCAGGTAAACAGGACAACAAAGACTGACAACTGACCAAAACAGCCATCACAATTCTGCATTTCATTTCTACATCTAGGTCTAATTATGCCCTAAGATCCTGGTCACTTTTCATGAATTGAGGACTTATAAATGTGCCCATCACTCACAAGGCCAACGATTTCACTTGTCTGGGGATGTATTATGATGCACACAAGGGAGTCAACTACAACAAGCACATTTACCCCTGGCCTTTTTAATCTAACTCCAATAGATAATCACACAGATTAGACCACCACTGCACCTCTAATACATGTAATACTCTAAAAGGAGCAACATCACATTTTCACTGTTGCTTTGCTAAAATGTAGCCTTCACTGTGTAGCCTCTCAACTCTTCCTTCTACATACAGCATTTCCATGATAATCAAGCCATTTGCTGTTCTGCATATCAATCCAAACCATTAATTAAAAAGCTGTTATATTCTTACTGACGTAATGCACTAAGAGGGAAGTGTGCAGATCTTGTGTACGATGGTTTCCTGTGGGGGGGTTAAGCCAGGTCAAATTTACATACGCATTTGCATTTTGCTTTGTGATTGGATGTTATGCAGAGCAGGTTGTGTCCTAGCTAATTAACAAGTGCTACTTATATTTTAAACTTCTCACTGGGGCAGAATGCAGAACTACAGGTCTGGAAATTTACTCTAGTTTTGCCACTGCTGAAAGGAGATCCATAAAATTAGACAGTTATCACCCAGTGTAAAAACTGTCAGCACTGTCTAAATTACATTGGTGAATGATCAGTTAAAATTAGCAATAGCATTTTGAATTCCTTTCAATCAGGTTTCTAGGAAAAACAAATATAGTATTACCTGCTGGCATAATTCTCTTGATAGTAGGAAATCATGTGTTTATTATTAGATTTATCAAAATACTTTGACAGTGTAAAATCTTTTTTATTGCTTCAATTACCAAGGATTGGGCTCTCTGACAATGCCTTATTTAAGTAACAGATATTGGGTATGCAAATGAAACCATTATGTATTGCTTCGCAGCAGAGCTTAGATTTAGATCAGAAATAACTCTGTTCATCAAAATCTAAGCTCTTAAGGATCAGAAAACAGACTGCATGTTATTCTCCACCAATTTGGGTTTATTGTAGAAACAGCTATGGCTTTCCTCAACAGGCAAGAAAGAAACTAGCTGAAGCTACTTGTTCACTAATTATATAGTGACATATTATGCCTGCTTCAAAAGCAACCTTGGATTCTTTGGATTCTAATTATGATTCAGTAGATAAATAAGAAATGGTAGTCATTCAGTCATTCAAACTGTCAGTACAAGGACAAATAGAGTAACATTTATGTACAGAGCCATTATTGGTCAGCTTTCATATTTGTCTGTATTTTCAATAGCAAATAATTTACATTCTAATAATTATATTCAATTTGACGACCCAAGAATGTGGTCTAAATATGGTAAAGCACACTTACAGTGCATCTCCAATTTTTAAGCAGGTAAATGACATTTGAAACATTTGACATTCTTTGGCTGATATTAATTTAACTGTTGCATTTTTTTTTTAAATTACAGCTTGCTTGTTATTAATAGGTGGCTCCCCTTCCTTTGTTATAATATTCTTTTAGTTTTTATGTGACATTATATGCTGCTGTCTTGGCCAAGGCTCACATAAAAAAGTGACATCAATTTCAATATGACTACCCTGGCCAAAGAGAAGTTAAATAAAATAAAAACTATACTTCATGTGAAAACATAAATATAAAAAAGTTCCTTCATACTTTAATATGCATTTAGAATTTTTATGTATGGACTGAAGCTTTAATATTCAGTTAAAATCTTACTCTCAATTGTCATGGTGATGGGATACATCTCAGTATGTATCACATAGCATAAATTACCAACCTTTTTGAATTTGAAGGTTTAATAGGCAAAAGATTTAATGATTGTTGTCTGAATTAATCTATTTTACAGTTTTATATTTATTATGTAGACGTGGATGGAGGGTTTCAAACACACAGCTATATGCTAAAGAGATAAGGCCATAAAACCACACAGCTTTGCACAGGCAAAGGATGTACTGAAAAGTGAAAAGCTACTGGAACAGTTAGGCAACAATGTTGGGGCGAAGCTGCCCCCCCCAAAATGTATAAAAGCACTGACACTTTCCAGTGAAGACAGCAATAAACTTGCTCAACACACATACCTAAATTATGTATTTAAATAAGTCATAAATTACACTTTTCCACAAGTATTGTACAAAATCAAGAAACTAAAACCTGAAATGATTGATAGACGTGTTCCCTATAAAGATCAGTCATTTACTGCTACAACATAGCATCAGCTATGCTACTGAAGATAAAGTACCTTTTACAACAAACTATGTATGCTCTTTAATTGTCCTATAGATTTTAGATGATTTAGGGGGTGACTGTAGCAGTATTGTTAAGACAATGCATGTTTGATGATAAAGGTCCCACAGAGGCTAATCAAACTAATGGGCAAATTACATATTCAGATATGACTTCAAAAGATTTACATATACACAGATGTCAGGTTCATTGACACATGGTTACAATGAGAAATTGGTTACCGTGAGAAATCACAAAATAGGAAGCTGAGGATAAACACTGGAGTTGTACTTTGTTGTTGATAACAGTGTAAAGAGGAAAGTGATGAGTTTGTCAGCGCTTCCAGTTTCCCTCATTGGCCAGTCAGATGCTTGGGATAGTAGACAAAGTTCTGAAAATATGACCTGTACTGTTACCACTAATCATCTCTTACTAGCCATGTCTAAGCTGTTATGTATTGTGTATTTTTAACATTGCGAAAATTTCAATTGTGTTTTACACATTATGTTTCAGGATCTGAATTTTCATTGTTATGGTAAGCAAATTAATTTTTTTCCATTCTTATCATCTCCTATAAAAAAAAGTAGCTTGCTCTTTATCACCCAAGGGACTTCAGATAACATTTTAAAGTACATAGGGGCAGTTAACCAATCTATGCTGCTTGAAGTAAACAGCAAAAACAAAAATGATTAAATAAAAAAAAAAGAGTGAGATTTGTGTTAATCAGCAGCTGCTTTAATGTGAGGCATTGAATTAAGCATCTTGTATGTTTTGTAGCAACTTGTCAATTCTCTGTTTCTCAAGTTTACATGCATTTAATTTGTATAGCAAAATTCACATTTGCCCATGATTGTTTTAAAATTGTGACTGCATCATATCCAATCACAAAAAGCAGAAAATGGATACAGTGGTGCTTGAAAGTTTGCAAACCCTTTAGGTTTCTATATTTGTAGATATGTTTGACCTAAAACTTCACCAGACTGTCACACAAGTCCTAAAAGTAGATAAAGAGAATCAAATCAAGCAAATGAGACAAGAATATTAGACGCTGTCATTTATTTTTTGAGGAAAATTATGTAATATTACATATTTGTGAGTGGGGAAAAGTATGTGAACTTTTAGGAGTAGAAGATGATTTGAAGAAGAAATCTGAGTCAGGTGTTGTCAATCAGTGGGATGACAATCAGGTGTAAGCAGACACCCTGCTTTATTTAAAGAACTGGAACCTAGCAAAGTCTGATATTCACAACATGTTTGTGGAAGTGTATTGTGGAATGAACAAAGGAGATTTTTGAGGACCTCAGTGTTGTTGATGCCCATCAGGCTAGAAAAGGTTAAAAATCCATCCCTATAGTTTGGATTCCACCAATCCGTAGTCAGAAAGACTGTGTACAAAAGGGAGGAAATTCCAAACCACCATTACCCTCCCCAGGAGTGGTAGACCAATGAAGATCACACCAAGAGCAAGGTCTGTAATAGTCAGCGAGGTCAAATAGGAACCCAAGTTAACTTCTAAGCAACTAAAGGCCTTTGACACATTGGCTGAGGTTAATGTTCCTGAATCCACTATCGGGAGAACGCTGAACAACAATGGTGTGCATGGCAGGGTTGCAAGCCAGAAGGCTATTAGAACAATGTTTTGTGGACAAATGAGACCAAAATGGATCTTTTTGGTTTAAATGGGAAGTGTTATGTTTGGAGAGAGGAAAACACTGCATTCCAGCATAAAAACCTCATCACTTCTATGAAGTATAGTGGTGGTACCATTATGGTTTGGGCCCATTTTGCTGCATCTAGGCCAGAACGGCTTGCCGTCACTGATGGAACAATGAATTCTAAATGAAACCAGCAAATTCTAAAGGAAAATATCAAGCCATCTACCTATGAGCTGAATCTCAAGAGAATATGGGTCATGCAGCAAGGCAACAACCCTAAGCACCCAAGTCGCTCTAGCAAAACAGGCTAAAGAAGGTTCTGGAATGTCAAAGTCCTGACCTTGGTCCAAAAGAAATGCTGTGGAAGGACCTTAAGCAAGCACTTCATGGGTGGAAACACCAATATAATGGAGTTGAAGCTGTTTTAGAAAGAGGAATGGGCTAAAATTCCCTCCCAGGCATTGTGCAGGAATAATCAAATTACTGCAAATGGTTAGTTGCAGATACTGCTGCACAATGGGTTTCACACTAGATGCTCAGATACTTTGAGTATCATACCAGATATTCAAAGCAAAGGTTCACATACTTTTGCCACTCTCATATATGTATTACATAATTTTCCTCAATAAATAAATAAATAAACAACATTTCTAATTTGTTTGATATGGTTCTCTATCTACTTTTAGGACTTGTTTAAAGACAAATTTAGGACAATCAGAAGTTTTAGGACAAATCTATCTAGGAAATATAGAAACAGCTAAAGGGTTCACAAACTTTAAAGCTCCACTGTAAATAAATACATTTTCATATCAACCATCCCCCATAAAGTCCATGGGTTGCTGGTGTGCTCCTAGGCCAGGGGTAAAACATATTAGGCAGCCTTGAATATAGTTGAGGATGGGAATCACTTCACTGAGTAGAAGTGCAAGAGCTGCTCTGTTAGATGTCAGAGGTAATGACATTCAATTCAGATAATTCTGAAGAATTTGAAGAAGGAAATATGTCCAATGTGTCTAGTAATAAGCAAGTAACTGTAATACATAAGTCAGTAACAAAGTTGTTTTTATAAAAATCTTAATTGTATTACAAAGTCTCTCTCCCTCTCACACACACACACACACACACACACACACACACACACACACACACAATTTTCAGTTTGAATCAAAGAAGAGCCCATAACACAACAGGGTACCTACCATAGAGTCCATTCTCATCTTTGTATGGCATAAATCACCACAGAAAGTCACAAAAGTGCCATGTCAGAGAAAAGTTCTTCCTCTCCAAGCCAGAGATACAAATGGCTTCTCTGGGACTACACAAATGGCTTTCTGGGTCATCTTGTTATGACTTGAACTTAAAGAGTCCATTCCATTTTATGTTGGTCCTACTCGATCTAGTCTAGTTTAGTTGTGACTGGTTCAGATGGTATGGAACACTCCTGCTTTAGAATGCCTGCCAAGTTGGGTTCTACCTTTTCTAGTGTTGACAAAAAACACTGCACCTAGAGACAAAGAAAGGTAGTATGTGTTTTGAATATATTCAGGGGTCAGGGTCAAGGGGGAACAGAACAAAAACTTACCGCAGTAATGTACTCTGGCAGCAGATTCTTTAAAGCAGCCACCCAGATCTTATCAGTTAGGTGGTCATCTTTCATCAGGTCTGACACAGCATCCTATGGAACACCGAGGTGCAAGTTGTTTTATAAAGTTCGCTTCATCGTGAAAATATAAATGATTGGTGAATATAACTGGAGCAAGTGGATCGAGGAATTTGTGCCTATGAGCTCATAAAGCCTTCTGTGCCTGTGTGGCAGTCTTACTCTGGGCATACATGTGAGGACAGCAGAAAGCAACTCTCCTGCTATCTCAACCACAGCCTGGGTCTGAATGTCTCTCTCCGCCTCGTCCCTTCTGTTTTCTCCTGTCTGTCTTTGCTCTGACACCCTGTCCCAACAGTTCCGCTGGTTCTCAGCATAAAAGTATAGGATGCGAAGAAGGCTCCCTACCAAAGACAAACCTGCAGCAAACACAATACATGCTTCTTTACAAACCAGACTGGGCCCAGGTACGTGGCATGAGTTTGGAGTGGAGGAGATGTGTGCGTATCCTCACTAATGTCTATCTGCAGACTAGTGTGTAAGGCAGAGAGCAAGGCCAGTGCTGGGGCCAAGAGAGCCTTCTGCTCCTGCAGGATGAGGGGAGGGTCATCTGGCTGGCACAGGTCCTCACAAACAACTTCACACACAAAGGTCCATAATGGCATGCCAGACCCTCCATCTGACACTGCATGCACACACAGAAATGAATGCACACACCAGGTTCACTTAAAACATGTCATATCAACAAATGTTCCATCTGCTTTCTATACACAAGACACACGTAACACAACACTAAGCATGAAAAGCAAACTGTTTAGATAATTTATATACCCAAGTTTATATATGCAGTACTGTGCAAAAGTCATAGACTGGTTGTTTTAGCAATGGTATAATGACCATATACAATTTCTCTTTGCTAAGATAAAGCAGAAAATACAGGAAATATGTAGACAAAATTTTAAAAAAACAATTCTACATGCAAAAGTCAGCATTTAGTGTGACCTCCCTTGACGCTAAGCACATCTCCTTTGGTGAGACTATCCTGAATTTTTCTGAAGTAAGCTTCTGGTATATTATACCAGGCTTCTTTCAACACTTTCCAGAGCTCTTCATTGGATTTAGGCTGCCTTTTCTCGCTACTGCTCAAGTAGTAAGGGGATGTCACATACAATACTTGCCACTGTAGACTACAGAAGCTGTTGAGATATATAAAATACATCATGATTCCACATCATTCCATCTCCATTGCCTGACCATATATATCATAATAACAATGACATGTGTGTCTCACCAAGATGCTGAAGGCCTTCGTCTACTGTCGTCAGGAGCTGAAGAGCATGCATATATGCCTCAAGAGCCTCTGGACCTTCCTTTCTAAAACCCACACCCACCCATACACAAATTCTAAGGAAATCATCAGTTATGAACATTTCACACAGATTTATTTGCAGTTGCCATGAATTACATACAGTGAGCTACAGAAGTACCATCACCCTCCATCTCTAACACACTTTAACATGTCTGACCTGATCTGCACAGCAGCCTCCAGCAGGGACACTGTGATGTCCTGGTGCGTGTTCTTGTCTTGGTGACTCTCACTGGGCAGCCTAGATAGCCAGCTCTTCATCAACTCCTCATCTTCATCTAGAAGCTTATCAACCAGCTCCCCTACCTTCATCAACAACTCCACTAAAGACAGAGATGGCGAGCCAGAGAGACAGAGAGGAAGAAAGAGTAGAGGGAGGGGAGCAGCTTTACAAGTGCATTTACAATATACATATAAATCATTCATCCAACACCACACCTGCCCTCATGTCAAAATCAGGCCACTAATGAACGAGGCCTACAAAAGAAACATACCTTACCAGAGAGGGTCCAAGACTCTGATGCAGGCAATCAGAGGGCAACTGCAGTACCAGCACGGGTGGATTACAAGTTACTACCGACTGTAAAGTGCAGCCTTAGAGGTACAGCTTAGAGCATGGACACCTTATAAAATCATTCCTGAGTGTTTATTAACTATTCTGGCTAATTGACTAATTTAAACAAGTGCTGATTTTAGCTTATGAGAGTGTTCTTTTGAAAGAATCAAGCTCACTAATTTTAAAAAATTATAATTTTTTTTATGACACCTTGGCTTTGTTTTCTTGGGGAAAAAGGAAAAGGTACTAGGGCTCCTGCATCAACTTTGATTAATCACATTGAAACAATGAATCTACTCTGCAGTGGCAGACTGAACCCTTTGCACCTCTGACAGGGAGATAAGCCTCCCAAGACTATACAGCCTTTGCACATCTCATATTTCTTTATTTATTCTGACTCTGGGAGATTAAAATCGAACTCAAAAACATGTTCCAATACATGTTTTGAGGGCCTCTTCTCATACTGGATATTTTGTAGCCACTGACTTTGACTTTAATGTCCTTCACTTACCATTAGTGGAACTGCGCATTATGAAACACAGGTTGCTGCATGTGGCCGTTTGCTGCTGTATCCGCTCTAGCCACAAGGGGGCAACATCAGGTTGGGACACACAAGTTAACAGAAGCCTGAAAAGAAAATTAAATGAGGACAATAGAAACATCCACTGCATAATCAGCAAAGTACTTCCCTTTCTAAAGTGTTTAGATGATAGAACAACCTGGATGAGGCCTCTCATTTTGTTTGGTTAAGGCTAGAGGTAGGTAGCTATATTATGTGCTCAATGGTATAAGTTAAGGTTTGGATTTATGCATTATGGTCCCTTCAATTCAATAATGTCAGCTATATCATTACAAAGTGTTACAGACTGCATTGGTTGGGTTTCTTACCTGCATGTCTCCAGCAGCGTGGGGGGGTCATTGTCACCCAGTAGCAACAGCAACACAGCTCTAGGTGTGGAAACATGTATAAAGGAAAACAGAAAAAAATGAAAGAAAGAAAAACAATGTTTATGACTCTTATAATCATGATATACAGTAATATATCTCAAAGTGGTTGATCTAGTTATTAATGTGAGCCAATTTATGCATCTTTTATTAAAAAAAGTACACTACCACATTGCCCAAAAGGAAAAAAAAAATGTTTACATACCCTAGGTCAGCATTCTGGCTCAAAGACACACAGGTTTCATGGAAACAGGCCATATTTCCAAGAATTCCAACACAAATTTCCTGCAACAGCGATAGTGGTAATGAATAACCAGCTCTTGATGGGTGAATACTGAGAGCAGTGTAAGCAGCTGATAATGGATATAATATGGGCCTGGTTGCATATAACCACAATCATGACATTGCTTTCCACGGAAGAATTTGTAAATCAAAGTCAAATACAATGAACAGCACGGTTGAGTGATCTATCAAGTCACACATTTCCTTTATTAACAAAAACCTTGGAGGTTTGTCATGAGAAATATTCTGTGGATGAAACACATTTTTACAGCCTGAGTTTCTTTTGCCTGAGAAGTACTTTGCTCCTTGTACTAAAATACACTCACTACTGTTCACCCTGTCATTTAAAAATAGGTGCAATTATCATTTTAATACTGCACAGCATCTCAAATCCTGTAGTCAGAGTTATGAACAACATAATGTCAAACTTAATTGTAAACATTTTAGGATAGAAGTGACATTGTAACTTACAGTAAGTCGTGGACTATGAGACTTGGTGATCACTCCCAGAAGGATATCTGGAGCTTTAAACTCCTGCAGAAAACCAGCCACATCCTGAAGACAACATGCATGTACAAGACACAAAGCGAAGGCAGAAGGGACCAAAATTAGAATATGAAGTTTGAAGTACTGAAAATACCAATGGCTTATTAACTGAAGCCTTTGCTTGACCAGAAATACTTTCCATGTGTCCAAACTGTTTAAACTGTGAAAACTCTTCGATGTTACCAGAAACTTGTACACTGTGTGGACAACAAAAATGTAGAGTCCAGAATTTTACAGAGCCAATTTTGTCTGTTATCTGTATTGTTCCTGAACTATGTTTACTTAATGCAGATAGAGATATGATTTGAGACACATTAAGGGCTACAAAAGCACTCATTCAGGTCATTGCTGAACATGCAGAAATAATGGGAAAGGAAATTAAATACATTTGGTAGTCGTGGATAGCATACATAGCTTCCATGGTATAGTTTGAATGAATACATAATGTAAAGTAGTGATGATTTAAACCTTGTCCATGGCCATATCCCAGACTTTACAGAGCTCATTCTCTTGCTCTTCAGAGAGCTCTTCCAGACTGTCTCCCTGATGTGACTCATGCTCCGTCACCATCTATAGGGAGGCAAGCAGACCAAATAAAATGAAAGCCTTGTGCTATTTGTCCAGAGATAGATTTGTTATGGATTTGCTGTGGTACAATTTATCCAGAAATAAATAATTCACAAATCTGAGAACTTTATGTATCTGGCATGCATTGCACAGCAGCTATATTTTTTGCTATTCGTTTGTTCTGAACGGAGATCTCGGATGTTGTCCCTGTCCCTGGTGCTGGAACCATTCTCCCAGTTTGGGGGTCACAGCCCCTAGTGCTTACTACAGGAATCATTGTAGCCTTCATCTTCCACATCTTTTCCAGCTTCCCTCAGCCTTTGGTATTTCTCAAGCTTTTCATGTTCCTGTTGAGATTGTTATCATCTATCAGTTTTGCCCTCTTCTGCTGTTTATCCATCACTATGTCCAGTTAGGATTTTGTCTGTATCTGGAAGTCCCACTTATCCCCGGATACCTGAATAAGGCGGGTTAAGGTACTGAAGAGCCAGTGCTTGCTGTACACAGTCTCTCCGATAGCATCAGCCTCTTCGGCAGTCTCATCATCTCCCTCGGGAGGCGGCGAGGGGTTACGATCCATTTCGGGACTATTCGGAGAATCGGGGGGCGATGATGATCGACTGGACCTATTGTCATCCGCCTCTTCAGCGAAGTTCTCGTTACGATCTTAAAATGCGGTAACAATATGTAACTGTTAACGTTGGCTATGCGTACCTGAAATCAACACTTTAGGTTCAGTATGCAATTTCGACCAGCCGATTTGGACCAATTAGCTAATGCTAATTTAAAATACTCAATTCCAACTAGCTAGGTTAGGCTAGCTGGTTGCTATCTAAACCTAGAATGAAAACTCATTATTCTAATAATTCCTTCAGTTACTCTTTCCATCCTTAACGGGTGATTATCTTTGTAACGCCAGTCTTCACTTTGAACTTAAACTATCCCAAAATTCAGTTTTATGAAGTATCCCTCAGCTCAACGCATTTATGTTAATAGATGACTTAAATAGGTTACGTTAGCGAGGACAGCATCCTACCAGTATTAGCTAGCTAGCCAGCTAACCCAACTTAAGCTAACTAGTTCATTAAAGACAGTGAAACATGATTCGTATTGAAATTTAACGATTATCTCACCCATTAAAATTGATGTGCCAAAATTCTTAAACTCAGTGATATGATTCAAGATTAAATGGTTACAGACTCTAAATAAAAGACAATACCAACAGGACAAACCCAGTCCTGTTTAAACGCGCCTGTACTGAACTCAGCTTTGTAAATCGCGCACGGGTGATTACGCCACTACCTTCTTCTTCTTCTTCTTCTTCTGCTTCTGCTTCTTCTTCTTCTGCTTCTTCTGCTTCTGCTTCTTTGCTAGCAAGCGATCTGCCTAGTTCTTCCTTTCGGAGCTCAATGTATCTCGCCACCTACCGTTCATCAGGCAATTTGGATCTAAGAAATGTGAGGAGGAAATCACTAACAGAAATAAGAAGATGAAGAGCTGTGCTAACGGTCACAATTAAGGTTGTTACCATTTTTAAAAATCATTTTATCAATATTATAAGTTTTCTGCAGGACAGTCCGGTTTTTATGATGTATGTCCGGGTGTACGGTTTTGACTTTCAAGTCGAGTCAAGATGGCTTTATTGGCATGGCTGTACAAAACTAAATATTGTGAAAGCATTAAAAAAGGTTTACATTTTAACTTACTTAAAAAGCACTGCCACTATCACTACTACTACTACTACTACTACTACTACTACTACAACTACTACTACTACTACTACTAATATAATAACAACAACAGTTTTGACAACATATGACAAGTCATTAAGACATTAACAAGAAATTACAGCTACTTAATAGGTAAACCTAGCAACTAAACACTATGTGTTTGTAGATGTTGGAGGGCATGTGTGTATATAGGAGTAATTTAGTTGCAAGAAGTAGGAATGAGGATAGGGGAGGTTGTCACTAACAAGTTACTATCATTTGTCCTTTTCTTGCGTTGTTCTTTCAAATGGGTGGATTGAACCAGCAGTACAATTTTATTGCTCGGTTTGTTCACTGACAATGTTAATACAATAAAAAGTGGTAGGCAAAGTCATATGCAAAGTACAGGTGGAAGGCACATTAGTGGTGAGTATAATGGAACAAGTGAGTTTGGTTTTGGTTTGTTGAAAAGCTGCCACCCTAGTAACAATGCTAATGTAATAGTGATAATATTAATACAACACTGACACAATAAACTACAATACACGGAAAATAACTGCCCTAATGCCTGCGGTTGTTGTTGTTGTTGTTTTGTGTGTGTGTGTGTGTGTGTGTGTGTGTGTGTGTGCATGCAATTTTTTGTTTCCTTTTTTTTCCCATCAGAAGCAACAAAGATAATTCATAAAAATCTGTCAAAAGGACAGTTTAACAGCTGTAACACAAAAACTGTAGAAACGAGATTTAGAAACTAAACTGCATAAGGAGCATTCCATCCTGTCATATTTTGCTGTGTACTGATGCAGCTGTTACATGTATACTACAACAACTGATTTATTACCATTTGTTATGTTGTCCTTGAGTCATTGCTCTTAATATTAATTTTTCCGAAATATTTTAATATTTATTTTCTGAATATTTGTGCATAAATATTAGCAACATAGATTTGTAAATATATTTCAGTGACATACATATAAACATAGATTTTAGTGATACACATATATTTGATATATGTATCAGATATATGTAGCATATTGGGTTTATTGGGTCAATTTAAACTATTTACATATATTTTAATCAGAAGCAATGAATTTTAATATTTGGAATATATTGCTTTTACACATGGGTTTGAATTAAGGATATGAAATATGCAAAGTGACGCATTCCAAGGTACCAAAGTAACTGGTCAATAAAGTAATTCTAGGTTAACACTGAACCTGATCAAAAGCTAACCACACACAGGTGCACTTTGTATTATGAAAAAGCAACACTGTCAATAGCCTCTTGGATGACACCTCTAGACAGTATTAGTTCACACATTAGTTTACACAGGAATTGATCCATGTTGTCATCCTCCTTTTGCCAACACAATACCTTGAATGAGCAACCTTGGGTAGGGACACTTGGTAGAAAGCAGCTGTCACTTCTGGGCAATAAACGTTCTTGCTTGACTCTAGCAGGCAAGGGTGGAGGTGATACCAGGGCACAGTCATATATCTGTTTGTCTATGGAGGGGCTTTTGAACAGCAAGGATGTTTGAAATGTATGCATGACAGCTTTCAACAGTGTGAAACCATAGCTACAACAGTATATTTAGATTATAGGAAATTAAATGAATTTGAATTGCTTGGCTTTTTTATTTCAAAAAATATTTTTAAAGTATCACTTACCAATAGATTTGATATTTTTATATACACACAATGCCTTATATATACATTATGCATTTCCCCCTCTGGGCCATTTGAGACACCATATTTGTTTAACTATCTTTCTATTCATGCAAATCTCAGTAAACTGATGGCAGTAAAGTGTATATTGGAGCATGCAGAATTTGTACTAAAGGTGGTGACTAGCACTGAGTGATCTGGACACCAATCCTATATGGGCAGGTCAATATTTAGTGAAGCCCAAGGCATGGTGGCCTAATAAAAAAATTCAAGGTTATAATAATATGTTCCTTATTATGTGAAGTAAGACCAATCATGTGGTTATTATCAGTTGTAATAAGTTCTATAATCTCCAGCACTTCATCAGAATCTCCATTTACTGACCACTTCATTAGGTAAATCTATGTGTTTTTAAAATTGTACAATCACAACAGCATACACAATTTGGCTGTTCATCACTGGTCAGTATCTGACCACAGGACCACTAATGATTATTATTCTCAACTCATTAGCAAGTGAGTGTTGAGCTGGCACATGTTTATCAAGACCTTTTACATGTCTCAGTGTTACTTTTGGGTTAAGAGTTAAGAGTTGTCTGCTATCTAAATATTTCCAGTCAACAGCCCCATTTATAGTCATAAAATAAACATTGATGAAGGGCTAGAGGACATTTAATAGTGTATATGACAAAAAGTGGAATCTTGTATAGCGTCAGTATACCTACAAGAAGTTTCTTGAAAATAGCTTGTCAGTGAAAATAACGTTTACTAACTAACAATTGCGTATTTGAGTTGAGTGTGTCACAAACATTGCCAGCAGGACAGGGCAGGATATCTTGAAGGCCTTCCTGAGAGTACGGGAGCAGGATGTTAACACACTCAGATGTTTAATGAGTATCCTGTCTCCTGGCCAGAGACAGCTGGCACCCATTGCCTAGTGGCACACCCACATATCTGTGAGGATGCTGGTGTCCTTTCAGTGTATCACACGCAAACGGTTCCGTTTCTATGAACACAAAGGTTCAATTTTGGACTTTATTTTGCTATGGCTTAAGCAGAAATAGAGATGTGATGGGGACATATTTACAGAGTCTGTAACATAAATACAGTCACAGTGTATATTGGCGTATAATGAGGAACTTGTACTAAAGATGGTGACTAGGATGAATCTGATATGTGCATTTTGTAAGCATACCATTATACACTGGCCTAGATATTGATTTTCATGAGCCAACACGCATTCTTGCTACATGTGCCAGTGTCATCATGAGTCATCTATTACCCAGAAATATCCAGTCATTATGGTCCTGGGCTCAGAAACAGACTTCCGATGAAAGCCTAGAGGACAGTTATAGTTTGAGTAAGTGTGCATATATTAAGCAAAATATTATCCTGTAGTGTATTGTAATGTATGCTCAAAGAAAGGTTCTACCTTAGCTGGTGATTAGAAGAGAGGGGATGTACATTAGAATAGGACAGTAATAAAATCGCAATCAAATTTATTTGCCATATACATTTGCACATATTAGGAATTTGTCTCATTGCCACATAAGAACATAACATACAACTTCTTTGTTCACATTAATTCTACAACACACATAAATTGAAAACAAATATCTCATATATGTGCATTAGCAGTTATACAGCACAGCTGCCAGTTCTGTCAATTTATAATGGAAAATGAATCTGTATATTTGTAATTAAGATAGACATGTTAGTATGAGAGGTTTCATACTAAAATGTTTGTATTCCTCTTTTAAATTTCTCATACTTTTGAAAAAAGTATAGGAAAAAAGTCTAGGTGGTACAGGACCATAACAAGAGTGAACACAAAATGAATTTCAACTGAACCTTTATTTGTCACTGCACGTAAGGTCAGTGGGTAGTCTGGCTGTGGGCACCATCACAGGGCTACAGGGATGAGCAGAGTGACTGTCATGTTTAGATTGCCATGGATAGGTGTGTATAAAGTCAAATACTACTCTTGAAGATAGTCACAATGTATTTACCATATACATCAAGTTTAATTTCCAAATTGAAATTCAGGTTTTTTTTTCTTTAAAATAAACACGATCCATTAGAATGTTCATTGATTTTCTTTGGTAAAGTGCTATACATGACATGTACATAAGGTCCAGTGAATACACTACATACAAGAAAATTGGTGGATGCTCCAATTTCTCGTAAAACACTCACATGAATCTGTTCATATGACAAGTTATAGCATGAGGCCCAAGGCTGTGAACCTGTATATGCATATGTGACTACCTGCTCTTCTTACATACTTAGATTAGTCTAAACAATAATAATAAAAAATGCCAATCCATCCAGACAAACACTGGATCACTTCATTTAATAACTAAAATAATCCATAATGCTTTTAAAATATAAAAGTCAGCTGACAAATCTTCTTTTCACCATAGAAGACAGGAAGGACTAAAGACAAACATAGCGTGGTTTCATTCTCTCTCAGCATGGCTGTCTGTTCTATCAGTGTGTATTCATGGTCAGTGATGACATAGCTTTGGTTCTCCAAAATTATGTTCGCTAATGTTTGCCTGTGATTAACACATTTATGGCCATATCCTATTTCTCAAATGATATTATGGCCATAAAGTACATAAACAGCAGTATAGTATAGACCTTCAATAAAAAGCAGTAATATCACACAAAACTGAATAGGAACTCCAGATACTAATGTCTATATTACCATCTATTACAATGAATTAGTGAGTCAACTGCCACCTTATTCTTCACTGGTCAGTTTCTGACCACAAGACCACTGCTGACCAGTCTGGGTGTAGGACCATTCTCAACATAGCAGTGATACTATTGTGGGATGGAAATGGGTGTCATGCTGCTACAAATTACAGCCAACTGTGGTCTTTCAGAAACTGACCAGTGTTAAGAAGTTGGACGATGTCTAAAAAATATTGAACATGGGATACAGATGAACAAATGTGTCCAACTCTTTACCTACTAGGTGTTTTCAAACAAATAAATATTTCTAATAAAGGGGGAGATGAGTGGATGTTACATATAAACTGAACTTTCATCTTACATAGTTGATATGCATCAATAAAGTATATCTCTTTACCATTTTTCTCTCTGGAATCTGAAAAACATGACTGAAAATATAATATTTCAAGCTTTGTCAGATATTTGACTTAACATTGATAATGTAGAAGTAATCAAGAAAAACATTAGGTTAAGTATATAAACGTTACTTAAAAAAAATCAAGCTATGTGATTTGCAAGGAACTTTTTAAACATCAGAATGATTGAATGAAATTATTTATTTTTACATGAAAAACATTTATTAAAGCCAATTTCTAAATGTCTTCAGTTTTGATTCATTATTTAATTTACAAATAATGGTGTAAACAACAAAATTAGACCCACCATATTATATCAGGTTACTTTTTTTTTTTTGCTCTTTCATATACGTAGGATGTAGAAATTGCAAAGAGGCTGTGGGCCTCCTTTTGTTTTCCAGCAATTTTGTGAGAAAATTCCCGTAATGTCAAAGTTCACACAGTGTACTATTTAAAATGACTACTATCCCCAACTCACTTCTTAGTGGAGGAAGTGAATATAAGAGCAGTACACCAGACAGGATACACTGCTTCATTTCCACTCTATGGTCTATCACCTTATGTTATTACCACTGCCTTAAATCATTCCCCCTCAGTGAGGTTGCAGTTGGAGTAAGAATATGCCCCTGCAATATAGGGATGGGTGCATGCACCCATGCAGGGTCCACTAAGCATATCTGCCCACACACACAGGCATGAAGTACATGTACACACAAGCATACACATACTGGACCATTAAAATACCAGACTGGCCTTTTGTTTGTCATGTCTCAATAAAAGTGGAAGTTCCTCCTAAAGAGGGAGGGAAATAGTGAGACGTGAGTAAGAGGAATATAAGGGGGCTGAGAGAGGACTGACCCAGCACTACGTGCGCTTTACCTGAAGAGTGTGCCCAGACCCACTCTCGAGCCCACCATGGAGTGGAGGACACCTGCACTGTGTGTACTGCTCCTGGCTCTTAGCTGGGGCCTCCAGGCAAATGCTATTAGGGGTAAGAGATGATAAACACTTTGAACAGGACTAATAGTGTCAAGTTAATTAGATACTTTTGGTATTTGTATGTCTTTTAAAAAAATTATTTTACATAAAATGTGAATATTTGTTTTAGAATATTCAACATAGTTTACAGGTATGTTTGTGGTAGAAAGTGCACCTTGATTTTTCGAATCACTGTTAGTATTTACTTTTACATTTATTATGGTAGAAACAATACTTTTTCAAAATGATTAGCCAAAATATATGGGTTATTCTTCTAATTATAAGTATATTAGACTGAAAATAATTATAATGTAAAAAATGATATATTCACATATAGTAACTAATCCTTAAAACACAAATACAGATTAACTAGGTTAGCTAATTGATGAATTAATATTCACATCATAGTAGAACCACAAAGGACAAACATCACAAATGCCGCTGATAGTTTACTGAAAAATATGAAGACGAGACTATTGTTACTCTTCAGAAAAAATCTTCAAAGAGCTGTTGTTCACAGTGTTAAGAAATGAAGCTTGATCAATGGTGGCTATCTTACCACTTTGTGTTATAGTATTTAGGTGAGGAACAAAAAAAAATGGTACAAAATTGTTGGTTAACAAAAACTATAATAAAAGAAAATGCACTGTATTACTTAATACATGCTCTTAGGAGATAAAACTACCCAGATTACAATAATGCAACATAGAACAATTAGTGACTTTAGGTCATATACAAGATATTAAACAACATATTATCACACTCTGTATTAATCTGCAATCATATAAATTGCAAAATGTTTCCCAATAGCAGCAAATAAATTTTCTACCATTTCTTTTGAGAACAAAACTGCACCTGACAAATGTGTTTGGCTAGCATGCCAGCATACTAACTACACTCTCTAACTACATTGCTAACTAACACTCTATAAGTGCCAAAGACAACTACCCTTTGCACCCTTCATTACTGGTCAGTTTTTGCCAACAATAAAATTTATATGTGGATGCTATTTGGGGTGATACACCATTTGCAATGCACTATTAACAGGGACATGGTAGTAGCATGGAAATAGGTTGATAGTAGTCGAGGTGACTATAATAAACATGTTAATAAAGTGTGACTTAAATGTGACTTAAGTTAAGTTCAATAACTTAAAGTAATTTAATATGATCTGATTTCTTTTTACTTTCTTTGTTCTCGTTTACACTACGAGATCTTTAGGGTGCACCAATAAGAGAAAAAGGAACTAAAATTCAGTTAACATTTCCACTGTGATGAAATAATGATATCTGATCTTCACCATCCATGACTTGTGAATCTTAAAACAATGTCATCTTGTTTGCCCTTGTAAAAGGGTTAAGTTCATAAATAATCATTGACTGGTAAAGTGACAGTGATTAAAATAGGGGAGTATGACTGCATTAAGGCTTAAACACAACACCAGCAAGGCCCAACAAACTATCCATAGGCCAGGGTAAGCAATTAAGTGTTTTATTTGGATTTAAAAAGACCTAAAAATTCCCCCAAATTATAGATTCGGGCTAGACAAAAAATACAACTGTGAATAACTTAGAAGAAAATTTGTCAGACATGTAGATATAATAACATAAAAGCATAATAATATAAATCATAAAACATTAAAATCTTGAACTCTTTTGTTTCTTTGTGCATTTTTGTTTCTCCACCCTAGTGCGCCGCAGCAACCATGTGGACAACATCTGTAGCATGTGGGGTAATTTCCACTTTAAAACCTTTGATGGAGATGTCTACCAGTTCCAGGGGACTTGTGAATACAACCTTGTCTCTGAGTGCCAAATGCCTGTGCAGGGCTTCTCAGTACATGTGAAAAGATCACAGTCCCCTGGGAACCCACAGATCACCAGAGTGCTGGTTACCATAGGAGACATGGCCATTGTGCTCACCAAGAAACTGATTATGATCAACGAAGAGATGTAAGACACTGGTAGTGTTTGTAAATCTTAAACAAGAATGTAAAGATGTTCACTTCTAGTGAATAGTTGGCTATGAGTTGTAATTTTACCATTACACTTATACCTGAGTGCTTGATTCTGCCCCCAGCATTTACTTTCTGTTGTCATCCTCTCTCTCTCTCTCTCTCTCTCTCTCTCTCTCTCTCTCTCTCTCTCTCTCTCTCTTTCTCTCAGTATAAAACTTCCCTATTATTTAGCAGGAGTGCTGCTGGAAAATAATGCTATTTACACTAAATTATATGCTAAACTGGGCCTCAGTGTCATGTGGAACAGAGAGGATGCTGTCATGGTATTATCACAACTTTAATTTGGTTCTTTTTAACCTTTTTAAAAGCACCATATTATGTCTGCTCATCCAAAAATGGATCTAGAATTTTATACAGAAGCTAAATGAAAATGCACTTTACTTTTACATAGTCATTTTGAAGTGCAACAGATGAATTGGGTACTAGTGCTGTGGCATTGAACCACTGATGACAGGGGAAGCTGATTTAGTGCAAGTCATGAAATTTGCACCATTTCATTTCAAACATCTTTTGCACAATACATAGAAAAGTTATTGCGTGAGTTAGCATAGTGCAATACAGGTAAAGCATTTTAAGGGAAAGGCTCTTTCTAAGAATTACATTTTTAACATAGTCAGCTCTGTATTTCCATATATATTCACATAAATTCAAATTCACATACATTAACAATAATGTTCAGAAATCTTCCCTAGCCTAGAACACTGTCAGATGGCTTTCAGTTTGGCATAAAACTACATTAGAATGAAAGGATTTGCAAATAATAGATAAAAAAGTAAACAAAAATGTCATCTGTGGTGGAAGAGCCCCAATATTTTGGATGAGCATGCAAGATAGCATTCAGGACTTTAACCCCTTTTAATGAGCTAAGACTTTTCATTTAAAAATGTTTACTTTGCAACAATTCTTATTTTTCCTTTTAGTATTTTATAGTATATTTACAACAAATTATTACAAAGATGTAAAACTGCTCTAGAAATCACCAGCTTTGTCTTTCTTACTTAGGTGGAACTAGACACTAAATATTCTAATAACACCTGTGGACTTTGTGGAGACTTCAATGGCATTCCCATTTATAATGAGTTCTTGGCTGAAGGTGAGCTGCAATAAAAAAGCTTTTTTGAATCGCATGATTAACCCTCAAGTTGCTGTAATTGATTTAAAAGGAGCCCACCCTCTCTCTTTAATCTCATGGCCTCCATCTAAAGCTTTCTCCAGAGCACCTCCCTACAAAGACATCCCTACCCTTCTATGCGCTGTGTACATGCACAAAAGAATTGACAGGCAAGACGTACTGCCTGCTTAGATAAGTTTCCTGATTGATCAGTGCAGCCACATTATGCCCTGGACAGTCAGAGAGACTTTTTTCTCTGAGCTTTAATTTGAGAAATTTATGGCTAAGTGTTGTTAAAAAATTGCTTACATTAGTTTTAAACAGTCAAGAGAATATTGTATTTTTAATATAATATTAAGTGTGGAAAGGGAGACCTCCTTATAAGAATATGTGTTTGTTCTGAATGTTTGCTACATTCTGCCATACAGCTCGCTTGACTGGCTCTGTTGAGTTTGGTAACAAGCAAAGGATTCATGGGCCCAATGATGGCTGTGAGGACCCTTATGAAGAAGATGAGGCTGATCAAGACACAGTGGACAAGTGTCAAAAATTTGTAAGATGGAAATTCTTCCAGCAATAGCTGTTACTTTGAATTGTCACTGCAAATTCAAAGTAACAAATAATTAGTTTGTTGCCACTGATACAAAGTGTTACTCTATTTGATTTTGTACTACATTGCCCTATTGCCTTCCATTAGCATCCAGGAAATATTTGTGGTTTATAAAAAATTATTACATGAGTTCACCTGAATCATCATCATTTATATGTATAGTAATTATTGTTAGCCCTCTGACTACTAATTAAACCAAGCCAGTCAAGGTCAAGGCAGGTGTTTTTCATAAACCATGTGAGGAAGTGCAGTGTCACGGTACAGTTAGGAGTTCTGAGCACAGGCTTACTGCCTCTACTCCCTGTGTACAGCAGGGAGACTGCTCAGCTCTGCTGCAGAGTCAGGACTGGTCTTCCTGCAGGAAGGTGTTAAGTCCTGAGCCCTACATCCAGGCCTGTGTAGTGGACAGGTGCTGGAGTCGTCCTGGGGACATGGAAGACACTGCTACTCTGTGTCCTACGCTGTCTGAGTACTCCCGCCAGTGCTCCCATGCAGGGGGCATACCACCAAACTGGAGAACATCCACCTTCTGTGGTAAGGTCACTGCACCAATGTAAGATAAATTATTCTTAGTTTAAAGGACAGGTATGCTGTTTTTAAGTCAATAGCCTTATCATCAGTGATAGATTTAGTAATGAGAGACTTATCACTCTTCTGCACCCTCTCACTTGGTGTTATCACAATTTAGCATTTTGTTCATAGTTTTATTGGGGGGGTTAAATTACAAAGTGTGGCCTTAAACAGAACTGTATGAACAAATGAATGGTTATGCCAAGGAATAATTCTAAATTGCTCTAATTCTGGATGGAATTCAATGTCACAAATTAGTTTACATTTCATAGTTCAGTTACTGCATGGCACCCTCTACAGTGGTCTTAGGAAATTTCCCTGTATCACCTCTTCAACCTCCATGCTTGTAATTCTCAATGGTCTACTCAGGGCACCAAGGATATGCATAGATAAATATTTAATACATAGATTGTGGGCAAGGGTCAAAGGTCTTAAACACTTTTGATTGGAACAGATAAATGCAGCATAATTTATAATAAATTGGCATGAATTAACTGACTGCAGACATGGACATCAAGAATGAAAGGGTTTTAAAGTCACCAGCCATGTTCCTGTACTGTAGATAAACTCTGCAAGTTTACAAATGGTTGGAATGTAGGCTACTACAGCAAATTGCAAGTAATTACAAAACTTAAATGTGATATTACTGTTATTCTGAATCAACATAAAAAATGAACAATTTGTGAAGGCTTAAATGATCTAGTAAGAATCTGTAATGAGTGTTAAGTATCTCTGTAATATTTCTCATGGCCATGTTTTGCACCAATTTATAGTAAGCAACAATTTTAGTGATGTCCGGCTTTAAAACCAATCATACAGTCCTTGAAGAATCTGCTGTATCTGCTGTTTTCCTTATATTTCATTAGAATATTGACTTTTGATGCTGAAATATTTGATATGGGTAACAAGTTGCCTCTAAAAGTTTTGTACAGTTTTCCTTTATTATAAGAGAATATGACCTGAGAGTTACAGTGCAGTAATGTGACTTATAGGTATTTGGCTGGTTGTAGTACACTCACACCCACTCATCCTGCCCCAGTATTAATCCTGTCTGTTGTTTTACTCACTTAGCGGTACAGTGCCCCTTTAACATGGAGTACTCTGAGAGTGGATCTCCCTGTGTGGACACATGCACACACAGAGACACCAGCTCACTGTGTGAAGAACACAAGATGGATGGCTGCTTCTGTCCACCTGGTCAGTCATACATATATCCTTACATCACACACCATTTTACAGGCCATTTTTTGAACATCATATGACAAGCAAGAATACAGGCATGTTTCTCATGATCTCTTATATTACTACAAAATGTAAGGTTGTAACACGATGTATACTGATGTGCATGTGTGTGTGGGGGGGGGCTAAACTGGTTGCTGCAGGTACTGTGTTTGATAACATCTCAGAGAAGGGATGCATCCCTCAGGAAGAGTGCCAGTGTAAGCACAATCAGACCTATAACCCTGGAGATGTGCTCCTCAAGGATGACGAAGAATGGTACTGAAATAGTACTATTTCCCATCATGAACAAAACAGACCAATCTACATACTTTATGCCAAGTACATTCTATGTCTTTAACCATTTGTTTCACTATTTAAGCTGCAGGTTACATGGATAATTGTTTGTTTGCTGTGCTGCTCCAGACTGATAATTCTATGTGTTCTAGTGTGTGTCAAAATGGCAGTTGGGCATGTGAGCGTCTGCCAACCCCAGGTGTGTGTGCTGTAGAGGAGGGTTCACACTTTACTACTTATGATGGTAAAGAGTTTACCTTCCATGGGGACTGCTACTATGTCCTTTCCAAGGTGAGTAAACTAACTCTTAAGGTGTAATATATGTACAGTTGTAATTACTTTTGAAATTGCAAAAATTTCAAAGAAGAAAACAATTTCTATTTGCCCTAAAGATCAAGATGGTTTCCTGAAAAGAGTGTACTATTTGTGGGTGCTGTCCCCATGCTGCAGCCCACCCTTTAATATTTTGAATGAAAAGCAGGAATAACTGGGAAACAGGTTTTCTTAGCAAAGGTTCAGTGGTCCTGATCATGTATCACTGGCATTCTACATGCTCAAAACCTTGTGTAGTATATATTTCAACCTATAGTAATAGATGTTTCCTTCGTCTCTGTTTCTGCAGGACTGTGTAGGATCTAAGTTCCTTATTTTGGGTCAGCTTATTCCCTGTGTTGCTCAAAAAACTGACACCTGCCTGAAATCCATTGCCCTGCTACTCAACAATGACAAGAATAATGTGCGTTTCCATTCTGCCAGTATTTGCACTCTTCTTCTTCTTCTTCTTCTTCTTCTTCTTCTTCACACTACTACTACTACTACTACTACTACTACTACTACTACTAATAATAATAATAATAATAATAATAATACAAAATGTAAACACAATTATAAATAATACAACAAAAAATTGCACTAATTAATAATTTCCAAAAAAAGTTGTGGAAAGGTTTGGGAAGCAAAATAATGTTGAAAAGCTAAACATAATGTTAATATGAACTATCCTTCTGGTGAATCTCTTGTATAAAGGCGTTAATCATCAAAGAAGATGGCCTAGTCAGGCACAATGGCGAGATCGCCCTCCCTTACACCACAGGTAAGAGTGATTTATCGAGTAAGGTGTCTTGTAGGCTAGTACACCACAGTCATCACACTGCTGTAGTCATTCATTTTAAATGAGTAAGCTGAACTGAAAGTGAATTTAATTAACATTAAAATGTCTACTCTGAATATACACTAGATCTTTTATTGATGATGGGAGATTTGGACCACTGCACAAAGTCTTCTCTAGCACATCCCAAAGATTCTCAATGGGGTTCAGGTCTGGATTCTGTGGTGGCCAATCCATGCGTGAAAATTATGTCTCGTGCTCCCTGAACCACTCTTTCACAATTTGAGCTCGATGTATCCTGGCATTGTCATCTTGGAATATGCCCATGCCATCGGGGAAGAAAAAATCCACTGATGTAATAACCTGGTCGTTCAGTATATTCAGGGAGTCAGCTGACCTCATTCTTTGGGCACATAATGTTGCTGAACCTAGACCTGACCAACTGCAGCAACCCCAGATCATAGCACTGCCCCCACAGGCCTGTGATGGGTGCATCACTTCAGCTGCCTGTCTTCTTACCCTGATGTGCTCATCACTCTGGAACAGGGTAAATCTGGACTCATCAGATCACATGACCTTCTTCCATTGTTCCAGAGTCCAATCTTTATGCTCCCTAGCAAATGGAAGCCATTTTTGCTGGTTAGCCTCACTGATAAGTGATTTTCTTAAGGCTACACAGCTGTTGAGTCCCTATCTCTTGAGTTCCCTTCGCATTGTGTGTGGAAATGCTCTTACTTTCACTATTACTTTCACATATTCCTCCGTTCTACTGTTGTTTTTCTACAATTTGATTTCACCACACGTTTAAGTGATTGCAGAACACGATCATTCAAGATTTTTTTCTGGCCAGGCAGTGTGTAATATATAACAGCTAGAGCCTGGTGTATCTAAAGTATGCACGTTGTATACTCTATGGATGTTAATTTACTTGGTGATTTGGCTGTGTAAAATTACTTACAAAAAAATGTGCAAAACAGTATGTTTTGATTCGTTTAGTCTATAGAGTTCCAAGCAATATATTTAACGGCATGTAATCACATAGATGATATGAAGCCTGAAACATGAAAAATAACACTGCTGTAGAGCAATATAACAGACTTTAAACTTTTTGCTCTGCTGAGTTCATTAACAGGATACTTCCCCTGTCTCACTCCTGTTTTCCCATTCCACAGGTGACATCACCATGTTCAGACCATCGTCCTTCCACATCATGATACAGACATCTTTTGGGCTACAGATGCAGGTGCAGCTTGTTCCACTCATGCAACTCTACATCACTTTGGATAAGAGCCTCCAGACCAAGACCTGCGGTGAATGCTTGTCTATTTCATTATTACTGGATGGCCGGTCAACAAATTGAATAGACAGAGGGGTAGACATAAAACAACATCCCATATTGTTAGTCTAGTGGTCAGGTTTGCTCTACTTCAACATACAAGCATATGTAGTATATGTAAAATATTAGTCCATCTTACTTCATGTCAAATTAATAAGGTCTATTCTAAAATCCCTTGGGCCCCTATCAGGGATGCAAAAGCAGCTTAAAATGGTCTTAAAATATTTTGGGCACTCATACAAAAATATTTTCTCTCCATGGGGTGTATTGATGCAGGTCTGTGTGGGAACTTTAACATGGTGTTGTCTGATGACCTGAAAACCCCACAAGGCTTAGTAGAAGGGACAGCTGCCTCCTTTGGGAACTCCTGGAAGGCACACCCTAACTGTCCTGACAGCAGTGACAGGCTGGATGACCCATGCAGCTACAGCGTAGACAGTGGTGAGAATTCCAAAATCTTCACTTAAACCTCACCCAATAGTTGACTTTTTATCATTAAATCACTTTACCTATATTATAGCTCTCTTTAAAGAAATTGCTTATCAGATGAAAGAAAAGATAAATATTTATTGACTGTCTTTAGAGAGCTATGCAGAGCACTGGTGTCTAAAACTGAAGGAGAAGGAAGGCCAATTTGCTAAATGTCACTCTACTGTTAACCCAGAGAAATACTACAAGGTATCTTTCCTGTTTCCTTAAAAACATATATGGAACACTGTAGATCAATGACGTATTATAGCAGCCCAAAAACAAAACTAAGTGCTACAATAAAGATATCTCAAATGCTTGCTTACTGGGCATATCAATTGCTAAACACACATGAGTGTTTGTGTACAGAGATGCAAGTACTCAGCCTGCACATGTGAGAAGAGTGAAGACTGTCTGTGTGCGGTCTTCTCCTCCTATGTGCGAGCATGCACGGCAAAGGGAATCTTCCTGCAAGGCTGGAGAGACACAGTGTGCGGTAGGATCATTCACACTGCAGCCTAAGAGAGACGGATGCGTTTTCTATGGCTCTTGTCAAAAGATCAAGGTCTAACCTTTTGTCTAATCAGTGTGAGGCTGAATGCCAGAGCAAAAAAAGGATTAAGCATGTTTTCTCCTCTTTTCTCTCATGAATTCAGATAAATACACTGCGCGCTGCCGAGCCTCCCAGACTTTCTCCTACATGCTGCAGGGTTGCCAGCGCACATGTGACTCCCTGGGCTCAGAGCGCCAGGGCTGCAGCACTCAATACACCCCTGTGGATGGATGTGCCTGTCCCGCTGGACTCTATGAGGATGAGAATGGTGGTTGTGTGCCCATGGAAAAATGCCCCTGTTACCACAATGGAGAGCATGTTAAACCTGGCAAGTCCATTAACATCAGAAATGAGCACTGGTAAGAGATTAACAGTGGTTAATTAAAAGAATGGGAATGTAAAGTTAGTAAAGTGTGTGGAATATGATGAACCTTTCAAGAGTCCAACATTTCTGCCCTTTTAGTGTTTGTACAAATGGAAAACTCAACTGCAACACCTGGAAGCCCCTTATTACAGGTACGTAATCTTGTCTTTGTCCAGCAGCTGTTTACATAAGTAGAGAGGAAAACTGACCTACAGTGGTGTGAAAAAGTGTTTCCTGATATCTTACTTTTTTGCATGTTCTTTGTCACACTTAAATGTTTCAGCAAACACATTTAAATATTAGACAAAGATAACACGTAAACACAAAATGCAGTTTTTGGAATGAAGGTTTTTATTTTTAAGGGGAAAAAAATCCAAACCTACATGACCCTGTGTGAAAAAGTGATTCCCCCCCTGTTAAAACATAGATTAACTGTGGTTTATCGCGTCTTTGGAAAGCTGAGTTCATAGGACCTGCCTGACAAAGTAAAGTAGACCAAAAGACCCTCAAAAGCTAGACATCATGCTGCAATCCAAAGAAATTCAGGAGCAAATGAGATACAAAGTAATTGAGCTCTATCAGTTTGGAAAAGGTTATAAAGCTATTTCTAAAGCTTTGGGACTCCAGTGAACCACAGTGAGAGCCATTATCCACAAATAGCGAAAACATGGAACAGTGGTGAACCTTCCCAGGTGTGGCCGGCCGACCAAAATTACTCCAATTTTGGACGGCTCATCCAAGAGATCACAAAACATCCCACAACAACATCCAAAGAACAGCAGGCCTCACTTGCCTCAGTTAAGGTCAGTGTTCATGACTCCCCATAAGAGTCTGTTCCGAGATGAAAACCACTGCTGAGCAAAAAGAACATAAAGGCTCGTCTCAGTTTTGCCAGAAAACATTTTGATAATCCCCAAGACTTTTGGGAAAATACTCTGTGGACTGATGAGACAAAAGTTTAACTTTTTGGAAGGTGTGTGTCTTATTATATCTGGCATAAAAGTAACACAGCATTTCAGAAAAGGAACATCATACCGACAGTAAAATACGGCGGTGGTAATGTGAGGTCTAGGGCTGTTTTGCTGCTTCAGGACCTGGAAGACTTGCTGTGGTAAATGGAACAATGCATTCTGCTGTCTACCAAAAAATCCTGAAGGAGAATGTCTGGCCATCTGTTTGTGACCTCAAGCTGAAGCGCACTTGAGTTCTGCAGCAGGACAATGATTCAAAACACACCAGCAAGTCCACCTCTGAGTGGCTTAAGAAAAACAAAATTAAGACGTTGGAGAAGCCTAGTCAATGTCCTGACTTGAATCTGATTGAGATGCTGTGGCATGACCTTTAAAAAGGTGGTTCATGCTCGAAAACCCTCCAATGTGGCCAAATTACAACAAGTCTGCAAAGATGAGTGGGCCAAAATTCCTTCACAGCGCTGTAAAACACTCATTGGCAGTTATCGCAAATACTTGATTGCAGTTGTTGCTGCTAAGGGTGGCCCAACCAGTTATTAGGTTTAGGGGGCAATCACTTTTTCATACAGGGCCATGTAGGTTTGGATTTTTTTCCCCTTAATAATAAATACCTTCCTTTAAAAACTCCATTTTGTGTTTACTTGTGTTTTGTCTAATATTTACATTTGTTTGAGGATCTGAAACATTTAAGTGTGACAAATTGTAACGGTGAGCGGTAAGGAGGTGGATGCATGTGCGGAGACGAGTGAGATTTATTCAGGGCAAATCCAGAATCAGAGTCGTTACAAGGGTCCAGAGTCACATTACCAACACAGAAAGTACGGGGATTAACAAACAAAAACACATGAAGGCAAACGGGAAGCAGGCTAAAACAAGGAAACAAGGACACTAGGAAAAACTCAGGGCTAAGAAATACGAAAGCTAGGATAAACAAAGGCACGGCATACAAAGAACCATACGAAATGAACATTCAATGAACAGCAAAAACTAAGGGAACAAGACAGGGCTTAAATACAATCAACTAAACGAGGGACAGGTGTTGAAAATCAAATGAGAGGAGGAGAAAACGAAACTATGGAATGGAACTAAAAAGCACAAGACAGAGAAATCACGGAACATGGAAGTGTGAGGGACTGATTGTGACACAAACATGCAAAAAAAATAAGATATCAGGATGGGGGCAAACCCTTTTTCACACCACTGTATAGTAAAGTGTTCAGTGTAATTTTGTCAGTTAGAGGTTACTAATGGGGAACTAAAATGCTTGGACCTTTAACCAAATAATTTTCATTGCTTCTCTTAACATTCATTATGTCCTGCAGACTGTCCTGCTCCAAAGGTCTTCTTTAACTGCAGTGACGCATCAATAGATAAGCATGGGTTAGAGTGTGCACAAACATGCACACACCACAGCATTGATTGTGTGAGTGTTGCACACTTTTCAACCATGCACACATCAGAACACTGATGTCTCATGTTTTCTAGTTGTATATCTTTCTGTCACTCTAACTTGTTGCATTTTTGTCCCTTGTTGCATTCCTATGTTTCATTTTGTCAGCCATTTTCTTTACACTGTAAAGCTTAAACATCAAATTTATTATATATTCCCATTAATTCTTCCCGTTATCGCCTCTATTATGAACTAAAATGGCAGAGGATTGACTTCTACTTCATAAACAATTTAAATTTATCTCTTAAATGTACCACCAATTAACTATTGTCTCTCACTCTCTTTTTCTTTTTATCTTCTGTTAATTGTCTTCTTCTGAAATCAGTACCTTGCAGAGTGCGAATCTGGATGTCAGTGTCCCACAGGCCTTCTGGATGATGGTCTTGGTCACTGTGTTAAAGAACATGAATGCCCTTGTCAACACAATGGACACTTATACGCTGCAGGGGCTAAAATACCAGACAGTTGCAATTCATGGTGTGTACATAATGCTTCATTTTTCCACTATAGAAATAATTTAGCATTCAAGGAGTGACTCGATGAAAAACACTTTTCCATTCACTCCAAATGCATTTGATTGGTTGTATGATTTTCTTTCATTTTACATGGAAGCTGTGAGGCTAATGTTTCTAACAAGTAATGGATGTTTATCTCTCTGAAAATCTTTTTCCTAAATATTTGCTCATATCTTCTCACACTTCCTCAAAACTGCCTCCAGTGCTGTCAAAGCAAACCTCGCCTGTCTTTCTAATAGGCACAATTATTTAGCAAACTGCATGAAAGTGTCTGAGAATACTATAAATTACATCAGATTATAGAACAGCAATGGTCAATTAATAATTACAAAAAAGAATTTTAAAAAATGTACTCACTGGACCAATCTGAGATAAAGCTAGGTAGGTAGCTACTGCTGTGGGCCATTCACTACTAGGTATCAAAAAGTATCAAATGGAGCCAAGAAAAAAATAGCTATCACATTTCCCATCAATGTTTCAATTTTTAGATTTGAGATTTCTGATATTTCTTGGCTTATGAAAAGGTTTTGTTCCGTACCTTCTGCAACCCAGTTAGCTACCTATCTTGTTAGTGACACACACACACACACACACACACATATATATATATATATATATATATATATATATATATATATATATATATATATATATATATATATATATATATATATATATACATACTCTCTCTCTAATAAATTCCACACTCACCCTTGCCATATTCAAGCTCAGGTCCTCAGGCTCTTATCTTAGCTGTTCCCCAGACTATACTATTCTGAACAGAGATCTAAGATGTTGTCCCTGTCTCTGGAACCATTCTCCCAGTTTGGGGGTCTACTGGAATCATTGTACATCTTCCATATCTTTTTCAGCTTCCCTCAGCCCTTGGTATTTCTCAAGCTTTTCATATTCCTATTGAGATTGCTATCATCTATCAGTTTTGCCTTCTTCTGCTGTTCATCCATCACTACTATGTCCAGTTAGGATTTTGTCTGCATCTGGAAGTCCCACTTAGCATGGTCCACCATGGTCCACCTTTGGGGGTGTATCCACATTGACCTTGGAGCTTCCAGCTGGTACTCAGTACAGTTGTTTCTGTATGTTATGCCAGCTACTTAGTTATGCTGTTCCATGTATGCACTGCCTGCTAGCATCTTGCAACCTGCTGTTATGTGCAGGATTGTGTCAGGGGCATCTTTGCACAGCCTACATTTAAAAAAAACAAAAAAAACATTTTTATGGCATTTAGCTGAGACTTTTATCCAAGGCAACTTACAATTATGATTCAGTACAATAGAGAGCTTAGGGCCCCAACAGTGACAACTTGGCAGTGGTGAGGCTTGAACCAGCAACTTTCCAATTACAAGTTAAGTACCATAACCACTGAGCTACTGCTGCCTACAGTCTTCTATCCCAGCCTCTGTTGATCTTGTATTCAGAGTTATGATTAGTGCCTGCATGATGTCTTTCATTCAAGCCTTTTTCTGCCATTGGTAGGATTTTTCCATATCAGCCACTTCCACTAATTGCAGCTGGTACATACTATGCAGGGGATTAGCCTCCCCTAATGGTACCTGCTCCTCTTCATCCCCATCCTCCTCAGGTTTCTGCTATTTGGCCATCTTCCTGGTGTACTCCTGGATCTTGGCTGTTTCATCTTGGATAGTGGCTCTGAAGTTCAGTAGTCCTCGTCCCCCCCTCCTTCCACTTAGTGTGCAGTTTCAGAGTGCTGGATTTGGGATGAATCCCTCTGGTCCTTGTAAAGAGTTTTCTTGTCTTGATGTCAGTGGCTTTTATCTCCTCCTTTGGCCATCTTATTATGCCTGCGGCATATCTGATAACTGGTAGAGCGTCCTTGTAGAGATGGTGGCTTATGTTTCTGTAGAATGTTTCCATTCTGTAGCCTTTTACTGATGATTTTTCTGAGGGGGTTCAGGCCTAGACAGAACAGCAGTAGGGACAGGGCATCTCCTTGGTAAATCCTGCACGTAATGATTACTTGCGATATTGGTCTGAAGGGGTGTCTTACACAGCCCAATTCAGTTCTAAATAAAGGCTCTTAGAGTCCTGTTTATGTTATGCAGCTTCAAGCATTCCAGGATCCATGTGTGGGACACTGAATCATAGGTTTTCTTGTCAATCCAGGCGGTGCACAAGTTGGTCTGTCTGATATTACAGTCTGAAGTGACTGTTTTATCCTCCAGTAGCTGGTGCTTTGCTCCTCTGGTGTTCTTGTCAATGCCTTTCTGAGCCCCGCTCATGTAGAGCAATGCGTCTACTCATCTTAGCCGCAATGACGCTAGACAGGAACTTCCATGTTGTGCAGAAGTAGGTTATTGGCTGGTAGTTGGATGGAACTGCCCCTTTCTGGGGGTCCTTCAGGATCAGGAATGTCTAGCCTTCAGTTAACCATTCAGGGTGGGTTCCACCTGTTGGCAGCTTGTTCATTTGTGCTGTCAGGTGCTTACGGAGTGCAGTTGCTTCATCGCCCAGCAGGTGTGGACCATGTCAGGACATGGAGCTGTTCAGCTCTTCATACTTGAGACCTTTTCTTGGACATCTGCTAGAGTGAAGGGTGCTGGATCCTGTTCAGGACAGGCTGCTTGCTCATGAAAAAGATTTTCTGTGAGATAGACTTCCATTGATCCTTAGTTGCAGGTTGTTATGTTAGCCTTGTAGATCCACTTCCCAACTCAAAAAAGCAAATGTGAGACACAAAACTGCATTTGCGTTAAAGATAAAAGATTTACATAAAATATTCCTTTATGATGAACCGAGCTTATGAAATTACTGAGGTTATGATGAACTGAAGCTACATTGTATACATTTTTCATCTTAAATATTCATTTGGTATACATGTATTAAATACATCAACACAATTGCAGTACCTGTAAACGTGGCAAGTGGGAATGCACAGACAAAAAATGCCCTGGGACCTGCACCATCTATGGCAGTGGACATTACAATACATTTGACAAGCAGAGGTTTGGCTTCAATGGAGACTGTGGTTATGTAGCTGTCCAGGTACCTGCACTTTAGTAATTGTTTAGCTAAACCCATTTACTGAAGATATTTGAATACCTGGTGTGATACCTCCAGGACACATATTTCAAGGCATTCATCTGATTGAATTAAAACAAATTATTGTATTAGCCACATGAATCAATTGACTAAATTTTTTTTTTATCTCAGTCACGGAATTGAAAATATTGAAATGAATATTGAATTTACTGTCTCAGTCATTGAAATGAAAATGGTATCCAAGTAAATAATCAGTTTTAAGTAATATAACAGAGTTTAAGTAATATTACAACTAATATGATTTAGAAACAGTGTGGCATTTGTTTATTATTATCTAATATCTTTTTTCAATTGTTCAAAGAACAAGTGTGGAAATAAGACAGGCACATTCCATGTGATCACAGAGAATGTACCCTGTGGGACAACAGGAACCACTTGTTCCAAAGCTGTTCGGATTCTGCTGGGAGTAAGGATTAACCTTTATTCATCACTCATGATGTTAACAGAGTAAACAGAGTTTTGATATCTTCATTATGAAACACACACAGATTATGATAGGCTACAAATTGTCTCAACAGAGAACACAGTTGGAGCTGATAGATGGCATCATAACAGAAAGCGAGCTTCAAAGTGGGCCAAAAATTAACTACAAAGTGAGAAACGTGGGCCTTTACCTGGTTATTGAGTCTGATGCTGGCCTGGCAGTGTTATGGGACCGCAAAACCACAGTACGCATCATTCTGCAACCACAACACATGGTGAGTCCTGCTGAGCATCAAGCTTCCTTTGATGTGAAAAGCTATAGTCAGCTCTAGAGACGAAGAGTCTTGTGTAATGTCACATTTGCAAAATGCATATTTTTGCCCAGTTCTTCTGATTCACATTTTCTTTCATGTTTATATTAGTAAAGAGGAATTGGGAATTGTAAGTGAAAAAGTGACAACAAATGCGATGGATTCAATTGTTAAGTGTGTCAGTGTTCTGGATGCACGTTTCTGTTTTTAGGGAGAGGTTTGTGGATTGTGTGGAAACTACAATGGAAATGGCAAAGATGATTTCACCACTCAAGGTCAACTGCAAGTTTCTGACATCATGGAGTTTGTAAACAGCTGGAAAGTATACAGCTCCTGCCCTGATGCTGAGCTAAGCTTTGATCCATGTATTGAAAGACCCAGCCGCCACACTTGGGCAAAAACGCAATGCAGTATAATCAAAGGAGATACATTCAAAGACTGCCACAAAATGGTACAGTAGCATGAATTTATTTTAAATACCACTAAATAAATCAAATAATTTTAGATGGGACATTCCACCTTAAGAAGCTTCCAAGAGATTATATAGATATTTGTTTGAATTCCTGTATGTGCAGGTGGACCTGACCCCATATTTTGAAACCTGTGTAAGAGACTCATGTGCGTGTGACACTGGTGGTGACTGTGAGTGTTTCTGTACTGCTGTGGCAGCCTATGCCCAAGCCTGCAATGAAGCTGGGGTCTGTGTGGCCTGGCGAACACCAGAGATCTGCCGTAAGAAATTTCTGCCATTAATTACTAAATGTAGATTTAGGACATGTACTTAAGATTTATGATGTTACATGCAGTATTTTATAAATCTGATATATTTTACATATTTTATCCTCTGCACCCTTATATACTATAACAAATAGTTGCAGAATGGAAAAGAAGGGACTGTGTTTTTCTCAACTCTTTAAAATTAGACCTCTGAATTATAATACTCATAATGGATTGTTGTGCCTCTAAACACTGGGCTAAAATGTCTTGGAAAAAAAAACCCAACACATAAAAAAGAATAATTCCTGACTGTGAGCTTACACTGAGACAAATTTGTATTTCTCCCATTAGCTGTGTTCTGTGACTACTACAATAAACCAGATGAGTGCACATGGCATTACAATCCATGTCACACACCATGCTACAAAACTTGCCTGAACCGTGAAGGCCAATGCAAGGACCCTTTACCAAACCTGGAAGGTGAGTGATCATCCAGTCCATACTGTCTGGCTCTATTCAATATAATAACAATCCAGTTTTACTCCTATTTATAATATGGTCACATTTAAATGGGATAGTGTATTTTGTGACATAGTCACATATCTGTTGAGCACACATGTGCATGCTGAGTTTGAAGACCCTAGGTCAATAGGTTAGCACCCATCAACATTTTCTATTTGTCTATATAAGTAGCATTCAGTTTAATTAGCCTGTGAAAGCAGCAATCCATTGGCCTGCATGCTGGCCATAAATATGAAAGGTTCAAAACTTAGCATGCATAAGCTGGGCTTTAGGGAGATGGCATGCACTGTGTTTGGGTTGGCCTTCTGTGACCCTTTGAGTTGGCCCAAACAGGGCAAGTGTAATTGAATGGGAAAGGTAATAGTAACATTCCAGGGCCCTGTGGATGTGCAATGAGACCTAGTGGCCCAAAACATGGCATGTGTAAACAAGACCTTAGGATTATAACAGATATATGTGACTATGTCACAAAATACAACTTACATGACTATATCACAAATAGGATTGAGACTGGTAATAAATAACGGTGCTTATTCTAAATTTTTAGGACCTCTCGCTATTGCTATTATAAACATCTTAAAAAATGTTATTAATATTAGTAGCAGTAATAGCATTGGCTATGCATTAGGTAAAACCTGCTTTCACTTTATCTGAGTACATAGTTGATAGTGTTCAGATGCAGTGTGTACAGTGCACAGTATACAAATAATCTAATATGAAACACCCTCAAGGAACAGATTTGGATTATGTCAAAATTAGGGCTGAACTTTTCATGAGTTTTGTGAGGTTTTTATTTTTGTTATGTTTTTATTTATTATAATGTTTCTGTTATATAGGATGTTATCCAGTGTGTCCTGCTGACAAACCCTTCTTTGATGAGAAGAATCACACTTGTGTTGACAGATGTGACACAATGTGCTTTATCAATGGAACTGTGTATATTCCTGAGGAAGAAATCCCAAGTAGCAAACCATGTCATTCATGGTACAGCCATTCCCTACTATAAAATAAAGTTACATATTCATAATTAAAATGATTAATGTATTTTTGATTTATGTAATGTAATCAAAATTGTGTTTTGCAGTTACTGCAATAAAAATGGAAATGAAACATGTTTGCTACGTCCTGGTAAGCCATTATATTAATTATACATAATAAATACAATTACTGAATAACCTATTCAATTCAATTTAAATAAAGACTACATTCATAATACTGCTATAGGATATGAAACATGATACCTGAGATAATGCACTTTATCTCCCAAAAGGTTGCTGTTTTTACAATGGAACAGAATATGGTGAAAATGAAACTATATATGAAGTAACAGACAACATGGGAATGTGTTACTCTGCCATCTGCATAAACAGTACAGTTGTGAATAAGACGGAGCCATGCCATATAACCAGCACTCCACAAACAGAAACAACCTCCTATATTAAGACTACTAAAATCACGTTGACTACTTCATCAAAAACAGCAATTCCTACACCAATTAGCTCTACCAAAAATGGTTTGACACTAACTACATCTACTTTTGGTGAAACCTCAAAATCACCAAGTAGTTCAACAGGCTCATCAACACCAAAAAGCATTACTGCAACAGGACCTCCTCATATATCAACTACAACAGCTAAAATTAGTACCACACCTACAACAACACAGCAAACACGGACTACTGGGAAAACTCCAAAAGCAACAACTACTCCAGTGGTCACATCTGGGCCAACAACTAAACAAACAAGTGAGAAGTCAACTGTCATGACCACAAAGCCATCTACAACTGTATTGACACCACCAACACCCACTATAACAACACCATGCGTTATTTGTGAATGGTCTGAGTGGTTCAATGTGGATTATCCAGCATCAGGGAGTGACATTGAAACATATGAAAATATTAAGAACCATGGAAAAACAATATGTGAAAATCCAGAAAATATTCAGTGCAGGGCTGTGTCGAAGCCTGATCTATCTCTTGATGAATTTACACAACTTACAGGTCAAGTTGTGCAATGCAATATTTCATTTGGTTTAGTGTGTGAAAAGGACAAACAGACACAAAGGCCATACAAATGTTTTGATTATAAAATTAGGCTACTCTGTTGTGAGCCATGTGTTACTACAACACCTGAAACTGCAGTCACAATAGTAAAAACTACCAAAACATCAACACCATCAAGCATTTCGCCAACCGCATTTACATCAACAAGCAACACTGCATCTACACGACCACCTCATGTCTCAAGTACAACAACTGAAGGTAGCCAATCAACTAAAACATCCATGCAAACTACTACTGGAAAATCTACAAAATCAACAACTCCTGGTCCAACTACCAAAACACACGAAACAGTTATAACTGGTCCAACAGCTACAAACCCTCCTGTTAATTCACAAGGTGTCAGTAATGCTACTGTAACAACAATAACACCACATGTGTCTACTTCATCAGTTGGAAGCAGTTCAACCAAAGCAATAACTACCCCAATCATTACAACTCACCCCACAACATCTAAGCTAACAGAAACAACAAGTACACCTCTTAAATCAACAACAAGTGAAAGCAGACCAACATTTGAAAGCAGCCCATCACCTAAAACAACAAAAACATCTACAATTGGAAAAACTACAGCAGCAACAACTACCACAGTGCTTACAACTAGGCCGTCAACTGAAAAAACAAGTGGAAAGTCTACTGTTGTGACCACAAAGCCATCTACAGCTACAACTACAACTACAGGAACATCCCATGTATCAATTACAACACCTAAAATCAGTACAGCAACTATATCAACACAGCAAACATTGAGTACTGAGAAAACAAAAGGAACAACTACCCAAGTGGTTACGTCTAAGTCATCAACTGAAAAAACAAGTGGAAAGTCTACTGTTGTTACCACAAAGCCATTTACAACTACAACTACAGGAACTCCCCATGTATCAACTACAACAGCTAAAATCAGTACAGAAACTATATCAACACAGCAAACATTGACTACTGGGAAAACTCCAAAAGCAACAACTACCCAAGTGGTTACGTCTAAGTCATCAACTGAAAAAACAAGTGGAAAGTCTACTGTTGTTACCACAAAGCCATTTACAACTACAACTACAGGAACTGCCCATGTATCAACTACAACAGCTAAAATCAGTACAGCAACTACATCAACACAGCAGACATTGACTACTGAGAAAACTACAAAAGTAACAACTACCCCAGTGGTTACGTCTAAGTCATCAACTGAAAAAACAAGTGGAAAGTCTACTGTTGTGAGCACAAAGCCATCTACAACTACAACTACAACTATAGGAACATCCCATGTATCAATTACAACACCTAAAATCAGTACAGCAACTATATCAACACAGCAGACATTGACTACTGGGAAAGCTACAAAAGCAACAACTACGCCAGTGGTTACGTCTAAGTCATCAACTGAAAAAACAAGTGGAAAGTCTACTGTTGTTACCACAAAGCCATTTACAACTACAACTACAGGAACTCCCCATGTATCAACTACAACAGCTAAAATCAGTACAGCAACTACATCAACACAGCAGACATTGACTACTGGGAAAACTCCAAAAGCAACAACTACCCCAGTGGTTACGTCTAAGTCATCAACTGAAAAAACAAGTGGAAAGTCTACTGTTGTGAGCACAAAGCCATCTACAACTACAACTACAACTATAGGAACATCCCATGTATCAATTACAACACCTAAAATCAGTACAGCAACTATATCAACACAGCAGACATTGACTACTGGGAAAGCTACAAAAGCAACAACTACGCCAGTGGTTACGTCTAAGTCATCAACTGAAAAAACAAGTGGAAAGTCTACTGTTGTTACCACAAAGCCATTTACAACTACAACTACAGGAACTCCCCATGTATCAACTACAACAGCTAAAATCAGTACAGCAACTACATCAACACAGCAGACATTGACTACTGGGAAAACTCCAAAAGCAACAACTACCCCAGTGGTTACGTCTAAGTCATCAACTGAAAAAACAAGTGGAAAGTCTACTGTTGTTACCATAAAGCCATTTACAACTACAACTACAACTACAGGAACTCCCCATGTATCAACTACAACAGCTAAAATCAGTACAGCAACAACATCAACACAACAGACATTGACTACTGGGAAAACTACAAAAGTAACAACTACCCCAGTGGTTACGTCTAAGTCATCAACTGAAAAAACAAGTGGAAAGTCTACTGTTGTGAGCACAAAGCCATCTACAACTACTACAACTATAGGAACATCCCATGTATCAATTACAACACCTAAAATCAGTACAGCAACTATATCAACACAGCAGACATTGACTACTGGGAAAACTCCAAAAGCAACAACTACCCCAGTGGTTACGTCTAAGTCATCAACTGAAAAAACAAGTGGAAAGTCTACTGTTGTTACCATAAAGCCATTTACAACTACAACTACAACTACAGGAACTCCCCATGTATCAACTACAACAGCTAAAATCAGTACAGCAACTACATCAACACAGCAGACATTGACTACTGAGAAAACTACAAAAGTAACAACTACCCCAGTGGTTACATCTAAGTCATCAACTGAAAAAACAAGTGGAAAGTCTACTGTTGTTACCACAAAGCCATTTACAACTACAACTACAGGAACTCCCCATGTATCAATTACAACACCTAAAATCAGTACAGCAACTATATCAACACAACGGACATTGAGTACTGAGAAAACAAAAGGAACAACTACCCAAGTGGTTACGTCTAAGTCATCAACTGAAAAAACAAGTGGAAAGTCTACTGTTGTTACCACAAAGCCATTTACAACTACAACTACAGGAACTCCCCATGTATCAACTACAACACCTAAAATCAGTACAGCAACTATATCAACACAGCAAACATTGACTACTGGGAAAACTCCAAAAGCAACAACTACCCAAGTGGTTACGTCTAAGTCATCAACTGAAAAAACAAGTGGAAAGTCTACTGTTGTTACCACAAAGCCATTTACAACTACAACTACAGGAACTCCCCATGTATCAACTACAACAGCTAAAATCAGTACAGCAACTACATCAACACAGCAGACATTGACTACTGAGAAAACTACAAAAGTAACAACTACCCCAGTGGTTACGTCTAAGTCATCAACTGAAAAAACAAGTGGAAAGTCTACTGTTGTGAGCACAAAGCCATCTACAACTACAACTACAACTATAGGAACATCCCATGTATCAATTACAACACCTAAAATCAGTACAGCAACTATATCAACACAGCAGACATTGACTACTGGGAAAACTACAAAAGCAACAACTACGCCAGTGGTTACGTCTAAGTCATCAACTGAAAAAACAAGTGGAAAGTCTACTGTTGTTACCACAAAGCCATTTACAACTACAACTACAACTACAGGAACTCCCCATGTATCAACTACAACAGCTAAAATCAGTACAGCAACTACATCAACACAGCAGACATTGACTACTGAGAAAACTACAAAAGTAACAACTACCCCAGTGGTTACGTCTAAGTCATCAACTGAAAAAACAAGTGGAAAGTCTACTGTTGTTACCATAAAGCCATTTACAACTACAACTACAACTACAGGAACTCCCCATGTATCAACTACAACAGCTAAAATCAGTACAGCAACTACATCAACACAGCAGACATTGACTACTGAGAAAACTACAAAAGTAACAACTACCCCAGTGGTTACATCTAAGTCATCAACTGAAAAAACAAGTGGAAAGTCTACTGTTGTTACCACAAAGCCATTTACAACTACAACTACAGGAACTCCCCATGTATCAATTACAACACCTAAAATCAGTACAGCAACTATATCAACACAACGGACATTGAGTACTGAGAAAACAAAAGGAACAACTACCCAAGTGGTTACGTCTAAGTCATCAACTGAAAAAACAAGTGGAAAGTCTACTGTTGTTACCACAAAGCCATTTACAACTACAACTACAGGAACTCCCCATGTATCAACTACAACACCTAAAATCAGTACAGCAACTATATCAACACAGCAAACATTGACTACTGGGAAAACTCCAAAAGCAACAACTACCCAAGTGGTTACGTCTAAGTCATCAACTGAAAAAACAAGTGGAAAGTCTACTGTTGTTACCACAAAGCCATTTACAACTACAACTACAGGAACTCCCCATGTATCAACTACAACAGCTAAAATCAGTACAGCAACTACATCAACACAGCAGACATTGACTACTGAGAAAACTACAAAAGTAACAACTACCCCAGTGGTTACGTCTAAGTCATCAACTGAAAAAACAAGTGGAAAGTCTACTGTTGTGAGCACAAAGCCATCTACAACTACAACTACAACTATAGGAACATCCCATGTATCAATTACAACACCTAAAATCAGTACAGCAACTATATCAACACAGCAGACATTGACTACTGGGAAAACTACAAAAGCAACAACTACGCCAGTGGTTACGTCTAAGTCATCAACTGAAAAAACAAGTGGAAAGTCTACTGTTGTTACCACAAAGCCATTTACAACTACAACTACAACTACAGGAACTCCCCATGTATCAACTACAACAGCTAAAATCAGTACAGCAACTACATCAACACAGCAGACATTGACTACTGAGAAAACTACAAAAGTAACAACTACCCCAGTGGTTACGTCTAAGTCATCAACTGAAAAAACAAGTGGAAAGTCTACTGTTGTTACCACAAAGCCATTTACAACTACAACTACAGGAACTCCCCATGTATCAATTACAACACCTAAAATCAGTACAGCAACTATATCAAAACAACGGACATTGAGTACTGAGAAAACAAAAGGAACAACTACCCAAGTGGTTACGTCTAAGTCATCAACTGAAAAAACAAGTGGAAAGTCTACTGTTGTTACCACAAAGCCATTTACAACTACAACTACAACTACAGGAACTCCCCATGTATCAACTACAACACCTAAAATCAGTACAGCAACTATATCAACACAGCAAACATTGACTACTGGGAAAACTCCAAAAGCAACAACTACCCCAGTGGTTACGTCTAAGTCATCAACTGAAAAAACAAGTGGAAAGTCTACTGTTGTTACCACAAAGCCATTTACAACTTCAGCTACAGGAACTCCCCATGTATCAACTACAACAGCTAAAATCAGTACAGCAACTACATCAACACAGCAGACATTGACTACTGGGAAAACTACAAAAGCAACAACTACCCCAGTGGTTACGTCTAAGTCATCAACTGAAAAAACAAGTGGAAAGTCTACTGTTGTTACCACAAAGCCATTTACAACTACAACTACAACTACAGGAACTCCCCATGTATCAAATACAACAGCTAAAATCAGTACAGCAACTACATCAACACAGCAGACATTGACTACTGAGAAAACTACAAAAGTAACAACTACCCCAGTGGTTACGTCTAAGTCATCAACTGAAAAAACAAGTGGAAAGTCTACTGTTGTTACCACAAAGCCATTTACAACTTCAGCTACAGGAACTCCCCATGTATCAACTACAACAGCTAAAATCAGTACAGCAACTACATCAACACAGCAGACATTGACTACTGGGAAAACTACAAAAGCAACAACTACCCCAGTGGTTACGTCTAAGTCATCAACTGAAAAAACAAGTGGAAAGTCTACTGTTGTTACCACAAAGCCATTTACAACTACAACTACAACTACAGGAACTCCCCATGTATCAACTACAACAGCTAAAATCAGTACAGCAACTACATCAACACAGCAGACATTGACTACTGAGAAAACTACAAAAGTAACAACTACCCCAGTGGTTACGTCTAAGTCATCAACTGAAAAAACAAGTGGAAAGTCTACTGTTGTTACCACAAAGCCATTTACAACTACAACTACAGGAACTCCCCATGTATCAACTACAACACCTAAAATCAGTACAGCAACTATATCAACACAGCAAACATTGACTACTGGGAAAACTCCAAAAGCAACAACTACCCCAGTGGTTACGTCTAAGTCATCAACTGAAAAAACAAGTGGAAAGTCTACTGTTGTTACCACAAAGCCATTTACAACTACAACTACAACTACAGGAACTCCCCATGTATCAACTACAACAGCTAAAATCAGTACAGCAACTACATCAACACAGCAGACATTGACTACTGAGAAAACTACAAAAGTAACAACTACCCCAGTGGTTACGTCTAAGTCATCAACTGAAAAAACAAGTGGAAAGTCTACTGTTGTTACCACAAAGCCATTTACAACTACAACTACAGGAACTCCCCATGTATCAACTACAACAGCTAAAATCAGTACAGCAACTACATCAACACAGCAGACATTGACTACTGAGAAAACTACAAAAGTAACAACTACCCCAGTGGTTACGTCTAAGTCATCAACTGAAAAAACAAGTGGAAAGTCTACTGTTGTGAGCACAAAGCCATCTTCAACTACAACTACAACTACAGGAACATCCCATGTATCAATTACAACACCTAAAATCAGTACAGCAACTATATCAACACAGCAAACATTGACTACTGGGAAAACTCCAAAAGCAACAACTACCCCTGTGGTTACGTCTAAGTCATCAACTGAAAAAACAAGTGGAAAGTCTACTGTTGTTACCACAAAGCCATTTACAACTACAACTACAACTACAGGAACTCCCCATGTATCAACTACAACAGCTAAAATCAGTACAGCGACTACATCAACACAGCAGACATTGACTACTGAGAAAACTACAAAAGTATCAACTACCCCAGTGGTTACGTCTAAGTCATCAACTGAAAAAACAAGTGGAAAGTCTACTGTTGTTACCACAAAGCCACTTACAACTACAACTACAGGAACTCCCCATGTATCAACTACAACAGCTAAAATCAGTACAGCAACTATTTCAACACAGCAGACATTGACTACTGAGAAAACTACAAAAGTAACAACTACCCCAGTGGTTACGTCTAAGTCATCAACTGAAAAAACAAGTGGAAAATCTACTGTTGTGAGCACAAAGCCATCTACAACTACAACTACAACTACAGGAACATCCCATATATCAATTACAACACCTAAAATCAGTACAGCAACTATATCAACACAACGGACATTGAGTACTGAGAAAACAAAAGGAACAACTACCCAAGTGGTTACGTCTAGGTCATCAACTGAAAAAACAAGTGGAAAGTCCACTGTTGTTACCACAAAGCCATTTACAACTACAACTACAACTACAGGAACTCCCCATGTATCAACTACAACAGCTAAAATCAGTACAGCAACTACATCAACACAGCAGACATTGACTACTGAGAAAACTACAAAAGTAACAACTACCCCAGTGGTTACGTCTAAGTCATCAACTGAAAAAACAAGTGGAAAGTCTACTGTTGTGAGCACAAAGCCATCTTCAACTACAACTACAACTACAGGAACATCCCATGTATCAATTACAACACCTAAAATCAGTACAGCAACTATATCAACACAGCAAACATTGACTACTGGGAAAACTCCAAAAGCAACAACTACCCCAGTGGTTACGTCTAAGTCATCAACTGAAAAAACAAGTGGAAAGTCTACTGTTGTTACCACAAAGCCATTTACAACTACAACTACAACTACAGGAACTCCCCATGTATCAACTACAACAGCTAAAATCAGTACAGCAACTACATCAACACAGCAAACATTGACTACTGGGAAAACTCCAAAAGCAACAACTACCCCAGTGGTTACATCTAAGTCATCAACTGAAAAAACAAGTGGAAAGTCTACTGTTGTTACCACAAAGCCATCTACAACTACAACTACAACTACAGGAACATCCCATGTATCAATTACAACACCTAAAATCAGTACAGCAACTATATCAACACAGCAAACATTGACTACTGGGGAAACTCCAAAAGCAACAACTACCCCAGTGGTTACGTCTAAGTCATCAACTGAAAAAACAAGTGGAAAGTCTACTGTTGTTACCACAAAGCCACTTACAACTACAACTACAGGAACTCCCCATGTATCAACTACAACAGCTAAAATCAGTACAGAAACTATATCAACACAGCAAACATTGACTACTGGGAAAACTCCAAAAGCAACAACTACCCAAGTGGTTACGTCTAAGTCATCAACTGAAAAAACAAGTGGAAAGTCTACTGCTGTGACCACAAAGCCATCTACAACTACAACTACAACTACAGGAACATCCCATGAATCAATTACAACAGCTAAAATCAGTACAGCAACTATATCAACACAACAGACATTGAGTACTGAGAAAACAAAAGGAACAACTACCCAAGTGGTTACGTCTAGGTCATCAACTGAAAAAACAAGTGGAAAGTCTACTGTTGTGACCACAAAGCCATCTACAACTACAACTACAACTACAGGAACATCCCATGTATCAATTACAACACCTAAAATCAGTACAGCAACTATATCAACACAGCAAACATTGACTACTGGGGAAACTCCAAAAGCAACAACTACTCCAGTGGTTACGTCTAAGTCATCAACTGAAAAAACAAGTGGAAAGTCTACTGTTGTTACCACAAAGCCACTTACAACTACAACTACAGGAACTCCCCATGTATCAACTACAACAGCTAAAATCAGTACAGAAACTATATCAACACAGCAAACATTGACTACTGGGAAAACTCCAAAAGCAACAACTACCCAAGTGGTTACGTCTAAGTCATCAACTGAAAAAACAAGTGGAAAGTCTACTGCTGTGACCACAAAGCCATCTACAACTACAACTACAACTACAGCAACATCCCATGAATCAATTACAACAGCTAAAATCAGTACAGCAACTATATCAACACAACGGACATTGAGTACTGAGAAAACAAAAGGAACAACTACCCAAGTGGTTACGTCTAGGTCATCAACTGAAAAAACAAGTGGAAAGTCTACTGTTGTGACCACAAAGCCATCTACAACTACAACTACAACTACAGGAACATCCCATGTATCAATTACAACACCTAAAATCAGTACAGCAACTATATCAACACAGCAAACATTGACTACTGGGATAACTACAAAAGTAACAATTAACACAAAGCCCATAACTGTTATAACTGGTTCAGATATAACTACAACCTCTCCTCAGACATCTATCCCACAAGTTACAACTACTGTAACAACAGGAACACCACATGTATCTACTTCCTCACCTAGAAGTCCAATCACCACAATGTGTTTTTGTATAATAAATGGGAAGCACTATCAACCAGGTCAGTTATTCACATTATAAAACTTGGTAGACATTGATATTTGAACAATGGTTCAAAACTAAACTATTTAGCTATTACAATGTAATTAAAACTTTAAGATGTCTTTGTTTTGTTTAATTGTTGTCCTTTTGAAAAATAAGTTTATTTTTCAAATCAGCTTATCTCATTCCTTACAGGAGAAACAATATTGAACAAGACTGACATTGGATCAGGTATTTGTCTGACCATGAATTGTTCAGCTAGATGTGAAATTCAAAACACAACAGAACTGTGTGGACAGACATCCCCTTCACCCACTCCATACTATGATTGTCCACCGTGGGAAGTAAATGTGAGTAATAAACAGATTTGCTAATATACATATAATGGAGAAAGGTAGCAGAGGTTGTTAGCAGTGTTAACCTTTACAATGTAATTTATTCATGATTTTAGAGCTTTGATGAAAATCACGATGGAGCGATCACGAGACAGATGCTTATGCTGAGAAGAGCAAGATTTATTAAGGGCAAATTCATAAACAGAGTTTATGGTCCAGGGCCATAGAGCCAATGCGGAGAGTATGGGAATACAATGTAAAACACAGCACAAAACAGGCTATAACAAAATAACAATAACACAAGCAATCACAGACAAGACATGGATTAACCACTATCACAGGCAGAGCACATGCGCACATACAAAAGAGGCATAGAATCACCAACAAGACTAAACAAACACAGGGTATATATACATACCATAATGAGCATTAAACAACACAGATGATAGAAATCAAAGGCAGGGAAACTTAAACAAGGGGCGGAAAAACACTGACGCAAAGCAAAATAAAGACCTGAGACAGCGTAACCATGACTACAGGACGCTAGGGAGGGGCCAATCATGACAATAATTTATAGATTTCTTTGTGTCCAATGAAAGATAATTCCAACTCAAAAAAAAAAACAAATTTTGTGTTTGTTTGTTCTTTCTAACTATATTAAAACAGGATCTTTATCTTTAGTTTACAGTAGCACTGCAAGTAAAAGTATTGCATTGTGTGATAGTTCTTTAAATAATGAATGCTTTTTCATGGCAGACAAATGAGACCTTTATGCTTGAGACCTGTAACTGCACCATGGCCAGGTGCATTGAAGACAACATTATAGAGATCATCCCTTATGAGTGTCCACCTCTTCAAAACATCACCTGTTCAAATAAGAAGAAACCAGTGTCTGTGCTTGATAAGAATCATTGCTGTTATGAACAAGCCTGTGACTGTAAGTAAAGGAAGATTCATAACACATAGCAAGTTCATAACACAGATATTATAACACATCTGACATACGCAGCAATAAAGAATTTAGCACTCGTGACCTACATTTTAGCTGAATTCAAATCCAATGCACATTCTCTGCAATTACACAGACAGCTCAGTACAGGTCAGTAATATACAAAATACTAAATATGTGCTGTACAACTAGACTCAGAGCCTGATACAATTAATTAGATTTATTAAATGTATAAGAACACATACATTATACATACATCACATACATGACCACTATCATCTATCACAGATGGTATGAACTTTGTGTACAGAACGTGTATATTACATGACAAAAACGTTCTTTTCATCAAATGGTATTGAAGTTATATTTTGCATTATACTTTCAAGTGAAAAACAAATGCAAAAAGTCAGGTAAAGAAGGCCATCTATTTTCCATCCTAGGCATTTGTGAAGGCTGGGGAGACCCTCACTATATAACGTTTGATGGACTCTTCTATAGTCATCAAGGAAACTGCACTTATGTTTTAATGGAGGAAATCAGACCTAAACACCATTTGAAAATCTACATTGACAATGTCAAATGTGACCCCCGTGAGCCCGTGTCCTGCCCCAGGGCAATCATTGTGCACTATAACCATATTGTAATCACACTGAAAAACAACAACCTTGTAGGAGCTGCAAACCTGGAGGTAAGAGTTAACTTTAGTGGAACCTCTGTGCATAAGTTTATGAATGCTTTTCTTATAGTTGTGAACAAAAGGATGTGACTATTCTATGTCTCTTTTTTTTATTCATTCAACAACATACTGCATTCATTATAAAACAAAAAGTGGTATATTTTAATACTTTTCTGTTGTTTTTAACTTACACAGGCTTCAATAGGTCATAAGGTATTAAGATTACCTTTCGCACAAAATGGCATGAGTGTGGTGAGCTCAGGTGTGAACCTGATTCTGGAGATTCCACCGCTCCAGGTTGTAGTAACATTTGGAGTTACTGGTTTTAGTCTCTTCCTGCCATTCCAGTATTTTGGGAATAACACACAGGGACATTGTGGTATGGAAATATGTTTGCATTTACTTTTATGATATTTAGCAGATGTTCTTATTCAGAGTTACTTACAAAGATGTTTAGTTGTCAATTTGTACTAGCTATGTACTAGCTAAGAAATTAGAAGCAGCTAAGAAAAGTATCCTCAGCTATACTTAGCTAGTACTAATAGGTTAGATTCCTAAAATATCCTTAAATTAATATATACTAGCAGAAGGAAGAGTGCATTGTGGACTTACCTATGACAGGTACCTGCAACAACAACCAGGCTGATGACTGCATGCTACCAGGGGGGAAACTTGTTGATAACTGTGAAGTAATGGCAGACTACTGGCCAGCTAATGATCTGTACAACACAGACTGCCCTGTGCCAGCACTTGTGCCCACCCCTCCACCCACAAAACCTTCATGTCCATCCAACCCTGTATGTGAGCTGCTCAAGAGCAAGTGAGTAGCTATTCAGTTCTGCCAGTGTCTTGTTTGTTATAAGTAGCATGTCATGTGGTGATTGATCAGGACATCAACTGTATTATCAAGAAAATACACACATACACACATGAATGCATGCACACACATACACAAATGACATAACATCATGTCATATTTGGTACACACTGCAAAAATGACTCTCTAGAAACTAAAATACTTTAAAATCTAGATTAATATTAAATAAAAAATAAACATCTACCCACTTAAAACATTAAAACGCTAATTTAAAAATCCTCTCTGGATAAAGCTAAATTGCATCGATCCCTCACCAGTTTTAGCAATATAGTGTTTTTTAAAATTATTTCCTGCATTTTTGTTTGACTTACTCGTGCAACCTTCGGATACAACAGACACTGCTTGATATTAATCATCACTGCACAAACATCATTTTGGATCATCCCTTAGACTTCAGCCAGCTACCTCTGGAACCGAGACTGGTTCTTAAACACATCACAGTTCCCCACCATCAGGAAGTGAAATGGGGGCAGTGGTTAATGTAATTGACTTGTAATCAAAAGCCTGCTAGTTCAAAACCCATCGCTGCCAAGTTGCCACTGCTGGGCCACTGAACAAGGCCCTTAACCCTTAATTTCTCAAAGCTGTACTCAGTCATGATTATAAGGGTTTTTTTGGGTAAAAGCATCAGCTAGATGCTGTAAATGTAAATCACAGGCCCCCAGTTATACATCATCAATGATGTTTCTAATCCTTGCCATAGACTTTTCACCCTCCTTCCACCTGGCAGGTGTTACACCCTCCACTTTCACATCTCTTCCTGAGGCTGTGACCCCGCTGAGCTCTACACTGGCACTTTAACTGCACTGTTACATTATTTTATCTCCCAATACCATTGGTATTAAATGGTGGAACAAGTATTACAATGAACACTCTCTTTCTTGTTTAATAGAACCTTAACACTGCAATGCTTTTGGGGAAAACGCTCCTTGGTCATAGTTCAAGACCTTTTACTGTGCCACTTATGAACACTACAAGCTCACATGAAGGAGAGCCTAGAATCTCTCTTGAAATAAGAATGCAAAAGAAGGCATACAAATGCTTAAAATAATCTAGAAAAAGAACAAAAAAAAGAAGACTGTTTTCCTGAAACAGGAACTTCTGATGTTTCTAACATGGCTTTAATTCGCAACTTGGTCATGTGTTTTTTCCTATCCATGTGAAGTATATTGGAACTGATTTCACTATCCTCTTTCATTTTTCTTTTTTCTACAGCTTGTTTAAAGACTGTCATCCCTTCGTCTCCCCTGACAACTACTTCAAGGGCTGTCAATTTGACAGTTGTCATATGATAAACCCTGCTGCAGTGTGCATCAGTCTACAGACCTATGCCTTAGCCTGCTCCCAGTCTGGCATCTGTTTGCACTGGAGAAACCATACTGACCTGTGTGGTAAAGCTCACTAGTCATATACAGCGTGCAGTTTTAATAACATGTATTCAGCAACTTTCTGATTGACACTTACTGAAAATAGCTGCAAAGTTCTTTGAAAGCATATAAGAAATAACAAGCCTGTTGTTCCTCAGCTGTTCAGTGTCCAGGTAACAAAGTCTACAAACCTTGTGGACCTGCTCACCAGCCTTCCTGCCAGGACAGGTGTACTGTTATATTTATATTGAATTTAACAGCTCACAGTTCTTCCCCTCACTGTGTATTGAGTTGCAAACTAAAGGTGTTAAACATGTCTTTTACAAGCCTTATCTCAAGTGGCTGAGTATGTTAATGTAGCTATAGGCACACATATTTGGCTAGGTGGGAAGGGCTGAAATATTGGCTGATAGGTCAATTTTGTTATGTCAGACTGTTAAAGAACTCTTGTATACATATTGTTTTAATTAATGTCAAACAATTAATGAGAAAATTTATATTCTGTACCATTTTTAGTTACAGGCTTGATGAGCATACTATGAATGTGACTACTGAGGGTTGCTTCTGTCCTGATGGAACGTTGCTGTTTAACAAGGAATCCAGACTGTGTGTTAAAAAGTGTGGTGAGTGAATAGCCTGTGCTTCTTATCTGATCTCACTGAATGCACATAAAGTCGCCCATAAAGTGACTACATGATGCAAAGAATTCTGAGTGAAATGTGATTTTATAAGTGTGTGTGTGCTTGATGAAAAGAGTATTCCTTTAGTAGGTGTACTGATTTTAATAGAAAACAGTTTCGACTCCAAATTGTTTTTGGAGTTTGCAATGTTTGTATGTTGGTATAGATCTATAAAACCAGAGTTATCGACTGTGGACTCCTATGCAGTAATCTTTTATCTCTGTATGTGCACTGTAACAGTATTAACCAGATATGTCACAGTATTTGATAGGTTCATAATTATAGCATGGTAATATTTGCCTCATTGTTTGTCTCTGCCTTTGCAGGATGCCTAGACCCATATGGCCAAGCACGTGAGGTACATTCACTTCATTCATTTGAGACTAGTGCTGGCTGACAAACCAATATAACATTATTTTCTTGTTTTCAATGTCAGCCCAGAGAGGAATTCCAGTATGGCTGTCAAGATTGTGTTTGTGATGCGTCAACTATAGCTGTGAGCTGTAAACCAAAGCAGTGCTCAAACAGCAACCAAGTAACCTGCAGTGAACCAGGCTTCGTTCCACTCAATGTGACAGACCCCTCAGATGCATGCTGCACCATAGTCTTCTGCCGTAAGACCTCATACTTTAGACTCACCTTATCCAGTTCATCAGCTAATTATCAATGTCTTTGTGATCCATTGTGCTGGGCTGGAGAACTCAAAACCATGCCAAGCAGGGAGGAATAGCACAAAATTGTTTTTATGCAATTATTCATGTTAACCAACTTTTAATATTTTGCCCGTGATATACTTTTAAGGTACTGTTGTATTGTTCATTTACTAAATGTATTCATAGCAAAATGTCTCACACAATACAAATATGCTCTTTCAGTTTCACTACAATACTTATAGACTTGTTTTTGACTTTAGAATATATTTCATAGTATTTTTCTGCAATTTCTGTATTGAATTCTATCTATGGCACCAACTGTACCAGGCAGAAATAGTTAATTTTAGGTGTAAGATTGTATTTCACAATAAAATCCATGACCTCTTTTTCTTGCTCTCCACTGTTTCTTCTAGACTGTGACATCAGAACCTGCCCCAATGTAGAAGAGAAGTGCAAAATTGGTTATATTCCTGTCCTCCAAGTACCTGAAGGAAAATGCTGCCCTGAACTCATATGTGGTATTAATATCTAGCACAGATATTTCTCAGCTTCTTCCTTTCACATAATCACATTACCAGTTGTTTTCGCTATTACTTTTTTCTGTTTGTGACTGATCATGCTGTGTAATTTTATGTTGTTCCAGAGCCCAAGAAAGTCTGTGTGCACAAAAACATGGAATATCAGGTAACAACTTTGCACTCAAGATGCCACCCACATTAATAATATTCAACATTTTTGTTTGTTTTTGATACTATTGTAATGTTCTCTGTGATTCCACTTTATTTCCAGCCTGGTACCACAATCCCTGTGGTGGACTGCCAGGAGTGTAGCTGTACCTGGGAAGTGGATCCAAACACTGAGTTGCACAAGATCCGCTGTGAATTTGTGCATTGTAATGAGGAGTGTGAGCCAGTGAGTATTGCATAGCTTTCTTTATATTGTACACATCTCATATAGTCCTTTCACAAAAACTCCATGTTATTTAGTTATATATTATAGGTGCCTTGTTTGGACACCAAAGCTGTCTCTGTACACATTATTAAACTATGATGGATTAAACTGGACTCAACATAGTTGCCAGTCAGTGTCCTGATTGTGCCATAAATCAAAATATATGTGAATAAAGACAGACACTTGTGTTCTTTTCCACAAGTCACTGAAATGGGAAAGGTGTTTGCATAGGTACAATCTATGGCAGTTTTATCATATATTTAAACGTTTCGATAATTGCTGTTCTTTTTAATCCACCAACATTACCCTAATATTTGTACTTGACTCTACCTCTGCCTTTCAGGGATATGAGTATGTGGAATCATCCTCTGAATGCTGTGGCAAGTGTGTGCAATCCAAGTGCATCTTTAACCACAATGGCACCACACGCATGTTGCAGGTAAATGTCAAGCAGTCAGCCTAGAATACTCTGCACATAGCAACTGTACAAGATGTTCCTAATATGAAGTATGTTATATTTTTGCACCTGAAAAAGTCAGGTTTTTACTTGAGTGGGATACTGCATTGAAAAAAATATAGATTTACCAGTTCCAAGCCTCCAACATTTATTTTTTACATCTCCAAAAAATAGACAACATTTAAGGGAACATTTGAGCTTTTGAGGGTTTCCAAACTGTTGTTGTTTATTTGTGGATGATGTAGCATTCTCGCAATGTAGTGACTGGAATCATATCTCTTTCTGTGTAGAGTGGAGCAAAATGGGCCCCTAAAAACACAGGTTGTAACTGGTTCATCTGCACATACATTGGTGGAGAGTACATTACTACAAGCTACAAGACACAGTGCCCTCTTCTGAACATCGACAACTGCGAACCTGTAAATATAACACACACACGTACACGTACAACTTGAGCAATTGAGCAGGGTTGCTCAGGGTCCCAACAGTGGCGGGGCTTGAACAAGCAACCTTTCAATTACAAGTCAAGCACCTTAACCACTGAACAAATCTAAAAAAAATAGTTAACAGTTACTTGGATTTAATGAAACACATGGCATAGAATCAGTGCCCACTTTCTTTAGGAGAATTTGAATTTCCCCATTTACTAAGCATTATTCCTAGTAATAATGCATTCTTGGCTGTTCTTTGTCCAATTAATAAAAATGACTTTCATAATAAATTATTGTAAATGGTTGTGTGAGAATGGTAAGTAATCATTGTGGGTATTGGCAATAATCATTGACAAAGAACTTCCTACAAATTGCAATGTGATACAATGCAATGGAATATGAGTGTATTGGTTATTTGGGATTACTGTGTGGCCACACAGCAGAACAAATGTGATTTTCTGGTCTGATCTTTGATATGCAGGGTACAGTACAGCCTTCATCTGATGGCTGCTGTCAAGTTTGTGAGTATCACTTTACCATAATGTATCTTCTTAAAACTCTGCATCTGACTGATTGCTAGTGTAATATACCAAACATTAATATACCAAAACCATTCAGCTTAAATATAAATTGTGTTTCTGTCATCAGGTGTGGAAAAGGAAAAGGGATGTAAAGTACAGACCACAACTGATTACATAAATCACAATAGCTGCATATCAAATTTCACTGTGGAACAGACACATTGTCAGGGTGACTGCAACAGCTACAGCAAGTGAGAGCACAAACACATATGCGCACACACACACCAGCACACACTCTCATATGCACACATATCTATACACATCACCCACTAACATCTATCTATCTATCTATCTATCTATCTATCTATCTATCTATCTATCTATCTATCTATCTATCTATCTATCTATCTATCTATCTATCTATCTATCTATCTATCTATCTATCTATCTATCTATCTATTTCAGGTACTCTGAGCTGGATTCTTCCACCTGTAGCTGCTGCCAGGCTACCCACACCAGTAACCGTACAGTGACCCTGAACTGTATGAATGGAGATACAGTAACACACACCTATGTCCATGTGGAGGGGTGCAGCTGTAACCATACTAAGTGTCATGCAAGCAACACTTAGCCTGCACCACATATAGGAGATACCCACCTTAGCTCCGGTCTCCTTTTAAGTATCTACTGTGCCTGCAGTGTCATAGTGAAACTGTCATGGAAAACCCATGGTTTTGATCACCCTGCTATGTATTTCTCCACCAAATGTTTTTAGAAGATTTCAAGTGGTTTATTTAGATGATTTTTTCTGAGATGTTTTTTTGAAAGAGTGGAATGCTTTGCTTTTTATTCTTATAATTGTAACTGTTTAAATAAAATGCAGTGTGAAAAGTAGTTATAATATCTTGATTTTCCTCTGAGTAAAAAAAAAAAGTGTCTAGCCACAGAGAATATATCCATGTTTTCAACATAAAGCAAAAGCAAAGTAAATACATGATTAAATCTGGGAGTAAAGAACATTTCATTTGAAATATTTCAGGGTTTGTCATGTATTACAAGAATGTGCAAAAGATTATGGATTATCATTAGGGTAGTTTGTTATTCCAGTCATCAGAATTCAAAGCTTGGTAGTGTTCCATTAAAATGTCTAAAATGGTGTACATGATGGGAAAAAAATATATATATAGAAAATTACATTATTCAGTAGTTATCTAGTATCTTAACACAGAGGTTAGCAAATAATTTACTTAACTAGGAAAACCTAATAAAACATTAGAGGTTACATAATAATATAGGGTAGAACCTCCAAGCTATGTGTTAGACACAAACAATAGGCTGAGAAAAACAGATAAATTTTGTTAAATCATTTGCTAACAATAATATGCTTGGAGCAATTTTGAGATAAGGATGCTAAGCCCTGAAGCAGGAGAGAGTCCCACTGCTTGTGGGTTGAGTGAGTCTTCCATACTGTCAACTCTGCCCTCATTTAAAATACTGCAAGTCAATATCAGCAATGATGAAAAAACTCAAAATATATCTTTTTGCTGCTATGTAATGATCTAGTAAATAGAACCAACCAAGCCATTAGTATGAGGGTTCAAATTCCATATCCTACATTTACACTGTCTACTGAAGATATAAGAAAAAGCACATTTTACATTTTGTAAGCATTAGGTAAAACATACAAAAGAAAAAAACATCCAAAATTTTCAGAACGTATTGGGTAATCTTTAATTGTTCACAGTATTCCAGCATATTGTATTTGAAATGAAACAATGAGGATTATTTAAATATTGTTTAAAGTGTTTCAAGTGTAGTCATAAATATTGTTGAAATGCCTGTTGTATCGGGTTAATATTGAGTAAAATGCTAATTTGCTCTCAAAATGGGGCAAACAATTTGTTGGAAACATTCCTTTGAGATTCAACAACATTCCAAAGGTGCTCTATTGGATTCAGATCTCATGACTGAGGAGGTCATGGTACCAGTTTGATATGACTTGGACATTGTGATATGACCCTTTATTACGCTGGAAGTAATCATTATATTATGGGTGAATTATAGCTATAAATGGCTACACATAGTCAGCAACAACACAGTGACTGAGACAACAACACAGAGACTGGGTCATGCAAGGGATGACTGGTGTTAGGTGCGCCAGTATGTACCAAAACCAATCAGAACTGGTTTTGTTATTTATATTTTTGCAATTTTATCTGTCTTGCCTTCCAATTTAGCCACTGTACAGTTCCCACCCACTAATAACTGACACAGAGAATGACAGGGAGCAGAATAATGCCATGACATCCCATCCAGAGATCAAGACCAATTGGCTCCATTGCACCCCCAGTACAGATGGCAGGATTGGGGCTTTAATCAATGATCTCCCAATGATAAGGTAACCACTTATCTGATGAACCACTTTGGACTCTGCCAGCCCAATTTGGTGATACAAAGCAGGTTGAATCAATCAACTTCACACCTTCCTAGCTTCAGATTGAAAACATTTCAGAGCAGCTTTAGTGTGAAATATTTTCACATTTGGTAGTAATCCAAAGCAATTTAGAATTTTCAGTGTTACAGAGGTATGCATGCATAATGTTAGGAGTCTTGCCCAAGAACTATTGTTATAGCATTGAACACTTACCGGGGTGGGGAGTGAGCCTCAATCACCAAAAGCAGAGGCAGCATTGTTACCCATTACACTATACCAACCGTTAAAGCCCACAGTAGTCTTCTGCTGTTGTAAACTAATCCTCTAAAGGTTCAACTTATACATACATTCTGAGATGCTTTCCTGATCACAAGACTTTAGCCTTCCTGTAAGATCAAACCAGTCTGGCCATTTTCCTCTACTCTCTCATCAACTCTACATTTCCAACCACAGAACAACCACTCACTGGATGTTCTTGGTTTTTTTGTGTAGACTCTAGAGACTGTTGTGTGTCAAAAGTCCAAAAGAGCAAGTTTCTGAAATATTTAAACCAACCTTTGTGGGATTAACAGTCACTGATGTTTCACATGATGAATAAATGAAGCTCTTCATGCACAGCTCCATGACTTTGTGCATTGCACTGCTGCCATGTGGACAATTTAACAGTATTTTAAAGCATTACCAAGTTTAATAGTTTCAGATTGTTTGCAGTTATTGCCTGTTTAAAATCTGCAACCCATATACACCAGAAATTGGGTATCTATCTTGCTTCTTGATATTGTTTTGTATTACTGTAGTAACTCATGTACTAACCCATGTGCCAAACAAAGGATTTGGTCAGGTAATGCACACATAACTGAATACTAAGTAAAAGGTCCATCAAGGTTCTTTTTGTGCCCTAACTTAAAAACAGTAAAACATCAAAGCATGATCAAGAGCACATTTAGCATGGAACATGAAAGATTGTGCATAATATAAGAAAATACAACAACTAGCCTTTTTTTGTGCCTCAAGCAAATTTTCTGCTACACAAAAGAACTAATCAATCAATTTAGATTATGTCTGCCAGTGAAGAAAGTACATTATTAAGACCGTGCACTTTGCACGTTAGCTGAAAGGTTATCCATGAAACAGGACAAATTTAAATTATGTTGATACTCAGTATAATTTTAGATATTTTTATACAAATAATACAAATACAAAAACACACCAAGTTTGCAAATTGTCACCAAGAAACAAATTAAATATGTTTATATTCTTGAATATGTTGAAAGTACTGTAGCATATATTTAAACTTTTATATTAACCCTAGCCCAACAAAAGTAATGGAGCAAAGAGACAAGTAAACTGACTCTAATCTTGCATATCTTCCTCTCTCTACAACAAATAACAATTCTCACTTCATAACAGTGTCTCAAGACCCAATTTCCCAGACCCATATTAAGTGCAAGCCTAGATTAAAAATAACTTCAAATGGCCATTCACTAAATCCACATCCGGGAAACCGGCTGTTTGCATCTGGTTTGTTTGCATGTTTGCATCCTGTTTCCAGAAAACAGGTGTTTGCATACTACCTGAGGAGTGTAGCATATCCTCATATCCTTAACCCTCTAGTAAAATAATTGCTATTTTGGTTAAATAATGTCTGCAGTAATTATGAGTAAGTGAGTAAAGAATAGAAATATTAGCATTTGAAAATGGTGACGTACTAATCCGTTAAAAAAATTATTTGAATACATGGAACCGAGCAAAAGTAAATAGTTACTGCTCACTTCATGCTACACATCGAAAGGCCTCCCTAATGGGTGTTGCAGTGATGTGATTAGAATCAGCATGATTCGCCTGCAGCTTGTAGCAAATGTCAGGAGGTGATTCATAGTTGTGGTAACTTAGGTTAGTGCCTGGGCTATGAGGACCATCTCTGCACCTCTTTTTCCTATACTTCCTGGAGACCTGTGCCATCATCATGTTTTTACTGACAGGTGAATTATTGCCAAAATAAAGTTAAACACTATTTACCACAGGAATTAAATTCTGTACTGTACTTTTTAATGAAAAAAAGGTTGACAGTTGTTACATGCTACACACACATGCCCCAACCTGTGTTGGTATAACATTGAAGTTACACATCAGTGGTGAATAGAAAATTAGTTAAACACTCAGGTATTAGAAAGTTTACCTAAACCATATGTGATGTTAAACAAAAGCCTCAAATATTTGTTTTATCAAAAAAAAAAAAAAGCACAGACAATATAATAACGTTGTTGGTCGTCAGCCAAGATCCACCCTGACATGAGAATTACTGTTTAACCTAAGAAAGTTTCCATATAAAAATCACCGTAGAGGAACAGGTCCATGAAAGAGGAAACAGCAGCCTCGCACGTACAGGGCTGATAATCATGGGAAGGCCAATGACATCTCGAGTATGGATGCTGAGCTGGGTTACGTTGCTAATCATTCTGCAATCATTACAAGGTTGTAAAGAAATTTGAACATTTTAGTTCTTTCTGTCATTGTTTGGATTATACTTGTAAACTGTTAGATATTTAAAAGCTGTTTTGTTTACTCAATATGTATTGGTCTGTAATGGTCTGCTTGACCATTTATGCTCGCAGAGTGTTTCACTCAGATGAAAATAATCTTTGTTTATTCAATTAATATACAGTAATATAAAGTTGTACAGCAAATGTTGGGGAGGAATTTGATGGTCCTAGTACTGTTTTTTCCATTTTTTTTCCTTATGAATTTTTTTTTTTTAAAACTAGTATGGATTAGTTTAGTGCATATCATACTAACTAATTATTAACATAAGGCAACTAAAGTTTTAATACTTAAAGACATATATGTGAGTGTGTGTGTGTGTGTGTGTTACTTAATTGTTACTTCATTTATATATTTGACTTTATAACTTAACTGGGATATACTTTACTTAATTTATTACTATATATTTATTATTAGCTCATGTTTCTTCTGAAATCCATGGGAGGAAGTCAATGCCGTAATAGTGTATCAGTAATTAAGTGTATTCATTTAACTAGGTTACTACAATTTATTACATCATTTATTACTTAGGATAGGTTACAATGTTGATAATAACATTGACATGGCCATTTTAGGATAGGTTAAAATGTTCCAGGCAATTTCTATTAATGAGCCATTGTAAAGTATTAGTGAAGTATTTGATTAATAATCTGAATGGATATTCTCATTTGATCAGGTCATGTTTCTTCTGAAATCCATGGGAGTAAGTCAATGGAGGAGAAGGGAGCAGCATCAGGTATGCCTTTCTAGTGTATATCCCAGTAATTAAGTGCATTAATTTAACCAGGCTACTACAATTTATTACATCATTTATTACTTAGGATAGGTTACAATGTTGATAATAACACTGACATGGCCATTTTAGGATAGGTTAAAATATTCCAGACAATTTCTATTAATGAGCCATTGTCATGGCCATTTTATGGTAGGTTACAATGTTCTGGAATTTTGCTGATTAATGAGCTATTACAAATAATTTGTGAAGTTCTTGGCCATGACATGGCCATTTTAGGATAGGTTAAAATGTTCCAGACAATTTCTATTAATGAACCATTGTAAAGTATTAGTGAAGTATTTGATTAATAATCTGAATGGACATTCTCATTTGATCAGGTCATGTTTCTTCTGAAATCCATGGGAGTAAGTCAATGGAGGAGAAGGGAGCAGCATCAGGTATGCCTTTCTAGTGTATATCCCAGTAATTAAGTGCATTAATTTAACCAGGCTACTACAATTTATTACATCATTTATTACTTAGGATAGGTTGCAATGTTGATAATAACACTGACATAGCCATTTTAGGATAGGTTAAAATATTCCAGACGATTTCTATTAATGAGCCATTGTCATGGCCATTCTATGGTAGGTTACAATGTTCTGGAATTTTGCTGATTAATGAGCTATTACAAATAATTTGTGAAGTTCTTGGCCATGACATGGCCATTTTAGGATAGGTTAAAATGTTCCAGACAATTTCTATTAATGAGCCATTGTAAAGTATTAGTGAAGTATTTGATTAATAATCTGAATGGACATTCTCATTTGATCAGGTCATGGTTCTTCTGAAATCCATGGGAGTAAGTCAATGGAGGAGAAGGGAGCAGCATCAGGTATGCCTTTCTAGTGTATATCCCAGTAATTAAGTGCATTAATTTAACCAGGCTACTACAATTTATTACATCATTTATTACTTAGGATAGGTTGCAATGTTGATAATAACACTGACATGGCCATTTTAGGATAGGTTAAAATATTCCAGACAATTTCTATTAATGAGCCATTGTCATGGCCATTCTATGGTAGGTTACAATGTTCTGGAATTTTGCTGATTAATGAGCTATTACAAATAATTTGTGAAGTTCTTGGCCATGACATGGCCATTTTAGGATAGGTTAAAATATTCCAGACAATTTCTATTAATGAGTCATTGTCATGGCCATTCTATGGTAGGTTACAATGTTCTGGAATTTTTCTGATTAATGAGCTATTACAAATAATTTGTGAAGTTCTTGGCCATGACATGGCCATTTTAGGATAGGTTAAAATGTTCCAGACAATTTCTATTAATGAGCCATTGTAAAGTATTAGTGAAGTATTTGATTAATAATCTGAATGGATATTCTCATTTGATCAGGTCATGTTTCTTCTGAAATCCATGGGAGTAAGTCAATGGAGGAGAAGGGAGCAGCATCAGGTATGCCTTTCTAGTGTATATCCCAGTAATTAAGTGTATTAATTAACCAGGTTGCTACAATTTATTACTTAGGAGAGGTTACTATAACACAGGCTCAAACCCAGGTCAGATAGGTGATGACACGAACGGCCTACTGGCTGAGCAACCACGCTGTAAAGAGGGTGGGTGCATGTGCTAAACAGTTAGATCGTAGAACTGGTAAAACAAGAAAAGTAAATAACCAAAGCTGGGCAGTAAACCCCAGCCGCTTTGTTGCAATATAACCAAATATCCCCTAGAGCGCTGCAACTATAAAGTTACCTTCGCGTATATCGCCCTTCAAAGGAATGGAGGACGACAAAACCTGAGGAAAAAATTAAACACCAGGCCGAGCGTGGGAAAAGGGAGAACAAAGGACGCCACGGGAAGAATGTCAGTGCCAATGCTCTGAGGAAAACCAAACTAAAACTTCCCAAACAAAACCAGAAAACAGGGAGGAACTGTAATGGCTAAGGGGAGACTTGGGAGAGAGACAGATTTGAGGGGGAAAACTGAAAAGGGGAGGAGACGTGTAAAAACACGGACACCCTCGCAGCGCAGAAGCGAGGTGTAGCACAAGGGCTCACAGACCTCAATACCCCCAAGTTACCCGCTAGGTGCTTGGCTCAGAACTTTTGCAAAAACCCAGCGCTGACTGATTCGGTCACTTGGCTTATATAGGTCTAGCCCAGCTGCTGGGCATTAAGCTTGATTAGTGGTGTGCCTGACTCCGGCCACCAGAGGGAGGCCTCGGCCTGGCACTGACCCTTACAGTTACAGTGCTGATAATGGACATTGACATGGCCATTTTAGGATAGGTTAAAATGTTCCAGACAATTTCTATTAATGAGCCATTGTAAAGTATTAGTGAAGTATTTGATTAATAATCTGAATGGATATTCTCATTTGATCAGGTCATGGTTCTTCTGAAATCCATGGGAGTAAGTCAATGGAGGAGAAGGGAGCAGCATCAGGTATGCCTTTCTAGTGTATATCCCAGTAATTAAGTGCATTAATTTAACCAGGCTACTACAATTTATTACATCATTTATTACTTAGGATAGGTTACAATGTTGATAATAACACTGACATGGCCATTTTAGGATAGGTTAAAATATTCCAGACAATTTCTATTAATGAGCCATTGTCATGGCCATTCTATGGTAGGTTACCATGTTCTGGAATTTTGCTGATTAATGAGCTATTACAAATAATTTGTGAAGTTCTTGGCCATGACATGGCCATTTTAGGATAGGTTAAAATGTTCCAGACAATTTCTATTAATGAGCCATTGTAAAGTATTAGTGAAGTATTTGATTAATAATCTGAATGGATGTTCTCATTTGATCAGGTCATGTTTCTTCTGAAATCCATGGGAGTACGTCAATGGAGGAGATGCAAGCAGCACCAGGTATGCCTTTTTAATGGCCATTTTAGAGTAGGTTAAAATGTTCTAGACAATTTCTATTAATGAACCATTGTCATGGCCATTATAGGGTTACAATGTTCTGGATTATTGCTGATTAATGAGCTATTATAAAGAATTTGTGAAGTACTTCAATAATCTGAATGGATATTCTCATTTTTTCAGATCTTTTTTCAGATGATTCTTCTGAAAGCCAGTCAACTGAGATGATACCAGGGGTAGCAGGTATGCCTTTAAGTGTATTAATATAGACAGGGCTACAATAATTTATTACTTGATAATATTTACAAGGCCCTTTTTCGATGGGTTACAATGTTCCAGATAATTGCTATTAATGAGTAATTTGGTCAATAATCAGAATGGTCTCTCTGGTTTTTCTTCCACATTAATTATCCATGTTGCCAGTAACAAAGGTGATAGGTGGTAAAGGTAAATATATTATATAAATATTATTTCTAAAACTCTTAATTTTTACTCTGCAATACATCTAAAGAAATACTTCAATCTATCTTAAGAAAACATGTTAATGTTTTAACCAGGAGTGACTGTGGGTCACAATGGGCAGATCTGCAGCACATGGGGAAACTTCCATTTCAATACATTTGATGGAGAATTCTTCCAACTACCCTATACGTGTAACTATGTACTGGCCACCCTGTGTGATAGCACTAAGATGGACTTTAATATCCAGTTGAGGAGGCAGTATGTCAACAACATTCCTACCATCATTTCCTTTACCATAAAGCTTGAGGGAACTGTTATTAAGCTTCTCAATGGCAGTATTACCCTGGATGACGAAGAGTGAGTGTTTTTCTTTTGGCTTAAAAAAAAAAAAGCTAAATGATCTTTGACTAATACTAACATGACTGGCCCCTGCAAATTCCTCTGGTTTGCAGAATTCTACTAGATAATCAAATAAAACTAGAATTACTAACCAACTAAAAAAAATTTAAAATTAAAAATGACATTATTATCTTGTGTAAGATGCAGTATTGAATTGTTCAAAACACACTAAAACTGACCTTGTGGTCATTTGATTATGTGATGTGTCTTTTCTTAAATGTTTTTATCCAGAGTGACCCTCCCCAGCTTTCAGCGTGGAGTGCGTTTTGAGAAAACTACAAGTTACATTAAGATAAGTTCCAAGTTGGAACTGACAGTCTTTTGGGATGAAGTCAACTCACTCTCGGTACAGTTGAACTATTGTTTTCATTACCATTGCAGTACATACAGTATATTTGCAAAGTAGAGTCTAAATGGATCTGAACTCTTATTTTGATCTTATCCATGATGAAATGAACAAGTTTACCAAAGCATACTTGACGGATGGAATGCAGGAAATGAATATCAGCTGTAAAGCAGTTTAATCAGTCTTCTGATCACTCTGTCAGTGTCAGAACACAAGTGTGACATGGAGCCATACTTGCCAAGATTCAGAGACAAAATGCAACAGCACTTGTTCACATAAAGTGTGTTTATACAAACAAAGACAAGTCAAACAAAGTCAAACAGGATACCAACCAAACCTGTGATCGTCCTAACAAATAGGGAAACTTTTCATAAGAATAAGAAACACTGCACTGATTTACTTCTGTATGAAGAAGTATATCCAACCAAGAAGTTTCCGCATCTTTGACAATTTCTTTAACTTTTTACAGCACAAAGCCTCATATACAACCTGATCACTGTTAGGAATGGTAGTTCAAGAACCAAAAAATAATTCTACCTGACATCCAAGAGTTCTCAGAATACAATTTTTAATAATATTATTAAAATAATAAAAAATAATATCTATAACCTTGTGGCTATAAAGGCAATTTAAATAATTTTAAGAGGCCCATGCTTTTGCTTTTATTGGTGATTCTAGAACTCTTCCTTGAATATCATTATTTAAATTGCCTCCAGCTTTATGTTGCAATTATTGCATCCAAAAACCTGCACTTTTTAAAAAGGATACAGGTCATTTGTACAGTTATAGGAAATATATCCACTTCACTCAAATTAAAGAAAATTAAAAAGTGCTATTTAATATTTTGATACCACTGGATTGAAAGAACATATAACATGATTTAGAATATAATTATATAATGCAGCAGACACAAGCTATGTTTGGTTTAATAAACAATATTTGTGTGTAGACTGTTTGTACATTTATTTATTTATTGGTTTGTTTGGTTTATTTGGATCTATTAGCTGTGCCAATGGCAACAACTACTTGTTTTTCTCTTTCAGAAATCTATGATTCTACATAGTTGAAAGGAAGGTCAAAAACATTCTTAGCAGAAACACCTATACTGGTCAAATGATTCCATCATTACTTAGAGATACTGAAGCCCAGTTTACATAAAAAGTAGTGTCATACATTTATTTATTTCAGTTTATTTTTCCCCCTAAAAGTTTTATTACAACGTAAACAATGATTCATTGTTGTTTCTCCTAGTTATGCATAAGAGATGTTGGTTGTTAAACAGAAAACATGTACATTTGGTGAAATGTTACAGAAAACTTTGCCAGGGAAATGATCATTTTAAGTATTAGAACATCACTGCAATTGTTCTGGTGTGGGTTTCCTATTTTTAGCCTATGATATGTACTCACATCTTTTAAACACTAAATGAAATGGATTAGATAACGAGGTGATATGCAAATAATAATGCTTAGCTGTTTATGAACTAAAATATCCAATGAAGACTATCCAGCATTACAAAACTATTCTTATATTCACTATCTGTATGTAAGTGCTATGAATGACATGTATTTTGTCCTACTTATCAGGTTGAACTATCCACAAAGTACAGGAATCAGACTTGTGGGCTCTGTGGAGACTTCAATGGCATTACATATGATGAGTTCATAGAAAATGGTGAGACTTATTTTGGTAGTTACAAATAATTAGCTGTAGAAACAATAGTGTAATTACTATATTAGATTGAAAGTTAGATGCGCTCTAACTTTGTGTTTTGTTTTAGGTTTTTAATTAACTATTTATTTATTTAATATGCTGATTAATATAATTTGCGGCCTCCGTGAGGAATGGAATATTCAGCTTCGCATGTTTGACATACCACATTGCTACTGCTAAGAATAATAATTTGCTAATGAGATCATATTTCCTCAAAAAAATTATACTCTTTTTGATGATGGTACTTAAATGAACAAACAAGTGTCACTATATGGAGTGAGGGTAAAGTTGTTAAATCATATGAATTTATGATGCATAGTGACTCAATTATGTTGACCATTTTGCAAAAAACAACAAATGCAATTGGCTATGTTTTTATTATTTGATATGTATACAGACTTCTGAAATAATTGGTTATCCCGGGTTTGTATGAAGGTTTTTGGCAGTGGTTCTGCTATCAAATTGTCATTGTCTTTGACAGACAGCACACATTTAAAAAATAACTCGAGACACCAGGTTACAGATTGAAATTTGGAATGGTCATCCTACATAACGTAAAACAGAATTTCATTTTGTGGGGTTAAAAGTCCGACTGGTTAGGATGAATTTGGAATCACCTACAACAGGGTTTTTCTTTTAACTTGGCAGCTTTACTCCTCTCACGTTTTCATGCCTGCAATTAGTTGCATATTTATGACCATAATAAGAGTCTTAACAGTCATAAATATACTGTTATTACAGTCATTATTACGCATACTACATTGGGTATAGGCTAAGTAACCTAAAACCTACTTTTTGCAGGGTAGATGTCTAGAAAGATTTGAAGATTTCAATAATTTTTCTCTTAAGGTCTAAAAAAGACTTGTGCTTACTCACAATGCCCTCACTTTAGCTAATGTATTATAAGACTAATTAGGCTATGCTTTGTTGTTCATTTGCTGGCTAGGTACTGCACTAGCAAGGAACTAATGCATTTCTGCTAAGTTATCAAAATCCTTTACAAAAAGAGAGCTTAAAGCAGATTGTGTTACTGAATGGAATTGCATTTGTTTTCTACATTTATTTACACTTTTACAAAATTATTTTTGACCTATTAAATCTGAGGTACATAGAGGGATAAAATTCTTTCAGCAATTTTATTAATGTGATGGCTTGTTGTGTACTACTCGTGTACTAGCTGATTCTGTTGGCAAAGACAATGAATTTGATGAATGTATTTCAAAAGCAGATATATCATCAGGCCACTATATACTCTATATAACTGGATAAAGTGTTAATATGTTTTCTTTCAACAGTTCATATTTTTCTCTGCAGTTATTATGTATTTTTAAGTCTGTTGTAGTCCACAAATTGCTGCTTAAACATATAACTTTATTTTAATTTTAATTAACTTTTCATATTCATCTTAAAGGAGCAAGGCTAAATTCAAATGATTATGGCCACAAATGGAAGCTGGATGCACCAACTGAGATGTGTGAGGAAGTGAATGAGCATGAGACTTCTGAGAAATGCCAGAGCGAGGTATGAACTGTCATTCAAGAAGTGAAATGTCAACATATATTTATTTGTTTGTTTATTTAATCATTCATTCTTTCAATTCATTATTTATGCTATGTAATACCTGGCATACTGAGAATGATGGGAGTATTGCACACTTTCACCCAAACCTTCACCCAACCCTGACTATTATTAATATAAATCTAGTATTTATATTCAATGGTAGTTAATTAAGGTGATAGCATATCTGTTTTGCCGTTTTTATATGATGCTTGACTCCACAGTCAAGAGAAGAGGGGAGAATCTGTCATACTCAAACCTTTAGGGTGCAGGAGGGGTCAGGAGGGTAACACCCAAGACAGAGCCCCATCCATAGCTGGGCATGCAGGAATACACACACACGTTCACACACACACTCATACCAAGACAATTAAGATCAGATTAGACTAGACAAGGTAGACAGGATGATTAATATCAGGATCATGGGAGTTGGAGTCCATAGACGCAGGGGCAGGTGTGAAGGGAGGGACAGATGTAACACTTTTCTAGAATAATTTCCTAGGACATCATTTGAGTGCTCATATTTAGTTTAATGTTTTAATAATAAGAATTTATTGTATTTATATACTGCTTTTCAAGGACCCAAAGATGCTTTTTATCTAGTAATTACTAAATAACTTCAAGTACATGAACAATCAGCATTTTTAAAAATTTTGTACTGTTTGACTAATGCCTAGCTAGAAATTTTCCTTGAATAATGAGGTGATGATAAGGAAGTACTATCTAATAATTCTTTTCATTCTTAACAGATATCTACATGTCACAACTTGCTTTCCAGTCCAGCATTCAACAGCTGCCAGGACCTACTATCTATTCAAGGCTTTATGGATGCATGTGTAATAGATGCATGTCACTGTAACAGCAATACCACATGTCTCTGTGACACAATAACTGAGTTCTCACGCCAGTGTGCCCATGCAGGTGGCAAACCCCAGAAATGGAGGACAGACACATTCTGTGGTGTGTACCTGTAGAACTTAAAATCATGGTGAAGTTATCTGCAAAGCAGTTTTTGGGGACCATAGGGGATATTTATTTGACAAAGGTGACTGTCACAGTCAGTGAAGTGTATGGAGACGCAGGTTGGGTACAACTGAACAAAACTACAGGAGCTATAATTAAAATAGGTGAAATACAAAATATGAACTAATGGCACAGGAATGCATACAAAAGACTATGCAGAGACTAGTGGAACATCCTCATTTATTCTGTAGCAGTAGTGTGATGCAGGGAAGTTACAGGTGTAATACCAGGGGTTGTGGCAGTGGTCCAGAACTAAGAACACCTTGAATATTTGTGCTTTATAGTGGCATTGTTTTTCAGAGATCTTTAGGATGTAAACCAAACCAAAACACTATGGTGGCTTTATTTCGAAACACTGACCGTCTGTCCTTGCTGCATAGTGTGTTCTTTAGGATTTAGTGCCAACAAATGCCACCACAACAATATATATATTTTTTTGTACTATAAGTAATAATCAATATTACTAATTACTATCAGGCAATGGGGGATAATTTGCTACTAAATATTTAAAGTTTTAAAAAATGAAGGTTAAAAAAATTTAAGAACATCATTTTCATTTTTACCTTTGTTGTTACCTTTTGAGTGCTAATATTATGTTTTGTTTGTCCTGTGTAGCAAAAAACTGTCCATTTAACATGCTGCACAGTGAGTGTGAGATCCCATGCACAGACACCTGTTCTAACCAAGAAGGGATCCAGCTCTGTACAGATCACTGCATTGATGGCTGTTTCTGCCCAGCTGGTAACCCACTACTTATGAACACCAGTAACAGACACTTACAAATAACCCACATTGTATATTAATTCAGCAGTAATGTTGACTTTCCATATACATCAATAATTCAATAAATAATTTAATAAAATTTAAAGAACAAACAAATTCAGAGCTCTGAGGGAAATATGCTGGAAAAAGTGTTGCTAATAAAAAAAGGCATTTGGGAACTCTTTGATTAATATCTCTCTCATAATATTCAGAACACATTATAATATTCAGAGCACATTATTCCCAAGTTCTTATTCCCAGGAACTAAAAAATAAACATTTATGGATTTGTAAATAGCACAAGGATACAATTAACCATGAAAAGGTTAAATGAATAACCAACATGTACAACTAGTAATCCCAATATAGGCACACAATGTGAAATATTTAAATTGGATTTTGCAGTTCACCAAGCATATACTAACTATTCTTTTCGATCTTGCTCAATTCAGTAACATGTTGCACAGCTATTAAAGTATACAGTACTGAACTTTACGCTGCTTTCTCTTGTGTTTATTACAGCTATCTGATTAATCTGTATAGACTTCTATTGAGAACTTTTGCAAGTGGACCTTTCATTTAGACTGCTGGTCCTGTGTTAGTATAATGGAGTAATCTACTCTGAAAGTAATCAGTAGAAAGTACTGTTTATTTTATTAAGAACTCCTTTGACCTGGGTAGGGTGATCTCTTGGATTTGCAAACTGCTCCCTTATATCTTGATGTCGCTCACTGCATATTCATCTAAAAGTCTGGTATGCATACCATAAATCTACAAAACCTCTACAGTGAATTAAACACACTTGCTGATCTATTTCTATAGGCACTGTGCTTGATGATATTGGGAAAACTGGCTGTATCCCTGTTGATCAATGTCCCTGTAGCCACAATGGAAAAAAATTTAAACCTGGAGAATCATACACAAAACCTTGTCATAAATGGTAAGTAACACACAGCCACACCCACACCCACACATAGCCTACACACACATTTTAAACAAATTGTACCTTTTACTGTCTTCCCCACTCTCTGTATGTCAGTGAGTGTTCTAAAGGGCGATGGCATTGTAAGCATTTTGACTGTCCTGGCACATGCACAGTGAAAGGGTCTCACGTCACTACATATGATGGCAAAGCTTACACCTTCCATGGAAAGTGCTACTACACCCTAACCAAGGTCACTGCTATTGCACTCATTTAAAACCAAGGGGGTATCAGTTGTTTATTCAAGTGACTGATATATCAAAATGGGCTCTGTAATGTTAGACCAATTGGAATACAAATAATAGTTGTGGCAGGAAGAGTATTGTAGTAAAGTAGTAGAAATATTTGAAATGTACTTTTATTTTACAGGACAAGGATTTGACTGTATGGGGGAATCTGGTGCAGTGTGGTCAGACAGACACTGTAACATGTCTGAACACTGTGATGTTGACCATCTCAACAACTACTGTAAGCATTCTGAGCTAATTAAACATTTGAGGTCATCTGTAAATCTGGCAACATAAACTGATTATTTCAATATCTCATGTAATATTTCAACTTTTCAAAACGAGTTCATCATACTATCACAATGTATCATGTATCACAACACATATCTCCATTCCCATTTAATGTAATCTTGTTAGGTTTTCATCTTTCATCATTGTTTAGTGTATGGTGCAATTTTCTACTTGGTGGTCAATTCAGAAACTCAAATATAGTTATTACACTTTTTATGACATTTTATAAGATAAATTAATTTTTATCAATTACTTTGTAATTTTTATGTCCTCTAAACAGATAATTATCTTATCCAGTGGCACTGTAGAAGTGAATGGCTTCCCATCCAAGCTTCCAATTTATAATGGTGAATTTTCCAATCTGACATCTTTTACCTAAAGTAAATTACAGTGTCTTAGAGTTATGGATATCTATCTATGTACATTTCCAGATTTAAAAGCAATGCTTAATAAAGATCAATTGGTGGGTAAGCTGTGGTGTTTGATGACGCATTGCTCTCTTATTTTTCTCTCAGATCAAGTGACAATCTTCAGGTCTTCTACATTCTTTATTATTGCCAAAATATCAAATCTTCGTCTAGAGATCCAACTAGTTCCAGTCATGCAATTGTACATTGTGGCCAGTTCTGCAAGCAAGACAGCATTAAGCGGTGTGTTTCCATCAACTTCTGTAGGCCAGTAAGCATCTGCAACCATTCTCATGTGCTGAACTGTTCCATTTCATGACTAATACGTTACATCCCCATAGGTCTGTGTGGGAACTTTAACGATAATGATGAAGATGACTTTATGACAAACTCAGGGATTAAAGAGAGCATAGCGATGTCGTTTGCCGACAAGTGGTCGGTTAACTGCAAATTAGATGCTATCATGAATAAGCAAGACCCCTGTAGTATGAGTGTTGAAAAAGGTACAGTGTTTAACTTTTATATCTATGTAAGTTCAGCATAATAGTTTTAAACAATGAGCTTTTACATTTTATTTGTAATTCTTTAATATTTTTGTGTTATTATAGAGAAATATGCCAAGGAATGGTGTACCCTGATTAGTAACGCTAACGGAATTTTTGCCAAATGTCATGTTGTGGTCGACCCAAAAGATTACAAAGATGTAAGGTTTGGTGCACAAGCTAGAATTATTTTCCAACTCAGTCCTCAGGGATCCTTGTGCTCAGTCTCAGCTCTCAGAACAGTTATTCAAGTATTCTATGTTTGTGACTATTTGGTTAAGGTGTGCTGGGGGCTGGGACAAAACGAACAAACAAACAAACAGTCTGGGGGCCCGTAACATCTGGGTTGGAAAATAATTTTGGTTCAAATATCACATACTTTTGTGACATTTATGGAATTGCATTAAATTAATTCTGTTACTTCATTTTCTGCAGAGGTGCATGTATGATTCATGTAACTGCGTCAATAGTGAGGATTGCATGTGTGCAGCTATATCATCCTATGTTCGTGCATGTGCTGCTAAAGGTGTTCTGATCAATGGTTGGAGAGACATTGCCTGTGGTGAGGTGCTACTTTGAGTATTCGATAAATATCTTTAATCAGAGAATGAGGGCCCCAAGGTTTTCTTTGGAGTATCATGGTTTGATTCAAAGAGTAATTGTATTAACAGCAAAATTGGAAGGTCTGTTTCAAATGAAGGTTAAAAATAACAAAATTTAGCACTCCATTTCTTTAATTACCATTTTTCTATAACCTTTTATAAGCAAAAAAGTACTTTTCAAGGCAATTTACTTTTATGCACTTTTAGTGTCCCTTAAAATTGTGGCCATAAAGGGGTAAATTGGTAGCTCATCCTCCTGGGAGTCAAATAGAATACATACTCAGATCAAATTGCATGTTCGCTTGTAGCTGCTAGTTTTGTGGTTTGGCCTTATAGGTATGTTTGCACATTTGTGCCTGTTATGTATTTCCTCTTGTTAAAATGGTAGATTCTAGAAAAGGAAAGAGTACTGATGGCAGTTTGCAACTGTTTTAATTTACTAAAAACAAACAGGTCTACCCTCGGAGTAGAAATTTTGTTTACCTTTCTAAAAATATGGAATTCTCACAATAAAAGCAAATTTGTCTCACTTTGTGAAGGTACATATTCCAAGGATTGTCCAAGCGATATGGAGTACTTCTATAATGTGAGCAGTTGTGGGACCACCTGCCGTTCTCTCAGTGGCCAGGACCATACCTGTCTGGTGACTCACACACCATTGGATGGTTGCAGCTGTGCTAGAGGCACCTACCTCACCGATGAGGGCAAGTGTGTTAGCCCCTCCAGCTGCCCCTGTTACAGCAACAATAAGGTTGTGGCCCCCATGAATGTCATCATCGAGGACGGGGTTACATGGTATAAACATTCCCTGACTGGGTCACCTGTGCACAACACTTTATCCTATTATAACATATTTGACTCAACTCACTTCTAGCAGTCATCTATTAATAAAATTATCACATGCATATTAATAAACATTTATCCAATAAGATGTTTCATCTTTGTTAGAATATATGACTTTAAGTCCTACTTTATTTTACTTTATCACAGCACTTGCAATTACGGCAAGCTGCACTGCACTGGACGGCAGGACGTTCCTAGTGAGCATTAAATCCAAATTTTCTTATATAGTTGTATGTAAATGGATTTTGCTTCAACACTATTTATGCATTGTATGTTCTTTTTTTTATTAGCTTGCAAATATCCTATGGTGTACTTCAACTGTTCAAATGCTGAACTTGGAGAGAGAGGGGTAGAGTGCCAGAAAAGCTGCAAGACACAGGACTTTGACCAGTGTCTAAATCAACAGACAAAGGTAGACAAATGTGTGTGAAGAATAGGTGGAGGTGTGGATGGATGAATAGATCATCTTGTGAATAGATGGATCACAACTGATTGTAATATGACACACTCATGCCAGAAAAAGTATTAAAGCTTTTGAAGCTATATGTCTCCATTCACATAAATGGTGTCCAAGACAAAACTGGTGCTTCAAATCCTTGTTCATTTTTTTTTTTTAAATCATTAAATTATTTTTGAATTAGGTATTGCACGCAGGGCATGCTTATTCTTTATGGTTGGTTACATGAAATAAAATATGAGGGACATTTAAATAAAAGCTGAAAATATTGTTCCAGAATAACTGCTGTGGTTTTGAGCATTGACTGGCCAACTGTAGTGTTAACTGATGTCAATAAAGAAGGCTCCAGATTATGTGAATTAATTGCTAGATATGAGAAATAAACTGAGCCATTGATAAATATTATTACGGACTGGGATAATTGTCAGTCCCTGTACATGACTGTAAAATCTTCTTTCCCTCTATGGTGTGGGCCACAGTTGAGGTCAGGCTGTAAATCAGGGTGTGTGTGTCCAAATGGTCTGCTGGCTGATGGACAAGGAGGGTGTCAGAAAGAAGAGGATTGTCCATGTTTTTACAATGGAATCTCCTATAAACCGAAAGAAACCGTTAAATCTGACTGCAACACTTGGTGAGCAAGTTAATGTGGTGACACTGACAGGTTGCTGTTAATGCTGATCTTAAATGGTCAACATATTGGAAGTTATGTTAAATCTAAGCAAATGTAATTCTACATGCCTATGTTAACTGCTAATGCATTTGTTTATTGATTATGAACTCAACTCTGTTTCTTTGATGACATTTTGCATAAGCTTAACTACAAATTGTGGTATGTAATTTCAGCACTTGCAAAAACCGGAAATGGGACTGCACAGATAATGTGTGTTTTGGCACTTGCTCTATCTATGGTGATGGCCACTTTAAGAGTTTTGATGGTAGGAGATACTCTTTCAGTGGAGACTGTGAATACATGTTGGTGCAGGTAATGTTTTTGCTTATTATCTTGTTCTTGAATTTTTTCACTGACAAGCTACACAATCTTAAAAATTATTATGCTTCATGGTATAACTTTGTCATGCAATCAAATACATTCAAATTAAATGCCACAAATCAGCTTAACATATTTAAAGGATTTTGCTGAATAAATTATTTTCCAGTTAAGCTTAACATAAAAGGCACGTGTTAGCTGGCCATATCAACTCAGACCTTCCTGTTCAAAGAAATTAATGACATTAATTATTTATTGTGTATAGACTGAGGTGACCAAATTTCCTCAGTGAAATGGAATGTGTGGCCATTTTTAAAAAATCAGTGAATAAAGACTTATTCACTCTAAAGTTTATTTTATTAATTTGTAGGTATTTGTGAGACTTAAGTGATCAATTTATCCAGTGAATGTTCCACATAGACTTAATTTTACTACTAGTATTCATTCATAACTTGTAGGTATATATGCATATACTGTTGCTGAAGTTGAAGAAATTGTTGCTGAACATGTCAAAAAATGTCATATGTCCTAAATAACTGCTTGATTAATACTGGGTCACATGATAAACACAAAATTAAACTGAACAAAATAAAATATTAGTTAAGCAACTTGTGTTATGCTACACATGGGGGAATTTTGGAATTTGCTAAGAATATTATTATTACTGCTCAATTCAGAGCAATTTGACATAGAAATTCCCTTGGCTATGAAATTAAGCTATGACTGTGACTTTCACATACCTGAAACTGAAAGCTTCCTTGATAACGTGTAAAATGCAGTCTGCTTTAACTTATTCATTTCATCAAGTCAGCCATATCAACTATCCTATTTGACAGTCTTTCATCTTGGCAGGATTACTGTGGCAGCAGCCTTAATGGTTCATTTCGCGTCATCACAGAGAATGTCCCCTGTGGCACCACTGGGACCACCTGTTCCAAATCTATTAAAGTTTATCTAGGGGTAAGGAGCTCATACAATAGCTTTCTAGAATGGTAGAAGTCAATTCTACAATATTATTATCAACTGCAATATAGGTGCAACATGAATTCTTTCAAAATTGGAAAATGAACTCTCATTACTGAAAACCTGCTGAATCCCTAATAACCTCTTACCTTATTTAAACTTTGTCTTTCTTGTCACTGTTATTTTTTACTTTTCATTCCCATTTATATTTACAGAACCAAGAGTTGCATCTGTCAGAAGAGGATATTAAAGTTACACATCATCAAAATGTTTCAGAAATCCCTTACCATATCCACACTGTGGGGATATACATGGTCATTGAGGCGAAAAATGGTCTAGCTCTTTTCTGGGACAAGAAGACAAGTGTAATGATCAAACTCAGTCCCTCTTTTAAGGTAATCAGAAAGTTATATATAGTTGTTTGTGGATGTATTTATTGTTGTTTTCTGTTTGCTCATTTATAGGTTTTTAAATTATTATTAATTAAATGCCTTTTTGTTTCCATATACCGACTTGCACTTGCATTCTGCCTCACATCATCACACATACAATATCTTTTCTTAATGCCAAATGCTACATTTCATGCTACATCTCATGTCTATGCAATGTTTGTTTATTCTTTTTAAAATGTATTCATTCTCCTATTCATTCTTCACAGTTACTTATTTATTCTGTTAATCAGAGAATAATTACTCAGTCATTCATTCAGTCACATTTACTCACACTTTCCATACCACCTTTTCCCCATGACAGGGAAAAGTATGTGGCCTGTGTGGTAACTTTGATGGGAATGGGAAAAATGACTTTGTGACTCGAAGTGGGGAAGAAGTGGTAGAACAGCTCGAGTTTGGAAACAGCTGGAGAATTTCCCCGACATGCCCCAAAGCCAACAGTGTCAACAGCTCCTGCGATATGAGACCACACCGACAGGCTTGGGCCATCAAACAGTGCAGCATTATCAAGAGTGACATCTTTGAGAATTGTCACTCCTTTGTGAGTAACCAATAATATGTTGAGAGAGAGAGAGAGAGTAAGAGAAATTGTGACTGTAAGGTTTAACATCACTCCTTAGTTCCAACCATGAAAGTTCCCTACATTTTGTGTTTTCCCTGTTCTGCCAAGCCAAATTAATTTAATTAATAAAGAGTTTAATAAACGTTTGAGAGTTTGAATCAAGTGAGTTAGAGAAGATAAATTAAATCAGTATGTAGTGCAATGGTCCTTTAACACTGGCAGCACAGAGGGAGCGAGTGAAGTTCAGGAGCATCTTTATTCTCCATAACGAACTCATATGCAAGCTACAAAACAAAGCACTGAATACACAGCAATAAAACTCAAATGTTGTCAAATGACGAAGGGTGCAGAAGAAGGCACACATAAGCCATATGGCTTGAAGTGCAGAAGGCTAGACAATATGCAGCACTGATGGCAGGGCTTAAATAGTGAGAACAAAAAAGCTCGCAATGGTAATAGGTGTGGACAATTATCACTATAGTGAGTGAATGGGACTGTGGCAGGTGTGATTATAGCTAGCAATATTTCAGTGCCATATTAGAGCTATAACAATGCCTAGCTCTCTGTCTACCATGCCTTTCACTGTTTTATAGTGTATATGATGGATTAAACAGACATAAAAGTAACCTATTCTCAGGTCATGAAAATACAAACTACAAATTCTCTGAAAATACGATTTGTATTACAAAAATACTACAAAAATCATATAACATGTAGTTGAGCATAAACACAAGTGTAGACCACTGACTATATTGAGTTGCTCTGCTTTCAATTTTTGCATACAGGTGGACCATACTCAATATTATGATACGTGTGTGCAAGACACATGTGCATGTGACACTGGTGGTGACTGTGAGTGTTTCTGTACTGCAGTGGCAGCCTATGCGGCTGCATGCAGTGAACAGGGAGTCTGTGTACTGTGGAGAAGCCCAACTATTTGCCGTGAGTCAAAATGCAAAAACCAATACCTTAATCAGTGCACACTTTTAATAAATTTAGATGTGATACGTAGAAATTGACATGTGATAAGTATTTTTAACTGACACTGAAAATGAAATAAGTGTAATGAGATGCTAACAGCAATAGAACTTTATGTAAGGCTAAAGTTCTGCTAATGCAGTTTTTGAACTTGACAAGCCATAAACTGACTTAATCTTTTCCTACAGCTTTGTTTTGTGACTACTATAATTCACGTGAAGGCTGTGAGTGGCACTATAAGCCTTGTGGACAATCCTGCATGAAGACTTGTGAGAACCCCTCAGGAGTCTGCTTCAATAAAATTCCTCCACTAGAGGGTAAGGCTTTCTTGGCTAATACTTGCAGGTTGCTGTCCATACCTCATTTATACTTTTTTCCTCCGTAAAGTTATTATAACTTTATTATAAGCTATTATATATGTCCCATTAACAGCAAACTTCAAAGGAGTTTCTGCATATTGAGAACAACTGCACTAATAAACAAAAGTGCAAGAAGCAGAATTTTAACTGTCTTGCCTACTTGAGTGTTTTAAGGGATTCATTATCTTTTGTCTGAACGCTAATTGACTGCTCTGACAATAAATAGCATTGACAATACTATAAACATGTAGACACTGATGTGTCATAAGAGTTACATTTCCACAGAGGCTAATAGCTTATTATGATGCTTTAACAACAGATTCTTGAAAACGTGTGTTACAAACATTTCAATTATGTAGCAGCCTTTTTCTTTTTCACTTTTATCAAAGCTCTGCTCACTTATTAGAGTACTGATATGTAGTTTAGCTAAACACTGAGCTAGTAATCTAAACTCTGAGCTAGTAATCTCATTCATTAACACTATGACTGTTTTTTTGTAGGATGCTTTCCCCAGTGCCCCTCAGACAGGCCATACCTGGAGGAGACAACAATGAAGTGTGTTGAAAGAGATCAGTGTGGCTGCTACGTGGATAACACTCACTATAAAGTGGGAGATATTGTTGCTTCAGAGGAAAATTGCTATTCATGGTATATTACAACATCACATTTCTGCTTCTTTGTAGCTGTCTTGTTAAAACTGAGACTTAGATTCAAAACAGTTGGAAGCATCAAACAAAATGTCCCCATGCCCTTAAGGATAAGCAAGCTAGCGCAAATGTTTAAAAACAATCGTGTGTAAAACAGTGTATGGTATTATTTTTGGCATTTAAAAAAATTTGTCATTTTTTAGCAAATGTATCTCAAGCGGTCTTTCGTGTTTCTACAATGAAGAAGGTAAGCAAATTATATGAAACTGTAACAATTTTTTTACCTTTATATAGAAATTACTTGCTAGTATGATCTCACTTATTTGTTTTATCACTGTCAACATCCTCTTGATTTAGCTTGCAAGTGCATGTACGATGGAAAAGAATACCCAATAAGAAGTAAACTGTATTACACACATGATGGAGATGGTACATGTATTGATGCTACATGTGGGCTCAATGGAACAATTGTGAGGAACATGTTTAAGTGTATCACTACTACAACAACTACAACCACAACATTTACATTCACTACAACTGGTAAGTACAGCATTTGCTTTTGCAGCAAGAATTCATTATGAAAAGGGATGTTTATTAATTATTATTAAAATATACTGGATTAAAAAATTGTTGTTGTTGGCAGGGATATTTACAAAAATGTAAAAGTAGCCTAAACCTTTATTTTTTCATTTAGTTCTCAGGGACCCTTCACTTTCCAAATCACTTTCATTCTGTTAAATCTCTAAACACACCTCAGCCAAAGGGCTTTACAAAGCTGATTGCCTGTTGTATGTTAGGAACACAAAAAGTACACTGACTACAGGTTCCAAAGGACTACATAAAAATCTGTGACCTGAAATACAATTTCAAAAGTAAATGCCTTTAGACCTGTTACTGTTGGATGAATACATATTTAATTATAGCTGATTTAAGCTAATGTGACAGAAATTCATCCTAAGCATCAAATAGCATCAAATGTTTGGGAACATTTTAAATTAGTAGTTGATTTTAAAAATGCTTTGTGCAAAACATATGATAAGAAATTGTCACATATTGGTTCAATTACAGCTAAATATGGTTCTACAACAGAAAGCCCAGGGCCAGAAACTACTGGTACCACAATGCCAGAAATGACCACAACTACAACCACAATTGTATCTTCAAAAACTCCTCTATCAAGCACAGGCATCACAGAGAGTACAACAGAAAAACCAAGCACAACAGTAACACAGGTGGGATCTACAACAGAAACCTCAGGGACGGAATCTACTGGTACTACAGCACCAGAGATTACCACAGCTACAACCACAATAGTGCCTTCACCAATTCCAATATCAAGTCCAAGCACCACAGAGAGCACAACAATACAACCAAGCACAGCAGTAACACATATGGGTTCTACAACAGAAACCTCAGGGACAGAATCTACTGGTACTACAGCACCAGAGAGTCCCACAACTACAACCACAATTGTATCTAAAACAACTCCTCTATCAAGCACAGGCATCACAGAGAGCACAACAGTACAACCAAGCACAACAGTAACACATCTGGGTTCTACAACAGAAAGCCCAGGGCCAGAAACTACTGGTACCACACTGCCAGAGATTCCAACAACTACAACCATGATTGTGTCTTCAACAATTCCACTAACTACAACACAACCAGCCATAGGAACAACACAACAACCTAGTGGCTCTACAGCACAGCCAACACTAACAACAGAAACGCAACCATCCAGACCAACAACAGAACAGACAACCTTTATAACTACAGAAAGTTCAACACTGATAAGCACTATAGTCTCTCCAAAAACCTCAACGAAAATATCACCACCAACATCAGAGACTCCTTCTACAACACCACTGGCTACTTCAAGCACAAAAGAGACTACTGCAACAACGTTTATAACTGCATCTTCAAAATCTCCCTCAACAACCACAAGTATCATAGAGATATCAACTATAACACCTCCTAGCTGTATGAAGTGCACGTGGTCAGAGTGGTTAGACTCAAGCTATCCTGATTCTTCTCCAACCGGAGGTGAAATTGAATCTATTGCTGCAATGTGGAGCTCAAGAAAAATTCCCTGTCAGGAACCAATGAACATTCAATGTAGGGCCAAGGAATATGAAGACATAGATTTAAGGGAATTAGGTCAAATAGTTATATGTAATGCCTCTATTGGTCTGATTTGTGAAAATTCAAATCAGACAGGAATAGCATGTTTTAATTATGAGATCCGGGTAATGTGCTGTAACAACAAAGTTAACAAAGAATGTACAACACCATCACCAACAACTACTACTACACTAGAAACTTCAACATCAGAGCCTTCTATTACAACTCCTGTATCAAGCACAGGCATCACAGAGAGCACAACCGAAAAACAAAGCACAGTAGTTACACATGTGGGTTCTACAACAGAAACCTCAGGGACAGAATCTACTGGTACTACAGTACCAGAGATTCCCACAACTACCACCACAATTGTATCTTCAAAAACTCCTGTATCAAGCACAGGCATCACAGAGAGCACAACCGAAAAACAAAGCACAGTAGTTACACATGTGGGTTCTACAACAGAAACCTCAGGGACAGAATCTACTGGTACTACAGTACCAGAGATTCCCACAACTACCACCACAATTGTATCTTCAAAAACTCCTGTATCAAGCACAGGCATCACAGAGAGCACAACAGAAAAACCAAGCACAACAGTAACACATCTGGGTTCTACAACAGAAACCTCAGGGACAGAATCTACTGGTACTACAGCACCAGAGATTCCCACAACTACAACCACAATTGTATCTTCAACAACTCCTGTATCAAGCACAGGCATCACAGAGAGCACAACCGAAAAAACAAGCACAACAGTAACACAGGTGGGATCTACTACAGAAACCTCAGGGACAGAATCTACTGGTACTACAGCACCAGAGATTCCCACAACTACAACCACAATTGTATCTTCAACAACTCCTGTATCAAGCACAGGCATCACAGAGAGCACAACCGAAAAACAAAGCACAGTAGTTACACATGTGGGTTCTACAACAGAAACCTCAGGGACAGAATCTACTGGTACTACAGTACCAGAGATTCCCACAACTACCACCACAATTGTATCTTCAAAAACTCCTGTATCAAGCACAGGCATCACAGAGAGCACAACCGAAAAACAAAGCACAGTAGTTACACATGTGGGTTCTACAACAGAAACCTCAGGGACAGAATCTACTGGTACTACAGCACCAGAGATTGCCACAACTACAACCACAATTGTATCTTCAACAACTCCTGTATCAAGCACAGGCATCACAGAGAGCACAACCGAAAAACCAAGCACAGTAGTTACACATGTGGGTTCTACAACAGAAACCTCAGGGACAGAATCTACTGGTACTACAGTACCAGAGATTCCCACAACTACCACCACAATTGTATCTTCAAAAACTCCTGTATCAAGCACAGGCATCACAGAGAGCACAACAGAAAAACCAAGCACAACAGTAACACATCTGGGTTCTACAACAGAAACCTCAGGGACAGAATCTACTGGTACTACAGCACCAGAGATTCCCACAACTACAACCACAATTGTATCTTCAAAAACTCCTGTATCAAGCACAGGCATCACAGAGAGCACAACCGAAAAAACAAGCACAACAGTAACACAGGTGGGATCTACTACAGAAACCTCAGGGACAGAATCTACTGGTACTACAGCACCAGAGATTCCCACAACTACAACCACAATTGTATCTTCAACAACTCCTGTATCAAGCACAGGCATCACAGAGAGCACAACCGAAAAACAAAGCACAGTAGTGACACATGTGGGTTCTACAACAGAAACCTCAGGGACAGAATCTACTGGTACTACAGTACCAGAGATTCCCACAACTACCACCACAATTGTATCTTCAACAACTCCTGTATCAAGCACAGGCATCACAGAGAGCACAACCGAAAAACAAAGCACAGTAGTTACACATGTGGGTTCTACAACAGAAACCTCAGGGACAGAATCTACTGGTACTACAGCACCAGAGATTGCCACAACTACAACCACAATTGTATCTTCAACAACTCCTGTATCAAGCACAGGCATCACAGAGAGCACAACCGAAAAACCAAGCACAGTAGTTACACATGTGGGTTCTACAACAGAAACCTCAGGGACAGAATCTACTGGTACTACAGTACCAGAGATTCCCACAACTACCACCACAATTGTATCTTCAAAAACTCCTGTATCAAGCACAGGCATCACAGAGAGCACAACCGAAAAACAAAGCACAGTAGTTACACATGTGGGTTCTACAACAGAAACCTCAGGGACAGAATCTACTGGTACTACAGTACCAGAGATTCCCACAACTACCACCACAATTGTATCTTCAAAAACTCCTGTATCAAGCACAGGCATCACAGAGAGCACAACAGAAAAACCAAGCACAACAGTAACACATCTGGGTTCTACAACAGAAACCTCAGGGACAGAATCTACTGGTACTACAGCACCAGAGATTCCCACAACTACAACCACAATTGTATCTTCAACAACTCCTGTATCAAGCACAGGCATCACAGAGAGCACAACCGAAAAAACAAGCACAACAGTAACACAGGTGGGATCTACTACAGAAACCTCAGGGACAGAATCTACTGGTACTACAGCACCAGAGATTCCCACAACTACAACCACAATTGTATCTTCAACAACTCCTGTATCAAGCACAGGCATCACAGAGAGCACAACCGAAAAACAAAGCACAGTAGTTACACATGTGGGTTCTACAACAGAAACCTCAGGGACAGAATCTACTGGTACTACAGTACCAGAGATTCCCACAACTACCACCACAATTGTATCTTCAAAAACTCCTGTATCAAGCACAGGCATCACAGAGAGCACAACCGAAAAACAAAGCACAGTAGTTACACATGTGGGTTCTACAACAGAAACCTCAGGGACAGAATCTACTGGTACTACAGCACCAGAGATTGCCACAACTACAACCACAATTGTATCTTCAACAACTCCTGTATCAAGCACAGGCATCACAGAGAGCACAACCGAAAAACCAAGCACAGTAGTTACACATGTGGGTTCTACAACAGAAACCTCAGGGACAGAATCTACTGGTACTACAGTACCAGAGATTCCCACAACTACCACCACAATTGTATCTTCAAAAACTCCTGTATCAAGCACAGGCATCACAGAGAGCACAACAGAAAAACCAAGCACAACAGTAACACATCTGGGTTCTACAACAGAAACCTCAGGGACAGAATCTACTGGTACTACAGCACCAGAGATTCCCACAACTACAACCACAATTGTATCTTCAAAAACTCCTGTATCAAGCACAGGCATCACAGAGAGCACGACCGAAAAACAAAGCACAGTAGTGACACATGTGGGTTCTACAACAGAAACCTCAGGGACAGAATCTACTGGTACTACAGTACCAGAGATTCCCACAACTACCACCACAATTGTATCTTCAACAACTCCTGTATCAAGCACAGGCATCACAGAGAGCACAACCGAAAAACAAAGCACAGTAGTTACACATGTGGGTTCTACAACAGAAACCTCAGGGACAGAATCTACTGGTACTACAGCACCAGAGATTGCCACAACTACAACCACAATTGTATCTTCAACAACTCCTGTATCAAGCACAGGCATCACAGAGAGCACAACCGAAAAACCAAGCACAGTAGTTACACATGTGGGTTCTACAACAGAAACCTCAGGGACAGAATCTACTGGTACTACAGTACCAGAGATTCCCACAACTACCACCACAATTGTATCTTCAAAAACTCCTGTATCAAGCACAGGCATCACAGAGAGCACAACCGAAAAACAAAGCACAGTAGTTACACATGTGGGTTCTACAACAGAAACCTCAGGGACAGAATCTACTGGTACTACAGTACCAGAGATTCCCACAACTACCACCACAATTGTATCTTCAAAAACTCCTGTATCAAGCACAGGCATCACAGAGAGCACAACAGAAAAACCAAGCACAACAGTAACACATCTGGGTTCTACAACAGAAACCTCAGGGACAGAATCTACTGGTACTACAGCACCAGAGATTCCCACAACTACAACCACAATTGTATCTTCAACAACTCCTGTATCAAGCACAGGCATCACAGAGAGCACAACCGAAAAAACAAGCACAACAGTAACACAGGTGGGATCTACTACAGAAACCTCAGGGACAGAATCTACTGGTACTACAGCACCAGAGATTCCCACAACTACAACCACAATTGTATCTTCAACAACTCCTGTATCAAGCACAGGCATCACAGAGAGCACAACCGAAAAACAAAGCACAGTAGTTACACATGTGGGTTCTACAACAGAAACCTCAGGGACAGAATCTACTGGTACTACAGTACCAGAGATTCCCACAACTACCACCACAATTGTATCTTCAAAAACTCCTGTATCAAGCACAGGCATCACAGAGAGCACAACCGAAAAACAAAGCACAGTAGTTACACATGTGGGTTCTACAACAGAAACCTCAGGGACAGAATCTACTGGTACTACAGCACCAGAGATTGCCACAACTACAACCACAATTGTATCTTCAACAACTCCTGTATCAAGCACAGGCATCACAGAGAGCACAACCGAAAAACCAAGCACAGTAGTTACACATGTGGGTTCTACAACAGAAACCTCAGGGACAGAATCTACTGGTACTACAGTACCAGAGATTCCCACAACTACCACCACAATTGTATCTTCAAAAACTCCTGTATCAAGCACAGGCATCACAGAGAGCACAACAGAAAAACCAAGCACAACAGTAACACATCTGGGTTCTACAACAGAAACCTCAGGGACAGAATCTACTGGTACTACAGCACCAGAGATTCCCACAACTACAACCACAATTGTATCTTCAAAAACTCCTGTATCAAGCACAGGCATCACAGAGAGCACAACCGAAAAAACAAGCACAACAGTAACACAGGTGGGATCTACTACAGAAACCTCAGGGACAGAATCTACTGGTACTACAGCACCAGAGATTCCCACAACTACAACCACAATTGTATCTTCAACAACTCCTGTATCAAGCACAGGCATCACAGAGAGCACAACCGAAAAACAAAGCACAGTAGTTACACATGTGGGTTCTACAACAGAAACCTCAGGGACAGAATCTACTGGTACTACAGCACCAGAGATTGCCACAACTACAACCACAATTGTATCTTCAACAACTCCTGTATCAAGCACAGGCATCACAGAGAGCACAACCGAAAAACCAAGCACAGTAGTTACACATGTGGGTTCTACAACAGAAACCTCAGGGACAGAATCTACTGGTACTACATTACCAGAGATTCCCACAACTACCACCACAATTGTATCTTCAAAAACTCCTGTATCAAGCACAGGCATCACAGAGAGCACAACAGAAAAACCAAGCACAACAGTAACACATCTGGGTTCTACAACAGAAACCTCAGGGACAGAATCTACTGGTACTACAGCACCAGAGATTCCCACAACTGCAACCACAATTGTATCTTTAAAAACTCCTGTATCAAGCACAGGCATCACAGAGAGCACAACCGAAAAAACAAGCACAACAGTAACACAGGTGGGGTCTACTACAGAAACCTCAGGGACAGAATCTACTGGTACTACAGCACCAGAGATTGCCACAACTACAACCACAATTGTATCTTCAACAACTCCTGTATCAAGCACAGGCATCACAGAGAGCACAACCGAAAAACCAAGCACAGTAGTTACACATGTGGGTTCTACAACAGAAACCTCAGGGACAGAATCTACTGGTACTACAGTACCAGAGATTCCCACAACTACCACCACAATTGTATCTTCAAAAACTCCTGTATCAAGCACAGGCATCACAGAGAGCACAACAGAAAAACCAAGCACAACAGTAACACATCTGGGTTCTACAACAGAAACCTCAGGGACAGAATCTACTGGTACTACAGCACCAGAGAGTCCCACAACTACAACCACAATTGTATCTAAAACAACTCCTCTATCAAGCACAGGCATCACAGAGAGCACAACAGTACAACCAAGCACAACAGTAACACATCTGGGTTCTACAACAGAAAGCCCAGGGCCAGAAACTACTGGTACCACACTGCCAGAGATTCCAACAACTACAACCATGATTGTGTCTTCAACAATTCCACTAACTACAACACAACCAGCCATAGGAACAACACAACCTAGTGGCTCTACAGCACAGCCAACACTAACAACAGAAACGCAACCATCCAGACCAACAACAGAACAGACAACCTTTATAACTACAGAAAGTTCAACACTGATAAGCACTATAGTCTCTCCAAAAACCTCAACGAAAATATCACCACCAACATCAGAGACTCCTTCTACAACACCACTGGCTACTTCAAGCACAAAAGAGACTACTGCAACAACGTTTATAACTGCATCTTCAAAATCTCCCTCAACAACCACAAGTATCATAGAGATATCAACTATAACACCTCCTAGCTGTATGAAGTGCACGTGGTCAGAGTGGTTAGACTCAAGCTATCCTGATTCTTCTCCAACCGGAGGTGAAATTGAATCTATTGCTGCAATGTGGAGCTTAAGAAAAATTCCCTGTCAGGAACCAATGAACATTCAATGTAGGGCCAAGGAATATGAAGACATAGATTTAAGGGAATTAGGTCAAATAGTTATATGTAATGCCTCTATTGGTCTGATTTGTGAAAATTCAAATCAGACAGGAATAGCATGTTTTAATTATGAGATCCGGGTAATGTGCTGTAACAACAAAGTTAACAAAGAATGTACAACACCATCACCAACAACTACTACTACACTAGAAACTTCAACATCAGAGCCTTCTATTACAACTCCTGTATCAAGCACAGGCATCACAGAGAGCACAACCGAAAAACAAAGCACAGTAGTTACACATGTGGGTTCTACAACAGAAACCTCAGGGACAGAATCTACTGGTACTACAGTACCAGAGATTCCCACAACTACCACCACAATTGTATCTTCAAAAACTCCTGTATCAAGCACAGGCATCACAGAGAGCACAACCGAAAAACAAAGCACAGTAGTTACACATGTGGGTTCTACAACAGAAACCTCAGGGACAGAATCTACTGGTACTACAGTACCAGAGATTCCCACAACTACCACCACAATTGTATCTTCAAAAACTCCTGTATCAAGCACAGGCATCACAGAGAGCACAACAGAAAAACCAAGCACAACAGTAACACATCTGGGTTCTACAACAGAAACCTCAGGGACAGAATCTACTGGTACTACAGCACCAGAGATTCCCACAACTACAACCACAATTGTATCTTCAACAACTCCTGTATCAAGCACAGGCATCACAGAGAGCACAACCGAAAAAACAAGCACAACAGTAACACAGGTGGGATCTACTACAGAAACCTCAGGGACAGAATCTACTGGTACTACAGCACCAGAGATTCCCACAACTACAACCACAATTGTATCTTCAACAACTCCTGTATCAAGCACAGGCATCACAGAGAGCACAACCGAAAAACAAAGCACAGTAGTTACACATGTGGGTTCTACAACAGAAACCTCAGGGACAGAATCTACTGGTACTACAGTACCAGAGATTCCCACAACTACCACCACAATTGTATCTTCAAAAACTCCTGTATCAAGCACAGGCATCACAGAGAGCACAACCGAAAAACAAAGCACAGTAGTTACACATGTGGGTTCTACAACAGAAACCTCAGGGACAGAATCTACTGGTACTACAGCACCAGAGATTGCCACAACTACAACCACAATTGTATCTTCAACAACTCCTGTATCAAGCACAGGCATCACAGAGAGCACAACCGAAAAACCAAGCACAGTAGTTACACATGTGGGTTCTACAACAGAAACCTCAGGGACAGAATCTACTGGTACTACAGCACCAGAGATTGCCACAACTACAACCACAATTGTATCTTCAACAACTCCTGTATCAAGCACAGGCATCACAGAGAGCACAACGGAAAAACAAAGCACAGTAGTTACACATGTGGGTTCTACAACAGAAACCTCAGGGACAAAATCTACTGGTACTACAGCACCAGAGATTCCCACAACTACAACCACAATTGTATCTTCAAAAACTCCTGTATCAAGCACAGGCATCACAGAGAGCACGACCGAAAAACAAAGCACAGTAGTTACACATGTGGGTTCTACAACAGAAACCTCAGGAACAGAATCTACTGGTACTACAGCACCAGAGATTCCCACAACTACAACCACAATTGTATCTTCAACAACTCCTGTATCAAGCACAGGCATCACAGAGAGCACAACAGAAAAACCAAGCACAACAGTAACATATGTGGGTTCTACAAAAGAAACCTCAGGGACAGAATCTACTGGTACTAAAGCACCAGAGATTGCCACAACTACAACCACAATTGTAACTTCAGCAACTCCAATATCAAGCACAGGCATCACAGAGAGCACAACAGAAAAACCAAGCACAACAGTGGGTTCTACAACAGAAACCTCAGGGACAGAAACTTCTGGTACCACAATACCAGAAATGTCCACAACTACAACCACGATAGTGTCTTCAACAATTCCTGTTTCAACAAAGCAACTAGCCATAACAACAGAACAAATGGCTACTACAAGCACATCAGCTGTAATTCCCACCACAGAGCTAACTAAAACAACAATGTTCACTTCCACACACTCTACCAGTAAACAAACAACATTCAATGTAATCACCGGTCCACCTGTTACTGAAACAAAACATACAGGATCCCAAGTGGTTATCACAACTACAGTAAGTTGTGTCTGCATGTACCTGAATAATGCTTTCCCCCCAGGCAAGTACTCCTTAAGTTTCAAATAACTGTAAATAATACTGCCAGTAAACTGCAAAGCTTGTCGTGCTATGTATGGTAACAATCTCCACTAATTTAAAATTAAGTGTTTATTTTTTACATTTATGTATTTGCAATTTTGTCCAGGAATAAGCATGCTTTCTAGGTAAAAATAAATGTAGGACTTCTATATCTATGATTATAAATCAGACAATAAATTATAATAGTTTAACGACAGAATTGGAGCAGTTAGCAGTTTGAGCAATTGCATCTGATAATTGTATACCTTTTGGCAAAGAAAAGTACCAACATACAGATTTTATGTCAGTCAACGCTGCTTTACTGTAAGGATCATTTAATCTTTTATTTGGCTGCTTTACAAAACCAAAATGAACATTTCCTTTATCAGAATTTCTCCATTTCTTTCTTGTCGATTGAAAATGAATGCATAGATTCTCTAACAAATGATCAGTTTCCTCTGATATACAATAAAATCATGAAAGCAGCTAGTATTTACAGTGTTTTACAATTTCTTAGTCCTGTTTTCTTTTTTTTTTGACTTGAGAAATTAAAAAAAAAAAACTCTTCGTTCAGACTGCTGTTGAAATAGTGAATTATATTTCCATTAATTACTTGGCAATAATTTCCATTTACATATATGATTAGTTCTTGAATGATCTGTACATTTCACTCGTAACATGCAGTTATTAAGCATATAGAAACTTGACTTCATTGCTTTTTTTTAGGGAGAGATTAATTATCCAATTTTTACCACTTCCATATCTAGGGTCTTTCATGTATAATGAATCTGATGGAACAGGATGGTGTTTCACTTCTTATTGTGATTCACTGTGTAATGTTGACAAGAAGCCACAGCCGTGTGCTGCAACTACTACCCCACCTACTATATCACATTCTAGTACTACTGCCCTGCCTACTACAATATATTCCAGTATTACTACCCCACCTACTACAACACAGTCCAGTGTTACTACGCCTACACCTAATCCAGGCTGCAAATACCTTATTCCACCAAGAAAGGTAATTTGAATACATTTCACATTTATATTTATGGCATTTAGCTGACACTTTTATCCAAAGCGACTTAGAATTATGGCTGAGTAAAACTTGAGCAATTGAGGGTTAAGGGTCTTGCTCAGGGGCCCAACAGTGGCAACTTGGCAGTGGTGGGGCTTCAACCAGTAACCTTCCAATTACAAGTGAAGTACCTTAACCACTGAGCTAAAACTACCCTACATTTTGATAATTTCAGTAAATTTGATATACACTTGTATCTAAAATTTATGCTTTATATTTCAGTTAGAACTGAACCTGCCCTGGCAAAATAAAACTAAAAAAAAAAAAAAAAAAAAAAAAAATATATATATATATATATATATATATATATATATATATATATATATATATATATATATATATATATATATATATGCAATAAATGCACCAGTTAAGAAGTGAAAAAGAATATTTTCAAGATGTTTGTATACATTGCTCTTTCATCAGGTAGCTCATCATACATGAAGGTTATTTATTCATTTATTGCAGTTGTAGAGTTTTCCAAGCTTGTCTTAATGTGTTTTTACATAAAAATGATCTAAAAACCTTTATAGAATTATGGGTCATAATCAAACGTGAAAAAAAATTACTATTGTTCCTGTGATTTAAAACAGTGTTTAAAGTGGAATAAGGTTGTTAACTGTATTCTTCTACAGAAAACCTAGACTGAAATAAATGTGTATTTACATAAAAATGAGGCACAGGTGCTGATACAGACTGGGCTGAAGATAACAATATTTATTTATTTCTTTATCATCAATAACAGGATGGAGAAACTTGGACTGAAGATTGTGTGGTTAAAACATGCACAAATGGTTCCTTTTTGGGTCATCCTGTGTGTGCCAATCCAAATCCCCCTCTACCAAATTGTCAGAACGGCTTTCCTCCAGTGAAAGTCAAGGATTCAGACTGTTGCTTCCATTATGAATGTGAATGTGAGTTTGGGCTTTAATCAGTCCTTATTTCTCTCTCACTAAGCATTAATTGGGTAATATATATTTTAATCTGTAATTTCAAAACCTATGAATGAATTTAAACATTCTTTAAATATGAATATTTTTAAAAGCGCACTTAGATTGAATGATAACTCTGTTCTGTTTCAAATGGCAGGTAAATGCATGGGATGGGGCGATCCACATTATGTGTCATTTGATGGGCAGTATTATGTTTTCCAAGGAAACTGCACATACGTCTTGGTCCAGGAAATCATAAAGAAACACAATTTCAGTGTCCACATTAAGAACTACTATTGTGACATTCCCAATGGCTTGGCCTGTCCTGAGAGTTTGATTATATACTATCAATCATATAAAATAAATCTGACACAGACAAGAAACCCAACTAAGAATAAAGTGAGTGAGTGAGTTTTGTTACAAACCCAGTATGGGGCTAAGAATGCAGGCTGATCAATTGGATTTTCTTTATTTATCAAAGCAGGCTAATCAAACCTATACCCAAAAACATATACTGTCCATAAATGGAAGAAATTATGGAGCAAAAGAAATCAGAATTTTTTTTAAATGACTCACAAAGGAGTATTTTACTATTTTTCTGGTTCTGGGAAATGCATAATTAGTTACTGATGAGAACAAATCTAAACTTTTCCATGAAAACAAAGAAAAAAACAGAAATCCAGGACTTTACACTTTACAACAATGTATAACAAATTGACTCACAACATTTAACAAAAAGACTCACAATTGTGGATTTGTATATACACCATATAAAGAATTTATATAGTTTATTTTAAAAAATATTCAATTAAGGACTGCTCTGTAGTCATTGCTAAAGAAGACCAAGGGAGTCTGACATTGATGTACACAGTGTGCACAGTATAGAAGACATGTTACTGTGTTACTGCTGTGCCCTGGCTATGCTTGACCCAAATTCTGAGCTTACTAATATGGAACATGATTCTCATCCTTATTGTAAAGCAACTGAGCAAATGTAATTTTACATATCCAGGTTTGAGTTATTATAGGTGTAAACCAAATATTCTACTGTCACTATGTATATGAAGACATTTATTTGTTTATTCATTCAGGCTGTTAGCCATTTGGCCATTGTTTTTGTTATAAATTTAAGCTATGTGATATAAAGATATTTTTATTTGTAATAGGTATTCATCAATGATGTGCAGAAGATTCCAACTATCTCTAATAAGGACTTTATTATCACCACTACTGGGATTACGATGACTGTGGATATCCCTGCTATACAAGCTCAGATTATTTTCAGAGGAATGAATTTTGAGATCAACCTGCCATTTTCCTTATTCCACAACAACACTGAGGGACAATGTGGTACGTCCATAATTATGATAAAAGCTTAGCCAAGCTACTCTAATACTCTAGTAATGCGGCTGGTAACGGTAATGAATGTAGTACTGTATATTGGTATATTATATTATTATTGTATATTATACTACTTTAGTCCACGTCTTTTGATTTAGTCATTTTAAAAGTTGTACATGCAAAAATGCCAAAAGAAATAAACACCATATTTATTTATTTATATTTATTTATTTATTTATTTATTTATGTATTTTACTGAACAATCTTGAAAGGTGTTTGTGACAACAACAAACTCAATGACTGCAGTCTACCTACTGGACAAACGCAATCATGTGAGACAACTGCAGGTTCTTGGGAAGTGAAGGGCAAAACCCCTTGCCTTCCCCCACCATCTCCCCCCACCCCTCCAAAACCCTGCAAAACTACAACACAATCAGGCATCTGCAATATCATCTATAGCAAGTAAGACCATTGATGAAAAAGAGGGTTTGGCTTTGAACCCCTCCTGAAATATTATATGACAGTTCCAAATGGATATATATCCATTGCAGCCGATACGTGTGTGTAAAGTAAAAGTGTTTGGTGTAAATGTAGTAAATGCAGCACAGTGATGTTTATAAAAAGTCAAAGCTCCAGATGACAAATGAATGTGCCCATTAGTTTGTTTACTCACATTTTATTAGCTAACAGCTGCTTTGGTGATAAACATAGCTTGCTAATAAGGACCATGTATTTTTCTGATTCAAGTCAAAAGCTATAGCCAATTAGTTATGGACGTTCAGTCACATAAATGTAAAAACAATCAGTAACTTCAAACAAAGAAGTAAAAAAACAGTATTATATTTCATTTGGCTTCTAAATTGTCATCTGGTTTTTAATGTGATCAGATTGGGTCACTCTGTCTTTATTTATGCTACACCTGCTTCTACTAGTGTCTAGTACTCCATTTGCATTTGTCTGTTTAATTTTACATGGAGATTTCATTTAGTATTTTTCCTCATTCCCATGAAATTAACTTGTGGCTAAGACACTGGGTAGGGCGCACATAATAATTATGCACATAATAATAATGCAGTATTCAGACAGATTCTGCTTAGTCCAGATTAATGTCCTGACAGTCTAAAACCATAATTACAATATGTCTGCATATTAAATGTACAAATTATACTGCGTATTAAATGTTTAGCAATATTTGATATTAGTTTGGTTAGATCAGTTTCACCATAGTTCCATATCTCCATTTTCTGCTCATTTTAAGGGTGTTTGAAGAGTGCCGTAAAGTCCTTCCTGCAGACTATGTATATAAGGCATGTCAGTTTGACACGTGTCACATAGGGGAGGCGGCAGGCTGCTCCAGCTTAGAGACCTATGCTGGAATGTGTGCTGACCATTCTGTATGTGTGGACTGGAGGAACTCAACTAACGGACTGTGTCGTAAGGAACAAAAAATAACATTGCCATTAAATATTGGATTGCATTTAATATATGGATGGTCATTTTCATCAAGTTCTGATTTCTTTTTATAGCACACAACTGCCCTGAACATAAAATCCACATGCCCTGTGGACCGAAAGTTGAAAAAACCTGCAATTCAATGTAATGATTACACTTATCAGATAATTACACTACAGTATTATTTTGGTCTTTGCCCTATACTGTCAATAAGTGCCCCATATTTCTGTGTGATGAATTCAGGTACAATGAAAAGTTTGTGACATGTGAGTCTGAGTTTTGTAATGATGACTTCAGAGAAGGATGCTACTGCCGTGAAGGCACAATCCTCTTTAACACTGATAAAGACCAGTGCACAAACTTCTGTGGTAAGTACATACTGACTGTGAACATAACTGATTTATTATGCAAAATATAATCTGATCTCATGTTGTCAGCTTTTTGTCAAGACTCTTCAGTCTAGCCAAATGTAATTGTTTCTGTTTCTTAGGTTGTGTAGATTCTGATGGTCAGCCCAGACAGGTAAGTCAGCCATATGATTTGTAATATCTGGTAGTGTCACAGTACTTATCTGACACTAGGGACTACCAGACTTCTTCAGTTAGGTCTGTACAGTTTACCTGCCTGGCATATTTGTAGAACTTTTTAGGATATTTTAGAAATTTCCATAAGCTTTCACAGTACATGAGCCCTTTTGGATTGTGTTTATGAAACTTTAACACAGTGTAAAATATACTAGAACTATACAAAAAGAGACAGCTTTTAGAAATACAGCATGTATAGGGGTGTGACATACTGTGTGTGACATCATGAAACAGAAGCAAGGTACGAATGAAGAACTGAAAAGGGATTATATTCGTTAAGAATAAACAGAAATTTAAAAAAAGCAAGTCTTAGAAGCAGGCTTGAAAATCCTCTAGCCTGCTGACTATGGACTATCTATTCAAAGCACCGAACTCAGGCACCTGTGGGGATTAAATAGAGTGAGGTAAATGAGGGACAGGTGTAAGTGATTATTCAGTAAACAGGTGATTGGGGCCAGGGATATGAATGTGTGCTGCGATTGGTGGATGTGTTCAATGAGGGCTAGCTGGGTACGAACTACTGTATTTTTACAGTATGTACATCACCATTTTATCTACACAGCATTTTATACCCTCTTACCATGTATTTTTCCTGCAGCCTGGAGATGAATGGAACATGAATTGTGAGAAATGCACATGCTCAATGGAGACCTTTAGTCCAGTCTGTCACCCTGTTACCTGTCCACCCTTGGCGCACTGTGAGAAACCTGGCTATGAGATCCAGACAAAAAATTGCTGTCAGAGCTGTGGTGAGTGATTGTAGACCCTCTTTGATTTGTAGACATGCAAATAGTGTTGGCATTTTTCATATAATACATTAACAATTGAAGTTATTGTTCCACATATACAAGACTTGAATTTGAAATCTGTACCCTTTTCACTTTCAGTGTTAGCTATGAATGCTATGCATCTAGTGGTATAAAAATGTTAAGACAAATGGAAGAGTTAAATATTACAAAATATAGTTAAATTATACAAAAAATAATTTTTTTTGTGATGTCTGTAAACTTTTAACTATAACTGGTAAACTGTAAATACAGTTTAGCCCTTATTCAGCACACATGGGTGGCACAATTCCACAATGATTCCCTTAGTTCATGCAGTTTAGCATGATTTTTATATTTGATGGATAGAAGCAACATCTGAGTTAAATACTCCTATTAAGAAACTACTAACTGCTATGATCTTACAGATCTTAAATGATCATTGTATGAACTACATGCCCATATAGATGGTGTATTTTTGTTTGGATTTTTTGTTTTTCTTAGTTTTTGTTTTGTTTACACAAATGTGTTATATTTGCATTGTATCCATTTAATTCCTTTTGTAAATTATTGCATGTTAATTCATGATACAAAAAAAACCAAACTATAAACTGTACTTTTTGCTTTTAAACTTATAGCATTTAGCTGAGGTATTTATTCAAGGCAACTTATAATTATGACTGAATACAACTTATTCAGTTAAGGACCATGCTTAGGGGCCCAACACCCCAACATAGCAGTGGTGGTGCTTGAACTGGCAATTTCCCAATTATTAGTCAAACACCTTAAACACTGAGTAACTATGCCCTGTTCAGGCAAACCATGGGATGAATATAAATAATTTTGCTATCAATGATTTTTGCAGCATTTGTGCACAAGTAATAGCAACATTGCTGTTTGTTTATTCAGAACCCAAGCCTGTCTGTATAGTGAGTGGTGCAGAATACCAGGTGAGATTTGTTTTTTGTTATCATTTTGATTTTCTGTGTGTTTTTTTATCATGTACTCAAATTTGGGACTGTATTAGTGCAAGAGATTATATGCAAGAGATCAAATCAGGATGTAATGAGAAACAATTTGGTCTGAACTGTATGCAAAATGTGTGTGTGCATGTATAAGTGAAAAACCTCAAAGGGAGGGAGAATATGACAATATGTCTGTAAATTTTGAAATGTAGTGTTATATTCCAATTTGCCTTTGGGTGTATATAAAAATAACAAACAAACCCCCTCAAACAACCTATTTCATAAACACAGTGTAACTTACCACCACTAAAATTGAAGACAAATATGAAGGTTTCCTCAGTCCCTATTACAAAAGCAATTGCAAACCCAGCTCAACAAAAATGGCACAAAATACAAAATATTTATAAAGAAAACCAAGCAAGTAAACCAGATGGGGCTAAAGGCAATATCAAAGTTGGAATAATAACAAACACAAAGTACTTAAATACTCAATCTCTAGAAAGCATGACAAACCAACATGACAAAAAACAAAACACAAGTAAGCAGTGCTACTGGTACAGCACTGGTACAGTGCTCTTTTATACTGCTAAAGCCCAATGCACAAGGTTCTGTGGTAAGTATTGTGAACCATAAATGATTTATAATACAAAAATATCAATCTTTGAACAAGAAATGCACAAGTTCTGAGCTTTTCTCAATATTCCTTTTGTCAAGGAGGTGAGTGTAAAGCTATAAATGACATCCTCAAATAGCCCCAGATGATATCATCACACACACATGCACACACATACACACACCCCTTTCCAGATTAGAGGTACAGACATGTAAAGAAAGTAACACTGAATTAAATGATGCTTTATATCCAAAAGATGCTTTGATTAAATGATACTTTATATCCATTTTACAGCCTGGAGATTCAATTCCAGGAGACCTCTGTCAGACTTGCCACTGTGGTACCAGCATAGACTCCAACACCAGACTACATAATGTAGAATGTTCTCCTGTGACCTGCAACACAACCTGTCCTCAGGTAATGACCTTAACATGGCTGTAAGTGATGTTTATGGCTCTTGTTAACTGCTGACAGATTTAGCCACTAAATCTACCAATTCCCTTCAACCATGTACGCTCCAGCCATCCATCTTTCCAAAAGCCCATTTACCTCATTCACCCTTCTGTGACTGCTCAAGCATGCAAGAAGTTGTTAACTGGCAGGGAGAACTGCCTCAATATGTAAAGGTTTTCCTATATGTTAATTCAACTGGACTGTGTTGGAAGTTTTAGTTGCTGATTACAGAGCACAGGACAATCACAAAGATTTTGTTCCTCTCAGAGCATCTGTTTTATTGATGGCTGACAGGATATAGACAGTTTTGATAATGTGTTCTTACCTTAAATACTTTAAATAAGCTTTATCTTAAATGAAAATTATTTACCTGTTCTTACCTGTGAACTTACCTGTTCACAGACTTGGTAAGATTTCTAACATATCTACTCACATTTCTCAGTTTTTCTTTCTGAACAGCTGTAGCATATTTATGTATATTACACTTAAATAGCCTATTGTGCAATAACTGAACACTATAATGAAATTGTTGTTTTTATGTAGGGCCATTCATATAATGCTGTCCCAGGGAAATGCTGTGGAGAATGTATACCACAATACTGTGTTTACACAGGGCCAGAGAACACTGTAAAAACAATTGAGGTACTGTCAGAAATTCAAAAGGAATTATCCTATACAATTCTTGACATTCATTTCACCTTGGTCATTTTTGTTTGTGTTTCAAATTGTCTGTTTTTCCATCAGGTTGGACAGAGCTGGACCCCTCCAAATGAAACTTGTGGGACCTATAACTGCACTAAAGTTAATCACATGTTTGTGTTGGTGAAAATCCTTCCTGCTTGTCTGGAGTTTAAGGAAGAAGAATGCATCCCTGTGAGTATATATCCTGCGCTTACAATCACTTTTATGTACTATGCAAAAATGGTGATTTTCTCAAGGGCCCTTTAAGAAATGTAATGTTAATGCATACCAATCATGAGATACAACAATGGTAATAATAATAATAATAATAATAATAATAGTATACCATTATTTTGTCAAGGGTACTGAAACGACCACAGCAGATGGATGCTGCAGAACTTGTAAGATGATGAACATTTATCTCTTACCAATTATTAATTATTATTTCTTAACTGAAATGGTCAAAATGGTACTATTAACCTTAATCTTTCTTAACATTTTCTACTTGGTGTACAATGTGTATTTAGTACTATAGTTACCTAACTGAGTAAAAGAAATTTGTCTCAGTCATTATATTTGGCAAAAACAATAAAATATATGCTGAAAATGGTAAATTAATTATCGATAAGAGATATTTTAACTATTTAATAACTTTTTTGTCCAGTATTTTTAAAACCTTTTTTTCCCAGTAATAAATCTTTTTATCCAATATCACCATTCAAGGCTATATTGCATACAGATTACTCTAAACTAGTCTAACTAATAATAAGATTAGTCTAAATAATATTAGTCTTATATATAAACTTGTTCTCTAATATTTATTTGATTGCCCATGGATGATTGCACGTATGTTTCCTTATTCAGGTGAACAGAAGAAGTGCCATGTTCTGACAAGCACCATGCATTTGAAGGCCAAAAACTGCATCTCTGTTGACCCTGTGAAGATAGCCACCTGCTCTGGTGCCTGTGACACCAGCTCAATGTGAGTGTCCTTCTTTCCAGATACACACACATGCACGGACTCATACACAAACACACAAACAAAAATTTTAAAAGTTAAGGGAGAGGTAAAGATTGTAAAAGTAGAGGAAGTTTGAATGGGGAGAATTAACACCTACTCTCACCAACTTGACACTACTGCCTTGCTATATTTTCTTCATATATCACAAACACACACACATGCGCACACAGACACATACAGAAAATATGCTAAATGTTTAACATTCCATCCCTCTCTCCACTCCTCTGATGGCCATGTCTCTTATGCCTGTGCAGATACTCAATGGAAGCAAACAGCTATATGCATAAATGCTCATGCTGTCAGGAGCTGCGTACTAGCCAGAAGAAGGTGCAGATGAGCTGTCCTGGGCAATCTCAAATCACATACACCTATACTTTTGTTGAAGAGTGCGGCTGTAATGTCACAGACTGCAAAGACAGCCAGTGATTAAAAACGTCAGCTAATTCAGCTAATTTCTGTTAGTTCTCAATGATTACATCTGATAATGAAATATTGACATGGCTAAAACCATGATGCAGTGAATGTACTATACTGCAATAATAAAAAAATTATTGATTACTATGTTGTATGAACATAAGGCATAATCTTTTGGGGGTACAGGGTTCTACTACATTTCTGTCATCTAGCAAAGGTGCTGAGGATAAAAGCTCTTTAATCTCCTGCATGGATTATGGTTACATTTGTTTATATTTTAATGCTATATTCTTTTTAATGATTAATAAAATGAATCAATTAGCAACAATAATGACTTGTTTGGTTTTTTGATTGTTATGAAGGATGAAAACATGAAAACATCTATAGCATATAAACACATACAGACACATGCACACACTTATTAGGAACACCATTCCAATGTTTTTGTTTGGTTACTTTAAAATGTAGAAAGTTGTATAGAATAATTTAAATATTCTCTAATATGACATGTTTGGTTTTGTATAAGCCGATAAATGAATTGCATACTGCACTTTCCGATTTTTTTTCTTCTTCAAAGCGTTGAAGTTTGCAAGTTAAATCTACATAATGTCAAACATTGCTAACTGTGGTGAAAAAGACCCTAGCAAGTGCAGTCTAACATATACTTTCACCTCTCCATCTCTAACACACTTATCATGTACCTTCACCGTCCATCTCTAACACACGGTGGTGTCCTTGTGACTCTCACAGGGCAGCCTAGATAGCCAGCTCTTCATCAACTCCTCATTCTCATCGAGAAGCTTATCAACCAGCTCCCCTACCTCCATCAACAACTCCACTAAAGACAGAGATGGCGAGCCAGAGAGACAGAGAGGAAGAAAGAGTAGAGGGAGGGGAGCAGCACAGAAGGAAGGAGGGGAGAAGAGGACAGGGGAGACTTGCTTTTGACACACAAATAAAAGTATATTCAGGGAGTCAGCTGACCTCATTCTTTGGGCACATAACTTTGCTGAACCTAGACCTGACCAACTGCAGCAATCCCAGATCATAGCATTGCCCCCACAGGCTTGTACGGTAGGCACTAGGCATGATGGGTGCCTCACTTCAGCCGCCTCTCTTCTTACCCTGATGTGCCCATCACTCTAGAACAGGGTAAATCTGGACTCATCAGACCACATGACCTTCATCCATTGCTCCAGAGTCCAATCTTTATGCTCCCTAGCAAATTGAAACCATTTTTGCCGGTTAGCCTCACTGACAAGTGGTTTTCCTACATAGCTGTTTCGTCTAAATCCCTTGCATTCCCTTAGCATTGTGTGCGTGGAAATGCTCTTACTTTCACTATTAAACATATCCCTGAGTTCTACTATTGTTTTTCTACAATTTGATTTCACCACACATTTAAGCGATTGCCGATCACAATCATTCAAGATTTTTTTCTGATCACATTCCCTCCTTGAAGATGATTTCCCACTGTCCTTCCACTTTTTAACAATGCGTTGGACAGTTCTTAACCTGATCTTAGCAGTTTCAGCAATCTCCTTAGATGTTTTCTCTGCTTGATGCATGCCAATAATTTGACCCTTCTGAAACAGATTAACATCTTTTCCATGACCACAGGATGTGTCTTTCGACATGGTTGTTTAACAAATGAGAAGCTACTCACTGCATCAGTTAGGGTTAAATAACTTGTTGCCAGCTGAAACATTATCACCCATGCAGTAATTATCCAATGGGAGGCTCTTATCTATTTGCTTAGTTAAATCCAGGTGGTGACCTTTTTTTTTGGCCAGGTAGTGTATATTGAAAGCATTCAGCCAACACAACACCTGCCCTCATTTCAAAATCAGGTCACTAATGAAAGAGGCCTATAAAGGAAACATACCTTACCAGACAGGGTCCAAGACCCTGATGCAGGCAATCAGAGGACAACTGCAGTACCAGCACGGGTGGATTACGGGGGGTGTCTCATTGTCACCCAGCACAGCTCTAGGGATGGAGACATGTATAAATGAAAACAGAAAAAATGAAAGAAAGACTGAGAAACAATGCTTATGATATATCATGTATATCATGATTATAACAAACAAAAATCATATGTCTCAAAGTGGTTGATCTAGTTATTCATGTGAACCAATTTAGACATCTTTCATTATAAAATACACAATTGACAAAAATTGTATGTTTACATACCCTGGCTCAGAAACACACAGGTAACATTAACACATGCCATATTTCACAGAAATTGGACAAGTTCAGTGCAACAGAGGAAGCGGTAATGAATAACCAGCTCTTGATGGGTGAATACTGAGAGCAGTGTAAGCAGCTGATAATGGATATAATATGGGCCTGGCTGCATATAACCACAATCATGACATTGCTTTCCACGGAAGAATTTGTAAATCAAAGTCAAATACAATGAACAGCACTGTTGAGTGATCTATCAAGTCACACATTTCTTTGAGTGTCATGACCTACCTCTTTTTTTGTTTTTGTTAAATTTTCTTTGGATGAAACACATTTTTACAACCTGACAGTTTCTTTTGCCTGAGGAGCACTTGTACTAAAATACACTACTGTTCACCCAGTCATTTAAAATACTGCAAGGCATCTCACACCATCAAAAGTCAGTGGGTTACAAACAAGCATCAAGCACATTACAGCATCACATTACAACATCAAGCACATAACAGCACAGTAGACATAGCTTTTAATGCTCCAGATGTGTCTATCTGCAGTGTACAATATGAATGTATGGCCTACCTGCAGTGTACAATATGAATACACAACCTATCTGCAGTTTTCAATATGAATACATGCTGATTAACCCCAAGTTTACCGGGGCCCTTATAATAATATATAAATATAAACATTTTGTGTAATTGGGTCATTTATTGGGTCAATTTCAATATTTGCATATATTTTAGAACTATATTTCACATGTATAGCTTTTACATCTGTTTGGGTTTAAATGAGGGATATGAAATATGCAAAGAGATGAATTCCAAGGTATCAATGTGACTGATTGGCAATAAAGTGATAGTGAAGGCTAACCACACACAGGTACACTTTGTGTTATGAAAAAGTAACACTATCAATAGACTCTTGGATGACACCTCTAGACAGTAATAGTTCACACATTAGTTTACACAGGAATTGATCCATGCTGCCATCCTCCTTTTACCAACAACATACCTCTACTGAGCAACCTTGGGTAGGGACACTTGGTAGAAAGCAGCTGTCACTTCTGGGCAATAACCTTTCTTGCTTGACTCTAGCAGGCAAGGGTGGAGGTGATACCAGGGCACAGTCATATATCTGTTTGTCTATGGAGGGGCTTTTGAACAGCAAGGATGTTTGAAATGTATGCTTGACAGCATTCAACAGTGCAAAACCATAACAGCATACACTGTAAATTCTAAAAGCAGTCATGACGTAAATAGCCTAAATCTTGTAAAAACAAGTAATCTAGTAATTTGTTATCAACAAATTGCAAGTAAGGTAAGTTATGAAACAAGCAAGATAATAAGGTAAGTTATGAAACAAGCAATAATTCTGTTTGATTTGGTGTTTCTAAGAACTACCATAACGTCATGCATGTGAGCGTAAACAGTTTTATCAAATCATCGCAGCAGTAGGTCGAACACTTGCACTTTCTTCAGTAATAATGTAAAAACTATTTTGAGGTCACTTGTCATCTATATGCCATCTTAATTGTCCTTTATCCCTCTTTTCATAAAAAAATGTTAATAAGACTGACTATACAATGGTTTGACATTAAATATGTGTAAATATTGACTTTTCGCAGGCATAGCCTGAAAAAGGCAGTTTTCACATGAAGCACAGAGATGGGAAAAGAGTGGGGTAATGTTATAAAGCCAAGTAAAGCATGTGCACATCCATGTAGTTAGGTTGCATGTGCACGCCTTTGTACTGCAAGGCCTACCTGTTCTACTTGGTGATGACGTCAGTAACTTCTGCACCTGCAACACCTCTTAAAGGAGCACACAAAGGTGTTGGGAAATTTGCTCTGTGTTTGGGGGTATTTTACAGAGAGTCAGATAAAAAGATTAATGCCAAATATATCAGTACAAAGGTAGGCATGCACTCCATGGTATCCGTGACACCTCAGTCTAAGCCAGCTGGGTGACCAGGTGGTCTCCGAAGTTATTTAAATGCTACATCTTGCATATTTATGATCAGTGATGATAAAAAACATAGGTATGGACTTTTTTTTGCTTTAAATACATTTGGGGTGCCTGGTAATTCAGCCGGTAGAGGTATATCACATGTTAAAGCTGAATCCTAGATGCAGCAGACCAGGTTCGATTTGGTGCGAGCCTTATGCTGCATGTCATTTCCTCTCTTTCTACCCTGCCTTTCCTCTCTCTCTCTCTCTACTGTTACTTTCAAATAAAGCAGAAATGGCCTCCAATTCTGTTTTAGATTTTTAGATGGATATGGAGTTAGTGTCTCATTTCATATGAACTAGGCTAGTAGAGGCACCCATATAATGAAGCAGCCATACAACCAAAGGCCTTTATGCACCATTGTTTTGTGCACATCAATAAATGAATCTAAACAAATTAATAAATTGGTTCATGAAGTCTTCCACCACAAATGCAACCTGCAAACTCTTAAAAATCTCCTGTTGAGTTAGATTGTAACTAATCAAGAGTGATATTGTTTAAGAAAGAGAATTTTTTTTATTTATTTATTGTTACATTAACTGTATTAAGGCACTCCTTTCAAATGATCAGCCCATGGGCTTACCAGCAATGCATGTCTAAAAACTACCAGTTTATGTTCATTTTTGTGGGATCTGTCAGATTGTTGGTGTACACTTTTGTAAGATCTGTCAGATTTTTGCACTTCATGAAACAACCTTGTATTATCAGATTGTAGGTTCTTTAAAATCAACAAGCTGTTTCAGGATTATATGTTAAATTATTCAGTGTTAGCCTTACATACTTAGATTAGTCTAAATGGTCAAAATAAAAATGCCAATCCATTCAATCACTGGATCACTTCATTTAATGACTAAAATAATCCATAATGGTTTTAGAATATGCAAAGGAATTGACAGAGTGCAAATCTTTTCACCATAGAAGACAGGAAGGATTGAAGACAAACATAATGTTGTTTCATTCTCTCTCAGCATGTCTGTCTGTTCTATCAGTGTGTATTCATGGTCAGCGATGACATATCTTTGGTTCTCCAAAATTATGTTCTCTAATGTTTGCCTGGGATTAACACATTTATGGCCATATCCTATTTCTCAAATGATATTATGGCCATAAAGTGCATAAATAGCAGTATAGTACAAGCCTGCAGTGCATTAAGAAATAAATTACAGTTTTTTCTGACTGGTTATACACATTTCTCACCAAATAAGCCATTTACAATATTTACATTCATGTAACTGTTCACAAATTTACCCATAAAATGTGGACTCTTAAAACAAACTTATGAGGTAAATGCAATGTAAATATACAAAATAAACAAAAATACTTTATCCACATGAATTGCTTGAATGTCTTTGGAAATGGTTTTTGTCTTTTCCGTCCTCTTCATCTTCCTCTGACTCTTCCTCTCTGTGGTCTTTCTACCTCTATTTTTTGTGTCTTTGCTACATTTGGCCTTTTCCTGAACAAGTGTGTGAGTTTATGTCTCATGTGATTAGAGTAATAATTATGTTGTAGGATTAGGGTTAAGGTTTTCACATGTGTCATAACAGTTTAGTTTATTAGCATACTGAATTTTGATTGGTGATAAATGCTTAGGAAAACGAGACAGGTGTTTTCCCAATGAGAATTGAATATTGTGCTCAGAAGTGTGAGCAGAGTTTTGAAAAATTAGTGCAGCAGAACTATGGAAACTATGTTGAATCAATAAGAATGTGTTTATAGTTGTGGAGAAATATTGTATGATTATGGGATTTTAGCATAAGGCATCAATTTTGTGATGTATTATTTCAGTTACAGTGTGTATCCAAATGAGAAAACTGTAGGAATACAAGCATCCTTGCAATAAAAAGCAGTAGTATAAAACAAAACTGGATAGGAATTCCAGATACTAACTTCTATATTATCATCTATTACCATGAATTATTCTGTCAACTGTCACCTTATTTATCTCTGGTCAGTTTCTGTCCACAAGACCATTGCTGAACAGAAACTGTCTGGGTAGAGGACCATTCTCAACATAGCAGTGATACTATCATGGTTTGCAAATTCGGTTGACTGTTAAGTTTAGTCTTTTCCTGAATCAGTGTATAAGTTTATATGCCCCAGTCAATTAGGAGAAATTGAGTAAATAATTATTATGTACTCTCGTGATTTAGTTAATTGACAAACTGAGTTTTGTTTGGTGATGACTTTGATTAGTAAAATGAGACGGGTGTGTTCCCAATGAGAACTGAAAAGTGTGCTGGGAAGTGTGTGCAAAGTTTTGTAGAATAGTACAGTAGAACTGCAAACTGTGTTAAGAATCAGTAAGAATGTGTTTATAGTTGTGAAGAAATATTGTGATTTTGGGATTTTAGTGTAAGGAGTCAATTTCTTGATATATTAATTCAGTGGGTATCCAAATGACGAAAACTGTAAGTGAAAATCCATCAGGGTCATTTAAAACAGTCCTTGGTCATAATACAGGGAAGGTCTGAAAGAAGACAAAACCAGTATAAATAACAATATAAATAAAAATTCCACAAAAAACGCCATATAATACTTCATAATTATGACTTACTTTCTCATAATTATAACTTCTCATAATTGACTTACTTTCTCATAACTTATTCTGTCATAATTATGAGAAAGTCATAATTTATTAAGAGAAACTTTGTCATTATTATGTTATTAAATCATTATGAGAACTTAGGTCATAATTATGAATTCAATTGTTAATCATTTTTCATCACATAAAGCCAGAAGTGGTAGCCCATCAAAGGAATTGTCAACACACTGAAGAATACATGAACCATTTACAAATGATGAAATCTTAGCTTTAGCCATTGAATTGCATAGGGTTGTTCTAAGCAAACACACCCTTGAAAGGATTTTAAGCAGGAAGAAGCTTTGGCCTAAGAAGAACAAAGCTTAGTGGTTAAGGTATGTCACTTATAAACCGAAGATTATTGGTTCAAGCCCCACTGTTGGTCCCCTGAGCAAGGCCCTTAACCCTCAATTGCTCAAGTTGTGCTCAGTCATAACTGTAATTTGCTTTGCTTAAAAGAGTTAGCTAAATTCAATAAATGTGACTGCTTCATCATTCATTCACCATCAACTGCAAACCTCTGGTCAGTGTCATGGATATAAGTGGAAGCACCAAAAATGTTGGCTCAATGGCTTTGTAACTGATAGGGAAACAATTTGACGTTTGCTGTGGTCACTAGATGGTGAAGTAGACCTGAGGACAAGAAATCAATTGCGGAGGTGAGTTTATCATAGCCAATCAAAGATGAGGGTTGCCCTGAAAGACTAAGATTAGATTTAAGAACAGAAAATGTTCATGTGATCACCAGCAGTTTAATCAGCCCTTGTTTGTAAAGCTATCGAAAGTATATGAAGAATTGACCATAGTGATTTTCTCCAGCAAAAATCTCAATTCAACATATTGCTTTTAATGACAAATTGAAGTAATTTATGTTAGTATAATCAATCTTGCATTAACCTTTAAATCATTTACCTAAGATAGACCTTTGTTCAGCTCTTCATTAAGCCTCATTTGTGAGTTTATGTGTAACCTAAAATAATGTAATATGCAAAGAAGCCGTTATGTGCCTAGAGCAATTTACAAATTTACATTACAATTTACCTGAAATTAGACCTCCATTTTTCTGATATCTTCAATTTTCTGATATCTGCTTTGTCTGTTTAAGAAGGATGATCAAATCCTGGCTGATTAGCTACGGAATCAAATAATTAAAACATTTTATCTGGAGTGTAAAACCAAATTTCTGTATGCAGAATGCATTTTGCACCAGATCAGACTTATTTCTTGGCAGTTTCAAATAAAAGCTTTCAGAGTTGACCAGTTTCCCATATATGTGATTACCATTTGGAGTTTCCAGTTAATTACAACAACTACCCAGACTTCCGACATGAAAAGAACACAATTTTGGAGAACAATGTGTAGGTAATGGACATAGTCTAGCAGAGTTCACAGTCTAGCAGACTTCACTTTCAATACACTGATAGGAACAATAAGATGGCAGGAACAACAAGATGGCGGCGTCCAATATGACAGCGGCTACTCCATCACCTGTTAAATGTACTCCATGTCAAAAATTGACACGAATTGTCTACAGTTGCAGCACGTTACTTAGAATTCGGACATCTGACCATTCCAGTAATCTACAAGGTTATTCATCATAGAATACTGATTTGGGACTCTTACCTCAACAAGACCCAGAGGCCTGCACAGCAGTGGCTCTACCTACAAATACAGTCCAACACAGGAAATATCAAAGAGTTGCAAAAGGTCATGCAATATAGTATGAGTGCAGCCATCAGTGCAAGGCTAAGGAGCAAACCTTACAGACCCATGTTTCCATCCATCCTTTTGTCCACTATTAGATCACTGCAAATGGACTATCTGAGACTGGATGTGACGTTTGTGGCATGGAAGAAGCGAGAGGCGAGGTTGTAGCAAAGTGTTCGGTCATTATCCATCGGTGTCTGCCAATGCTAACACATAAACAATACTTTATGCTAACACATAAACAATACTTTATGCTAACATATAAACAATACTCAGAGAGACCTCTGAGGGGCGCAGTGATTAGATGAGATTAGCATCCTGGATCCTCTAATGTGCAGCCCCGTCTCTTGTGATCTGTGAATTTAAATAAGCAGACACTGATTATGAACAGGTGATTTCCTTCAATACTCCGGTGATTGTGAATGGGGCAGGTAAGGGGTGTGATCCCTAGCAGGAGTAGGCATGTCTCTCCTGCTATCTGGCCAACCAACCATGACACTGGAACACCCAACACAAAGTGAGCAACTGCTGCACTATCACTTAGCATAAAATCTCAATATGGTAGACTTTGCATTTATGTAAACAATGGCTGCTGCATGAACACAATGATTGTCTCAAGCTACAGCTCAGAAAATATGGAGTTCATCACAGTAAAATGTCGACCATTATACCTATCAAGAGAATTCATAACTATCAATATTATAGCATATAACTGTAAATATTAAATTGTAAGCTGGAACTGTACATTGTGTACATACATTTATACATATCCATATATACATTGTACATTGTGTATATAAACATATTATACATATATTGTACATACATTGTTAATATATTTTGTATATATATAGATATATATTTCCTTATACACCCCTGTTTTTTTTCCCCTCAGTTTGGACAGAGAACTCTCAAACCATTTCACTGCGATTTATATTGTGTATGACTATGTATGTGACAAATAAACCAAACTTGAACTTGAACTAGAACTTGAACTATAGCTACATACAACAAAGTGGACGCCCTGTCTAGACTGTACCAGTCTGTCAGCACTACACAAAATGCTAACCCAGACTGCGCATTTATTATTGCTGGGGACTTCAACCAAGCAACCTAAAATCACTATTGCCCCACTGCTACCATGTATGTAGAGTTTGCAACCAGATGACAAAACATGCTTGACCAGGTCACAGATGTAAACATGTAGAACATGTAAAGCAGGCATATAAAGCATATAAAGCAATTCCCCCTCCCACTTTAGAAATTTGGACCATCTCTCCATCATGCTGACCCCAGCACACAGGCCACTGCTTACTAGGAGAAAAACAGCAGTACAGCAGATAAGATCCTGGTCAGATAGAGCAGTGTCACCACTCCAAGACTGCTTCGAGTGTTCAGATTGGAATATGTTCAAACAGACACCCACATCTAATCTAGGCTATAAGGTCATTCATGCTAATAGCATTATGAGCTATCATGGTGTTTAGCCATGATGAAGAGAGCAATCAGAAAAGGATCAGAAACACAAACAGGCAATCAGGAGAATAATGCTCGGTAAGCAGAGTAACAGGTGCAGGCAATAGTCTGGTGATGAGGATCTTGTGAATTGTTTTTGATTGGCTGGGCTTTCCTCTGAGTGATAATCAGAATGCTGGGAGTTGCAGTAAGCTGGGTAAATGGGTGGCATGACAGAGACCATCATAAAAAATGTCACCACATGTATGAACCAAAAATGATGGCTCAACTAGGGAAATGCATATGAACCTGAAAGCAAGGAACAGCGCTTTCAAGTCATGCACTCGGGTCTGCAAGAACAAACCTGAATTGTAGTGTGAGGGCAGCTAAATGATCATATGGACAGAAAATACAGAACCAATTCATCAGCACAAAAGAACCAAGAGCTTATGGCAAGGCATTCACACCATCGCAGTATACAAACCCCACACATCACAATGTGGCAACAGTATTGAATTTCTCAATGAACTGAGTTCATATTTCGGTAGATTTGAGGAGCAGAAGAATACCACCAAAACAACAATAACTCCCCACATCATGGAAGGCATGTCACTATGCCTAGATTCAGATAATGTCAGGAAGACCCTTCAAAGAGTCAACCCATGGAGAGCAACAGGCCGAGACACCATACCAGGAATAATCAATTAATGACTACCGCCCTATAGCACTTACACCTATCATGATGAGGTGCATCAAAAATTCTGATAAAAGAGCACATAGCTTCCATACTTCCTGCAGCTCTTGACAAGCTCAATACTAACAAAATCTCTATAATGATGATGCTATAGCAGCAACAATAAACTTGAGCCTGGTTCACCTAGAAAACAGACAATTATGTATGGTTGCTTTTTATATACTTAATTTCTGCTTTCAGTACAATCATACCTCATCACCTAGTGAAGAAAACGGAATCACTAGGAATTTAAACTTTACAATGTAATTGGGTATTGGACTTTGTCACAGACAGACTGCAGTCTGTATGAGTTAGAACTAACACATTGAGACCCATCAACACAAACAAAGGGGTTCCTCCATGGCCACATCTTGAGCCCCCTACTGTTCACTCTAATGACTCATGATGGTGAGACAAAGTGCAATACAAACCACATAATAAAATTCACTGATGACACAACAGTGGAGGGCCTCATCAGCAAGTACGATGCTTATATATCAAGTTACAAACAGGAGGTGTACCAACTTGTGCAAGGTGCGAGGATAACCACTTTTTGCTGAATGTCAACAAAACAAAAGAAATTATAGGTGACTTCAGGAAGGAACATATGGAGCACATCATATTCATGATACAAGGCAACCCAGTGGAGCAGGTGAGCAGAAGGTGAGCAGTTCCTCAGAGTATCTACCACAGATATCTCCACTGAGAAAAAAACACAGCATCTGGATGAGGAGAGCCAACCTACCTCTTCTGAACCTAACAATATTTTACAGATGTGCCTATAGAGTATCCTGACCAGCAGTGATCATGCCCGGTACAGTGCTGACACTTATTTCTTTCCTGCTTACTTTCCTACTGCTTATTGTCTTACTGTGTTACAATTTGCCTAAAGTCCATGTAATGGACTTGCCTGTTTGTTAAATTGCACGTCGTGGCATGGAGGAATGCAATTTTGTTCAGCTATGCTCTGTATAGTATGAATGACAATAAAGTTGACTTTGACTTGACTTTATGTGACAAACATTCAAGGTTTAGGTTTTACAAAGGACTGTTTTAAAGTTTAATTTTATCAGTGAAGTTCTTAGAACCAGTGCTCGCTTTTCCATAATACAAGTTTCTTTACAAATACTTTTTAGTGCTGTTTTCAGGCTAAATTTCATATTTTGTAAACAGGTTGTTCCATTTAAAAGAAAATTCAATAAGTACTCTTCCAAACAAGCTTCAGTCTTCTCACAGCCCATGCCATGCCAATAGTCCTTTGCTATATTTACTTGAGGCATTGCATGCATGATGGATGGGCAACCATATAGACATCATGAATTGTGCATTGGATTTATCCTGTGACTGTTCCATGTTGAAGAAACTTAATTTAGCTCTTCTTTGGAGATAAATACTCAAACAATATACATACAACAATACAATCTTGTGATGCAGATAAACTGAGTTATGAACTTAGATGATGTAAGCATAATTGAGACCTCAGAATGATAATATTAACAGTATATAAGGTTTCAATGCATTGGTGTATTTTACATAACTGATAGCAACGAATACATTAGCTGACTGAATTCATTCACAATATGTAATTCTCCATACATTATCCATATATTATCCACAGTCATTAACCCTTTGAAGTCTAAGGGCATTTCCCTGTATTTGTATATTTTCTTAAATTCACTTTACTTATAGCATGATACCCATGTTTCATATCAAAATATTCAGAACAATCTCATCCTAATGGGGTACCATTTGACCCAGAGCACTGCATAAATAAATAAAATGGCCATAAAGCTGAAAATATGAGGTCCAATTTTAGAAATGCATCATATTTCATGTGAAAACATACCTTTACTCGTGTGAAACAAATGTTTATACATTATATAAGGTTTTTATTATTCAGGGGGAATAAAATCCAAACCTACATGACCCTGTGTGAAAAAGTGATTGCCCCCCACATAAATTATCTGTGGTTTATCACATCTTTGGAAAGCTGAGTTCAATTTCTCTAGCCACACCCATACGTGATTACTGCCACACCTGTTTTCAATCAAGACATCACTTAAATAGGACAAAGTGAAGTAAACAAAAAGATCCTCAAAAGCTAGATGGCATGCTGCGATCCAAAGAAATTCAGAAACAAATGTGATACAAAGTAATTGAGAACTATCAGTTAAGGTCTGTGTTCATGACTCCACCAAAAGAAAGAGACTGGGCAAAAATGGCCTGCATGGCAGATTTCCAAGACGAAAACCACTGCTGAACAAAAAGAACATAAAGGCTTATCTCAGTTTTGCCAGAAAACATCTTGATGATCCCCAAGACTTTTGGGAAAATACTCTGTGGGCTGACAAGACAAAAGTTGAACATTTTGGAAGGTGTATGTCCCATGACATCTGGTATAAAAGTAACACAGCATTTCAGAAAAGCAACATCAGGCCAGCAGTAAAATATGCTGGTGGTAGTGTGACGGTCTGGGGCTGTTTTGCTGCTTCAGGACCTGGAAGACTTGCTGTGGTAAATGGAACAATGAATTCTGCTGTCTACCAAAAACTTCTGAACGAGAATGTTCGGCCATCTGTTCGTGATCTCAAGCTGAAGCGCACTTGGGTTCTGCAGCAGGACAATGATCCAAAACACACCAGCAAGCCTACCTGTGAATGGCTTAAGAAAAACAAAATGAACACTTTGGAGTGGCCTAGTCAAAGTCCTGACCTGAATCCAACTGAGATGCTGTGGCATGACCTTAAAAAAGTGGTTCATGCTCAAAAACCCTCCAATGTGGCTGAATTACAACAATTCTGCAAAAATGAGTGGGCCAAAATTCCTCCATAGCGCTGTAAAAGACTCATTGCCCGTTATCGCAAATGCTTGACTGCAGTTGTTGCTGCTGTGGGTGGCCCAACCAGTTATTAGGTTTAGGAAAAAAAAAAAAAATAAATAAAATAAAATATATATATATATATATATATATATATATATATATATATATATATATATATATATATATATACACACACTATAGCTGTCATACAAGAACAAAGGAAACTTTTACTTTTTGCACAGAAGCAGCATTTAGCTAAATCCACTACTGTATTTCGTGATATTGTAAAATAACATTAATTTAGACATGGATCACTTTTATTTTTTTATTCTTCTCAAGCAAATGAATCAAACTCCTCAGGTTCTAAAGCTCCATTACCTTCATCACTACATTCCAAAATCACTGCCGCTTCATCAGATGTACACTTGTTGCACAGCATTTTAGCTAGCTGGCTAGCTAGATGTCAATTGAACGAGGAAGGAAATATTTCAAAAGTGAAGGGTAATGCCTTAATGATTTTATGATTGTTTATTGGTTTATTGTTTATTGTTTATTGATGTGTATCGTAACCTATAATCTAACCTCTGTGTCTAACCTCTCATATGCTCTTTTTTCTTACTATCGACAAAATTTAAATTAAGATCACTTGGACTGTACGGAGAAAACAACTGGACCAGTGATTTGTCTATCCTCTCTGTTTGTTGAAAAGATCAATCCAAAACTGGATACATTCACTACTAAAGATGAGCCACCATCTTTTGGTACACTGATTTACAGTGCTGACACCAAATGTTACCTTATCTGTTTCAGGTTGATCCTCTGAAAAGTGGAAAAATCTTTGAATCTCGACCACATGAAAACTTTCTGTTCCTAAATCTAATTTAGTCTTTCAGAGCAACCCTCAGCTTTGATCAGCTATGATAAACTCAATTGACTTGTTGACCTCAGCTCTACTCCTTCACAATCTAATAACAGCAACAGAACTCAAACTGCTTCCCTATCAATTACAAAGCCATTGAGCCAACACTTTTGGTGCATCCACCTATATCCATGACACTAACCTGGTTTGCAGTTGATGGTGAATGAATGCTTCTGCCTCAGCCACATTAGTTTTGTTCTTCCTATGCCAAAGCTTCTTGCTTAAAATCCTTTCAAGGGTGCATTTGCTCAGAACAGTCCCATGCAAGTCACTGAGTAAAGGTAGGATTTCATCATTTATAAAACCATGTTTGAAATATTCTTCACTGTGTTGACAATCTATTTGATGGGCTACCACTTCTGGCTTTATGTGATAAAAATTATTAAAACTTCAATAATTCTTCCTAATTATAACTTAAATTATCATAATAATAACTTTATAACTCATAATAATGAGTAACTCCTAATACTATCTCATTATTATGACTTACTATAGCAAATCATAATTTTCTTCTTGGCGGAAGTAGGCTTCCATAGTTATTTAATCCGGTTTTGTTTTAGTTCTGGCTTTAAATCATTACAAATTATTAATTAAATATAATTAATTATAATTATTAATTATAATTGTCTATAATTATGAATAAATTTCTCATAATAATGACTTGGTAACATAATAATAATGACATGTTTTCTCATAATTATGAGTTACTTTCAGAATTATGACTTAGAATCTCATAATTTGTCATAATTATGACATACTATCTGGCTTTTTTCATCAAGTGGTGGAAATGGTCTTCCATAAGAAATTGGTTTCCATAGAAAAGAGAGACAAAGCAATATACAAGGAACTAGACAAGTAAACATTAGTATATATGTAAAACTAACAAAGGCTGAGAGCAAGAACAAGAACAATTTAAACAAAGGCAAAGAACAGACTAATAGACTAACAGGTAGCTGACTAAAGGAACAAGGTAAATAACAAAGGCAAACAGGCTAAAAGGTTACAAGAACAAGGCTAACAGAAAAACAGGGTACAGGCTAAAGGAAACACACAAAATACAGACTAAGTGGGAACAAGAAACAGACTAACTGCAAGAATATAACAAGAGAAAGAAGTAGAAACAGACTAGGGCAAACAAGCTCCCTGGAGAAATAAAGCTGAATACAAATGAACAAGGAACAGACTAATAGAAACAGGCAGGCAGGTAGCTTGGAGCTAAAGATGGGGCTAACAGGAAACAGACTAAAAAATATAGAGGCGACCAGGAAACAGAGTACTTGAACCAGACGAACTGGTTGGCATCTCATCTGAGTACTAGATGAAAGAAACAAAGGGCTTAAGTAAAACACAGACAGTTGAAAACAATCAAGGGTGGAGAAACGCAACAAGGAACAAAACCAGGAACTGAACAAAAGCAACGGAACACATGGCAGATTGCCAAGGGAACCACAATACTAGGGCAAGGGAATCATGACAAGAATGTAAAAAATTTTAAAGACAATGCATTTCCTTTTGTTTTCTAGCAAATGTGATTAATTTCACATAATGTCAAAGTTCAGACAGTGGACTATTAAAAGTGACTGCTATATCAAACTCACCTCTTAGTGGGCTAATTTATACAAACAAATACAAACAATATAAAAGCAGTACACCAGCCAGGATGCAATGCTTCATGTCCACTCTATGGTTTAGCACCTTATGTTATTACCACTGCCTTAAATCATTCCCCCTCAAGCGAAGTTGCAGTTGGAGTAAGAATATGCCCCTGCAATATAGGGATGGGTGCATGCACCCATGCAGGGTCCACTAAGCATATGTGCCCACACACACAGGCATGAAGTACATGTACACACAAGCATACACATACTGGACCATTAAAATACCAGACTGGCCTTTTGTTTGTCATGTCCAAATAAAAGTGGCATAGATTGAAAGTTCCTCCCAAAGAGGGAGGGAAGCAGAGAGACATGAATAGGAGGAATATAAGGGGGCTGAGAGAGGACTGACCCAGCACTACGTGCACTTTACCTGAAGAGTGTACCCAGACCCACTCTCGAGCCCACCATGGAGTGGAGGACACCTGCACTGTGTGTACTGCTCCTGGCTCTTAGCTGGGGCCTCCAGGCAAATGCTATTAGGGGTAAGAGATGATGAACACTTTGAACAGCACTAATAGTGTCAAGTTAATTAGATACTTTTGGTATTTGTATGTTTTCATAAGAATGTGAATATTTGTGTTAGAATATTCAACATAGTTTATAGCTATGTTTGTAATTACTGCAATTAGATTTTTTGAATTGCTTTTAGTATTTCAATAATTCTTACATGTATTGTGGTAGAAATTATACTTGTCAAAATTTGCCAAAATATATAGGGGTTATTCTGCTAATTACATCACAATGTCACCACAACAAGAACATGACATGGAAAGTAATTATAATGTAGAGACAATTATACATTATACAATAGTAACTATTTCTTAAAACACAAATACAGATTAATAAGGTTAGCTAATTCATATTTATAAAATATTTGTAGTCATATGGGGAATAAATTTTTACATCATAGTATAAAACCAAAGAAGGACAAATATCGCAAATGTTTCTGATAGTTCACTGAAAAATATGAAGATGAGACTATCATTACTGTACCAAATTCTTCACAGAGCTTTTGTTCACAGTCTGGTAAGAAAAGTCTGATAAATGATGGATATATTATCACCTTATTTTATAGCATATAGGTGAAGAACAAAAAGATATAAAACTGTGGCTCATTTATAAGACAAAATTACATTTTGTGCACAACAAATACATTTTTTGTACTTTTGTACATTTTTGCTTGTGAGAACAAAACTGCATCTGACAAATATGCTTGACTACCATGCATGCATGTTAACTACACTTAGAACACTTTGTCAATGGCAATATTCCCTTGGTGCCCTTGGCACCCTTCATTCCTGGTCAGTTTTTACCTACAGTATTATTCATAAATGGATGTTCTTTGGGGTGATGCACCATTTGCAATACAGTTTTAACAGTGACATGGTAGGAGCATGGAAATAGTTGATAGTAGTAAATGTGATTATAATACATGCTTCTAATAAGTCTTTTAGAAATGGTAAATCATTAAAAACATTTTCACTGTGATTAAATAATGGTTTCTGATCTGTCCCAATCAAAACTAAGAACACTGTCATCTTGATTGCCATGGTAAAAGGGTCAGGTTCATGAATAATTGTTGACTAGCAAAGTGACAGGTATTAGCCTGGGGGAGTAAGACAAAGATAAGGATCAATATTGCTCCCCTGATTCTGTAATGCCCTGACAAATGATACAAATCTTTATTTATATAACACTTTTCATTTTGAATCCAAAAAGTACTTTACATATAAAACAATAATAGAAAATAAAGTTTCTTAAATTACATGATAATACTTTGAAGGAAACCTTGAAGTTTAATATCTAGGTATTACAGTATAAAACATAAAACATAAAAATCTTGAACCCTCTTGTTTCTTTGTGCGTTTTTTGTTTCTCCTCCCTAGTCCGCCGCAGCAACCATATCAACAACATCTGTAGCATGTGGGGTCATTTCCACTTTAAAACCTTTGATGGAGATGTGTACCAGTTCCAGGGGACTTGTGAATACAACCTTGTCTCTGAGTGCCAAATTCCTGTGCAGGGCTTCTCAGTACATGTGAAAAGATCACAGTCCCATGGGAACCCACAGATCACCAGAGTGCTGGTTACCATAGGAGACATGGCCATTGTGCTCACCAAGAAACTGGTTATGATCAACGAAGAGATGTAAGACACTGGTAGTGTTTGTAAATTACACTAATACCTGAGTGCTTGATTCTGCCCCCAGCATTTACTTTCTGTTGTCATCCCCTCTCTCTCTCTCTCTCTCTCTCTCTCTCTCTCTCTCTCTCTCTCTCTCTCTCTCTCAGTATAAAACTTCCCTATTATTTAGCAGGGGTGCTGCTGGAAAAGAATGCTATTTACACTAAATTATATGCTAAACTGGGCCTCAGTGTCATGTGGAACAGAGAGGATGCTGTCATGGTATTATCACAACTTTAATTTGGTTCTTTTTAACCTTTTTAAAAGCACCATATTATGTCTGCTCATCCAAAAATGGATCTAGAATTTTATACAGAAGCTAAATGAAAATGCACTTTAGTTTTACATAGTCATTTTGAAGTGCAACAGATGAATTGGGTACTAGTGCTGTGGCATTGAACCACTGATGACAGGGGAAGCTGATTTAGTGCAAGTCATGAAATTTGCACCATTTCATTTCAAACATCTTTTGCACAATACATAGAAAAGTTATTGCGTGAGTTAGCATAGCGCAATACAGGTAAAGCATTTTAAGGGAAAGGCTCTTTCTAAGAATTACATTTTTAACATAGTCAGCTCTGTATTTCCATATATATTCACATAAATTCAAATTCACATACATTAACAATAATGTTCAGAAATCTTCCCTAGCCTAGAACACGGTGAGATGGCTTTCAGTTTGGCATAAAACTACATTAGAATGAAAGGATTTGCAAATAGTAGATAAAAAAGTAAACAAAAATGTCATCTGTGGTGGAAGAGCCCCAGTATTTTTGGATGAGCATCTAAGATAGCATTCAGGACTTTAACCCCTTTTAATGAGCTAAGGCTTTTCATTTAAAAATGTTTACTTTGCAACAATTCTTATTTTTCCTTTTAGTATTTTATAGTATATTTACAACAAATTATTAAAAGGATGTAAAACTGCTCTAGAAATCACCAGCTTTGTCTTTCTTACTTAGGTGGAACTAGACACTAAATATTCTAATAATACCTGTGGACTTTGTGGAGACTTCAATGGCATTCCCATTTATAATGAGTTCTTGGCTGAAGGTGAGCTGCAATAAAAAAGCTTTTTCGAATCGCATGATTAACCCTCAAGTTGCTGTAATTGATTTAAAAGGAGCCCACCCTCTCTCTTTAATCTCATGGCCTCCATCTAAAGCTTTCTCCAGAGCACCTCCCTACAAAGACTTCCCCACCCTTCTATGTGCTGTGTACATGCACAAAAGAATTGACAGGCAAGATGTACTGCCTGCTTAGATAAGTTTCCTGATTGATCAGTGCAGCCACATTATGCCCTGGACAGTCAGAGAGACTTTTTTCTCGGAGCTTTAATTTGAGAAATTTATGGCTAAGTGTTGTTAAAAAATTGTTTACATTAGTTTTAAACAGTCAAGAGAATATTGTATTTTTAATATAATATTAAGTGTGGAAAGGGAGACCTCCTTATAAGAATATGTGTTTGTTCTGAATGTTTGCTACATTCTGCCATACAGCTCGCGTGACTGGCTCTGTTGAGTTTGGTAACAAGCAAAGGATTTATGGGCCCAATGATGGCTGTGTGGACCCTTATGAAGAAGATGAGGCTGATCAAGACACAGTGGACAAGTGTCAAAAATTTGTAAGATGAAAATTCTTCCAGCAATAGCTGTTTCTTTGAATTGTCACTGCAAATTCAAAGTAACAAATAATTAGTTTGTTGCCACTGATACAAAGTGTTACTCTATTTGATTTTGTACTACATTGATCTATTGCCTTCCATTAGCATCCAGGAAATATTTGTGGTTTATAAAAAATTATTACATGAGTTCACCTGAATCATCATCATTTATATGTATAGTAATTAGTAATTAGTAGTATCTGACTACTAATTAAACCAAGCCAGTCAAGGTCAAGGCAGGTGTTTTTCATAAACCATGTGAGGAAGTGCAGTGTCATGGTACAGTTAAGGAGTTCTGCGCACAGGCTTACTGCCTCTACTCCCTGTGTACAGCAGGGAGACTGCTCAGCTCTGCTGCAGAGTCAGGACTGGTCTTCCTGCAGGAAGGTGTTAAGTCCTGAGCCCTACATCCAGGCCTGTGTAGTGGACAGGTGCTGGAGTCATCCTAGGGACATGGAAAACACTGCTACTCTGTGTTTTACGTTGTCTGAGTACTCCCGCCAGTGCTCCCATGCAGGGGGCATACCACCAAACTGGAGAACATCCACCTTCTGTGGTAAGGTCACTGCACCAATGTAAGATAAATTATTCTTAGTTTAAAGGACAGGTATGCTGTTTTTAAGTCAATAGCCTTATCATCAGTGATAGATTTAGTAATGAGAGACTTATCACTCTTCTGCACCCTCTCACTTGGTGTTATCACAATTTAGCATTTTGTTCATAGTTTTATTGGGGGGGTTAAATTACAAAGTGTGGCCTTAAACAGAACTGTATGAACAAATGAATGGTTATTCCAAGGAATAATTCTAAATTTCTCTAATTCTGGATGGAATTCAATGTCACAAATTAGTTTACATTTCATAGTTCAGTTACTGCATGGCACCCTCTACAGTGGTCTCTTCAACCTCTTCAACCTCCATGCTTGTAATTCTCAATGGTCTACTCAGGGCACCAAAGATATACATAGATAAATATTTAATACATAGATTGTGGGCAAGGGTCAAAGGTCTTAAACACTTTTGATTGGAACAGATAAATGCAGCATAATTTATAATAAATTGGCATGAATTAACTGACTGCAGACATGGACATCAAGAATGAAAGGGTTTTAAAGTCACCAGCCATGTTCCTGTACTGTAGATAAACTCTGCAAGTTTACAAATGGTTGGAATGTAGGCTACTACAGCAAATTGCAAGTAATTACAAAACTTAAATGTGATATTACTGTTATTCTGAATCAACATAAAAAATGAACAATTTGTGAAGGCTTAAATGATCTAGTAAGAATCTGTAATGAGTGTTAAGTATCTCTGTAATATTTCTCATGGCCATGTTTTGCACCAATTTATAGTAAGCAACAATTTGAGTGATGTCCGGCTTTAAAACCAATCATACAGTTCTTGAAGTGTCTGTTGTATCTGCTGTTTTTCTTACATTTCATTAGAATATTGAGTTTTAATGCTGAAATATTTGATATGCGTAACAAGTTGCCTCTGTAAAAGTTTTATACAGTTTTCTTTTATTATAAGAGAATATGACCTGAGAGTTACAGTGCAGTAATGTGACTTATAGGTATTTGGCTGGTTGTAGTACACTCACACCCACTCATCCTGCCTCAATATTACTCCTGTCTGTTGTTTTACTCACTTAGCGGTACAGTGCCCCTTTAACATGGAGTACTCTGAGAGTGGATCTCCCTGTGTGGACACATGCACACACAGAGACACCAGCTCACTGTGTGAAGAACACAAGATGGATGGCTGCTTCTGTCCACCTGGTCAGTCATACATATATCCTTACATCACACACCATTTTACAGGCCATTTTTTGAACATCATATGACAAGCAAGAATACAGGCATGTTTCTCATGATCTCTTATATTACTACAAAATGTAAGGTTGTAACACGATGTATACTGATGTGCATGTGTGTGTGGGGGGGGGGGCTAAACTGGTTGCTGCAGGTACTGTGTTTGATAACATCTCAGAGAAGGGATGCATCCCTCAGGAAGAGTGCCAGTGTAAGCACAATCAGACCTATAACCCTGGAGATGTGCTCCTCAAGGATGACGAAGAATGGTACTGAAATAGTACTATTTCCCATCATGAACAAAACAGACCAATCTACATACTTTATGCCAAGTACATTCTATGTCTTTAACCATTTGTTTCACTATTTAAGCTGCAGGTTACATGGATAATTGTTTGTTTGCTGTGCTGCTCCAGACTGATAATTCTATGTGTTCTAGTGTGTGTCAAAATGGCAGTTGGGCATGTGAGCGTCTGCCAACCCCAGGTGTGTGTGCTGTAGAGGAGGGTTCACACTTTACTACTTATGATGGTAAAGAGTTTACCTTCCATGGGGACTGCTACTATGTCCTTTCCAAGGTGAGTAAACTAACTCTTAAGGTGTAATATATGTACAGTTGTAATTACTTTTGAAATTGCAAACATTTCAAAGAAGAAAACAATTTCTATTTGTCCTAAAGATCAAGATGGTTTCCTGAAAAGAGTGTATTATTTGTGGGTGCTGTCCCCATGCTGCAGCCCACCCTTTAAAATTTTTGAATGAAAAGCAGGAATAACTGGGAAACAGGTTTTCTTAGCAAAGGTTCAGTGATCCTGATCATGTATCACTGGCATTCTACATGCTCAAAACCTTGTGTAGTATATATTTCAACCTATAATAATAGATGTTTCCTTCGTCTCTGTTTCTGCAGGACTGTGTAGGATCTAAGTTCCTTATTTTGGGTCAGCTTATTCCCTGTGTTGCTCAAAAAACTGACACCTGCCTGAAATCCATTGCCCTGCTACTCAACAATGACAAGAATAATGTGCGTTTCCATTCTGCCAGTATTTGCACTCTTCTTCTTCTTCTTCTTCTTCTTCTTCTTCTTCTTCTTCACACTACTACTACTACTACTACTACTACTACTACTACTACTAATAATAATAATAATAATAATAATAATACAAAATGTAAACACAATTATAAATAATGCAACAAAAAATTGCACTAATTAATAATTTCCAAAGAAAGTTGTGGAAAGGTTTGGGAAGCAAAATAATGTTGAAAAGCTAAACATAACATTAATATGAACTATCCTTCTGGTGAATCTCTTGTATAAAGGCGTTAATCATCAAAGAAGATGGCCTAGTCAGGCACAATGGCGAGATCACCCTCCCTTACACCACAGGTAAGAGTGATTTATCGAGTAAGGTGTCTTGTAGGCTAGTACACCACAGTCATCACACTGCTGTAGTCATTCATTTTAAATGAGCAAGCTGAACTGAAAGAGTGAATTTAATTAACATTAAAATATCTACTGTGAATATACACTGCCTGGCCAAAAAAAAAAGGTCACACACTCTAATATTTCGTTGGACTGCCTTTAGCTTTGATTACGACATGCATTCACTATGGTATCATTTCCACAAGCTTCTGCAATGTCACAACATTTATTTCTGTTCATTTACATTTACATTTACATTTATGGCATTTAGCAGACACTCTTATCCAGAGCGACTTACAAAAGTGCTTTGTCGTTTTGTCACGGGACTCTCACCCCCCCCCCCCCCCCCCCCGCCCCCAAGTCAAATGGTATGGCCTGCCACATGCAGGGGGTTTCACCTTATTTGTAACCATGCGATTTGTAATTGTATGCACCTGCACGTGTCTTTTGTCTTGTCTATTTAAATCTCCGATAGTGTGTGTACTGTGTTGGTCATTGTTAGTCTGCGGTTGTACGTTAATACCTGTTTGTAGTCCTTGTTAAAACATTATTGTAGTCTGTGTTTACTTAAATGCATACGTTATGTCTGTTGTTAATATTGTGTGTGAGTGCCACCAGTATTCATATGTGATGTCATTAAATGTATCTGTCGAGGGAGTCTGTGCGTCCTGCTCCATGCCCTTCCGCACTTGGGCCAGCAGATCCGTTACACATTTACTAGAATATATCCTAGTACAGTACATTAGGTTAGAACTGTCCTTCCAGAGTTGCATTAATTTTTCCCTGAGATCTTGTATTGGTGATGGGAGATTTGGACCACTGCACAAAGTCTTCTCCAGTGCATACCAAAGATTCTCAATGGGGTTCAGGTCTGGACTCTGTGGTGGCCAATCCATGCATGAAAATGATGTCTCATGCTCCCTAAACCACTCTTTCACAATTTGAGCCCAATGAATCCTGGTATTGTCATCTTGGAATATGCCTGTGCCATCAGGGAAGAAAAAATCCATTGATGGAATAATCTGGTCATTCAATATATTCAGGTAGTCAGCTGACCTCATTCTTTGGGCACATAATGTTGCTGAACCTAGACCTGACCAACTGCAGCAATCCCAGATCATAGCACTTCCCCCACAGGCATGTACGGTAGGCACTAGGCATGATGGGTGCCTCACTTCAGCCGCCTCTCTTCTTACCCTGATGTGCCCATCACTCTGGAACAGGGTAAATCTGGATTCATCAGACCACATGACCTTCATCCATTGCTCCAGAGTCCAATCTTTATGCTCCCTAGCAAATTGAAACCATTTTTGCTGGTTAGCTTCACTGATAAGTGGTTTTCTTAAGGCTACATAGCTGTTTAATCCCAATCCGTTGTGTTCTCTTAGCATTGTGTGTGTGTGGAAATGCTCTTACTTTCACTATTAGACATATCCCTGAGTTCTCCTGTTGTTTTTCTACGAATTGATTTCACCACACATTTAAGTGATTGCCAATCATGATCATTCAAGATTTTTTTCTGATCACATTCCTTCCTCGAAGATAATGTCCTTCCACTTTTTAATAATGCGTTGGACAGTTCTTAACCCGATTTTAGTAGTTTCAGCAATCTCCTTAGATGTTTTCTCTGCTTGATGAATGCCAATAATTTGACCCTTCTGAAACAGATTAACATCTTTTCCACGACCACAGGATGTGTCTTTCGACATGGTGAAACATAATCACCCATGCAGTAATTAACCAATGGGAGGCTCTTACCTATTTGCTTAGTTAAATCCAGGTGGTGACCTTTTTTTTGGCCAGGCAGTGTATAATATATAACAGCTAGAGCCTCGTGTATCTAACGTGTGCACATTGTATATTCTATGGATATTAATTTAATTGGTGATTTGGCTGTGTAAAATTACTTACAAAAAAAATGTGCAAAACAGTATGTTTTGATTTGTTTAGTTTGTAGAGTTCCAAGCAATATATTTAACGGCATGTAATCACATAGATGATATGAAGCCTGAAACATGAAAAATAACACTGCTGTAGAGCAATATAACAGACTTTAAACTTTTTGCTCTGCTGAGTTCATTAACAGGATACTTCCCCCTGTCTCATTCCTGTTTTCCCATTCCACAGGTGACATCACCATGTTCAGACCATCGTCCTTCCACATCATGATACAGACATCTTTTGGGCTACAGATGCAGGTGCAGCTTGTTCCACTCATGCAACTCTACATCACTTTGGATAAGAGCTTCCAGACCAAGACCTGCGGTGAATGCTTGTCTATTTCATTATTATTAGATGGCTGGTCAACAAATTGAATAGACAGAGGGGTAGACATAAAACAACATCCCATATTGTTAGTCTAGTGGTCAGGTTTGCTCTACTTCAACATACAAGCATATGTAGTATATGTAAAATATTAGTCCACCTTACTTCATATCGAATTAATAAGGTCTATTCTAAAATCCCTTGGGCCCCTATCAGGGATGCAAAAGTAGCTTAAAATGGTCTTAAAATATTTTGGGCACTCATACAAAAATATTTTCTCTCCATGGGGTGTATTGATGCAGGTCTGTGTGGGAACTTTAACATGGTGTTGTCTGATGACCTGAAAACCCCACAAGGCTTAGTAGAAGGGACAGCTGCCTCCTTTGGGAACTCCTGGAAGGCACACCCTAACTGTCCTGACAGCAGTGACAGGCTGGATGACCCATGCAGCTACAGCGTAGACAGTGGTGAGAATTCCAAAATCTTCACTTAAACCTCACCCAATAGTTGACTTTTTATCATTAAATCACTTTACCTATATTATAGCTCTCTTTAAAGAAATTGCTTATCAGATGAAAGAAAAGATAAATATTTATTGACTGTCTTTAGAGAGCTATGCAGAGCACTGGTGTCTAAAACTGAAGGAGAAGGAAGGCCAATTTGCTAAATGTCACTCTACTGTTAACCCAGAGAAATACTACAAGGTATCTTTCCTGTTTCCTTAAAAACATATATGGAACACTGTAGATCAATGACGTATTATAGCAGCCCAAAAACAAAACTAAGTGCTACAATAAAGATATCTCAAATGCTTGCTTACTGGGCATATCAATTGCTAAACACACATGAGTGTTTGTGTACAGAGATGCAAGTACTCAGCCTGCACATGTGAGAAGAGTGAAGACTGTCTGTGTGCGGTCTTCTCCTCCTATGTGCGAGCATGCACGGCAAAGGGAATCTTCCTGCAAGGCTGGAGAGACACAGTGTGCGGTAGGATCATTCACACTGCAGCCTAAGAGAGACGGATGCGTTTTCTATGGCTCTTGTCAAAAGATCAAGGTCTAACCTTTTGTCTAATCAGTGTGAGGCTGAATGCCAGAGCAAAAAAAGGATTAAGCATGTTTTCTCCTCTTTTCTCTCATGAATTCAGATAAATACACTGCGCGCTGCCGAGCCTCCCAGACTTTCTCCTACATGCTGCAGGGTTGCCAGCGCACATGTGACTCCCTGGGCTCAGAGCGCCAGGGCTGCAGCACTCAATACACCCCTGTGGATGGATGTGCCTGTCCCGCTGGACTCTATGAGGATGAGAATGGTGGTTGTGTGCCCATGGAAAAATGCCCCTGTTACCACAATGGAGAGCATGTTAAACCTGGCAAGTCCATTAACATCAGAAATGAGCACTGGTAAGAGATTAACAGTGGTTAATTAAAAGAATGGGAATGTAAAGTTAGTAAAGTGTGTGGAATATGATGAACCTTTCAAGAGTCCAACATTTCTGCCCTTTTAGTGTTTGTACAAATGGAAAACTCAACTGCAACACCTGGAAGCCCCTTATTACAGGTACGTAATCTTGTCTTTGTCCAGCAGCTGTTTACATAAGTAGAGAGGAAAACTGACCTACAGTGGTGTGAAAAAGTGTTTCCTGATATCTTACTTTTTTGCATGTTCTTTGTCACACTTAAATGTTTCAGCAAACACATTTAAATATTAGACAAAGATAACACGTAAACACAAAATGCAGTTTTTGGAATGAAGGTTTTTATTTTTAAGGGGAAAAAAATCCAAACCTACATGACCCTGTGTGAAAAAGTGATTCCCCCCCTGTTAAAACATAGATTAACTGTGGTTTATCGCGTCTTTGGAAAGCTGAGTTCATAGGACCTGCCTGACAAAGTAAAGTAGACCAAAAGACCCTCAAAAGCTAGACATCATGCTGCAATCCAAAGAAATTCAGGAGCAAATGAGATACAAAGTAATTGAGCTCTATCAGTTTGGAAAAGGTTATAAAGCTATTTCTAAAGCTTTGGGACTCCAGTGAACCACAGTGAGAGCCATTATCCACAAATAGCGAAAACATGGAACAGTGGTGAACCTTCCCAGGTGTGGCCGGCCGACCAAAATTACTCCAATTTTGGACGGCTCATCCAAGAGATCACAAAACATCCCACAACAACATCCAAAGAACAGCAGGCCTCACTTGCCTCAGTTAAGGTCAGTGTTCATGACTCCCCATAAGAGTCTGTTCCGAGATGAAAACCACTGCTGAGCAAAAAGAACATAAAGGCTCGTCTCAGTTTTGCCAGAAAACATTTTGATAATCCCCAAGACTTTTGGGAAAATACTCTGTGGACTGATGAGACAAAAGTTTAACTTTTTGGAAGGTGTGTGTCTTATTATATCTGGCATAAAAGTAACACAGCATTTCAGAAAAGGAACATCATACCGACAGTAAAATACGGCGGTGGTAATGTGAGGTCTAGGGCTGTTTTGCTGCTTCAGGACCTGGAAGACTTGCTGTGGTAAATGGAACAATGCATTCTGCTGTCTACCAAAAAATCCTGAAGGAGAATGTCTGGCCATCTGTTTGTGACCTCAAGCTGAAGCGCACTTGAGTTCTGCAGCAGGACAATGATTCAAAACACACCAGCAAGTCCACCTCTGAGTGGCTTAAGAAAAACAAAATTAAGACGTTGGAGAAGCCTAGTCAATGTCCTGACTTGAATCTGATTGAGATGCTGTGGCATGACCTTTAAAAAGGTGGTTCATGCTCGAAAACCCTCCAATGTGGCCAAATTACAACAAGTCTGCAAAGATGAGTGGGCCAAAATTCCTTCACAGCGCTGTAAAACACTCATTGGCAGTTATCGCAAATACTTGATTGCAGTTGTTGCTGCTAAGGGTGGCCCAACCAGTTATTAGGTTTAGGGGGCAATCACTTTTTCATACAGGGCCATGTAGGTTTGGATTTTTTTCCCCTTAATAATAAATACCTTCCTTTAAAAACTCCATTTTGTGTTTACTTGTGTTTTGTCTAATATTTACATTTGTTTGAGGATCTGAAACATTTAAGTGTGACAAATTGTAACGGTGAGCGGTAAGGAGGTGGATGCATGTGCGGAGACGAGTGAGATTTATTCAGGGCAAATCCAGAATCAGAGTCGTTACAAGGGTCCAGAGTCACATTACCAACACAGAAAGTACGGGGATTAACAAACAAAAACACATGAAGGCAAACGGGAAGCAGGCTAAAACAAGGAAACAAGGACACTAGGAAAAACTCAGGGCTAAGAAATACGAAAGCTAGGATAAACAAAGGCACGGCATACAAAGAACCATACGAAATGAACATTCAATGAACAGCAAAAACTAAGGGAACAAGACAGGGCTTAAATACAATCAACTAAACGAGGGACAGGTGTTGAAAATCAAATGAGAGGAGGAGAAAACGAAACTATGGAATGGAACTAAAAAGCACAAGACAGAGAAATCACGGAACATGGAAGTGTGAGGGACTGATTGTGACACAAACATGCAAAAAAAATAAGATATCAGGATGGGGGCAAACCCTTTTTCACACCACTGTATAGTAAAGTGTTCAGTGTAATTTTGTCAGTTAGAGGTTACTAATGGGGAACTAAAATGCTTGGACCTTTAACCAAATAATTTTCATTGCTTCTCTTAACATTCATTATGTCCTGCAGACTGTCCTGCTCCAAAGGTCTTCTTTAACTGCAGTGACGCATCAATAGATAAGCATGGGTTAGAGTGTGCACAAACATGCACACACCACAGCATTGATTGTGTGAGTGTTGCACACTTTTCAACCATGCACACATCAGAACACTGATGTCTCATGTTTTCTAGTTGTATATCTTTCTGTCACTCTAACTTGTTGCATTTTTGTCCCTTGTTGCATTCCTATGTTTCATTTTGTCAGCCATTTTCTTTACACTGTAAAGCTTAAACATCAAATTTATTATATATTCCCATTAATTCTTCCCGTTATCGCCTCTATTATGAACTAAAATGGCAGAGGATTGACTTCTACTTCATAAACAATTTAAATTTATCTCTTAAATGTACCACCAATTAACTATTGTCTCTCACTCTCTTTTTCTTTTTATCTTCTGTTAATTGTCTTCTTCTGAAATCAGTACCTTGCAGAGTGCGAATCTGGATGTCAGTGTCCCACAGGCCTTCTGGATGATGGTCTTGGTCACTGTGTTAAAGAACATGAATGCCCTTGTCAACACAATGGACACTTATACGCTGCAGGGGCTAAAATACCAGACAGTTGCAATTCATGGTGTGTACATAATGCTTCATTTTTCCACTATAGAAATAATTTAGCATTCAAGGAGTGACTCGATGAAAAACACTTTTCCATTCACTCCAAATGCATTTGATTGGTTGTATGATTTTCTTTCATTTTACATGGAAGCTGTGAGGCTAATGTTTCTAACAAGTAATGGATGTTTATCTCTCTGAAAATCTTTTTCCTAAATATTTGCTCATATCTTCTCACACTTCCTCAAAACTGCCTCCAGTGCTGTCAAAGCAAACCTCGCCTGTCTTTCTAATAGGCACAATTATTTAGCAAACTGCATGAAAGTGTCTGAGAATACTATAAATTACATCAGATTATAGAACAGCAATGGTCAATTAATAATTACAAAAAAGAATTTTAAAAAATGTACTCACTGGACCAATCTGAGATAAAGCTAGTTAGGTAGCTACTGCTGTGGGCCATTCACTGCTAGGTATCAAAAAGTATCAAATGGAGCCAAGAAAAAAATAGCTATCACATTTCCCATCAATGTTTCAATTTTTAGATTTGAGATTTCTGATATTTCTTGGCTTATGAAAAGGTTTTGTTCCGTACCTTCTGCAACCCAGTTAGCTACCTATCTTGTTAGTGACACACATATATATATATATATATATGTGTGTGTGTGTGTGTGTGTGTGTGTGTGTGTGTGTGTGTGTCACTAACAAGATATATATATATATATATATATATATATATATATATATATATATATATATATATATATATATATATACATACTCTCTCTCTAATAAATTCCACACTCACCCTTGCCATATTCAAGCTCAGGTCCTCAGGCTCTTATCTTAGCTGTTCCCCAGACTGTACTATTCTGAACAGAGATCTAAGATGTTGTCCCTGTCCCTGGAACCATTCTCCCAGTTTGGGGGTCTACTGGAATCATTGTACATCTTCCACATCTTTTTCAGCTTCCCTCAGCCCTTGGTATTTCTCAAGCTTTTCATATTCCTATTGAGATTGCTATCATCTATCAGTTTTGCCTTCTTCTGCTGTTTATCCATCACTACTATGTCCAGTTAGGATTTTGTCTGCATCTGGAAGTCCTACTTAGCATGGTCCCCCATGGTCCACCTTTGGGGGTGTATCCACATTGACCTTGGAGCTTCCAGCTGGTACTCAGTACAGTTGTTTCTGTATGTTATGCCAGCTACTTAGTTATGCTGTTCCATGTATGCACTGCCTGCTAGCATCTTGCAACCTGCTGTTATGTGCAGGATTGTCTCAGGGGCATCTTTGCACAGCCTACATTTTAAAAAAACAACTTTTATCCAAAGCAACTTACAATTATGATTCAGTACAATTTGAGCAATAGAGGGCTCAGGGCCCCAACAGTGAGGCTTGAACCAGCAACTTTCCAATTACAAGTCAAGTACCATAACCACTGAGCTACTGCTGCCTACAGTCTTCTATCCCAGCCTCTGTTGATCTTGTATTCAGATCTTGTATGATTAGTGCCTGCATGATGTCTTTCATTCAAGCCTTTTTCTGCCATTGGTAGGATTTTTCCATATCAGCCACTTCCACTAATTGCAGCTGGTACATACTATGCAGGGGATTAACCTCCCCTAATGGTACCTGCTCCTCTTCATCCCCATCCTCCTCAGGTTTCTGCTATTTGGCCATCTTCCTGGTGTACTCCTGGATCTTGGCTGTTTCATCTTGGATAGTGGCTCTGAAGTTCAGTAGTCCTCGTCCCCCCCTCCTTCCACTTAGTGTGCAGTTTCAGAGTGCTGGATTTGGGATGAAACCCTCTGGTCCTTGTAAAGAGTTTTCTTGTCTTGATGTCAGTGGCTTTTATCTCCTCCTTTGGCCATCTTATTATGCCTGCGGCATATCTGATAACTGGTAGAGCGTCCTTGTAGAGATGGTGGCTTATGTTTCTGTAGAATGTTTCCATTCTGTAGCCTTTTACTAATGATTTTTCTGAGGGGGTTCAGGCATAGAGAGAACAGCAGTAGGGACAGGGCATCTCCTTGGTAAATCCTGCACGTAATGATTACTTGCGATATTGGTCTGAAGGGGTGTCTTACACAGCCCAATTCAGTTCTAAATAAAGGCTCTTAGAGTCCTGCTTATGTTATGCAGCTTCAAGCATTCCAGGATCCATGTGTGGGACACTGAATCATAGGTTTTCTTGTTGTCAATCCAGGCGGTGCACAAGTTGGTCTGTCTGATATTACAGTCTCAAGTGACTGTTTTATCCTCCAGTAGTTGGTGCTTTGCTCCTCTGGTGTTCTTGTCAATGCCTTTCTGAGCCCCGCTCATGTAGAGCAATGCGTCTACTCATCTTAGCCGCAATGACGCTAGACAGGAACTTCCATGTTGTGCAGAAGTAGGTTATTGGCTGGTAGTTGGATGGAACTGCCCCTTTCTGGGGGTCCTTCAGGATCAGGAATGTCTAGCCTTCAGTTAACCATTCAGGGTGGGTTCCACCTGTTGGCAGCTTGTTCATTTGTGCTGGCAGGTGCTTATGGAGTGCAGTTGCTTCTTCACCCAGCAGGTGTGGACCATGTCAGGACATGGAGCTGTTCAGCTCTTCATACTTGAGACCTTTTCTTGGACATCTGCTAGAGTGATGGGTGCTGGATCCTGTTCAGGATAGGCTGCTTGCTCATGAAAAAGATTTTCTGTGAGATAGACTTCCATTGATCCTTAGTTGCAGGTTGTTATGTTAGCCTTGTAGATCCACTTCCCAACTCAAAAAAGCAAATGTGAGACACAAAACTGCATTTGCGTTAAAGATAAAAGATTTACATAAAATATTCCTTTATGATGAACCGAGCTTATGAAATTACTGAGGTTATGATGAACTGAAGCTACATTGTATACATTTTTCATCTTAAATATTCATTTGGTATACATGTATTAAATACATCAACACAATTGCAGTACCTGTAAACGTGGCAAGTGGGAATGCACAGACAAAAAATGCCCTGGGACTTGCACCATCTATGGCAGTGGACATTACAATACATTTGACAAGCAGAGGTTTGGCTTCAATGGAGACTGTGGTTATGTAGCTGTCCAGGTACCTGCACTTTAGTAATTGTTTAGCTAAACCCATTTACTGAAGATATTTGAATACCTGGTGTGATACCTCCAGGACACATATTTCAAGGCATTCATCTGATTGAATTAAAACAAATTATTGTATTAGCCACATGAATCAATTGACTAAATTTTTTTTTTATCTCAGTCACGGAATTGAAAATATTGAAATGAATATTGAATTTACTGTCTCAGTCATTGAAATGAAAATGGTATCCAAGTAAATAATCAGTTTTAAGTAATATAACAGAGTTTAAGTAATATTACAACTAATATGATTTAGAAACAGTGTGGCATTTGTTTATTATTATCTAATATCTTTTTTCAATTGTTCAAAGAACAAGTGTGGAAATAAGACAGGCACATTCCATGTGATCACAGAGAATGTACCCTGTGGGACAACAGGAACCACTTGTTCCAAAGCTGTTCGGATTCTGCTGGGAGTAAGGATTAACCTTTATTCATCACTCATGATGTTAACAGAGTAAACAGAGTTTTGATATCTTCATTATGAAACACACACAGATTATGATAGGCTACAAATTGTCTCAACAGAGAACACAGTTGGAGCTGATAGATGGCATCATAACAGAAAGCGAGCTTCAAAGTGGGCCAAAAATTAACTACAAAGTGAGAAACATGGGCCTTTACCTGGTTATTGAGTCTGATGCTGGCCTGGCAGTGTTATGGGACCGCAAAACCACAGTACGCATCATTCTGCAACCACAACACATGGTGAGTCCTGCTGAGCATCAAGCTTCCTTTGATGTGAAAAGCTATAGTCAGTTCTAGAGGAGAAGAGTTTTGTATAATGTCACATTTGCAAAATGCATATTTTTACCCAGCTCTTCTGATTCACATTTTCTTTCATGTTTATATTAGTAAAGAGGAATTGGGAATTGTAAGTGAAAAAGTGACAACAAATGCGATGGATTCAATTGTTAAGTTTGTCAGTGTTCTGGATGCACATTTCTGTTTTTAGGGAGAGGTTTGTGGATTGTGTGGAAACTACAATGGAAATGGCAAAGATGATTTCACCACTCAAGGTCAACTGCAAGTTTCTGACATCATGGAGTTTGTAAACAGTTGGAAAGCACACACTTCCTGTTCTGATGCTGAGCAAGGCTTTGATCCATGTATTAAAAGTCAGAGCCGCACCACTTGGGCAAAAATGCAATGCAGTATAATCAAAGGAGATACATTCAAAGACTGCCACAAAATGGTACAGTAGCATGAATTTATTTTAAATACCACTAAATAAATCAAATAATTTTAGATGGGACATTCCACCTTAAGAAGCTTCCAAGAGATTATATAGATATTTGTTTGAATTCCTGTATGTGCAGGTGGACCTGACCCCATATTTTGAAAACTGTGTAAGAGACTCATGTGCGTGTGACACTGGTGGTGACTGTGAGTGTTTCTGTACTGCTGTAGCAGCCTATGCCCAAGCCTGCAATGAAGCTGGGGTCTGTGTGGCCTGGCGAACACCAGACATCTGCCGTAAGAAATTTCTGCCATTAATTACTAAATACTAATTTAGGATATGCACTTAAAACTTATGTTACATGCAGTATTTTATACAACTGATGCACTTTACATATTTTATATTCTAAACCCCTACATACTATGATATCAGATTTCATGTCAATAGCTTGATTTTTATTGTGGTTTTGATTAAGTCTACTTTCCTTTGTCAGCTGTCCTACAGGTAGAGTAATAAAGTTAGGTTTTTTTAAACCCTAACACAAGGGACTGGGGATATGTTTAACTCCAATCTTTTAAATAATGTCATACTCTTAATGGCTGGTTGTGTTTGTAAACACTGGGCTAACACTTCTTAAAAAAATATTATTTATACCACATAAAATATATGCCAACAAAAGGATCTATAAAATTCCTGACTGTGAGCTTACACTTAGACAATTTTTTCTCTCAACAGCTGTGTTCTGTGACTACTACAATGGACCAGATGAATGCACATGGCATTACAATCCGTGTCTCACACCATGCTACAAAACTTGCCTGAACCGTGAAGGCCAATGCAAGGACCCTTTACCAAACCTGGAAGGTGAGTGATCATCCAGTCCATACTGTCTGGCTCTATTCAATATAATAACAATCCAGTTTCACTCCTATTTATGATATAGTCACATAAATGGAAAAGTGTATTTTGTGACATAGTCACATATCTGAGCATATATGTGCCTGCTTAGTTTGAAGGCATTGGGGCCAATGGTAAGCATCAATCAACACTTTATATTTGTCTATATAATTACCATTTAGATTAATTAGCCTGTGAAAGCAGCACTCCCTGGGCCTGCATGCTGGCCATGTGATTGAACAGCACAAAACTTAGCGCGTGTAAACTGGGCATGCACTGTGTTTGGAGGCTCTAGGTTGGACCTCCTATATCCCTTTTATTTTAACCAAATAGAGCAAGTATGTTTGAACTGGAAAGATTATAGGGCCCAGGGCCCTGCAAACAAGCAATGAGACCTAGGGGCCCTGAACATGGAATGCATAAACAAGGCCTTAGGATAATAATATAATAAATATATGTGAATATTTAATAAAATAAATTGTATATTATTGTTACAAATAGAAGTGAGACTGGTATTAAGTAACTGTGCTTATTCCAAATTCTTGGGATTTCTTGGATTTGCTATTACAAACATCATCTTAACAATTTTTATTATTACTGTTAGTAGTAGTATTAATAGCATTGGCTCTGCATTAGATGAAACTTGCTTTCACTTTATCTGAGTACCCAGATGACAATGTTCATACATTGTACAGTATGAAAATAACATAATAAAAAACACTCTCAAGAAACAGATTTGTATGTCAAAATTAGGGCTGAAATTTTCATGGTGTTTATTTTTGTAGTTTTTAATCTATTGTTTCTGTTATGTAGGATGTTATCCAGTGTGTCCGGCTGACAAACCCTTTTTTGATGAGGAGAATGACACTTGTGTTGACACATGTAGCATAATGTGCTTCATCGATGGAACTATGTATAATGTTGGGGCAAAAATCCCAAGTAGAAAGCCATGTCATTCATGGTACAGCCATTCCCTACTATAAAGTTACATATTCATAATTAAAATGATTGTATGATTGTAAAATAAGGTATTTTTGATTAATCAAAATTGCATTTTGCAGTTACTGCAATAAAAATGGAAATGAAACATGTTTGCCACATCCTGGTAAGCCATTATATTAATTATACATAGATAAAATTATAGAATAACATATTCAATTCAATTTAAATCACGATTACATTCATATAACTGCTATATGATATGAAACATGATACCTGAGGTAATGTACTTTATCTCCCAAAAGGGTGCTGTTTTTACAATGGAACAGAATATGGTGAAAATGAAACTATATATGAAGTAACAGACAACATGGGAATGTGTTACTCGGCCATCTGCATAAACAGCACAGTTGTGAATAAGACAGAGCCATGCCATATCACCACCACAACAATTCCTACACGAATTAGCACTACTAAAAATGTACTGACACCAACTACATCTATTTTTGGTGAAACCTCAAAATCACCAACATCAACACCAACAACCATTACTGCAACTACAGGACCTCCTCATATATCAACTACAACAGCTAAAATTAGTACCACACCTACAACAACACAGCAAACACGGACTACTGGGAAAACTCCAAAAGCAACAACTACCCCAGTGGTCACATCTGGGCCAAGAACTAAACAAACAAGTGAGAAGTCTACTGTCATGAACACAAAGCCATCTACAACTGTATTGACACCACCAAGACCCACTATAACAACACCATGCGTTATTTGTGAATGGTCTGAGTGGTTCAATGTGGATTATCCAGCATCAGGGAGTGACATTGAAACATATGAAAATATTAAGAACCATGGAAAAACAATATGTGAAAATCCAGAAAATATTCAGTGCAGGGCTGTGTCGAACCCTGATCTATCTGTTGATGACTTTACACAACTTACAGGTCAAGTTGTGCAATGCAATATTTCATTTGGTTTAGTGTGTGAAAAGGACAAACAGACACAAAGGCCATACAAATGTTTTGATTATAAAATTAGGCTACTCTGTTGTAAGCCATGTGTAACTACAACACCTGAAACTGCAGTCACAATAGTAAAAACTACCAAAACATCAACACCATCAAGCATTTTGCCGACCGCATTTACATCAACAAGCAACAATGCATCTACACGACCACCTCATGTCTCAAGTACAACAGCTGAAGGTAGCCAATCCACTAAAACATCCATGAAAACTAGTACTGGAAAATCTACAAAATCAACAACTCCTGGTCCAACTACCAAAACACACGAAACGGTTATAACTGGTCCAAAACCTACAGCCCCTTGTCTGACAGCTATGTCACAAGCTGTCGATACAACTACTGTAACAACAATAACACCACATGTGTCTACTTCATCAGTTGGAAGCAGTTCAACGAAAGCAACAACTACCCCAATCATTACAACTCGCCCCACAACATCTAAGCTAACAGAAACAAGAAGTACACCTCTTAAATCAACAACAAGTGAAAGCAGACCAACATTTGAAAGCAGACCATCGCCTAAAACAACAAAAACATCTACAATTGGAAAAACAACAAAAGCAACAACTACCCCAGTGCTTACGTCTAAGTCATCAACTGAAAAAACAAGTGAAAAGTCTACTGTTGTGACCACAAAGCCATCTACAACTACAACTACAACTAAAGGAACATCCCATGTATCAATTACAACACCTAAAATCAGTACAGCAACTACATCAACACAGCAGACATTGACTACTGGGAAAACTACAAAAGCAACAACTACCCCAGTGCTTACAACTAGGTCATCAACTGAAAAAACAAGTGGAAAGTATACTGTTGTGAGCACAAAGCCATCTACAACTACAACTACAACTACAGGAACTCCCCATGTATCAACTACAACAGCCAAAATCAGTACAGCAACTACATCAACACAACAGACATTGAGTACTAAGAAAACAAGAGCAACAACTACCCTAGTAGTTACGACTAGGTCATCAACTGAAAAAACAAGTGGAAAGTCTACTGTTGTGACGACAAAGCCATTTACAACTACAACTACAACTAAAGGAACATCCCATGTATCAATTACAACACCTAAAATCAGTACAGCAACTATATCAACACAGAAAACATTGACTACTGGGAAAACTACAAAAGCAACAACTACCCCTGTGGTTACGTCTAAGTCATCAACTGAAAAAACAAGTGGAAAGTCTACTGTTGTGACCACAAAGCCATGTACAACTACAACTACAGGAACTCCCCATGTATCATCTACAACACCTAAAATCAGTACAGCAACTACATCAACACAGCAGACATTTACTACTGGGAAAACTACAAAAGCAACAACTACCCCAGTGCTTACAACTAGGTCATCAACTGAAAAAACAAGTGGAAAGTCTACTGTTGTGAGCACAAAGCCATCTACAACTACAACTACAACTACAGGAACTCCCCATGTATCAACTACAACAGCCAAAATCAGTACAGCAACTACATCAACACAACAGACATTGAGTACTAAGAAAACAAGAGCAACAACTACCCTAGTAGTTACGACTAGGTCATCAACTGAAAAAACAAGTGGAAAGTCTACTGTTGTGACCACAAAGCCATTTACAACTACAACTACAGAAACTCCCCATGTAACAACTACAACAGCCAAAATCAGTTTAGCAACTACATCAACACAGCAGACATTGACTACTGGGAAAACTACAAAAGCAACAACTACCCAAGTGGTTACGACTAAGTCATCAACTGAAAAAACAAGTGGAAGGACCACTGTTGTGTCCACAAAGCCATCTACCGCTACAGCGATAACTACAGGAACTCCCCATGTATCAACTACAACAGCCAAAATTAGTACAGCAACTACATCAACACAGCAGACATTGAGTACTAAGAAAACAAGAGCAACAACTACCCTAGGAGTTACGACTAGGTCATCAACTGAAAAAACAAGTGGAAAGTCTACTGTTGTGACCACAAAGCCATTTACAACTACAACTACAGGAACGCCCCATGTAACAACTACAACAGCTAAAATCAGTATAGCAACTACATCAACACAACAGACATTGACTACTGGGAAAACTACAAAAGCAACAACTACCCCAGTGCTTACGTCTAAGTCATCAACTGAAAAAACAAGTGGAAAGTCTACTGTTCTGAGCACAAAGCCATCTACAACTACAACTACAACTACAGGAACTCCCCATGTATCAACTACAACAGCCAAAATCAGTACAGCAACTACATCAACGCAACAGACATTGAGTACTAAGAAAACAAGAGCAACAACTACCGTAGTAGTTACGACTAGGTCATCAACTGAAAAAACAAGTGGAAAGTCTACTGTTGTGACCACAAAGCCATTTACAACTACAACTACAGGAACTCCCCATGTATCAACTACAACAGCTAAACTCACTATAGCAACTACATCAACACAGCAGACATTGACTACTGGGAAAACTACAAAAGCAATAACTACCCCAGTGGTTACGTCTAAATCATCAACTGAAAAAACAAGTGGAAAGTCTACTGTTGTGACCACAAAGCCATCTACAACTACAACTACAACTAAAGGAACATCCCATGTATCAATTACAACACATAAAATCAGTACAGCAACTACATCAACACAGCAGACATTGACTACTGGGAAAACTACAAAAGCAACAACTACCCCAGTGCTTACAACTAGGTCATCAACTGAAAAAACAAGTGGAAAGTCTACTGTTGTGAGCACAAAGCCATCTACAACTACAACTACAACTACAGGAACTCCCCATGTATCAACTACAACAGCCAAAATCAGTACAGCAACTACATCAACGCAACAGACATTGAGTACTAAGAAAACAAGAGCAACAACTACCCTAGTAGTTACGACTAGGTCATCAACTGAAAAAACAAGTGGAAAGTCTACTGTTGTGACCACAAAGCCATTTACAACTACAACTAAAGGAACTCCCCATGTATCAACTACAACAGCTAAACTCAGTATAGCAACTACATCAACACAGCAGACATTGACTACTGGGAAAACTACAAAAGCAACAACTACCCCAGTGGTTACGTCTAAGTCATCAACTGAAAAAACAAGTGGAAAGTCTACTGTTGTGACCACAAAGCCATCTACAACTACAACTACAACTAAAGGAACATCCCATGTATCAATTACAACACCTAAAATCAGTACAGCAACTATATCAACACAGAAAACATTGACTACTGGGAAAACTACAAAAGCAACAACTACCCCTGTGGTTACGTCTAAGTCATCAACTGAAAAAACAAGTGGAAAGTCTACTGTTGTGACCACAAAGCCATGTACAACTACAACTACAGGAACTCCCCATGTATCATCTACAACACCTAAAATCAGTACAGCAACTACATCAACACAGCAGACATTTACTACTGGGAAAACTACAAAAGCAACAACTACCCCAGTGCTTACAACTAGGTCATCAACTGAAAAAACAAGTGGAAAGTCTACTGTTGTGACCACAAAGCCATTTACAACTACAACTACAACTAAAGGAACTCCCCATGTCTCAACTACAACAGTTAAAATCAGTACAGCAAATATATCAACACAGCAAACATTGACTACTGGGAAAACTACAAAAGCAACAACTACCCAAGTGGTTACGACTAAGTCATCAACTGAAAAAACAAGTGGAAGGACCACTGTTGTGACCACAAAGCCAACTACCGCTACGACGATAACTACAGGAACTCCCCATGTATCAACTACAACAGCCAAAATTAGTACAGCAACTACATCAACACAGCAGACATTGAGTACTAAGAAAACAAGAGCAACAACTACCCTAGTAGTTACGACTAGGTCATCAACTGAAAAAACAAGTGGAAAGTCTACTGTTGTGACGACAAAGCCATTTACAACTACAACTACAGGAACTCCCCATGTAACAACTACAACAGCTAAAATCAGTATAGCAACTACATCAACACAACAGACATTGACTACTGGGAAAACTACAAAAGCAACAACTACCCCAGTGCTTACGTCTAAGTCATCAACTGAAAAAACAAGTGGAAAGACCACTGTTGTGACCACAAAGCCATCTACAACTACAACTACAACTAAAGGAACATCCCATGTATCAATTACAACACCTAAAATCAGTACAGCAACTATATCAACACAGCAAACATTGACTACTGGGAAAACTACAAAAGCAACAACTACCACAGTGCTTACGTCTAGGTCATCAACTGAAAAAACAAGTGGAAAGTCTACTGTTGTGAGCACAAAGCCATCTACAACTACAACTACAACTACAGGAACTCCCCATGTATCAACTACAACAGCCAAAATCAGTACAGCAACTACATCAACACAACAGACATTGAGTACTAAGAAAACAAGAGCAACAACTACCCTAGTAGTTACGACTAGGTCATCAACTGAAAAAACAAGTGGAAAGTCTACTGTTGTGACCACAAAGCCATTTACAACTACAACTACAGAAACTCCCCATGTAACAACTACAACAGCCAAAATCAGTTTAGCAACTACATCAACACAGCAGACATTGACTACTGGGAAAACTACAAAAGCAACAACTACCCAAGTGGTTACGACTAAGTCATCAACTGAAAAAACAAGTGGAAGGACCACTGTTGTGTCCACAAAGCCATCTACCGCTACAGCGATAACTATAGGAACTCCCCATGTATCAACTACAACAGCCAAAATTAGTACAGCAACTACATCAACACAGCAGACATTGAGTACTAAGAAAACAAGAGCAACAACTACCCTAGGAGTTACGACTAGGTCATCAACTGAAAAAACAAGTGGAAAGTCTACTGTTGTGACCACAAAGCCATTTACAACTACAACTACAGGAACGCCCCATGTAACAACTACAACAGCTAAAATCAGTATAGCAACTACATCAACACAACAGACATTGACTACTGGGAAAACTACAAAAGCAACAACTACCCCAGTGCTTACGTCTAAGTCATCAACTGAAAAAACAAGTGGAAAGTCTACTGTTCTGAGCACAAAGCCATCTACAACTACAACTACAACTACAGGAACTCCCCATGTATCAACTACAACAGCCAAAATCAGTACAGCAACTACATCAACGCAACAGACATTGAGTACTAAGAAAACAAGAGCAACAACTACCGTAGTAGTTACGACTAGGTCATCAACTGAAAAAACAAGTGGAAAGTCTACTGTTGTGACCACAAAGCCATTTACAACTACAACTACAGGAACTCCCCATGTATCAACTACAACAGCTAAACTCACTATAGCAACTACATCAACACAGCAGACATTGACTACTGGGAAAACTACAAAAGCAATAACTACCCCAGTGGTTACGTCTAAATCATCAACTGAAAAAACAAGTGGAAAGTCTACTGTTGTGACCACAAAGCCATCTACAACTACAACTACAACTAAAGGAACATCCCATGTATCAATTACAACACATAAAATCAGTACAGCAACTACATCAACACAGCAGACATTGACTACTGGGAAAACTACAAAAGCAACAACTACCCCAGTGCTTACAACTAGGTCATCAACTGAAAAAACAAGTGGAAAGTCTACTGTTGTGAGCACAAAGCCATCTACAACTACAACTACAACTACAGGAACTCCCCATGTATCAACTACAACAGCCAAAATCAGTACAGCAACTACATCAACGCAACAGACATTGAGTACTAAGAAAACAAGAGCAACAACTACCCTAGTAGTTACGACTAGGTCATCAACTGAAAAAACAAGTGGAAAGTCTACTGTTGTGACCACAAAGCCATTTACAACTACAACTAAAGGAACTCCCCATGTATCAACTACAACAGCTAAACTCAGTATAGCAACTACATCAACACAGCAGACATTGACTACTGGGAAAACTACAAAAGCAACAACTACCCCAGTGGTTACGTCTAAGTCATCAACTGAAAAAACAAGTGGAAAGTCTACTGTTGTGACCACAAAGCCATCTACAACTACAACTACAACTAAAGGAACATCCCATGTATCAATTACAACACCTAAAATCAGTACAGCAACTATATCAACACAGAAAACATTGACTACTGGGAAAACTACAAAAGCAACAACTACCCCTGTGGTTACGTCTAAGTCATCAACTGAAAAAACAAGTGGAAAGTCTACTGTTGTGACCACAAAGCCATGTACAACTACAACTACAGGAACTCCCCATGTATCATCTACAACACCTAAAATCAGTACAGCAACTACATCAACACAGCAGACATTTACTACTGGGAAAACTACAAAAGCAACAACTACCCCAGTGCTTACAACTAGGTCATCAACTGAAAAAACAAGTGGAAAGTCTACTGTTGTGACCACAAATCCATCTACAACTACAACTACAACTAAAGGAACTCCCCATGTCTCAACTACAACAGTTAAAATCAGTACAGCAAATATATCAACACAGCAAACATTGACTACTGGGAAAACTACAAAAGCAACAACTACCCAAGTGGTTACGACTAAGTCATCAACTGAAAAAACAAGTGGAAGGACCACTGTTGTGACCACAAAGCCAACTACCGCTACGACGATAACTACAGGAACTCCCCATGTATCAACTACAACAGCCAAAATCAGTACAGCAACTACATCAACACAACAGACATTGAGTACTAAGAAAACAAGAGCAACAACTACCCTAGTAGTTACGACTAGGTCATCAACTGAAAAAACAAGTGGAAAGTCTACTGTTGTGACCACAAAGCCATTTACAACTACAACTACAGAAACTCCCCATGTAACAACTACAACAGCCAAAATCAGTATAGCAACTACATCAACACAACAGACATTGACTACTGGGAAAACTACAAAAGCAACAGCTACCCCAGTGGTTACGTCTAAGTCATCAACTGAAAAAACAAGTGGAAAGACCACTGTTGTTACCACAAAGCCATCTACAACTACAACTACAACTAAAGGAACATCCCATGTATCAATTACAACACCTAAAATCAGTACAGCAACTAAATCAACACAGCAGACATTGACTACTGGGAAAACTACAAAAGCAACAACTACCCAAGTGGTTACGACTAAGTCATCAACTGAAAAAACAAGTGGAAGGACCACTGTTGTGACCACAAAGCCATCTACCGCTACAGCGATAACTACAGGAACTCCCCATGTATCAACTACAACAGCTAAAATCAGTATAGCAACTACATCAACACAGCAGACATTGACTACTGGGAAAACTACAAAAGCAACAGCTACCCCAGTGGTTACGTCTAAGTCATCAACTGAAAAAACAAGTGGAAAGACCACTGTTGTTACCACAAAGCCATCTACAACTACAACTACAACTAAAGGAACATCCCATGTATCAATTACAACACCTAAAATCAGTACAGCAACTAAATCAACACAGCAGACATTGACTACTGGGAAAACTACAAAAGCAACAACTACCCAAGTGGTTACCACTAAGTCATCAACTGAAAAAACAAGTGGAAGGACCACTGTTGTGACCACAAAGCCATCTACCGCTACAGCGATAACTACAGGAACTCCCCATGTATCAACTACAACAGCTAAAATCAGTATAGCAACTACATCAACACAGCAGACATTGACTACTGGGAAAACTACAAAAGCAACAGCTACCCCAGTGGTTACGTCTAAGTCATCAACTGAAAAAACAAGTGGAAAGACCACTGTTGTTACCACAAAGCCATCTACAACTACAACTACAACTAAAGGAACATCCCATGTATCAATTACAACACATAAAATCAGTACAGCAACTACATCAACACAGCAGACATTGACTACTGGGAAAACTACAAAAGCAACAACTACCCAAGTCGTTACGACTAGGTCATCAACTGAAAAAACAAGTGGAAAGACCACTGTTGTGACCACAAAGCCATCTACAACTACAATTACAACTAAAGGAACATCCCATGTATCAATTACAACACCTAAAATCAGTACAGCAACTATATCAACACAGCAAACATTGACTACTGGGAAAACTACAAAAGCAGCAACTACCACAGTGCTTACGTCTAGGTCATCAACTGAAAAAACAAGTGGAAAGTCTACTGTTGTGAGCACAAAGCCATCTACAACTACAACTACAACTACAGGAACTCCCCATGTATCAACTACAACAGCCAAAATCAGTACAGCAACTACATCAACACAACAGACATTGAGTACTAAGAAAACAAGAGCAACAACTACCCAAGTAGTTACGACTAGGTCATCAACTGAAAAAACAAGTGGAAAGTCTACTGTTGTGACCACAAAGCCATTTACAACTACAACTACAGAAACTCCCCATGTAACAACTACAACAGCCAAAATCAGTATAGCAACTACATCAACACAACAGACATTGACTACTGGGAAAACTACAAAAACAACAACTACCCCAGTGGTTACGCCTAAGTCATCAACTGAAAAAACAAGTGGAAAGACCACTGTTGTTACCAGAAAGCCATCTACAACTACAACTACAACTAAAGGAACATCCCATGTATCAATTACAACACCTAAAATCAGTACAGCAACTATATCAACACAGCAAACATTGACTACTGGGAAAACTACAAAAGCAACAACTACCCAAGTGGTTACGACTAGGTCATCAACTGAAAAAACAAGTGGAAAGACCACTGTTGTGACCACAAAGCCATCTACCGCTACAACGATAATTACAGGAACTCCCCATGTATCAACTACAACAGCCAAAATCAGTACAGCAACTAAATCAACACAACAGACATTGAGTACTAGGAAAACAAGAGCAACAACTACCCTAGTAGTTACGACTAGGTCATCAACTGAAAAAACGAGTGGAAAGTCTACTGTTGTGACCACAAAGCCATTTACAACTACAACTACAGGAACTCCCCATGTATCAACTACAACAGCTAAAATCAGTACAACAACTATATCAACACAGCAAACATTGACTACTGGGAAAACTACAAAAGCAACAACTACCCAAGTGGTTACGACTAGGTCATCAACTGAAAAAACAAGTGGAAAGTCTACTATTATGACCACAAAGCCATTTACAACTACAACTACTGGAACTTCCCATGTATCATCTACAACACCTAAAATCAGTACAGCAACTAAATCAACACAGCAGACATTGACTACTGGGAAAACTACAAAAGCAACGACTACCCCAGTGCTTACAACTAGGTCATCAACTGAAAAAACAAGTGGAAAGTCTACTGTTGTGACTACAAAGCCATCTACAACCACAACAAAAACTACAGGAACATCCCATGTATCAATTACAACACCTAAAATCAGTACAGCAACTATATCAACACAGCAAACATTGACTCCTGGGAAAACTACAAAAGCAACAACTACCCCAGTGGTTACGTCTAAGTCATCAACTGAAAAAACAAGTGGAAAGTCTACTGTTGTGACCACAAAGCCATCTACAACTACAACTACAACTAATGGAACATCCCATGTATCAATTACAACACCTAAAATCAGTACAGCAACTATATCAACACAGCAAACATTGACTACTGGGAAAACTACAAAAACAACAACTACCCAAGTGGTTACGACTAGGTCATCAATTGAAAAAACAAGTGGAAAGTCTACTATTGTGACCACAAAGCCATCTTCAACTACAACTCCAACTACAGGAACTCCCCATGTATCAACTACGACACCTAAAATCAGTACAGCAAATATATCAACACAGCAAACATTGACTACTGGGAAAACTACAAAACCAACAATTACCCCAGTGCTTACAACTAGGTCCTCAACTGAAAAAACAAGTGGAAAGTCTACTGTTGTGACCACAAAGCCATTTACAACTACAACTACAGGAACTCGCCATGTCTCAGCTACAACAGTTAAAATCAGTACAGCAACTACATCAACACAGCAGACATTGACTACTGGGAAAACTACAAAAACAACAATTACCCCAGTGCTTACAACTAGGTCATCAACTGAAAAAACAAGTGGAAAGTCTTCTGTTGTGACCACAAAGCCATCTACAACTACAACTACAACTACAGGAACATCCCATGTATCAATTACAACACCTAAAATCAGTACAGCATCTATATCAACACAGCAAACATTGACTACTGGGAAAACTACAAAAGCAACAAGAAAACCACTATTAAATACCTCACTGATTACACCTAGGTCATCAACTGAAAACACAAGTGGAAAGTCTACTGTTGTGACCACAAGGCCATCTACAACTACAACTACAACTACAGGAACATCCCATGTATCAATTACAACACCTAAAATCAGTACAGCAACTACATCAACACAGCAGACATTGACTACTGGGAAAACTACAGAAGCAACAACTACCCCAGTGCTTACGTCTAAGTCATCTACTGAAAAAACAAGTGGAAAGTCTACTTTTGTGACCACAAAGCCATTTACAACTACAACATCCCATGTATCAATTACAACACCTAAAATCAGTACAGCAACTATATCAACACAGCAAACATTGACTACTGGGAAAACTCCAAAAGCAACAACTACCCCAGTGGTTACGTCTAAGTCATCAACTGAAAGAACAAGTGGAAAGTCTACTGTTGTGACCACAAAGCCATCTACAACTACAACTACAACTAAAGGAACATCCCATGTATCAATTACAACACCTAAAATCAGTACAGCAACTACATCAACACAGCAAACATTGACTACTGGGAAAACTACAAAAGCAACAACTACCCCAGTGGTTACGTCTAAATCATCAACTGAAAAAACAAGTGGAAGGTCTGCTGTTGTGACCACAAGGCCATCTACAACTACAACTACAACTACAACTACAGGAACATCCTATATATCAATTACAACACCTAAAATCAGTACAGCAACTATATCAACACAGCAAACATTGACTACTAGGATAACTACAAAAGTAACAATTACCACAAAGCCCATAACTGTTATAACTGGTTCAGATATAACTACAACCTCTCCTCAGACATCTATCCCACAAGTTACAACTACTGTAACAACAGGAACACCACATGTATCTACTTCCTCACCTAGAAGTCCAATCACCACAATGTGTTTTTGTATAATAAATGGGAAGCACTATCAACCAGGTCAGTTATTCACATTATAAAACTTGGTAGACATTGATATTTGAACAATGGTTCAAAACTAAACTATTTAGCTATTACAATGTAATTAAAACTTTAAGATTTCTTTGTTTTGTTTAATTGTTGTCCTTTTGAAAAATAAGTTTATTTTTCAAATCAGCTTATCTCATTCCTTACAGGAGAAACAATATTGAACAAGACTGACATTGGATCAGGTATTTGTCTGACCATGAATTGTTCAGCTAGATGTGAAATTCAAAACACAACAGAACTGTGTGGACAGACATCCCCTTCACCCACTCCATACTATGATTGTCCACCGTGGGAAGTAAATGTGAGTAATAAACAGATTTGCTAATATACATATAATAGAGAAAGGTAGCAGAGGTTGTTAGCAGTGTTAACCTTTACAATGTAATTTATTCATGATTTTAGAGCTTTGATGAAAATCACGATGGAGCGATCACGAGACAGATGCTTATGCTGAGAAGAGCAAGATTTATTAAGGGCAAATTCATAAACAGAGTTTATGGTCCAGGGCCATAGAGCCAATGCGGAGAGTATGGGAATACAATGTAAAACACAGCACAAAACAGGCTATAACAAAATAACAATAACACAAGCAATCACAGACAAGACATGGATTAACCACTATCACAGGCAGAGCACATGCGCACATACAAAAGAGGCATAGAATCACCAACAAGACTAAACAAACACAGGGTATATATACATACCATAATGAGCATTAAACAACACAGATGATAGAAATCAAAGGCAGGGAAACTTAAACAAGGGGCGTAAAAACACGGACGCAAAGCAAAATAAAGACATGAGACAGCATAACCATGACTACAGGACACTAGGGAGGGGCCAGTCATGACAATAATTTATAGATTTCTTTGTGTCCTATGAAAGATAATTCCAACTCAAAAAAAAACAAATTTTGTGTTTGTTTGTTCTTTCTAACTATATTAAAACAGGATCTTTACCTTTAGTTTACAGTAGCACTGCAAGTAAAAGTATTGCATTGTGTGATAGTTCTTTAAATAATGAATACTTTTTCATGGCAGACAAATGAGACCTTTATGCTTGAGACCTGTAACTGCACCATGGCCAGGTGCATTGAAGACAACATTATAGAGATCATCCCTTATGAGTGTCCACCTCTTCAAAACATCACCTGTTCAAATAAGAAGAAACCAGTATCTGTGCTTGATAAGAATCATTGCTGTTATGAACAAGCCTGTGACTGTAAGTAAAGGAAGATTCATAACACATAGCAAGTTCATAACACAGATATTATAACACATCTGACATACGCAGCAATAAAGAATTTAGCACTCGTGACCTACATTTTAGCTGAATTCAAATCCAATGCACATTCTGTGCAATTACACAGACAGCTCAGTACAGGTCAGTAATATACAAAATACTAAATATGTGCTGTACAACTAGACTCAGAGCCTGATACAATTAATTAGATTTATTAAATGTATAAGAACACATACATTATACATACATCACATACATGACCACTATCATCTATCACAGATGGTATGAACTTTGTGTACAGAACATGTATATTACATGACAAAAACGTTCTTTTCATCAAATGGTATTGAAGTTATATTTTGCATTATACTTTCAAGTGAAAAACAAATGCAAAAAGTCAGGTAAAGAAGGCCATCTATTTTCCATCCTAGGCATTTGTGAAGGCTGGGGAGACCCTCACTATATAACTTTTGATGGACTCTTCTATAGTCATCAAGGAAACTGCACTTATGTTTTAATGGAGGAAATCAGACCTAAACACCATTTGAAAATCTACATTGACAATGTCAAATGTGACCCCCGTGAGCCCGTGTCCTGCCCCAGGGCAATCATTGTGCACTATAACCATATTGTAATCACACTGAAAAACAACAACCTTGTAGGAGCTGCAAACCTGGAGGTAAGAGTTGACTTTAGTGGAACCTCTGTGCATAAGTTTATTAATGCTTTTCTTATAATTGTGAACAAAAGGATGTGACTATTCTATGTCTCTTTTTTTTATTCATTCAACAACATACTGCATTCATTATAAAACAAAAAGTGGTATATTCTAATACTTTTCTGTTGTTTTTAACTTACACAGGCTTCAATAGGTCATAAGGTATTAAGATTACCTTTCGCAAAAAATGGCATGAGTGTGGTGAGCTCAGGTGTGAACCTGATTCTGGAGATTCCACAGCTCCAGGTTGTAGTAACATTTGGAGTTACTGGTTTTAGTCTCTTCCTGCCATTCCAATATTTTGGGAATAACACACAGGGACATTGTGGTATGGAAATATATTTGCATTTACTTTTTTATTCAGAGTTACTTGTTCTTATTCAGAGTTACTTACAAAGATGTTTAGTTGTCAATTTGCACTAGCTATGTACTAGCTAAGAAATTAGAAGCAGCTAAGAAAAGTATCCTCAGCTATACTTAGCTAGTACTAATAGGTTAGATTCCTAAAATATCCTTAAATTAATATATACTAGCAGAAGGAAGAGTGCATTGTGGACTTACCTTTGACAGGTACCTGCAACAACAACCAGGCTGATGACTGCATGCTACCAGGGGGGAAACTTGTTGATAACTGTGAAGTAATGGCAGACTACTGGCCAGCTAATGATCTGTACAACACAGACTGCCCTGTGCCAGCACTTGTGCCCACCCCTCCACCCACAAAACCTTCATGTCCATCCAACCCTGTATGTGAGCTGCTCAAGAGCAAGTGAGTAGCTATTCAGTTCTGCCAGTGTCTTGTTTGTTATAAGTAGCATGTCATGTGGTGATTGATCAGGACATCAGCTGTATTATCAAGAAAATACACACATACACACATGAATGCATGCACACACATACACAAATGACATAACATCATGGTACACACTGCAAAAATGATTCTCTAGAAACTAAAATACTTTAAAATCTAGATTAATATTAAATAAAAAATAGACATCTACCCACTTAAAACATTAAAATGCTCATTTAAAAATCCTCTCTGGATAAAGCTAGCTTGCATCGATCCCTCACCAGTTTTGGCAATATAGTATTTTTTAAAATTATTTCCTGCATTTTTGTTTGACTTACTCGTGCAACCTTCGGATACAACAGACACTGCTTGATATTAATCATCACTGCACAAACATCATTTTGGATCATCCCTTAGACTTCAGCCAGCTACCTCTGGAACCGAGACCGGTTCCTAAACACATCACAGTTCCCCACCATCAGGAAGTGAAATGGGGGCAGTGGTTAATGTAATTGACTTGTAATCAAAAGCCTGCTAGTTCAAAACCCATCACTGCCAAGTTGCCACTGCTGGGCCACTGAACAAGGCCCTTAACCCTTAATTTCTCAAAGCTGTACTCAGCCATGATTATAAGGGTTTTTTTGGGTAAAAGCATCAGCTAGATGCTGTAAATGTAAATCACAGGCCCCCAGTTATACATCATCAATGATCTTTCTAAAAGTCCTTGCCATAGACTTCTCACCCTCCTTCCACCTGGCAGGTGTTACACCCTCCACTTTCACACCTCTTCCTGAGGCTGTGACCCCGCTGAGCTCCACACTGGCACTTTAACTGCACTGTTACATTATTTTATCTCCCAATACCATTGGTATTAAATGGTGGAACAAGTATTACAATGAACACTCTCTTTCTTGTTTAATAGAACCTGAACACTGCAATGCTTTTGGGGAAAACGCACCTTGGTCATAGTTCAAGACCTTTTACTGTGTCACTTATGAACACTACAAGCTCACATGAAGGAGAGCCTAGAATCTCTCTTGAAATAAGAATGCAAAAGAAGGCATACAAATGCTTAAAATAATCTAGAAAAAGAACAAAAAAAAGAAGACTGTTTTCCTTAAACGGGAACTTCTGATGTTTCTAACATGGCTTTAATTCGCAACTTGGTCATGTGTTTTTTCCTATCCATGTGAAGTATATTGGAACTGATTTCACTATCCTCTTTCATTTTTCTTTTTTCTACAGCTTGTTTAAAGACTGTCATCCCATCGTCTCCCCTGACAACTACTTCAAGGGCTGTCAATTTGACAGTTGTCATATGATAAACCCTGCTGCAGTGTGCACCAGTCTACAGACCTATGCCTTAGCCTGCTCCCAGTCTGGCATCTGTTTGCACTGGAGAAACCATACTGACCTGTGTGGTAAAGCTCACTAGTCATATACAGCATGCAGTTTTAATAACATGTATTCAGCAACTTTCTGATTGACACCTACTGAAAATAGCTGCAAAGTTCTTTGAAAGCATATAAGAAATAACAAGCCTGTTATTCCTCAGCTGTTCAGTGTCCAGGTGACAAAGTCTACAAACCTTGTGGACCTGCTGACCAGCCTTCCTGCCAGGACAGGTGTACTGTCATATTTATATTTAATTTAACAGCTCACAGTTCTTCCCCTCACTGTGTACTGAGTTACAAACTAAAGGTGTTAAACATGTCTTTTACAAGTCTTATCTCAAGTGGCTGAGTATGTTAATGTAGCTATAGGCACACGTGTTTGGCTAGGTGGGAAGGACTGAAATATTGGCTGATAGGTCAATTTTGTTATGTCAGACTGTTAAAGGACTCTTGTATACAGATTGTTTTAATTAATGTCAAACAATTAATGAGAAAATGTATATTCTGTACCATTTTTAGTTACAGGCTTGATGAGCATACTATGAATGTGACTACTGAGGGTTGCTTCTGTCCTGATGGAATGTTGCTGTTTAACAAGGAATCCGGACTGTGTGTTGAAAAGTGTGGTGAGTGAATAGCCTGTGCTCCTAAGTCGCCCTATACATGATGCAAAGATGTCTGATCGAAATGTGATTTTCTAATAGGTATATTTCTTCAGTAGGTGTTCCGATTTTAATGAAAAAAACAAAAACAAAAACAAAACAGATTAGCAACTCCAAATTGTTTTTGGAATTTACTCTGAGTAACTTCCATTAGCCAAAAACTGACTGTTGTGCAATATATACTGTATATGTTTGTGAATTCACTAACTACTCTGTAGTCATTTTCTGCAAGAAATTGAAAGTAGTGCATGCTTATACTGTAAAAAGTCAGAATTACTGCAAAGTCTGTTTATCTACATAGAATGATAAATACAAAGCAATAAAATTGCCTTGGTTTTCTTTTAGCAAGCAACTGTAAACACATCTTGTAAAACAGCTCTAAATTGTGCTTAAGAACCTGCAATGTTGGTATGTTGGTATAGAACTGTAAAACCAGAGTTATCTACTGTGGAGTCCTATGCAGTGATCTATCATCTCTGTGTATGCACTGTAACAGTATTAAGCAGATATGTCACAGTATTGAACAGGTTCATAATTACAGCATGGTAATATTTGCCTCATTGTTTGTTTCTGCCTCTGCAGGATGTCTAGACCCATCTGGCCAAGCACGAGCAGTATGTTGACTTCATTAGTTTGAGACTGTAGCTAATACTGGCTATTGAACCAATATTATAACATTGTTTTCTTGCTTTCAATGTCAGCCCAGAGAGGAATTCCAGTATGGCTGTCAACATTGTGTTTGTGATGAGTCAACTATAGCTGTGACCTGTAAACCAAAGCAGTGCTCAAACAGTAGCCAAGTAACCTGCAGTGAACCAGGCTTCGTTCCACTCAATGTGACAGATACCTCAGATGCATGCTGCACCATAGTCTCCTGCCGTAAGACTGCATACTTTAGACTCATGCATTTCAGTTTCAAGCTTTTCTTGCCTCAATACACCTCATCCAACTCAAGGACTTCGTGATCAGCTATACTGGGCTGAAGAATGCAATTATTGTTTTGGGTTTTTTTCTAATGTTAATGTTAATCAAGTTTAAAAATTTTGCCCATAGTATACTTTTAAGGTACTGCTATATTATTCATTTGCTAAGTGTTTTCATAGCAAAATATATGACACAGTGCAAATATGAATGTCACAAGTTGCACTACAGTTCCTAGAATTGTAGAATTCTAAGAACTGTAGACTTAGAATTCTTATAGAATATTTTTCACAGTATTTTTCTGCAGTTTCTCTATTGAATTCTATCTATAACACCAACTGTACCAGGCAGAAACCATTCATTTTAGGTGTAAGATTGTTTTTCACAATAAAATCCATGACCTCTTTTTCTTGCTCTCCACTGTTTCTTCTAGACTGTGACATCAGAACCTGCCCCAATGTGGAAGAGAAATGCAAAATTGGTTATATTCCTGTCCTCCAAGTACCTGAAGGAAAATGCTGCCCTGAACTCATATGTGGTATTAATATCTAGCACAGATATTTCTCAGCTTCTTCCTTTCACATAATCACATTACCAGTTGTTTTCGCTATTACTTTTTTCTGTTTGTGACTGATCATGCTGTGTAATTTTATGTTGTTCCAGAGCCCAAGAAAGTCTGTGTGCACAAAAATATGGAATATCAGGTAACAACTTTGCACTCAAAATGCCACCCACGTTAATAATATTCAACATTTTTTGTTTATTTTTGATACTATTGTAATGTTCTCTGTGATTCCACTTTATTTCCAGCCTGGTACCACAATCCCTGTGGTGGACTGCCAGGAGTGTAACTGTACCTGGGAAGTGGATCCAAAAACCCAGTTGCACAAGATCCATTGTACATCTGTGACTTGTAATGAGTGTGAGCCAGTGAGTATTGCTTAGCTTTTTCTATACTGTACACATCTCATATAGTCCTTTCACAAAAACTCCATGTTATTTAGTTATATATTATAGGTGCCTTGTTTGGACACCAAAGCTGTCTCTGTACACATTATTAAACTATGATGGATTAAACTGGACTCAACATAGTTGCCAGTCAGTGTCCTGATTGTGCCATAAATCGAAATATATATGTGAATAAAGACAGACACTTGTGTTCTTTTCCACAAGTCACTGAAATGGGAAAGTTGTTTGCATAGGTACAGTCTATGGCAGTTTTATCATATATTTAAACGTTTCGATAATTGCTGTTCTTTTTAATCCACCAACATTACCCTAATATTTGTACTTGACTCTACCTCTGCCTTTCAGGGATATGAGTATGTGGAATCATCCTCTGAATGCTGTGGCAAGTGTGTGCAATCCAAGTGCATCTTTAACCACAATGGCACCACACGCATGTTGCAGGTAAATGTCAAGCAGTCAGCCTAGAATACTCTGCACATAGCAACTGTACAAGATGTTCCTAATATGAAGTATGTTATATTTTTGCACCTGAAAAAGTCAGGTTTTTACTTGAGTGGGATACTGCATTGAAAAAAATATAGATTTACCAGTTCCAAGCCTCCAACATTTATTTTTTACATCTCCAAAAAATAGACAACATTTAAGGGAACATTTGAGCTTTTGAGGGTTTCTAAACTGTTGTTGTTTATTTGTGGATGATGTAGCATTCTCGCAATGTAGTGACTAGAATCATATCTCTTTCTGTGTAGAGTGGAGCAAAATGGGCCCCTAAAAACACAGGTTGTAACTGGTTCATCTGCACATACATTGGTGGAGAGTACATTACTACAAGCTACAAGACACAGTGCCCTCTTCTGAACATCGACAACTGCGAACCTGTAAATATAACACACACACGTACACGTACAACTTGAGCAATTGAGCAGGGTTGCTCAGGGTCCCAACAGTGGCGGGGCTTGAACAAGCAACCTTTCAATTACAAGTCAAGCACCTTAACCACTGAACAAATCTAAAAAAAAATAGTTAACAGTTACTTGGATTTAATGAAACACATGGCATAGAATCAGTGCCCGCTTTCTTTAGGAGAATTTGAATTTCCCCATTTACTAAGCATTATTCCTAGTACTAATGCATTCTTGGCTGTTTTTTGTCCAATTAATAAAAATGACTTTCATAATAAATTATTGTAAATGGTTGTGTGAGAATGGTAAGTAATCATTGTGGGTATTGGCAATAATCATTGACGAAGAACTTCCTACAAATTGCAATGTGATACAATGCAATGGAATATGAGTGTATTGGTTATTTGGGATTACTTTGTGGCCACACAGCAGAACAAATGTGATTTTCTGGTCTGATCTTTGATATGCAGGGTACAGTACAGCCTTCATCTGATGGCTGCTGTCAAGTTTGTGAGTATCACTTTACCATAATGTATCTTCTTAAAACTCTGCATCTGACTGATTGCTAGTGTAATATACCAAACATTAATATACCAAAACCATTCAGCTTAAATATAAATTGTGTTTCTGTCATCAGGTGTGGAAAAGGAAAAGGGATGTAAAGTACAGACCACAACTGATTACATAAATCACAATAGCTGCAAATCAAATTTCACTGTGGAACAGACACATTGTCAGGGTGACTGCAACAGCTACAGCAAGTGAGAGCACAAACACATATGCGCACACACACACCAGCACACACTCTCATATGCACACATATCTATACACATCACCCACTAACATCTATCTATCTATCTATCTATCTATCTATCTATCTATCTATCTATCTATCTATCTATCTATCTATCTATCTATCTATCTATCTATCTATTTCAGGTACTCTGAGCTGGATTCTTCCACCTGTAGCTGCTGCCAGGCTACCCACACCAGTAACCGTACAGTGACCCTGAACTGTATGAATGGAGATACAGTAACACACACCTATGTCCATGTGGAGGGGTGCAGCTGTAACCATACTAAGTGTCATGCAAGCAACACTTAGCCTGCACCACATATAGGAGATACCCACCTTAGCTCCGGTCTCCTTTTAAGTATCTACTGTGCCTGCAGTGTCATAGTGAAACTGTCATGGAAAACCCATGGTTTTGATCAGCTTGCTTTGAATATTTCCATTTCTATCTAATTTTTTTTAGAAGATTTCACTTTATTTAGTGCTTTATTTAGATTATTTTTCAGAGATGTCTTTTAAAGGAGTGGGATGATTTACTATTTATTCTTATAACTGAAGCTGTTTAAATAAAATACAGTATGAAAAGCATTTAGGATTTCTTTGTTTATCTATGAGTATATAAAACAATTACGGAGTGTCTGGCCACAAATATAGCCTTCATTTCAACATAGGCAGAGCAAATGCAAAGTAAATACATGATTAAAACTGTGAGGAAAGAACATGGGACAGGAACTAGTATTGTGTAGGACCCCCTCTAGCCTGGCAAAGTGCACCAATTCATTATGCCATTGATTCCATAAGTGAATGGAAGATGTCTGGAGTGATGTTGAGCCATGTCGTCTGGATAGACACCCACAGCTCTGTGGTGTTTGTAGGTGCAAGATAACGGGTGTGAATGGACCTCTCCACCACATCCCATAAATGCTCAGTTGGGGTCATGTTGTGCAGAAGTGCAGGCCGCCCATTCATTGGAACTCTGCAGAATACTCCTCAAATCAGTTCTGGACAACTTGGGCCCGATGGCATGGTGCATTACATGGGGCACCACCTAGATATAGGGAAATTATTATTAGTTATCAATTACTGAAGGTTAATCAATAATGTATCAATTTCCTTTGATATTATAGTTTGAAATGTGTGCAGTGACATAATACTGTTGGTTAAAATGTATGTTCCATAATGACCAATTTATTGAATAAATACAGTTTAATGATTAATCAGTATCAAAAGTTTAAATGTTATAATATAGAGGATGTATAAAATAATCGACTTAGCTCAGGTATACAGAACTCACTAACAAGTTATTAGAAGAATGAAAGAATGAAAAATAAAACCAAAATAAAATTGAATGAACCATAAACCCAGAAACTTCACACACAGCTTAAACCAAAGCAAACTATTCAGGAAGCTACTATGACCAAGTAAATTAAAATGGAGCAAAATGCCTTTATAAGAGAGAGTCCTAACAGGCAAATAGGCTTTGTAATGTTTAAGCTAACAGGGGTGATATATCTCATTGTGGAGTGACTATAACTAAAGAAGTAGTAGATACCTATGTCTAATGGCCGGATCACATGGAGTGATTAATTCTATAGTGATGATAAATATAGGAACAAATTATTGGCACCAAAGAATCGCATGTGAATGAAAGAAGAGGCCTACTTTCAGTCTAGTCAGTTGTCCACCAGTGTGCAAGGAGGTGACACAGCAAGGTTCAAATAAACTGTGTGTAAATCCAAGGTTCTTCCTGGCACTGCCAATGACCCAACTGTATGCTGAACTGTCTGTAGATGTTCAAATATTATGCCACGAGCCAACCCAGCACAGATCAGAATCCACTGAGATTCATGAGGCTTTGGAGATGTTCCAGAGATGCTTGCAGGTGTTTAAACTTGTGACTAGCTGTGAACATAGGATATTCAGATGTAACAAGCATAAATGGCTTTGTAGTTGATAACTTAAAATTAATTGCCTGCCAAAAGAACTAATTTTAACTCTATCAATGACAAAAAATGTCAGACATACAATATTTAAAAAATGATAGAAATTGCTTTACATAATCTAAAAAGCAATTACACAAATCTAACATACAATATTAAAAACATACAATACATAAAAACAACATACAATATAAAAACAATTATGCATACTTAATTCTTAACTCACAAAAACTTACACTACTCCTGACACCTCCACGAAAATCCAAGAAAGTATTTTGTGGAGTTACGAGAAGGGAATGAACTCAATTGGTCTATCTATGAATAGTCATGTCTTTGGTTTTGGTCCTAGCCTTTGACTAAGTTAAAAGAAGAAAAAGAAAGGAATGAAACATTTGAAACACAAAGGCATAACAGAAGATAGGTACCTTCTATTAAACTGATACCTAAGGTTAGCTGAGGCAAGTTTTAGAACCTAATATAACTGAATAATTTCCATCACACTAATTTCACCTAAGCAGTGAGTCGTCTGTGTTTCTAAATGCAAGAAAGTAATATAACATATAACAAAATATAAGGAAACAGTTATACTTTTTCCAAAAAGCATATTATTTACCAATAAAGAAGAACTTGGTTATTAGGGTACATTAGGCAAGAATCTTAGCTGCCTTCATTTTGTCAAAGACATCTGTGACATCTTTGCTTCTTCAACCTAATATACTTAAATTGAGGAGGGAATCAATTCCTTAATAATATTTATAACATTACTATGCACACTATATACTGATAGGCATGAGTATCATAATAATTTCATTAGTAACTGATATAGCAAGGCATGAAGAAAGAAGGCAGTATATGTTGATATAGAGAAAGGTCAAACAGCAGTCCAACAGTGAGACTAGTTGTATTTTTCCCAGGATGGAACACAGTTCTGAAATGTTAAGCATCACCATCAGTCATGATGAGGTAATATACAGTTAACTGGTCCATGTTGAGAGCCTTGTTACAAACCCTGGGGGCAATGTGAATCCATGTTTTAAATGCAGCTCTTTTTTTCTCATATAAAAATGGCTTTTGCACTCGCCAGGCTAGGTCAGATAGTCATGTGTCCTTGTAGAAGTTACCAAGGAGATTTGGAGACCTGATAAGGTAGTGGAATTTGAACCTGGCGGAGCCATGTTCTAGTCTTGATAACAGGTCTTCCAGGATGGGTGTTGTGCTTATATAGAGGTGAGAGTGCAGTCAAGGAGAATGGAGATGGGGGAATGCCATTCTCCACTACGTATCCCCCATTTGCTGAGATGGTCAAGGCCACGGGCATCAGACCACTGACATTGAGATGGCTGCAGGCAGCAGAATGCTCTACTATGGTGCCTTGGTTTAGTTACTATGAGGGGGTCAGGGCACATATTCTAGAAATAGGCAGGAAAGCAGGGACTTATCAAGACCACTGGCCATTCTCTCAACTGTATGAGAACAGATTCTTTATCTACCTCATCCTCTACAGTGTTACTAGGGGGTTGATTATGTTCAGGTTCCTTGTGTTTGATAACCCATCTTTTGGGCACATTTGTCTAACTGGGTTTGCAGAACTTGAGTTTACATCACATCGAAGTTGGCTATACCGAAGGCTAAAAGATTCTTGGGGGTCGGCACGGTTTATAGTTGGACATGAGGGATGCAAGGTCAGAGAGTGTAGCTTTTTGGACTCTCTACGTAACCAGGTCATGTCTTTTGGTCGAATAGTGCTGTCACCATATCCCCAAATGGGTCATCTTTACTAGAGGTGCTGGATTGATTTCCATTACTTATGTGGTGGGGGTTTAATTACGCACACGTGTTTACTAGAATTTAGTCTCCTAGATCTCACTATGTTCAAACCAGATAACCGCAAACACCCTTCGATTAAGTGTTTGCAGTTATCTGGCTTGCCTCTAGTTTATGAGTTAAAGAAAGTTCAACTGGTTCTTAGGATATGGAATGTTAATTAATTCACAGTGATAGCCACTAATGCAACTGTCCCAGCTGTCCCAGACACCACTGTGCCAGCTGTATACCTCACATATATGCCAGATGTGCCTGGTCCCTTGGTGAGTCTGGTCCCCTGGTCACCTTCTAATTCAAGCCTGATTCACTTTAAAAGTAAGTAATTGAATAATGTGTTTACGAATTATGTTTAAAACATTTCGACAAACATATATGGTTGCCGGTTCTTACTGGTTTATTGACAATTTTATTCTTACACTGGCAGTCTAAATGAACTGCTTAAATATTGTTTCCTGTATGATTACTGATACACACAAAAATGCAATAAAACAGAAAATATACAGCTAATAGTTTTTCCTCAGTATTTTAAGGGTTCTACTCTAACCTTGACTGTTTCACATTGCTTTGATATAGGCCTACTTTCTTACGCTTTTTAATCTTCAAAATGATCTGCTTTCTGAGAATTTTACACTGCTCCTCTCTTTTACTGTTTCTCTCCTATGCTCATTTTTAGAAGCTCAAAAGAAGAAAATGAAAAGGTAGCAAATATCCTTAATGTTTTGATGTGCCATTACATTATTGTAATGAACATAGACATAATACAGTAGCCTATGCCTTTTTAGTATCTCATTTTTTCCAAATATTTGCACTTTAAGGTATTTCTGCTTGCTGCGCCTAATAGAGTGCCCACTGAGAGTAGGTGCAAGTCGTTTGTAATATACTGGCTTATGGGCATATATTAAATGTATATTAATGAAAGAGTCATTAATAACATCGTGTCGTGTCAGTGGGCTTTAATTTTGAAGTGCCTATTTAACATTATCACGAAATATCCGTCCACCGTTTCTGGCTTTTACACGACATTTTTTTTTATTATTATTATTTTTGCGATCATGGAGAACTTCGAAGTTGTAGGGGATGACATATTAGGCTTCGGAGTTGGTTGTGAATAATACATTAAATAGTGACATTTACGGCTGGTTTACATCAGTAACCACAGTTACAAACATTGAGGAAACAAGATCATTAACGTTGGAGCCCCAGGCAAGTATCTAGCTAGATCATCGATTTGGTTGTGTTCATACCACCGGCATGCTACTTTTCACTGCCACATAGCATGAGTTAGCTAGCTAGCTAATAGGCTGTTTATCTATACTGAACCTGCTGGCAATATGCTGTCATAATAATTAGCTAGCCAGCTAGATAGCTGGTAGATAGCCTTGGAAATGCGTGAATATTTTCACACTTAGCGTAGTAGCTCGCTTAGCGAGATACATTTGTTTGATAGGTATAATAGCAAACTAGCTAGCCAGCTAGCTTGTAAGTTATGCTAGCTAGCGAAGCCTTTCCATTAACATCTATGGTAGCTAGTATACACTGTGTTAAATAAGTTAACCTAGCTAGCTGCTAGATGAAATGGGAGTAAAACCTAAAATACTTAGCGCCTACTTCTGATTTCTGATGTTTGAGCTAGCTAGCTAGCTAGCTAGCTATTATTGTTGTAACTACAGTTCAGTGTGGAAATGACATCGAGACACTGTCTTTAAATTCTAGCTAGCTAATTGCAGATTTTTACTATTCGTTAGCAAACCTAGCATTGTTGTATTGCTAGTTACCGCAAGGGTTCAGCGTTGATATACATTCGTTAATATATATATATTCAAACATATTTGTCTGCTCTGCTTATTTTTTTCTGTTTCAGATGCATATACAATACGTGGTATACACTATCAGTTATTTGATAAATCACACTGGTTTGCATTTTCGCTATAGACATTTCGATCATACCCTGCTGAACTAAGGGAAGAACCCCATTGCTGAAATTGTCTTGATTTTATAATCAAAACGAATCAATTTCGAACTTTTACTTCACTATTAAGCATAATTCAGGAAAGTTCAGTCTATTCTGTTAATGGTAGTGTTTCATAAACTGTAGCCTTTGCGTGTGTTTTTTGTTTTTTGTATGTATATATGTATATTTTTCTGTGTATATTTCTTTTGGTTTGCATATGACGGTAGAGCCATGAACAAAAAGCAGTCTAGCTAATGACTAGGTTTATTCAGTGTTTACCTTGTTTAAGTTTGATAAAAATCCAAAAAATGAATGCAGTCATAAATGTAATAACATTTCATTTCATGTGCTTTTTGTTTTTCTGTTCCCCTTTGTTTGCATTTTCCGATTTAGTCATGGCGGCCCTGTCGGAGGAGGTACTGCTAGTGGTGAAGAAGGTCCGGCAGCGGAAACAGGATGGAACACTCTATCTAATGACTGAACGCATAGCCTGGGGCCCAGAGGGAAAGGATCGCTTCACTGTCAGCCACCTGTACGCAGACATCCGCTGTAAGTATTGCCTAAAGCTCATAAGTGCTGCCCCCTTTTCCCAAAATGATCTTTGGTTGTGCCAGTTTTGGCCATGATGGTGGCTGTGTAAAGAGTAACCATTCCCTGCTGTGTGCACTCACAGGTCAAAAGATCAGTCCTGAAGGCAAGGCCAAGATCCAGCTTCAGCTGGTGCTACACACAGGAGAGAGTACAACTTTCCACTTTGCAAATGAAAGCACAGCTATGAAGGATAGAGATGCTGCCAAAGACCTCCTACAGCAGCTCCTGCCCAAGTTTAAAAAGAAAGCTAACAAAGAACTAGAGGAGAAAAACAGGTAAATCTGCTTTTATCCAAGCTAGCCAAGTTAGGGGGTGGGGGTGCATTAGATTGCTTGTGCCATTGCTGTAATTGATTAACCTGTTTACTTTCCTTACTGAAAATGGTGAAAGTGGGTTATGGTATGTAACTAAATTCAGCTAATGTTTCCTGTACATATAAACATAAAACACAAATTCAGTTTATTCCTGTTATTTCCCAGGATGCTGCAGGAGGACCCAGTGCTGTTTCAGCTCTATAAAGACCTGGTAGTAAGTCAGGTCATTAGTGCAGAGGAATTCTGGGCTAATCGGCTGAAGCTGAGTTCCACAGATCACTTCAGCTCTAACAACAATAAGCAGGAAGTGGGCATATCAGCAGCCTTCCTGGTGAGCTCAAACACCCAGGCTTCCTTTTACAACTTTCTCTCATAATCAGTAATTTTGTTTAGACTGAGTACTGATTATTATGAATGTGCAGCTGGCAAGTCTGTGTTCTAATGGAGCGTCATGTTGGTTATAGGCAGACATTAGACCTCAGACAGATGGATGTAATGGTCTGAGATACAACCTGACCACTGACATTATTGAATCGATATTCAGAACCTACCCTGCAGGTGAGGCATCATCATGCCAGACCAGTCTGCATGCTCGTCACATCCATTCATAACACACTAAATATTAAAGGTAAATAAATTATGACTGTATGGTGCATCTTCCAGATATACCACATAATAAGAGAGAGATTGTTTATACTGTTATCTACTATCCCATGTTGGCTGTGGTGATGTTATCCTGGGAAACATGTCTGCTGTTGGCTTTTGGAGTGGCTCAGTTTTCTAAAGACTGGGTAGTGTTTTGGCAAGAATGTACACATGATTTTTTTAAATTGTTCCAGCTACTATGTAGACACTGACTTGCTTGGTCTTAAATCTCTCTTTGTGTAGTCAAACAGAAGTATGCTGAAAATGTGCCTCACAACTTGACTGAGAAAGATTTCTGGACACGCTTCTTTCAGTCACATTATTTCCACAGAGATCGCATCAATACTGGCCTTCAGGATCTCTTTTCTGAGTGTGCCAAGCAGGATGAGAAAGGTAACTTGCCAAAAAATTGTTGAGCAAACAAAATTACCTGGTTCAATAAATAAAGATGAAAAGGGAGAACAGAGTATAATAAGTTATTTGTATAGTGCCTTTCTCAAGCTCAAGGTTGCATAACAAATGAGGCAAATAAATGCCGTCATAAATCATGAACACCAAGACTTAACAAGAAGATAAGATGAATGGTGTAGGAAAACGGAATCACAGAATATCTCTATGCAATTGTTTTTTTAAGGCAACAGTATGAAGAATCCCATAGAGAACATATGTTGTTTTAGTGAGAAAGAAAGAAAAAAATATTTTGAACAGTAAGTTTGAGAGTTTTAGAATTTTATTTGAAAGAAGACATTCCACAGAGACTATGGGGGAGAATTTAAAGGTTGGGTTCCATGACACTGAAAGCGATCCATTGAAATGCAGTAATAGTTAATGTACTTTTCATTGTTTCCAAGTTGCAATTCAAATTTGGCCATGTAGCTTAGCAGTAGCTGGAAAACTATAACATCGCTGTAGTATGTCCTGTTCTTTTTCTCCCTGCATACAAGTTTTAGGTTGTTTTTTTGTTTGTTTGTTTTTATAATAAGAAAATGAGGAACAGAGAAAATGAATAGGAACATAATAGATTGGAACAGAACACTTTATCTTTTATGGTTCCCAGCCCTGCTCACTTTTTAATAATCTGTATTGCACAGGGTTGAAGTCCATGGTGGTTCAAGGTGTTAAGAACCCCATGGTGGACCTGCTGTCTCTGGAGGATAAAACATTAGATGAGGTAATGCTATGAACCAGCTATGGAAACTCACTCCATATTGCCTGCTAATGGAGTTAGAAAGCTATAGTAACATAATAAGCCATTTAAGATTATTACGGTTATTTTATAGTTATTTTACCATATGCTTCACTCTTATTTTACCTTGTCTTTGCATCGTGCCTAAAACCCATTTAGCTATAGCAAAATCACTGTAATGTTCTGTCTAAAGTAGCTTACTGCTTTTATAAAATGGCAACAAAATGCAATATGATAAACATTGTTCAAGAGATCATATTAATAGTGACAGTGACAGTTACTCCACCAGGCACTTTTTGCCCAGCAAAAAAAAGTTTTAAATGCTCTTTAATAACTTCGTAATGCCAAGTTCAGTTGATGTGTGAGGCCATGTATGTCATTTATTGTTTGGTCATTTTAGGTATTTTATAGTAGCTTTGAATGTGGCTCAGCCAATCTGATTTCAGATTTGGAACTATCCATTTTATAATAGTCTTTAACTATCACATGTGTCCTCAGGGCTATGGATCCTTAACAGGTCCCTCCACATCCAACTCAAGTAAAACAGTGAAGGAAAATAGTAACTCTGCCATTATCAAACGCTTCAACCATCACAGTGCCATGGTGCTGGCAGCTGGCCTACGTAAAATGTAAGCATTCAGACAAATGTGTCGTGTACAGGCATGAGCCTGTTTACATATCTGTAAAGTAAAGTGTTTGACCCAGAAATCTATGTCTACAGGGATACTTCCAGTGACCAAGCCAGCGAGACCAGCAGCACAGATGGGAATTCTAGAGATTCAGATACCTTTCAGCCACCGATTAAAAAGGTCTAAAATAAGCCCAATATATTTATTGTAAGAGAGAGTTTTTAAGTTTTCCATAAATATGTTGAGGTATTATGTATTTATATTTACTATATTTTTAATCACCACCCCCCTAGGTGAAACTTCAAGAAGCCATTGAGTATGAGGACTTTCAAAATGAGACGGGCCCTAAAACAATTGCATTGAAATTGAAAAAATTTGACAGGTACATTTGAGCTACCTAGATCTAACAGGTATATTTGTTGAATTCTGTGTCAGAGTAGGAGGGGACTACTTATAATCTTAAATGATAGTTACGGAAATTAGTTATAAAGGTCAAAACAAAAACAAAGTATAAGGTGAAAAGAAAAAAGAAAGGCAAGCAAACAATGTTTGAAATGTAGAACTATACTGTCATTTCTTCCTGTAGTACCTTCCCAGAGTCTCCCATGTATTGTGTACTTTGTGAGGCAGTTCAGGTTTTTCTATTATTTAAGGTTTTTATAAGATCTTTGTTTTATGTTTTGTTTCTTGCACCAGTACATGCTACTTTGCAGTTGTTTTTAAATAAAAATTGTATTTTAAGCTATGCAGCATATGATTAGCTATGAGGTATCAGTATATTTTAACAAATAAAATATTGGATCAAATTGGATAAAATCTTGCACACAGAATCAAGAATGATATGGAATGTTAAAATATGTGTCTCGGTACACCCATACAGCATCTAACTAGAGTCAAAAGGATGAAGGTCTTTGAAAACGTCCTTCCCCTTGTTTCGTGTGCCACCAATATTGCAACAAAATAAGTGAACTAGCTAACTCATTATTACAGGTACTCATTTGTGTAATTCCTTTTTCCTCTTTGAAATACTCTGGATCCCACCCCTTTAAGATATTCGCATGGTCCAGTTCCCCTGCAATCTCATCACTACTCTACAAGTCAGGACATCATCAGCTCAGTCAGCTGCATCCAAGAAGAAATGAGCTGCTATAAACCCTGCCTTACTCAGGTTTTCTTGCCCTACCTCTGTTAGTCTGGGCCTATCTAATGTATTTTGTTACTGTCTTATTCTCTACCTACTCCTTACTCACTGTAATTCTTCCTTTTCTTTATCTTCTTTCTTTTCTTCTTCCTTCTTTTTTTCAGACTTTTGTTTTTGATCCAGCCAAAACAAGCCACCTATTCTCCTTAGATTGAATTTAAGTCTTTAAATTGATAGTTTGCCCTTTTTGCACGGAGACTCACCAGCTCTAGCCAGCTCAGTCATAGTATGAAATGCTAAAATACAAACACACTTGAGTGTTAAAGGGAATAGCTTGTTAAGAGTTGCTCTCTGATCAAATAAATACAAATTGTTAAGTCATTATGAGAAGACTTGCTGTGTCCTTGCCACTTGGGATTGAAAAAAGCCCTTGTCATTTGTTGTCTTTGTAGGTGATGTCCAGCAGTGCAGCTAGTTCAGCCATTACAGCCCTATCTCCGGGAGGAGCGCTAATGCAAACTGGAGCCCATCAGACAGTCAGTCGTAAGTTCCAGTCTCTCTTGCAGCTTTTTTGTATGTATTTATTTTATAAATTGAGGTTCTGTAAACCTTTTTGATTTGTATGATGTGGCAATAAATTGGTTCCAGACTGGACTGGATACATGACCCCTTATAGCATTTTAAATTTGGTTCAGTTTAGGGCTGTTTTGTAGTTGTTCCCCTAAAACAACTTGAAATTAGGTGCTTCATCTGTTACTGCATGTTGAAGTCAACACATTACCTCAGGCTTATTAACAATCATGAAACTTTTATGCATATTGCAAACGATAACTTGACTTTAGAGCTACAAAACACCAGGAACAGTTTCTACAGTAGTTATTGTAGTTTATTGACTGTATTCCTCGCCTTATCTGTTTGTGTACATGTGCATGTGTGCAGAACTGGTACCTGTTGATATTCAGAGTGAACTGAAGCACTTGTACACAGCAGCAGGAGAGCTGCTACGGCACTTCTGGTCATGTTTTCCTGTCAACACGCCCTTCCTGGAGGAGAAGGTACAGATGACACAGTTCACAACAGCAATTACTGCAGCAGTGTTATAATGCATCCCATAAAATGTAACAATGTATGTTTGAAGTGCTTTATAAGTTCAGTTTTTGAACTGATGTTACAAAACATTTTTGACAGTTCCTGCTTGAGAAACCATTTTACTTTGCTTAGTGTTTCTTTGTGGAGTACTACAACACTGATGGCCACTAGAGGGCTGTTGTATTACTTGTTTGGTTGGACCTTACACACACCACAGCCCATTAAGAATATAATGCATACTGTGTTTTGTGTAGTTTCATTGCATGTTTAACCATTTCATTAAGAGTGACATTCTTAACAATATTTGTACCTTTGCCTAAACCATATGTTTAGGTGGTTAAAATGCAGTCCAATCTGGAGAGATTCCAGTCGACCAAGCTTCACCCTTTCCAAGGGAAGATTCAACGGGAGTACTTAAGCAGCAACGTAAGGCCCCTGTCCCTTTTTAATGTTATTGTGTTAAGGTTTATACTCAGCTCTTTGATATTTCCTGCCTGTGTTAATGTATCAGAGAATTTGTTTTTGTGTGTGTGCACTATATTACTGACAATATTGCCCATGGAAGAAATGGATAAACAGGGCATTTGAATTAGAGGCACTATGCAGAAGTGGTGTATCTCAAACTAATGAAAAACAAAATGGTGAACATGCTTAGTTGAATTGAATGTGTTCGTTTGTTATATTCACAGCTGATCAGCCATCTGGAAGAGATGATTCAGGCTGCTTATAACAAGTTCCATGCCTGGCAGATGCGCCGCATGATGAAAAAAACCTGAAAGAAGAGGGGCAGATTCATTTGAAGGACGATAGGAGAAATGGAAAGAGGGAGTAGAGCGCAGAGCGGAAGTACACTCTCTTTTTAGGCCAGGCAGGCTGCTCCTCCCAGAGTTGAGAGTAGTGAGTGAAACCATCTGTGGCTGGATGGGCAGGACACTGCTCTCACCAAATTGGTCCATGTGGAGATGGACTGCACCAAAAAGAATAACTAGTGTTTTGAGGAGGGGGGGGGGGGGTTCCCTTTATCTCTGTTTTTCTTCTTTGTACTGTTTGGCTTTCTGCTATTTTCTCTCACTTTCAGTGGAGGAGAAGTTGTCTGGCTTCCTGGTTAATATTGGAATCAGATGTGGACTTGACAGTGTTGAATTTCATGACCAAACTGTGGGCTTAATGATACCAGAGGAAGTATTCTCAGGAACTATAAATGTTCAATGCAAAATGACCTTGTGAGAAGGGGAATTTAAGTGGTGCACAGGACACAAGGACGAATTCTTGAAACTTAACCGATTTAAATGCAATGCAGTATGGCTCTGTAGACACCCAGAGGCCAAAGGTTGGGAGGGGTATAAATAAAGCAATACTGTAAAAATACTCTTTCTATTATACATTATTAATGTGTGCATACAGCTAGCTGAACAGCTATTCTAACTGCACTGAAGATAAGTTTCAGGATGTACTCAAAATAAAGTAACAGATTCCAACTGACCTTTTCATTGAATATCTGTAGTGTTTAAATTTGTCCTTATTATAGATTTGTATTTGTACATTTGTCTTTATTGTAGGGACATCTCCAAAGTCTGAGTTGCTTAAAATGCTGTGTGCTTTTGGAAAGTTAGAAAGGTTCAAGGTGTAGCAATAAAGAAAGTAAGAGTATGACCTTTTTTCTTTCAGTATCTAGTACATGGAATACTTTTCAGTTTACAGTTTCCTTTGGATACAGAATCCCAAGAAGATGATGTTTGTTTAACATGTCTTCAGTGTGTTCGAGAGCTTTGATGGATAAGGATGCAGGCAGTTGAGAAGTAATCTTGTTATATTTGGTTGAATGTAATGATGGAGGTCATTCGGGTTATGGGGCTGTTCTCTTTGTAGGATGATTAAAGTGGAACACAGGCTGTCTCTGCAAGGCTTGATCAATACTTTTTAAAATTGCATTGGCAGATGATTCTAAAATAAGACCCTTTTCCCCAGCCCAGCGTCAAAGTATGTATTCTGTATTATATTCTGGCCTTTGCACTTTAAGGAAGGTATGAATACTATAGTTATAATGAACTTGTTTATGCAAGAATATGATTTGTGTAAGAAATAACTTCTATGTTTAGTTGTACTTAGTGATGCTGCAGTCTCTGGGGTATCTCGTATAGCAATCGATACTAAGGTTCGTAATGGACCGTGGTACCCCGTCATCGCTTGTTCTGTGTCTGTGCGCTTGCATGAGTCGGGTGAATCAGAAGCTTTAAAACGTCAAATTGTACTGTGCATATGGTTATTATGGTGTTTGCCCTGCTTGTTTGTTTTAGATGAGGCGTTGAACGCTGTAACGCCATAATGAATAGTTAATGTGAAATGTTTTTCAAAATAAGTAGATCCCTCGGTCTGCATAAATCTGCGCTTCAAACGCGGTTTCAGTTTCGGAAGTAGTGCCGGCAGATCAAGCGAAGTTGCCACTCAGAAAGAGAAGTACCGTCGCTCACTAGCTAACTGGTAAATGAGTGCAAGTGTTGTTCGGGGAACGGCAGACTTGACTTTAAAACTCAGATGGACGAATCTGTGAGAACTGGTTGAGTCAGCAGAATTAGCCATAGGACTCGGTTATGACTTAAATTGATCAATACGGAGCAAAAGGTAGGAATGTTTGGGGCGTGCTCTGTGTTTGCAAGTTACCGCATACATAAAAGCATTTTCGTGTATCGTTACCTGATTGACAGCTAACCTAGGCTATCCGTAGTTAGGCGATTAGGATAGTTAACCTAGCTAAACTAGCTGGATAGATATTACAACTGAAATTTTTACCAGTTTTCTTGAAGTTACGTATTTCGTTAGCTAGGTTAACCAGTTTGAGTTTTAACATGGCTACAAATGCCCCTTAATCTTGGCTTCTCAGGAATAATAAAAGCAACTAGGTAGAACCCACACCATAATCTACCGTAAGATTAATTAACTAGCGTTAGCTAGCTAAGAGCTTGTTAACTTTACATATGGGTATAACGCTAGATAACTAACCTAATGCAGCTAGCGTTAGCTAACTAACGCTAGCATACCTAAGTTGGCTCACTACTTGATTTAACAGCAAACCTAGCGTTAACTTACTATTTTCGGGTTCATGCTGGTCCCGTGATGCTCAGTCATACCGTTGTGCTATCGCTAGCTAGGTAAGTGTCTGGAACTGGCTAGCTATCGTAGTTAATCTCGGTTAGCTAAAGATAGCTAATTTAACTGTGGTAAAGTTAAAGAAATGTTTCCGCATTAGGTTAGCTTTAAGACGGTATTTGCGAAAGTAATTTTGCAGATTTTTATTGCTGGCAACCAAGACAAACACCTACAACCTTGTTTACGTTAGAAATCGACGCAGTTATTAACCTAGTTAACCTATAGCAGTGAATTCATTATCAGTCATTTGGTCTTATACTACTTTTTATCGATAGTATGCTGTTGTATTTTTATCCAGTAATAAATGTTAGCTACCTAGCGTTAGCTAGCTAACCGCTAGGGCCTTTGATTAAAAGAATTTGACGCTGCCTTCAAACTTTGTAACTGTTAGCTGGGACAGGCAGAACTAAGCCGTGCATGCTGTCATTAGCCTATATTGTCGGAATCCCCAAGTTTGCTATCAAATGTCTCTCTGACAAGTTCGTTTCTGTTCATTAAAGCTATTAAACGGTCAGAGTCTGAACTTGTACTATTCTATATACCATATTTAGAAAAATCACTAACCCAAAGCCAAGCAAGCAAATTGGCTAGCGACGCACATGTTTATAATTTTTTGTAATAAAAGTGAACCGTTACTATGTATAACTAACTTTTGTTATTTAAAAACGTTCGTTTTAAGATTTTAAAGAATGGGGTCAGTTGTGGTCATGCTGTCTCAATTAAGTTTATTTAGTCATATGACAGCAAATATCTTAAATAATCTCCATAACACAAGCCAGAGGCAGCAACTCAACACTAGCAGAGGTTTATCTGTTCATTTAGGCTACTATAAGGCAAATTTAGAGTGACTGCTTTATTTTATTGGTCAAGAGTAGTTAACATGTCTGTATGCTTAGAAACATACTCATTTTCTGTCATTTATCACCCTGTATTTCTCAGAGTTCATTACGATGATTCATGTGGTGCCAGAGACGTGCACTCATGTCTTGGCTGAGTTTGACTGTTTAGATCCCTTACTGTCTGTTCTGCGTCTAGACTCGGGCAGACTGAAGGTAACAACCACTCTGCTGATGCAAATGTCCTTAAATACCTTTTTTTTAGCTTTTTATTCTTCAGGAATTTAGATTACTTTAAAATGTTAACTGTTTTCAGTGCTAAATGATATGCTAATTAGCTTTTGTGGCCTCAATCAACTCGTTTGTTCACTCTCTGGATGTGTTGTCACTTTTTATTCTGTAGTCTTTCACTTACTTTTTTATTCTGGCTCTCATAGTATCCTGCTAACTACTCTCAGATGGGCTGTATAGTCTGTTCTTTTAAGTCAAAACTGATGGATTCTAATCTCTCAGTTGTTCCTTCTTTATTAGTGAAGAAGACTCATGTCCCCACTTTGTTTCCCTTTATGCTTTTTGTATTTGTGGATGTGTTAGTGCACATGCCTTGCAGCATCAAGGAAATGGCTCGCTCTTGGCAACTCAGCAGGAGGGCTGCACATCATCCAGAGAGATGGTTGGAAACAAAGACTTATCCTTACACACAAGGTTTGAACTTATTATACCCCCTCGAAATGTACATATTTGTATCTCTTCCTAGAATGTCAAGAGGTAACAAAACATGTTTCTGTCCCAGGAGGGCTCTATTACACAGGTAGCATGTTGCCCTCATAATGAAGACTTCATCGCTGTGGCAACAAGGTATTCCATTTTGCCGTTGTCCTTGAATAGGTTTTTGTGTGTTTTGTGTTTGATGTAGACTGAATACAGTGGATCTATTTGTATTTGGAATGTGGATATGTTTGAATTTGATTCGGTGCACTGACTGTATGTGTGGGGGCTGGGGGGTGGCTCTTAGTGATGGGGCAGTGGTGGTGTGGGACCTGCAGGTGGAGCGGCGGGGGCGTCCTGAACGGGCATGTGTGTCATGGGAGCACAGAGGACAGACCATCACAGCTCTATGCTGGGATACATTAGCTGTACGGGTGTTCATTGGAGATGCAGGCGGAAAAGTGTCCTTTGTGCGTGCTGGGTCGTCCAAATTGGGCAAGGTAGGAGGAGCATCATAATACCTCACTATTTAACAGTGCAGTCCAGACCGTTACCACCATAGCTTAGGTAACCACAAGACAGTAGATTTTTAGAATAACATTTTGACCTTTTTGCTTCCTTCTTTTTGCATAAATAACAAAGGCAGTTAAAGGTATTTTCCTTCTTGCACTTGCGTGCATTTCTATAGGGTTCAGGATTTGTGCTCTTCCCAGTTCAGACCATCACCACAGTAGATTCCCGTGTGGTGCAGCTGGGATACCTAGAGGGTCGTCTGCTTGTCTCCTCTCTCAGCCGCTGCTACCTCTGTGACACTGAAAGGTCTGTGTTTTGCTGATAGATGTGTTATTTCAGTGAATTTTATAAAATATTCAAACTCATTCATGTGTATAGCTCACTCTTTTGACATTATGTTGTCTCAGGGAGAAGTTTTGGCGGGTTGGGAATAAGGAGCGTGACGGGGAGTATGGAGCTTGTTTTCTCCCCCAGCAGCAGGCTGGGCTGAGGGGCCAAACCAGTGGTGCTGCCCACCTGCTGTACTGCGCTCGGCCCGGCTCACGTGTCTGGGAGGCCAGCTTTGATGGAGAGGTGCTCAGTACCCATCAGTTTAAACAGCTGCTCACCTGCCCTGCATTGCCACTCATCTCCTCTAAGTATGTGTACTGTAATTGTAATTTTGTTGGAGTACAATGCCAGTGTCAGATGAATTATTCTTATCAGAAAAATTCAGGTGGTTTGCTACATATGTGTAGGACAAATTTCTGTTTGATGTTTAAGTTAATAATTGGTAAATACATCTAGTTACTAGTTTATTATGGACAGCCTCTACCGTCACACAAATTACGTTCCAGCAAGTCATATATCACATGGTGTATAGTATAAATCAGGTAGATCAGCATACAGCAATTAACAGTAAATTGAGCATTGGAGCATGAAAAATTACAAACTTAGTTTGTAGCAGAAATGGTGATTCTAACATCCTAAAAGTTTCTTGTCCGGGGCTTTTCATGCTCTTTCTACTGTTTCCTGGGTTTACTGTGAATCATGTGAAATACAAAAAAAAAAAAAAACTACCAGTGATTAGAGATCTTGGGAATGAAAACAGCTTATGGATCAGAGAGGTCAAAGGAGAATCATGAGAATGGGCTGGATTATTGGCTCTTCCCTCTTAGGGGTCCTCAGCAATGCCAAAGCTTGATAGGTCTGTACTTGGCAAAGCCAAAGCCATCCAGCTTCCAACAACTCTTAAATACAGTGTTTATGCACAATTCATTCAGCATCTTGTAGTATCAGTACCATGGGGAATTCATACTGTTCTGAAGGACAAAGGAAGCACACTTCTACATTAACTGGGCACATTTGGTACATTTAGCATGTTTGCCTCAGCGCTAGGGTCTCTGCTTTGAGTCCCTATTTGGGTGGAGTTTCCATGTTCTCCCCAGGTCTGCATGGGTTTCCAGGTCTGCATGAATTTACGTTTGCCTCTCACGGTCAAAAAACATGGAGGTTAGGTCAATTGGCTATCCTAATAAATTGTCTGTGTGAATGATTGTGTGTGTCTGACCTTGGGTCCCTTAATGTTGCTACATAAATATAACTTCATTCATTCATTAAACAGGAGGTCCCCATGGAGCAGAAGATAGGTCTAATAATGTATTCTAACAAGTAGTAACAGGCTCACTGAGGTGAGTATAAATAAAAGGAAGGAAATATCTTTATTTTACATTTGATTATACATTTGTTTGTTCTGCTATGACTCTGGTTAGGACTGAGATGCAGTATAACCCAGAGCAAAAGAGTCCTCAGTCTCTTGCCTTCTCGCGACTACTTTCCCTCAGGTAACCTTCACAGCCCAACTTATTTGTGTCATGGATCAATATTTGAGAGTGGAGATCTGTGTGAAATGATTGAGGTCTAGCAAAGGTCCAAATGAATCAAATCTCAAAATAAGTACTCATTTCTCTTACCCAAGATCAATCAGAAAGATAGATACATTTTTGATATGCAATTTTAGTCTTTCTACAAGAAATGTTAGTGTATTATTAAAATTCATGGAGTTTGAATGAGGTTCTATTTAATTTACATTAAATGATGCCCAAAGACTAAAATTATGTTTCTACACTTCACCATCCTCTATGTTTTTATGGGAGTTCAGTGATCAGCATCTCCTAACATGGACACACACTGCCATCTATATCTTTACACCCCAGAGTGGGCAGGTGTTGCTCTGGACTGTGGTCAAAGGTGAGCAAAGTAACAAAGTAACACGTTACAAAAGAATGGGCATAGTGAATAATGCTTCTGGATTACTGAACAAATGTGCATGTCTGCTTTCAATCTTGAATCTTTAATCCTGAAATATTTCTCTAACCACAGATTGTTTTTAGTACCCACAAATAAACATCAACAGACCAAATTCATCATTTCCATGTTTCCAAAGTGATGCCATTATGTCTTTGAAAACATGGACCTAAGATCATGTAACTCAGCAGAACAAGAAAATAATACTTTTTAGACATCCCGTGAACATTTTAGGATTTTTGATGTACAGTCTCAGTCCTAAACATCACTGATTTTGAAGTCTTATATAGTGTTTGCAACTGCTTTTGGCTAGCAGTTCATAACAAATGCTAGTTTTGCATGTGCAATTTTTTATTTTTATTTTTTTGCTCTAGGATTTTTGGTATTGGCTACAGCAAGTACTAAATGTGTGATGTGCTCCCACAGGTTATGATTGAAAAACAGGTTCATTCATTGCAGCCTCATCTAAGACAAAAGGTCATACTTTATCAGACCCCAAGATGAACACTTCGGTTATCATGCAAGAATGTGATTACTGGATAGATTTTTAGTAACAATTTTGAGTGTGTTAACAAATTTTCTGAGCAATGTAGAAATATTGGCAATCACAACTAGATGTCAAGCCTTAAATTCTGAACCCTTTAATTTCTTTATTGTTACTCTAATTATTTCATTAGTTAGTATTTTACTACATACAGTTTTATGTGTAGGCAACTGAGCCCTATGCTTTACTGTTGACCATCACCTTGTTGGTGTTACAGCCTGTTCTTCTGTCTTCTGAATCTCAATTCCCCCCCCCCCCCCCAGATGTAGTAGAGATGGCAGTGTTCCGTAATGAGCTGTTTTGCCTCCATGGCAGTGGACATTTGTCTCACCTGTCATTGTTGCCTGTTGAACGCTGTGTGGAGAGACTGATGAAGCGAGAGAGCTGGACACTGGCTGCAACTGTCTGCTACATGTTCCAGCATGCTATAACAACATGCAAGGTACACACACGCACACACACATGCGTGCGTGCACTCTTAAAAATCACTCTTAGTCATGCATATGCTCTTTACACACTAAATAGGATATGTCAGGACAGTCTTGCCTGGTATAATACACACACAAATTATAATTTTTAATTTCTTTTCTCTTGCTTTCTGTTTGTCTGTCTGTTTCCCTGTCTGTTACTGTATTTCTGTCCCTGTCTATCTCTCTCATTCTATGTTTCTTACTTCCCTTACTCACTACTTACTTCCAGGCAAGGAAGGCTATCCCACTTGAGCGCCTGGAATACCTCAAGGCTCAGCTCAGCTCCACATCCCAGCAGCAGAAGGATCTGATTGACCAGCTGGAGGATGTGATCAGCAAGTTGGAACCTATGGACTCTGCCTGCAGCAGTCGCAGAAGCAGCATCTCCTCTCATGTGTGTTTGACGATTGGAAATGCAGGACAAAATCAAAGCAAACTACTCTCAAGTATTATATGCATGGTGTACAGGAGCTCATTCTTGCAGATTGTTTAAGATGAGCACATCATTTCTGTGTTGCATGTCTCACTGTTATTTAATGTATTGATCAGTTGAAGTAGTTTAATTTCTGGGATTAAAGTATATGCAGATTACACTCATCATAGGGCTTCAGGTTGTACAATATCTCGGTCCTGTTTGCATGTGTTTGCAGAGCTATTAGCTTCACTGTCTGACTGTTAATCAAGTTAAGCCACATGGTTCATTTTACCATCCATTTTGTTGGCTTCTGTATTTTTTGCTTTCTTAATGCTAAAATGATCTATCAGACAGTTCAGAACAGCTGCATATGCAACTTGCAAGATGTTGCAGTTATATAAGGATACAGTGTGAAAGATGTCCAGTGATGAATATCAAGTATTCTTGAGTGCCATTGTCGGCCTTGATTCGTGTGTGTTTAGTTAAGTACATCTTTTCCTTTAGGAGAGCTTCAGCGTGATGGACTCTGGCATCTACCGTGTTATAAGCCGTAGAAGCAGCCAGTCAGATGACGACAACAACTCTCTTATTAGCCAGTCACTGCTGGAGGAGGAAAGAATGAAGGAGTTTAACTTTACTCAGGAGGAGGAGCAGGGAGAACATGGTAAGAAGATGATGGACCGCGGACAGAGGGCAGAATTCAGCCAATGAACAAATGACCACCACCAGAAGGTATAGCAGAAAGATTTTAGGTGGCTGTGATCTCATTAGGACAAGATTGGCTCAAAAGGACTGGTGCTGTCTAGTAGCCAATATCTGCATTTGGTTGTAGATCAGTAAGGGAATTTATATGACAACTTGAGTAATGAAGTGCGACTGACAATTTTGTACTTTGTCATATCAGAACATATCAAAGGTGAACATGTGAAATAAAGAAAGTGTTGAATGTTGGTTTGCTGTTATTTTCAGCAGTTAAGTGGTACAAGAGTGCAAAATCTCAGTCAAATGTTCTTAAGTCTCTTTTTGGGTGGTTTTTTTTTTTTTTTTTTGCTTTTGTTTTAAATCTTAATTTTGTGAACATTTGTATATCAGTTATGTTTCTTGTGAGCCACTTTTTTTTTTTTTCTCCCCTCTCTCTCTCTCTCCATCTGGCTCTGTCCATTTCTACCACTGTCGGTCCTTCTTCATGATTTTCTCCTCCTCTGTCCGCTTTGTATAAGTGCCACAACTGAATCATTCCCTGCACTACTGGTTTTTACAATCCTGCTTCTACATGCTTTACATCAAATGTGTTTCTCACCTTTTCTCTCCCTTGTCTCCATCCATTCTCTTCCACCTGTGTCTGCTGCTTTCCCTAACCCTGCCCCCCCCACCCCCACCCTCTCCCCTGCCTGGCCTCTATCCTGTTTCTACTCTGCTTATCTGCTGTCCACCATGATGTTCAGATTCTCAGTCATGTGTGCGGGTAGAGGGGGACAAATCTGATCTTGGCCTTCAGTTCCACCTGCCACTCTCATTTTGCCCCAAACCACCTCGCATTGCCCTGCAAGCTGTTAAAGACAGGTATTTACACTGAGTCAAATGCACAGCAACTACTGCATTGCTTTCTGCAGCTCATCAGAGGAAGGACACGTACAGCCTTGTTAGTTGGGCAATATTTCAGAAATAATTGCTAGTACAAGCATAAACAGCTAAAGGTTTTTCTGTACTAACTTGAGTCCAGGTGTGCACACCCTTAAATAGGCATACACTATTCATATGATAAATTGAGTAAGGCATCTGTGTATGAATAGAAAATCAGGTGCATATCTAATAGTGATTATATTTACATGTTAATTTTAAAAGATTCCACACCTAGGCAAAGTCTGCTGATTTTTTTTTGGCCAGCTGAAAGGGAAATGAAACTAAACTGGAATTTTTTTTTATCCTGTTTTAGCACAACTAAGTGCACTTGGCAGTACCATAATATTCTAATTTCCTCTTTCGATATGGTTGGTGGATTTGGAGAACTAGCACCTTTCTTTCATTTTGCATTGGTACACTTGCTGTGACCGGTACATTCTCATAGCGTTTGTGATATTTTCATAAAACCCAGTTATTTCTTAAGTTTTGTATTTTTTTACATATTTGTGTTTTTGGAGTCTTATTTTACAAGTTAATTATTGTGTGTTGGGGTCTTGTGGACTTGTGGACTTATTTTTCCTTAATGGTAACACCCTTTTTGGTTTGTGGTGTTAAAACTGTGTGTGTGTGTGTGTGTGTGTGTGTGTGTGTGTGTGTGTGTGTGTGCATTTGTGGTAATCAGCGTCTCAAGCTTTGTGAAGAAGACCACCGAGAAGATCAACACTCTGCAAATGAACTCTGACCTTTGGCCCCGACCTGACCATAGGGATGGCGGACAGGGAGAAGCCACAGCCTCAATGACCCCATATTTAGATGAAGTGGACATGGAGTAAGTTTCTTTGGCATTCACTAAGTGAATAATGACAAGTGGTCAAGCTAATCATTACCTTTGTCTGTTTATCGTCCAGAGCAACAGCTGAGCATACAGAGAATTATCTACAGGAGCTAAGAGCAGCGACAGGAAAAGCCATGTGAGTTCCACTGAGAGATGCACTGTGACAGTGACCATTGGTTGGCAATGCATCCTTATTATACTAAAAGTATGTTGACAAAAAATAAAAGCAGCTCTCAGGAGTGTGTTGTGCGTTTTCTCTCTCTCTCACCCCCCCCCCCCCCCGCCCCCCCTTGTAGCTTACAGATCCAGGACCCTTCTGTTCTTTTGGACCCGGCCTGCCTGGAAAAGGTTCTCCTAGAGTGGGTCCCTGTTCTGAAGACAACCCTGGCCCCAGAGGATCAAATCAGCACAGAGAGAAAGGATGAAAAGAAGGGAGTGGAGAAAAGGATCTTGGAAATGAAAGAGAGAGACACAGAAACCCAGCCTTCTCAGGCCACCCTTCCTGAGTCTGACAGTGCAGTAGGATCCCGGGAAGAAGCAGACCACTTCTCAACCCATATGGAGGGGGCAGGCATTACAGAGAATAACCTCAGTCAACCCCTGCATGTTGCTGTGTCTACACCGTTAGTAGCTACAGTGAAACTTCAACAACCCTTGCCCTCTGACCTGCAGAATGACCTTTCTCGACTGGCTTGTCTTTACATGGAACTTGGCTGCCCAGGAGGATCAGAAGAGTTAAGCATAGGGGTCAGTGGAGGGCTTGAGAGGGTGTGTGTGTTTTTGCGGAGGTTCTTTTTCCTTATGGACCAGGACAGAGTGAGAAGGATGTGTACGATGAGGTACAGAGAGCAGCCAGATGTCCTGAAAGCCTTCATTTCTGGCATGCTGGGTGAGGTTTTCCTAGTCTTTACATTTATCACTACTGTATATGACTATTATACTGTATCCTTCAGACTTGCTATATTCAATTCTTAATAAGTAAAAAAATGATTTAAAAAAAATTCTGAACTCAGTTTTTTTTTAAAATTAGATTTAGATTAAACAAAACTAGTTGTCTGTTGAAAGAATGGAATTGAGCTCAAATCAACCATCACTGACAAGGCAGCTAGGGCTAAGTGTTTTATCGCTCTGGTAATCCTGTGCACCCTGCTTGAAGTCTGCACTGCCTTTTTATTTTTTGATTTCTATGTGAATAGAAACTTCTTCTTTTTTTTTTTCTTTTTTTTTTGAACAATTGATGGACATTAGTCAGCCCTAGTGTCAGTGTTTGTGTCAGATTACATCACAGAAGAGCAGAAACTAGCTGGCTATGGGAGATGAAATGGTCAACTCATGTGGGAAATGTATGTTGCACTGTGTATGTGTGTTTGTACAGAGTTCACACAGGCCAGTAAGGTGGTGGAAGTGATCCAGAAAGGAGAATTGCTGAAGTCACTGCGCTGTTTGAGGGACCTGCAACCCTGGAATTCCCCTGTACTTCTTTCACACCTCTACAGGTCACTGACACGCTAATATTACAAATGGTGTCTAGTTTAATTTAAGTATTACACACTCATAGGACATTTTCTTGCATTTACTCATGTAAGCAGCAGCATATTGTTTGTTTGTATTTAGTGATCATGATTATTGCATGGTAATATTCTGATCTCTCCCATCTGTTGTAGACTGTATGAGAGGCATGGCGAGGTAGCCGTTCGTGCATACCCCCAGTTCTATCCTACAGTCCTCCCCTCTGACATCATGGCCATGGTTGAGCCCAGGCACTTCTTGCCTTACCTAGACAATCTGGTTCAGTCCCAGACTGAGGAACAAAGGTATTGGTTGCACTTAGAGGGGTACAGATACTACACATTTGTATCTGTATGCTGTCAGTAATCATTTTTGGTCATTTAAAAAAAAAATCGAGATTTAGCGTAACAGATAACAATAAAATGGAAAACTCTCTCCAGACTCTCCTTCTTGGGGTCCCTTCTTCAGCCCGAGACGCTGCGACAAGATTGGCTTGAACTGGCTCTTACCCATGATGCACCACAAAAAGATGATACACTGACAACTGATGGACACCCAAAGTACGCATATTTTATTCTAAGGGCCAGACTTAAATTCAGCCTATGTCTAGACAAAAAAAAGTGATTCACTATTACTTGTGTGTATGTGTATGGGGAGGTGGAAAAACGAAGTGACTTGCATTGTGATTCAATTTTCTTTTTTATATCGTTTCTTGATGTAGAACATTTACCATATAATGCACGTGTGTGTATTATAAAAATAATATTAACCACAGAGAGTACTGGCGAAAGTCTTATGTGTATACTGTTTTGTGCTGTGATGCGAGGTGGCACGCTCACTACTTTTGCTGGGGTTATGGGCGCCTGCTGTCTATGCTGATCCGCCTGCCTGCTGATGTTGCCTCCAAACAGAAGATGCTGGAGTCCTGCAGGCTTTATGGGTGAGTGCAGCAGACATCCAGCTCTCCGACTTAAGTATTCCACACAGATAAAGAGCATGGTTAAATGTGATTACATCCATGGTGTGCATATCTCTTTGCTATTGATTTTAAAACTTTTAGAATGACATTACGATGCACTTTACTGAGACTTGCATTGCTAATGCAGGTTTTCTCCAGAGGTGTGCATTTCTCCATGGTTTTAAAAGGTTTAAAAGATTATGTAATAAATATTGTATATGATGTGTGCTCAAAACTGTAGCTGATGTCAGATAAGGGAATTTTGATGAAAAACAACTTCCAGCACCACCATTACCAAGATAGACATGGAGTAAATAAGAGCCCACACCATCACAGAGTAAATCGAACATGGAGTAAAACCAGTGCCCATACCATCAGTGCTATCTTGGTGAGCAAAAGTGCTTGTCTTTAATTCAACATGTTGTATTTTAACTTTCAAATGAGTGAGCAATGATGGTCCTCCTGAGATCCTAGGAATGTGTGTTGCGTCCCCTTCTACAAATGGGACAAGCACATTAGTGGGAGAGAGAAGACACACACACAGCAAATGTACCTGTGGAAAATTGAATTTTCTATCATTATATTACAAAGGCTGGCTTTGTAATATAATGGTATGATGGTATAATGGTATGGATGTTTTGAATTTGTGGCCCAGGATTTTTGGTGTTCTCTTCTGGACAGAGATGGAGGATATCATTCCTAGGATGTTTGAAGCCATTCTTCTAGCTTGGGGCTCACAGCCCAAATTGTCCCAATCACCACTGTGACAAGCTTGATGTTTGCCTTCCACATTCTCTCTTATTTCTTCTTTCAGTTCCTGTTGTTTCAACTTTTCATATTCCTTCCTTTGGATTTCCATCACTTGGGACTGCCACATCTATTTCTTGCAATGTTAAAAATATTATAGCCAGGTGGAAAATGGATTTCCTCTCCCAGTAGTTTTATTTAGCCTGAAGTGCCACATAAGTATCCAAAACTACTAAGAGCCTCTTTGTTTGTTTGTTTCTTGTATATAGTTTGTGTAATTTGTTTCTTCTTGTTTGTCTGCTGGCTGTCATGTCTTCATAGGGATTCCACAAAATGGACAGTTTTGCCAACTTCCTTGTATGGAGGGTTAATCATCCCCATTTCCACTATGAGCACACAATCTCAGAGGAGCTTCCATTGCATCCTGCTTGGTTTAACAGAAGATTGTGCCCTCTCTTAGGTACTGGCTAGGTTACCTGTACCTGTGTAATGAACTGCAACGTCGCTCTGAGGCTTTCTCTGCCATCTGCAGACTGGATGACATGAGCCTACTGGAGGAGCCCGATGGTAAAGATCTCAAATAACTAACAAGACTTCTCTGAACTAAACTATTAATGCTAATGATCAAAGCAAGCTCACCAGAAAAGGAAAGAAATAATTTGTACCACTCTGTTTCTTTCTCTCTCTAGATAGATGGATAGATAGATGGATGGATGGATGGATAGAAAGAAAATATATATATATATATATAATTTCTCTCTCATAATATATATTTAGCTCTCTCTCGATAGATAGATAGATATTACACACACACACAAACGCCTGTGGAATGATGATAATCTACGTGCTTCTGATAGGTATGCATCTGGTTTTCTGCAGGTACAGTTCCACAGACCATGGAGGAGTGGATGTTATTGATTCAGCTTTGTCAGCAGCACAGTAACAGCACCAGTCCCTCAAATTCAGCCACCTCCCCTCTCCTTTCTAGACCTACCAGCACAGCTATCAGCAGCAGTGCCCACACCTGCAGAGGCTCCACTAACAGTGAAGGTGGGCCTGGTGCCCTGGCTCACGTTTCAGCAGACTGGAGCAGCCAGATGAGCGTGGAGAAGGTGACTCTGCGGCTTGCCCGGGTGGTGGGGTCGGATCGTGCCCTCGCAGCACTGCAGGAGTGTGGGCTACAGTTAGAGCTCAGCCCCCACTCAACACTGGTGTGGGAGCTGCTGAAAGTGGCAGAAAAGAGGCAGAGGTGAGCTCACATTGGTTGTAGAGAACCCTATTAGGCATCCATATATAATTAGTGCAACCTTAATAATGGGAGTCTCTGTTGAGCATTAATGAATTTAATGATTATCTCCTGTTTTTACCTGTGCTTTTTTTTGTTGTTGTTTTTTTGTTTTGTTTTTTTATATATATACATATGCCTCACCTACTGCATTCATTTAGTCCGTGTATGCGCGCGTGCGTGTGTGTGTATCCATGTGTTAGAGCTTTGATCCAGACAATGCTGGAGCGGTGTGATCGCTTCCTCTGGTCTCAGCATGCCTAAGATGGACTCCTGATCTCCTCACATCCTCCCTGTTCCCTACACCAACCAGCAAGACAATCTGCTTTGAATGTACTAATGAGTCTGTCTTCTATGTTATGTCAGGGACCATGAGCATAATTTTCTCAGTGTTTGCTGCTTTGTATCCATTTTTGCCTTTCTTTTCTGAAATTCTCAGTATGAACATATAGTTGGTTCTAGATTCATGCCCTTCTTTTGAGACACTTTGGTTCTTTGGACTCTTTTTAACAAAACATCTTGTGGTTGTGGTGCTGTTTTCTACCCGAGTTTCGCTTTAGTATATAGTGGCTCAGATGAGGTGCAGTTTTAAAGTGATGGTAGCCAGCTGCTTGTTTCAGTCTGACTGGCTCATGCTTCTTGATGCATCACTGTGTGATAATGTCTGGTTCAGGATCCAGCATATTTATTGAAAAATATTTAATGAAGTGTTTCACTTTCTTAGGAGTGGATCAAAAAGTTCTGTAAACTCTTTACCTTTAGCAGAGAGCATTCCACTACAACTCATATGTGTGTGCTCTGACTAGTACCGCATCTCTGCATTCTGATGCTACAAAACCTGTATGTGAGAAGGATGTGCATAACAAGGAAATATGACCTTGTCTTTAAAAAAAAAAAAAAAAAAAAAAAGATTTGTTACCCTACATTTCCTTAAGCTTTTTAAAGCATGATCAGGACTTGCCAACACAGCGATATGGTGATCTGGGTTTGCCCTACCTCTATGTATTAGTAAGTGCAGTTTTCTGTTACTTGGAGGTCCTTGATTGCAGTATCACTAGCTGACCTTCCAGTTACTGCAGTTTTTTATTGAGGCTTTAGAGCAGTATTAATGTCTCGTTGTTTTATATTGTTTTTAAAGTAATGTTTGTTTAGATTTATTTATTTATTGCATTGGCTTAGTAAATTGTCCTTTAAAAATGTTTGTACCCTAAATGAGCCTTAAATACAAAACAATACAAGCACATTCTTTGTAGAAACTAAGTTTAGTTTTATGTATGAAGGCCTTTTAGGATTTATTCCTTACATGAAGATTATGCAAAAAAAAAAAAAAAACTAATTAAAAGGCATTGGGGGTGATTTTGTGGCTTCTAACCACTAGCAGATGGAATCTTGGTCTCATGGCTCTCATGATAAAAGGCGGTAATAAAGATGTTTTCCCAAGATCGTTTGTTTATTCATATTCTTTATTGTTTATTCGTATTTTCTGTTGCTTGCTTACTTGGATATCTAATTTAATTTGGGGTGGAACTAAAGAAAATGAATTCATCTAGCACCAATTTCTAATATAAGGAACCTATTATGTTTGTTATTCAGTAGAATAATCCAAGATGTTTAGCATTGCAGCTAAGTGAAGCACCAAAGTTCACCATCTTGTAGAGTAGATTATGCCCTTTCTATTACGTGCATACGTCTTCTTGCAGCAAACACACACGTATTATCTGTGGCCAGATGTTTGACTACAACATGACTACAACACCCACTCAAATTGGCAAAAGAATTTGGCAAATTCCAATTTGGTTAAGTTATAGTATTTGTATCTCTTGAACAGCAGGGGCCATATGCACAAACAAACCCCTCCAAATGTTGGTTTTTAAGAAAGAATGACCGAGATCCAAGCAGCCTTTTTGTAACTGCCCATGATTCTTTTCACTGTGCACTGTGACTTGTGACCTCTTTGTTGCAAATAAATTACTGTAAGACCTGTTTACAAGCACTTAATTTTTTTAATTATTGTTGACAGTGGTTTTTGAAGTGTTTAAAGTGTCATTATTGTGAAAATTAATATTTGTTTAGATCTATTTTTGTTGCTTTCGCCTTCTACATGCTGATGGAAGGCAATGTGGATTTTCATGTGTGGCCTATTGTTTTTCTGTCCTAAACTGTACTAAAGGACTGAACTAAAACAACCCTAATTTCTTTAAATGGGTCTTTTGAAATTCTTTAAATGGGTTTGTATTCAGAAAAAACATTTGTCACAGTCAAAGCAATTATGTGAAATATTGTCAAGGACTCCAACATTGCTGGATACTTATGCGTGGTGAACTTTTAATGTGAACTAATGCAGAACATGCACACAAAAGCAATGTAGCGAAGACTAGACCAGGGAAATATAAAGAACTGACCGAGGGTCACGAAGGGTATAGCCACTACACAAAAGCTGTTCTGACCATGGCACACTGGAATTAAGTTGTTGCATTATAAAGTGTAGCGTTATGATGCTGGAACAAGCACCAGGTGTAAGTGCCTGACCAGGTCAGGACCTATCAAAGTAACATTGCATGATTTCTAGCAGGTGTCTTGTCTGCTAGGCTGTCAACATCAAAACACAAAAAAAGTAAATGGAGTTGACCAGAGCTCAGTAAATTGAAATGCATTATTTAATCAAAAGGTAGCCTTATTTTATATGATCACTTATTTATACTGCCCACCTCCTTATGTCCTTTGTCCCTTTTCCAGTAAACCCTCTCCTTGTAATGATGACTCTCATCCTGGCACAACATCTATCAGATAACTTCTACACACCTGGAGGGGAGGAAAAAGAACGTTCTAGAGGATTGATAAAAGAAGGACTTAAAATTGGAAAGTGAGGACTACAAATGATGTTCAGGAATTAATTCCAGCTTGACGTTTGTTCAAAGGCTCTTGTTCTAGCTGATGTAGTGCGTTTGACATGGAGAAAGGGGAGGTTAAATGTGCTTTTGTGCTAACTGATCTTTGTAACTTTGAAATGGGCGCATTCCTCAGTGGCATACTGACTTGCAGAAGAGTCTCAGCCATGCCTCCACAGCACACAATACTCATTTACTATAAGTGTTTTGCATCATTTACCTACACCCAAAAGTGCTACCTAGGAATGATCATGTCTCAGCGATTGTTTTGGTTGATTTTTTTTTCCCTTTGTTGAACTGAGCAGCAAAGTGATGTTTTGTCAGTTCATGTGTATATAGTGTACACAAAGGCTTCAGTTAAAATTCAGTAACATTAAAAGTCACAGTAAGAGTCAATAACATAAAAGGTTTTCCTGGACAACTCTGTACCTCAAGTGGGAATAAAGCCTACACAGAGGGAGAATGGCAACTTGGAAAAAAACTGGCTTGATAATTAGATAAACAGTGGAATTGGGTCTGACTTTGAGGATTATTGGGGTTAGCAGTGTGTGTGTTCAGTATTGTTTGATGTGGGGTTATTGACGCCATGCACACAGATAAGAGAATTCTGCACATACCAAACGGTTTGGAGCATGAGTATAAATGTCTAAACCCTCACAATGTCTGATTGGAGGGTCAGCAACTCACACGTAGAAGACTAGACTTTAAAAGACGCTTGAACACAGGATTTTACACTGCACTGCATTAGTTTTAGATGTTACTGTGTCTGGTAAATCCTGGCACTCTGTAAGCATAGATGTTTTTACTGAAGCATGAAATGTTATAGTTGGAACAGAGTCACCCTGCTGTGAAAATCAAGTGATCTTCAGTAAAGATGGATACTGTTTGCATGGTAAGCATAATTAGTAGTTATGTTGTTACATTAAAAATCTACAGATATATTATTCTTCTAATATTAAAATGCTTTTGACTCTATTGAGTGAATTTTGTTGTTGCTTTTGTAGGCACCCTTTTTGTTCTTGACTCTGGCATTTCTAATGTATTTGCTGCCCCTGTCTGCATCTCATTTTACTGACACAAACTCAACAGGTAGAAAAGTCTTTCTCTTAAAAAGAATCGCAACCACCAGCTAATACAAATTATTTAAATTTACTAAAATCTAAAAATTTCTCAATGATTGTTAATCCCAAGTTAGATTTTCTGCTTGTCTTTCATTTGTTTGCTTGATACACACATCTTTTTGTTTATGAGAAATGTCATATATTGTAAAAGAAACACTATTATTTGAATTCTATAATAACCAGTAAAAGTGAGCAGCAGATATTTGGGCTCCACATTTCTCCAGGAGGCTTTGAAGACAGCTACAGAACTAACTGCTGCTGCATACACACACACCCATGAGAGGTCAGGAACCTAAGAGCTTTAGAACTTAGCTTGTGTTGAGTGCTAGTTTGTTCTGTCCATGTGGTGAATTAGAATCGTATGCATAATATCCTATCTAGAGCTCCTGTAGCTCACCTGCTAGAGTTTAGTAACCCCAAGATCATGGGTTGTATTCCCAGGGGGCACAGTCATGCTAATAAGCATCAGTGTAAGAGTGTATGCTGTAAATGTATACTGTTTTGTTAACATTTCTGTTGTGGTTCACTTCCCTCTCAAGAGTGAAGCTGTCCATATCAGAAGGTTCTTTTCACCCCACTGACTTGCTAGCTGTGTTTAAGCAGACTACCTCCAGTACGAGATCTCACATCCGTGCCGCAGTGCTACTGTACAACACAATAGAAATCATCAGAGAGATGGTGTACACACATACCATGGCTGAGCTCAACCATACCGGTATAATTGCACGTAAACACAATAGGCCAAAATGATACAGGCCCAGTTCACACTCACTGCACCACTACACTGCCCAGACTGACAGGTACAGTCACACAAACAAATCTATGCATATATTATAATATAATATGCATATAGTCACAAACAAATCTATGCATATATATTTTCATGGATTCTGTGTGTTAGAGCTATTAAGCTCAGAGGACATGGAGACTTTGCTGGATGCTACAGGGTGTTCCACAGAGATGAAGAGACCTGTGTGCAAATCAGACTGCCTGTCTGAGCGCTACCGTACCATCACGGGCCACTGTAACAACAGGCATGCACACACAGAGCCTTCCACTAGCATTGCAGCAAAACAACATCTGTGTTCTCACACAGGCATGCACTCACACATATATATGAACACACATAGCCTTCCATGAACACTGCAGCAGCACAGCTGTGCATTCACACATGCAAACACACACACATACAGAGCCTTCCACAAACACTACAGCAACACAACAGCGCACCATCCACAGCTGTGCATTCACCCGCCCCCCATACACACAGCCTTCCAAAAACACTGCTGCAACACAGCATCCACAACACCAACACAATACCATCCACAGCTGTGCAGTTGCATTCACATTCACACACACACCCAAGCATTCTTTGTATAATTGTTTCGATTCCTCTTCAGACAGACTCCTCTTCTGGGCGCTGCTAATACCCCATATGCTCGCTGGCTTCCCCCAGAGTATGAGGATCTTCATGGAGCACCCAGAGGCTGGGACCCCCAGCATAGCTACCACAACTTCATCTTACCTCCAGTAGGACTTCCCTTGTTATATACAGCCTATTAATCTGTATGTAAAACATATTGTGTAGACATCAGTTCTATTTTATTTTCTACATTAACAATGCATATTCATGCAATGTACAAGTAAATTATAGCCATTGCACAGTGCTCATTATTCTAATATGTGTCTTGGTGTAGGTCCGTGCAGTATCCCAGGAGGTGTTATATACACAGAATGAAAACATCTCTCTGGATGTGTCTCTGTCTCACCTGCTGGTTGAGTGGTGGCAGTGGATTGACTATGACCTAACCTTGACCCCTCAGAGTCCCAGCACTACCTCATTTAAGATGGGAGCAGACTGCACCCACACCTGCAGCAGAGACACACCATGCTTTCCTATCTGGGTGCAAACACACACGCACATGCCCACAGCCACACCCACCCACCCACACACACAGACAAGGTCCCACACATACATGAATCATCTCTCTATCTCTCTCTCTCTCTCTCAGATCCCTCTGTCTGACCCTCGTGCGGGCCTTCAGAGCTGTATGCCATTTTTCCGTTCCGCTCCCAGTTGTGTGGGCCAATCAGCTATGTGGTACCATCGAGAGCAGCTCAACATCGTGGTGTATGGCAGCATGGTGTATGGCAGCTCGGAAGAGCTCTCCCTCAACCTGCGCAACTGCTCTTCCCATCTCGGCTTGCTCTCACACAACCAGCCGCACTCAGATCAGGGGCTCGCCTACCTTCCCTACCTGTCGCGCAAACACACCCAACTGGACCCGTGTGGTCCAAGCCAGGAGACCATCTCACAGTCAATGACAAGAAAGACACTAACCTCCATGGGGAACTTGACTTTCTGTTTTCATGCAGGTAGGCCACAAGGGGTTGGTATTCAGGTGATCAAGCTGAGTATGTTTTACAACTGCATTTGTCTATACCTTGTTTTAACCATATCAGTCATTGCAATGATTACATCATTTTAAAAAGAAAACATTTATTTTGTTTAATGCCTGTTTAGACAGAGAATCCCAGTTGACATCATGTTAAGTTTCTATAGGGAGACCTTAAATGTTTTTTTTAAATACAGGTACTGCTGCATTCCCTACAATGCAGGCTGTTAGGCCAATGACTTAATAGGAATTAGGTATATTATTAACACTCTTCAGGGTCAGTGCTCTTCAGCTCTTCTGTCTGTGTTGGGCTCTGATGGGGGTGTTTCAGGTGACTCTTGAGCCAATGAACACCTGGGCATGATTGCTCTGCACACACTGTTCCTGCGAGAGCATAATCGATTGGCTGAGGAGCTGCACAGGGTGAACCCCCACTGGGGCCCAGACACGCTGTACCAAGAGGCAAGGAAAATCCTTGGAGCTGTCCATCAGGTGAAAATAGTTCCACTAGTCTCACCTCCATCTGCAATTGTACAAAGTCTACATTAGAGTGTTTTAGGCAACTCCTGTTCTTTGCTCTCACTCAGGTCTTGACATGGGATCACTACTTGCCCCATGTCCTAGGAAACAAAGAGTACTCGAAGCTCATCCCCCCCTATGATGGTTACGATCCCAAGGTGGACCCCAGCATCACCAACGTCTTCTCTGCAGCAGCCTTCCGCTTTGCCCATGTGACCGTGCATCCAGTGGTGAGCAGGCTGGGCCCTGGTCATCAGCTCCACCCTGACAACCCCCCTATGCCCTTACACCACTCACTATTCGCCCCCTGGAGAGTGGTGGAAGAAGGTGCATGTCAAAGACACACTCATACATGTAAAAACTCCCATGAATGTTGTTTCTCTTTGTGTAACAGAAATACATTCCCACAATACAGCCAACCGTGCGCATGCACAGTGGCAGCTACACAGCCCTCATGCACTGTTGCTGAACATGGCCACAGTGTCTGTGATGTTGTCTACAGGTGGTATAGATCCAGTGCTGCGGGGCGTGTTGTTGTCCCCGGCAAAGCTCCAGGCTCCAGAGCAGATGATGGTGGAGGAGTTGACCGAAAGGTTGTTCCAAGCTCAGGAGGGCCTTCCATTGGACCTGGGGGCTCTCAACCTGCAGAGGGGACGAGACCACGGCCTGCCTGGTACTAGTTGGCTCCTTCTCATGTGGCATAATTATCACTTACATAGCCTCTTACTACTTTTTCCATCTTGGCTGGACTAAAGTTCATATATTTATCACATGAGCACAGATTTTTGTTTTGCCTTTCACAAAAATCTGATCTCAATATTGTTAGTCTGAGAAACATGATCCCCACAGGATCACGGTCAGCATTAATTTGACGTGTCTTTCTTTTCTGTGTCTATATGCAGGTTATGGTGCATGGCGTGAACTTTGTGGCCTCCCCATCCCTGCGAACAAGTCTGAGTTTGCAGGGATACTGGGAAATGTAGGCTTGGTGCGAAAGTTGCTTGCTCTGTATGGCACAGCACAGAACATTGACGTGTGGGTGGAGGCCATCTCAGAGCCAGCACTACCAGGTGGAAGAGTGGGTCCCCTGCTAGCCTGCTTGCTCGCCAAACAGTTTCGAGCTCTCATAGACGGAGACAGGTGTGCTGAAGAACAAATCACGAAAACTCAAAGTTGCTTCCTCCAACTCAGATTCTCATTTCAAACTATCAACTAAACGTATGTGATATATGAGTGGGCAAATTAATGAAGGGGTGTCATTGGCTCTCTGTGAGGTTCTGGTGGGAGCACGAGGGTGTGTTCAGTGCCGCTCAGAGACGCTCGCTGCGCAGTGTCTGTCTCACGCATCATCTGTGACAACACCCGCATCAGACTGGTGCCCTTGGACGCCTTCATACGCACGCTCCACGCAGAGCAGCTTCTGCCCTGCACACATCCAAACGTCACACACCTTAACCTCTCCGCATGGAAAGAACCAGACACTGGTATGTGAAAGAGAGTGAATACTTTCTGTTTGGGTAAGAGTTACACTGTTATACATAACTATATCATGGGCAGAGAATTCTAAAAAAAAAAAAAAAAAAGATTTATCTTTGTGTGCTTTTCTTTCCTGGTCCCTGAGTCAGACCCAGTGTGTGGTCCTGTCCCGCGCCTGAAGCTCGGTTTCTCTGTACTGTGTGATTCTGCAGTTTTTTATCAGTGTCCCTCTGGCTATCTGCTACATGGGGCTACACGAGTCACCTGTGATCCCAACACACACTTGTGGACCCCACACACTCCCACCTGTCAAGGTCTGTGTGTAAATTTCTGCCGAATACCTCAAGCCTTCTTTGATGGGAGTCAGGAATGATACTAAGTTCACATTTAACATTTCTCCACTGCTTGGTCTCAGATATAGATGAGTGTTCCAACCAGCTCTCTGCCTGCCCTGTAAACCTGCAGTGCAGTAACACACCAGGCTCTTTCATCTGTTCAGGTATGCATGCATACATAAGAAGTTTTCACACTGGTTAAATTAAAGTACTCCCATCCTACATGGGAAACTCCAGTTTTTTGTTGTAATGTTTGAGATGTTCTTCCTTCAGAGAGTCTGATGCACTGCCCCTGCCTGCACTTTCCACCACCACTGCAGTCATGGCAGTGCTGGGGGGTATCGCCACTATGCTACTAATAATGACTTGCTACAGAAGGTATGTAGGGAGTTGGTTGGTTTGTTTTTTGAATCTGATGTTTAAGCATCAGTTGCTGGATTTATGAGTATTTCTTTCCTCATAGGCAATTGCTCAGAAAAGCTGAGCCCATCAGGACAGCATGCTGTGAGAGGAAACACTGAGAGTTCTTTTTTGTTTGTTTACCTTCACTGATATTCTTATTATTTATTGATGTAGCAAGAAGAGTGTTTACTCTGCAGAGACATCTAAATATATTGGGAACTGTCAAAATGCATGTCTGCCAATACCCACTTATTTAATTAAAGTTGTTGGTCAAAATGTTCAGGACTGTCCTTTACAAAACTGGTCTTGTACAAACATTTTTGTACAGTATTGTTTTATCTGCACGGATTGGCTTTTTGTATTTAAACTGTGTGTGAGTGTAATTCTTTAAGAGCTGACTCATGTAGACATGCTCTCTGTGCTGTTCATTGTGAAACCTGTTCTGTAGCATACAGTGAGATGGGGCAGGTTCACTTTCTTTGAAGCCTGCTGTGCTATTTTTTGTTCACCTCAGCCCAGGTTAGAGGTGTGTCATGCTTCATTTCCAAACGACTCTGCATTGGAGGACACCCCACCTTCCCACACTGAAAAATGATCCCATTTCCAATATGTTAGTCCTTTTCGTCCAGGCAAAAAGCCAAGACATGTGAGAAAGACTGATTTACTGCCGTCACAGTTTCTTCCTCTTGAAAGTGACAACTGTTTAGCGACTGTTGATCAGATATGTGCCACTTAATTCCGCAATGACACTCCAGATATCGTCAGGCATCATTTGTGACAGTGGAGAAGCTTCCTTCACCTTCCTGTACTTGGGCCCTCTGGTCAATATCTGGGGCCTATGATTATATTTTACTTAAGGTAAAATTAAAACTACTCATGACTCATTTAATATTTTATTGCATGAATTTACATATGGAGTGTTAGAACTTCTCCTACACACCAACAGTTCAGGTTGCATATAAAGGAAAGTGGAAAAAAAGCATTAAAAGAATGCATACTTGTTTACTTGACCCTTATTTTCAATTGCTGAATATCACAAATGACCTGAACATGCCATACAGTACTAACCATCTGGTGTTATAGTCATCCACTGACATCAGCTCCCTCACTAACTCCTGTTTGTCAATCTGAACCCCCCAGTAAATAAAGAAAATTCAGCTATGACCAGTAGATTTCCACTTACCAAAGTCATTAATTTTACTTCCTGTCTACGTTACCGAATACACTGAAGCAAATGAATCCATGACACAAGTAATTTTCATGGCTTTATGCTATATCTCTATTATACAGGAGTGCATTTTGCTCTAGGACAATGCCATTGTCAACCATGCAACAGTTATTCAACAGTGCAGCATAATTTAGACCCAAAGGCCTGTCCGATTAAGTACACTTTATGTACCACAATTAATTTAAAGAATGTCTGCATTAATGCATACACACCAGTACTCACTGGTGTCAATAATGGTATGCACATAGAAGAGTGTCATTATGGTGTATTAAGTTCTAATGCCTGTGTATCAGTCCCAGGAGAATGCTGGTGATAGGTATTGGGACAGTAGGCCTTCAAATTTTTGACACTGTACTGTCTTAAGGTAGTGCACCTTGGTGCAACAAGTGCTTGGTTAAGGCAGAAGCAAGATTAACACATTAATATTTGACAGCTTTAAAAATTTTCAAACACCAATGTGCCCCTCATATTTTACCTATGTGTTGCATGAGGCACTGTTCTCAACTTGAAGACTTAATTTGATGTATTTTTGGTGGGGCTGATGCAGCTAAAATAATCCAAACTTTAATCTGTTTACTCCACAGTAAGTACCATAGGTGTTCTACAAAGCAAAGTGTAGTAAAGGACATGGTAAACTATTGTTTACTTGGTCCAGTCATAAACAGACAAAAATAATACTGATTGAGCAGGTAGCAGGCCTGTTCATGATGTCTGAAGTCTTACCACTGTATAAGCTCTTCAGCTGCTGTGCTGAGATTCAGCTTTGGAATTGATCTTAAAGTGTCAGATATTGATACTTTATTGGAGTGTCTACATCGGCTCAGCTGCTGTCATCAAGTAGCTATGCATGGCCTTCAGCTCTCGTCCATGATGAAGAACCCCAGCTTGGCCACAGAAATCTCCCTCCGCAGACGGACCACCTCCCAAAACATCTGTTCAGCTGCAGAGATGGGGAGTGCATCATCTGAGCATGTGCACTACAGGCAGCGTATTCCTCATCACTTAGAATACAGTTTTGAAAAGGTAAAAAAAACCAAAAAAACTGCAAAGATGAGGGTCCAGGTTGTTCACTCACCATCCTGTCTGACTAAACCTTGCTGGATGTATCTGATATAGGTGAAGAAGTTACACACAGCTGTGATCTGGTCAGATGCAAAGAAAGATACATGTTAGGGGACAAGTTTAAAAAAATGAACGAGTGCTGTCTGTCAAAATAATTTTTAAAAATCAAAAACAGAGAGAAGTGAGCTGTACCCTAGCTCTGCTAGAAGGGGAGATGTAGTAATATCTCTCTCCATCTCCAAGTTTGATGCGATGTCGGCAGGGGTGGGATATCCCACTCAGGGCACACATCCTGTGTCAGCACACAAAGACTCGTTAAGTGTAGTCTATTAGCAACAAGCTCTCCCAGCAGCCAATACGGCCCCAAGTAAAGAACATTCAGTGATTCTGTTTGCTATACATAAATGAGCATGTATTAGAGTCCATATAAAGACTGTCCCCATTCATACCTGTTTAAGAATTTCACATTTTACCCCTACCAGTAAATACAAAAGAATACCACATCAATGGAAATGCACCCATAATGAGCTGAAGGTTAGACAGACAAAGATGATGTCGATGACGCAGTGGGTCATCATATGACATTACAGAAAGAGCTTTATTAAAGAGCTTGTTGGATCCACATCACCAGCTCACATTACAATAATTTAATCCAAACCGTACAGAAGAGGTTGGAAAAGGAATCGAAAGCAAAGGGCAAGAACACTGGGATGGTTATTCTCTGTGTGAAGCAGGTTAGAGTTTGGGTTAGAATTATGGCATTACATGACTGGCTCAGATGCTACTATAAAGTCACTTACGTCTCTACTGGTGCTCGGCAGCCACTGTAAAAACAAGCCCATGATCAAAGTATGATCAGACTGTGAGTGAACGAACAGGAGCCAAACCAAAACAATGTGACTTAATGAAGTGCATAATTCTGTGGTGCCAAGCACACTACAGGAGCAAGATTGCTTTAAGTTACAGAGCCCCTACACCAGACTGAACAATTCAAATCTGTCACCCATCTGTTATTTTCTCCTTAGGAATTGTTCTCCTCATTCAGTTCATACTTGTTAAATCCCGAATGGTGGTGCATTCAGTTTAAATTCCAGTATTTCCAGTTTGGCTCCTTTGGGCACATGAAAGGAGAACGTTGCATGAGAATGTTGGATAGTAGCTGGAGTGCCCCCTCAAATGCTAGAACATTTAATTGTTTCTGCTCCAGTATTTAAAAGGTTTTTATTCTTAAACTAGCTTTTGGTATCCAAGTATACATTAAGATACTTGAGAGTGGTTTGACTCGATCACAAGGACCACTCAGAAAGAATGTCCAAGCTGCATTAAAAGTACAATAGTGAAAGGACGTGGTCAATAACACTGTGCGATGCATATTACTCACTTGGGTCCTCCACATTCAATAGCCGAGGTCTTAACCATGGGTGTCACTGTCATGGCAACAGGCTCAATAGTCAAAGAGTTATTCTCCACTGCACTCTGTACAGACTGAGACAGCTAGAGAGAGACACACACACACACACGAGGGTTATCTGCACAAATGCTCTTTTTCTTACTGAAGTCTAATACATTCAAAACAGATACAAACCAACTTGCATACTTCTGAGCGTGTGAATGAAAGACAGGGCTCAATGTCTTCTCTGTAGATACGGCTGATGAAGGCAGAAGATCGGTCCAGACTTGGAGCTTCCTTCCAAGACAGAAACTCGGCAAATAATACAGAATCCAACTAAACACAGAGAGGGACAGAGAGAGACAAGTTAAGATCCACTGCACTAAATCTTTGACCTGATATTGAACATGAAATGCAGTTCATAACTATTTGGACATTTAGGGATATTTTATTTATTCTCATTTTATTTCAGAGTTAAATAAAATGACAACTGTGAGGCTAAAGTGCAGCATTTGCATACTGGGTGAACCATACACAGTCTGTTTTTAAACATTGCATCCCACCCCATCACTGTTGTGCAATGTGTCAACAACTGATCCTGTCCATATATTTAAGGACCTTTCTGTATGTTTGTATCCAATACACACACATTTGGATTTATGTAAATACAAACTTATTTACTGTTGTTGGTCATCAGAGATCATCTGCTAGGCAATACAGAATAAGCAATCAAAGTGAATATCTTTTTAAGAAATGACTACCCATTAGCCCATTATGTAGCACATTATGACTACAGTTAAAAATGAATAGAAATGTGTAAAAAAACAACAACAAAAAAACCCCAAAAAACCCCCCCCAAAAAAACAAAAAAAAAACAACAAACACACATCTACGGTATCAACAGGGTCATTGTGAAAACCCCCATGTTTTCAGCCTTCACTAAAACTTAACAACAACAAACACATACGGTTATATCAAGAGGGTGCAGTGGCCCCACAGTACTCCCCTGTCTGCAGATACATGGCAACAGTAAGCCTCTGGGTTTCTCTCTGCTGCTGTAGAGATCAGAGATGATCAGAGATGCAGGGAGAGGGTCAAGCATGGGACAGCCTACATAAACTAGGAAATAGGAATAGGATAGAAAGGGAAAAACTGTGAGAAAAAATTATGAGTAAAAATTGACCGAGGAGAAAGACAGCGGAAGAAAACTGGAGACAAGTGAGCTGGGTGGAGAGACACCAGCCAAAGCCTGTCCAAGACAAAAGGAAGAAAAGCACAGTTCTAGTGCAGCTGTTTATGACAGTATAAGACAACTGAAATTCCTGCCCAAATTAGGGCAGTGTGTTAATCATCATCACAGTATTAGCATTGCAATATTAATATCACAGAAGGCAGCGATATGCAGATCAGGTTTTATTTTGATGTGCTGTGAGCGTCTTGAGCAGTGTCAGATGTTCCAGAGGAGTACTCGATGTTTGGTTTGATGAAATGACGGCATTTGCGCGATCCATCATAGATCTATCAATCACAGGTCAAGTTCAACTGTGTAACAGACCATACATATACATAAGTGTTCCAGCACTGTACATATACATACATGTACGCTCTATTATCACCCTCTCTCTATTACTGTGTTGATAAACTATTCCCAAAAGGAGCCAATTATCTAGTTGAACATGTGAGTGAATGTATACCTCCTTGTCTTCCTGGCTGTTCTGAGGAGATGCAGATGTAGACTCTGGCTGTAGCTGCGGCAGGGTAAGAGTGGCAGTCTTGTTGCGTGTGGAGACCCCTTTGGAGCCTGCTACCTGGAGCTGGGGGTGAAGTTGGCGGTTGGGGGAGGATGGGGTGGAGGTCAACACCAGGGTCTTTAGGGCAGACACCTCAGCCTGCAGTACATCAATCTGAGAGAGGAATGAGAAGAGTGCATGAGACCAGCTTTAAGAAAGGAGGGAGGTATGAAGGGAAGGATGGTTGGATGGTTGGATGGAAAGAGAAATTAGTGACCTTGCCCTGTGCCTCCTTCAGTTGCTTCTCAGCATTTGCCTGTTTTACATTGGCCTCCCGGACCATCTTATGAGCTTCCTGGAGACATGATACATGGGCACAAGTTAGTTACATTATAGTCACAAAAAAAAACAAAAAACCAAAAAAACCACATTGATTGCTATACACTGAGACCCTCATTCTTGACTTATCTATTTAAAACACACAAGCTCCCTTTTTTCTTTAAAACAGACAGGCAGCGCTGACATTGTAAGAAGACTCTCTTCACCTCAAAGAGGCTGGCTGTCAGTTCTTCCAGTTCCTGCTCCAGCTGGTCTCGCACATTAGACAATCGTTCACATTCCTCCCCCTTCAGTTTTAGCTCCTGAGTAATGTTGACAATGTAGATTAGAATAGAACAAAATATCAAACCCTACTGAATTCTAAAAAAGTACTGAGTGTTGGCTATACATGTGTATGATGAGCTCAGAAGGAATGAGATCAGATGAGATAGACTGCACAAATGTACATGAATCATGTATAAGTCATCCTGCCTATACGTTTGCATAGTCTTTGTGTACATTTTAAAAGTCTGTATGCATGTGTGCACCCATGCATTCAAGCCACCTTTGTGTGTGTGCGCATGTCTGTGCACATGCGTTCAGTCCACCTTTTGGGCAGCATCCAGCTGCTCTCTAAGGAACTCTGTGCCTTTTTCTCTGATCTCCAAAGAAGAACTCCGCAAACGAGACAAATTGTAGGCTTCCCCTCTGTGGACTTCTACCTCCTCTTGAAGCAATACCTCTGCTTGTCCCGCTCCAGCCATTATACTACGTTCCAGCTCAGGCTCCAGGTCTACCAACCTGCAGTGAGAGATATGGCGTAGCTACTGACAGTTTGTTTTAAGTCCCTCTACTAACTTTTTGTAAGTAACAGACAATTCAACAAACAAAGTTAAATTTGTTTTAACTTTTCCTGGGGGAAAAAAAGCATATCGCAAACTACCCACGGCTACGCACAAGATATCATACCGCATATTTCAGATTGAAATATAAAAAAAAGCCTCCGTATACTTTTGAATAATGATAAATTATGAATATTTCTGTATTTGACGACATTTGGACTAGAATCCCCTTAAGAATATCCACACCCTTACCCCGACACTGCTCAACCAAAGGATTCCCTTTAAACCACCATAGCATCCGCTTACGCCGGGCGTTGCTTGTTGTCGTCAGCAAAAATATTTGTAAGACTACTTATGTAGCCAAATCTCGGCACTTCTTTAAAAGTATCAACCAACAAACAGACCTAAATCTCCATAAGCAGATAAAAAAAAAACACGCTTCAAGCCTCCGCGATGTGTTTTAACTTGAAAACGAAACCAGTGTTTTGATATTTTTCGGACTCTCCCCAGCTGCCAAACTTCTCTGATTGAGCAGGAAAAGTGCTGTCGCTCCATCTGCAACAGGTCACATGATCCAGAGACATCCCTAGAATTCTGCTTTCAGGAAGCGCATTATGCTAATATAGCACATATTCTGTAACATTCGACTTTATTTCATCTGTCTCTACTCTAACTGGGCGCTACAAATCATATTGCTTTAACACATTTTTTCACTCAAAAAACCTGCCGATTTTCATGAATTATTTAACAATGAGGCATCATATTCTAAAAACAAATACAACCGCAGGAAGGCTTACTACTACTATCGGCAAGAGTTCAAATCCAATACACACATTTAGCTATCATATCAATTTTTCATATAAGACTAACGTTAATTCGGGTGACGATACGTTACCTTTTCCCGGGCATGTCCTCCCTTTTGGGAACTAAAACGTGTCCGACCGGGATTTCACTTTCATGTTGATCATTTCGATATTTGCTTTCTACTGTCGCCATACACTGTTTTGCAGTACTTTTACTATTTTATATAGGTCCACGCCACAACTGGTCGACCACGTACACGACTTACACACAACCATTGGTGAGACAATGGCGTTTGTGCCGCAGCTCCTTCACAGTACCGCATGGCCAGAGAGAATACAAGATGTTTTCCATTTTTAAGCCTAACCAAGAATACACAGAACGGATAGTGAACTTCTTGGGCCCGTTTTGTCCCCCCCGTACAGCATGCACTTGACAAAATAAAATAAAATAAATTATTTTTGCCTTGTACATTTAATAAAACAGAGATTAAAAATAAATGTGACAGATCTATTGTTGTGAAGTTTTCAGAGATTGTGTGGAAATCTGTATCAGACTCGATTCCCCCGTAGATTGCACATATGTCGTGTTGAAACGGCATTTTCGTATATAAAAACATTTGATCTTCAGAAAAGTACCATCAGAACCATAAGAGCTACTGAAACGTTACAAGTGAAGTAGTGGGTTTATATGGTAACTGATTTTCATTTATTCTATAATCACTAAAGTAAATACAAAATTTGTACGTTATAATTTTTTCATGTTTATTTGGAGCAGCAGCAATGGTTATAGCCCTTCCCCCCTTCTTTTTTGAAAACAAATATATGGTCCCCCTTCTTTAAGGCTAATTTGATAGTGAGATACACAGACACACACAAGGGCATGTGCCACATACCTTCCAACAGGACATAGCTCTTCTCTGCTGTGTTTAGTTTGTTGATGACCTGAAATGTCATCTTTCCAAAAAAACATATGGGAGGAGTACACTGCTATTCTCGAGCTACCCGTCACCAAGACCTCATACCCTGGGCCCGATCTGGAGACTTGTGGAGGAGAGGCAGACAGGTGTACATTGTGGATCCCCTCAAAAGCATCCATCTTCAAGGGAGTGGCACTAAACCTGGCCCAGCTTTTTGTCAGAGGCTGTGGGTAGCCGCTTCCATATTTACACCTAAATACAACAAAACAATATCTACTTATTTATCTCTCAGAAACACTTCTACAAAAATAACAGTTTATTCACTACAGTTGTCTTCCATGTTTTTCAGTTGTCCTTTTTTAGCTCCGTGTCTTCTAATGAATTTTGTTGCAAGAGTTTCCACTCATGTTCTCTTATAACTAGAACATTGCTTTTTGTAATAACTCACAAGACATGTCTGTATGTGTGAGTGAGTGAGAGAGAGATTTAGAGATAGCCAGCTTCTCCCCACAGCAGCACTAAAACGTGTAGGTGGATAGTCTGGAATGAAAATAGGCCACAGGATTGCAATTAAGATCCATACTTAGATTCCCCTTGTCATTTTAATTAGAATATTTTCAGTGAAAGATGATTGAGCCCTTCGTCATGCTTTCTCTAGCCAACACTTTATACTAAACCTCTCTTGTTTATGAACATTATTATACAGTATTCCATCTCTTTAGCTCTGAAGTGATGGGAAGACTGTGGATTAAATGGAGTATCGTGCTGTAATGGTCTCTGACGTATCAAACAATATACCAAAGTCCATTAATAGACATTTTCAAATGATAAGCATTTTCATTAGTCAGGTTTGTTTCACAGCTATCCTTAATTTGCCATCTGAAATGCTTTTAAAGATTTAGATCTGATGAATAGGGTAATCAATTTTCCACACCAACCAGTCTTTACCAGAATGTATGAGAACAAATTAAAAAAAAGAAAAAAGGAACTGTGCTTTTTGTGTAGGCATTGTTACTGCAGAGGATTGTACCCAAATACATGATCTTTCTAATAAGAGAAAACAGCACAGCCAAGTGTCAGGAACATGCCTTTGATGCCCAAAATGCTGATCTGTTGTAAACAGTGTAAAAGAAATAAACAAACCCCATAAACAGTTAGGAAACAGAAAGGTGCAGAGTTCAAGAAGATATTCATGTCTTGTGGTGGCTTTCTAGACTATAGGGTAGTTTAAATGCAGTTTGTTATGCTCCCAGCCTACATGTGGAGCTGTAACATAGCGTAACTGATATTACATTACACCAACATAACACATAAAGAGAGCTTCGCCTACCTAGTAATGAACAATACTGATATGAATTATTCAAAGTTTTTCGGCAAAAGCAAAGTTTGTTGATTGAATGTGATACAAGAACGTTGACACAGCGTTTTCTAAAGCATATACCTCCGGACAGCTTCTTCAGTGCAAAGCAGATTATCTGTCCGCTTGTGGAAACTCTAGCGCCTAAGTACCTTTCTAACGTGCACCGTTCGTAGCTTCCCTAGTCAGCGAGGGGTTAATAAATAACCGAGAAACCAAATTGGACCACTTGGCGATTGGCATTTTCTCCACCAGGTGGCGCTTGTTCCTAGAAATCCTATGCACAATAATAAGAACAATATGCTTCCATTCTTTTTTCCACCCAGTCATTAAAATAATCCAATAACCTCATTATTCATTGGCCTTTAAATGGTTGTAGAGATTGTATAACATTATTTATGTTGTATTATTAATCAAATTGTGTTCTGTTGCGCTGTCTCTCTCTCTCTCTCTCTCTCTCTCTCTCTCTCTCTCTCTCTCTCTCTCTCTCTCTCTCTCTCTTCCTCTCTCTCACTCCCTCTTTCTGTGTGTGTGTGTGTGTGTGTGTGTGTGTATGTGTGCATGTTTGTGTCTAGGTTATTTTGCACCAAAAGATTTATTCAGGTTATTAAATTACCACTTCCCCACAATGCTCCTTTGTTGCTGAAAGAGATTAACAGGTCAAGTGACCGGAGGTGTAGGCGTCTCTTTCCCTGCTTGCTTCTTCTCCTGCATCCCTGACTGCTGCTCACGCAGCCTGCCATCCTTCACTTCATCAAGCATATTGAGCAGCTTGGAGATTGGCTTTCTTCATTTGAAGAGTGTATACCAAGGCGTGGTGGCGGTGAGAAGGTGAATGTTTATTAGGTGCTGATCACATTACAGTTTATTAAGTCACCAGTAAATTAGACTCAGTTTAAGCCTAATCATGAATTTGAACAGCAATATAGATTCTACGTTGAAAACCCAGACTTAAAAATAGTCTAGGGTTGTAACTAACTATGTCTAAATTAAGTGATCTCTCTCTTTGTCAAGATTGATTTCTGGATGAATCAGAACATATATTTGTGATGAATTATCATACAGTAACATAAATTATCCTATGCATGACTAAATCATAATATGTACATGTGTTTTTTGGGTTTTTTTGTTGTTGTTGTTGTTTTTGTTTTGTTTTTTTGCTTAGTTACTTAGAGCTCCAGAACCAGGCCCTCAGCCTGAACATCAGCATCAGTAGGGTTCAGGTAAGTGGCCCCTCCTCAACAGCAGGGGGCAGAGATGACAGTGACATACTCATGCAGGGTGGCAGATGCCCGCCTTGGCACCTTCTCTCACCTTCTGCTGCGCTGGAAGGGGAGCATCTACAAGCTCCTGTACAGAGAGCTGCTCATCTTCAGTGCACTTTACTGCTCCATCAGCATGCTCTACAGGTACTGGCATCCATGGGCTGCGCTACATGCTGTGTGTGATCTGCTTTTCACTTTAGGTGAACTTTGGATGATGGGCTGTCAATCAGGCAATCACAGACATACACCTTTTAGCCAGCAAAGTTTGTCATTCCTGGTTTTCCAACATCCTAATATTGTAGTGGTACGAAAATATATAGTGACATGTAATGACAGGATGAATTTGAGGGTAACTGTCTGTGGTTGGCAGGTTCCTCTTGGATGATGGGCAGAGGAGACTGTTTGACAAGCTGGCCATCTACTGTGACCAGTATGCACAACTTATTCCTGTGTCCTTTGTACTGGGTGAGTGAAAGTTGCTCTCTTGCTCTTTCTCTCTCTTTCTCTAACTCTTTCTCTCTTTTTTGTCTCCCTCTTTCTCTTTCAACCATGTAAAAGGTTTTCCCCTTGCATATTAATGCTCTGGAGATTTTTAGAGGGCAAAGTTCTCCTAAGCTTTTCAGCAAAGTCAACAGGAACTGGAATGGAAGTTTGAATGAGAGTGATTATACAAGTGAATGAATGTTTGAACATGTATTTCACTGACCTATAAGACTCCATACAATTGTTATTTTTACAACACTGCAGCCAGGCATGTATCCATGTATCACAGAATAAACATTGGCTGCTCTGACATTCTCCAAAGTTAAGCAATTGCTAAATTTGTACCTGTGTGTGTGGTAGGTTTCTATGTGACCCTTGTGGTATCTCGCTGGTGGGGGCAGTTTGAGAGTGTCCCCTGGCCAGACCGCTTGGCTGCCCTGGTGGGAGGGCATGTGCGGGGGGTGGATGAGGGCGCCCGACTGATACGTAGGAGTCTGGTGCGCTATGCCAACCTGTCGGGCATCCTCATCTACCGTTCCATCAGCACCGCCGTCTACAAGAGGTTTCCCACCATGCAGCACCTGGTACAGGGAGGTACGCTTGGTTCCCTCATTTACATAATGTTACTCTGGACAAGGTCACTACTAAACCTAACCTGCTTCTTGGCGAATGTTCGCCAAGCCTTGCATTGTTACCTACACAGGTATACTGCAAAGTAGAATACTGTCACTCCTAGTGCAGATGCAGTTCTGAACCAACCCCAACATACACATTCTATACAGCACACTGCTATCTTCAAAACTGCTATCCTTGAATTAAAATGATATTTATTTATTTATTTAAATTCACTTGATTATTTATGTATGTGTGTATTTTGTGTGTGTGGATTGATATTTCAGGGCATTCGTAGCTTAGTGGTTAAGGTGCCACTATTGTCACTGCTGGGCCCCTGATCAACGCTCTTAACCCGCAATTGCTCAAGTTGTATTCAGTCCTAATTGTAAGGCGATTTGGATAAAAGTGTCAGCTAAATGCTATAAATGTTTGAGCGCTTAAAATTAAGCCTAGAACTGTAGCTTTTGATATTCTGAAATATAACACTTGAATCTACTAAAAAAGTAAATAATTAAACAGTAAAAAGAGCCTGGGACAGGTATGATATGGCAGCAAATTACTAAATAACTGAAAGGCTTGGAAATACTCTAGATAAAGCTGTGTCTGCTAGAGACAGATTTAATTACAAGAGCATGGTTACATGGTGACAAAGGCAGTGTTAGCAGACACTATAAGAAGCACTGTAGAAGATCTTAAACATAAAGTCTTGATGAGTAGCAAATGAAATGACCACACAGTACCAGTGATGTGGCCTTGAGCACTGATTACAGCTCTGTGGAATGGTGCCACTGTTGCAGTGGTACCCTGCAGTGTCTAGTATTGAGACTCAGCAAGCAAACAAAGATTAATGGGCTGTTTCTCCAAACCTCAGGCTCTCTCAGCACAAATATCAGTCAGAAAGCCAAGTCTAATCAACTTAGGGCAAAACGTTTCACCCAAGAAATCAATGGAAGTGCACTTGTTGCATGTAGTTGCTTTTTTTATTTCCAAACCATTCTGATCTCTCTCTCTCTCTCTCTCTTCTCCCTCAATCTGCCCTCTCCCCCTCTGCTCCTCTCTGCTCCTCTCTCTATTTCTCACTCCTTTTGCCAAATCATGAACAATGTGGTGCATTTTGAAGACAAATAGAGTGTGAAATGATGTGCTTCAGAGATAGGGGTTATCTTTCTTTAATTTGGTGACCTGAATTTTTCATCATCACAATAAAAAAAGCAAAATCACATTTTTAAAGTCAAACTCTCTCTATGTCCAGGGTTGATGACAGCAGAAGAGCTGAGGCAGTTGGAGGAACTGCCATCTCCTCATAATAAGTTCTGGGTTCCCTGCATGTGGTTTGTGAGCCTGGCACTCCGAGCCCGGACCGAGGGACGCATCAGCAATGATGTTGTGCTCTCTGCCATCCTGAATGTATGCTTCACAGTTCTCCCCACATTCAGCCAGCATTGCTTTTGTAATTCATTCACTTGGGAAAAGGGACATTTTTGTAAATTTGTCTTATAACAAACATCAAAAAACATTCATCCAACACTTTTATCCAAAGTGACTTACTATTACTAATTATGACCAAGTACAACTCAAGCAACTGAGGATTAAGGGCCTTAGTCAGGGGCCCAACAGTGGCAACCTGGCAGATGTGGGATTCAAACCAACACCCTTCCAATTACAAGTCAAGCACCTTAACCACTTAGCTGTCACTCCCTACACAGGTGATGCAGTGCAGGGTGTGCAGAGTAAAAGCTGTCCCAGGCAATTCTGGCAATTGTGCATGTTGTGTGTTTCTCTTTTCTTCTTTTAGGAGTTAAATATGTTGCGCTCACAGTGCATGAAGCTATACAGTTATGACTGGATCAGTCTGCCACTTGTTTACACTCAGGTCTGACTGACTGGCGTAGTGTCATACTAATATCACTAACAACCACAAATTTCTAAAAGCAATGAATGATATACACTAGAACACTACAATTGGTGATTTACCCATAGACACTAGCTGCACTTACTGATGTTAACTTATTCATAAATAATGAGTCTTATATCTTTTTAATTTGGATTTTTTTCTTTTGGATTTGTAAAGCTGTACATCATTATCAAATCTGGAAATACAGAACATCTTTATAATCTGAATAACTATAAAGACTTAGATATAGTCTGCCTGTGCAAACAGTAATGCTCAGCTGAATCTTTTATTGTCTCGGACAGGTAGTAACTGTAGCTGTGTACAGTTTCTTCTTGACTTGTCTGATTGGCCGGCAGTTCCTAGATACCACCCAGGGTTACCCAGGTCACAACATCGACTTCTACATACCTGTCTTCACCTTGCTACAATTCTTCTTCTACGTTGGCTGGCTTAAGGTGTGTGTGTGTGTGTGTGTGTGTGTGTGTGTGTGTGTGTGTGTGTGTGTGTATGTGTGTGTGTGTGTGTGTGTGTGTGTGTGTGTGTGTGTGTGTGTGTCTGCACGCGTGCGCTGGTCCCATATATATCACAGTCCAAGAGAGCAAAAGCACTAAATAACTAATTTATTTAGGATACAGCAGATGGTTGTGAGATGACCTGTAATTATGTAAAATGACTGTAATTGTACGAGATCACCTGTTATTGTCTGAAATGACTATAATTTTCTGAGACGATCTGCAATTGTTTAAAATGACTGGAATAGTATGAGATGACCTGGTATTGTCTGAAATTATCTGTAATCACCTGAAATGATCTGTAATCGTCTGAAATGACTTCTAATTGTCAGGAGATGACCATCTGTGATGACCTGTAATTGTCTGAGATGACCTGTAATCATCTGAGATGACCTGTAATCATTTGAAATGACATGTAATCATCTGAGATGACCTGTAATCGTCTGGTGTATTCAAAGGTGGCAGAACAGCTTATCAATCCATTTGGGGAAGATGACGATGACTTTGAGACAAATTGGTTGGTAGACCGCAATTTGCAGGTACCATTTCCTTAGTCAATATATAATATCTGCATTCAGATCATTAATTGCTCCCTTCTACCTAGCACCACTATAGCAGAATAATGTATTGCAAACATCACTATGTACAGTGATCATTATATAAAACAAAGTGGGTCACACCATAGTACAGGCTTGTCAGTAGATGAAACACAGAACATAACACCTTTCTCTTTTTTTATGTCTCAGGTATCTCTGTTGTCTGTTGATGAGATGTATGATCTTGTCCCGGTGGTTGAGAGGGATCAGTACTGGAATGAAACAGAACCTCAGCCTCCTTATACAGTCGCCAGTGCCGAGCACCGAAAACCCTCATACATGGGCTCTGCTCTGGACATCAGGTGAGGGTTTGCCTGTGTGTGTGTGCGGGCTGTTGGTTCTGTGTGTTTTCTTCTGGTGAAACCTTCTTGAACTCAGAGCTTCTTTGTTTTTGTCCCTGTCTCTCCCAGTGTACCTAAAGAAGAGATGGAGTTCCAGCCCAACCTGGAGCAGATCAAAGAGCATGAGGAAGCCAACCACTCCACTCCTCTCCTGGGCAGCCTGAGCCGGCTGTTGGGTGTCCAGTCACCCAGCTTTCCCTGCTCTGCTCCTTCTTCTCGGCTCTCTCTCCTGCGACGCCGGCCCCGTGCTCCTCTCAGCCGCTTCCCCCTGTATTTGCACCTAGAAGCCCCAGCATTGCTTGCCCATGGCCAAAATCTGCCTGACACAGACATGCTCGAGTGTGCCTTCTCTTCCATGTCCCTTTATGAGAGACCTGGCTGCTACAGCTGCCCACAAACCCCCATCCACTCCGTGCCCCCTCCTATTCCTCGGCCCCGCCCACTCCGTAGGGGGCACAGTGAGTTGGCACAGAGCGTGAGCTCTCTAGCTCACCCACCACTGGGCTCACAGCAGTTTCCGCCTCCAAACACACCTGGTCAGATGTCCCCCCCACCATCCTCAACCTTTCTCTTGGTTGGAGAGGATGGCAGACACCCATCTATGCCTGCTTTCTCCTTTCCTGACCCTGTCCCTGAGACATGCCCTTTGCCCAAACCGTGGCAGACTAACGGACTGATTTACCATTGCCCTCTACCCCCTCACCTGTCCCTAAACACCCCTTCCCCTACAGAGGGGCAGCTGGGACCCCTCAGCACCCGTACAGGGGGTGCAGGAGGAGAGAGAGTGTTCTCCTTTACCCCTCCCTTTCGAAATCTTTTTCAGACCAGTATAAACTCTGGGTGCACAAATACCTCAAACACAATCAATACCAACAATATCAGCAGCACAGGTAATGTGTGTAAAGGCACAGGACAGGCAAGCAGTTTAATGAACAACCTACAACCCATCAACAGAAACAACACAACTCTGACCAGCTCAGCCAATGCCCTTACTCTTATTGCTACAGCAACACAGCAAACTGCCAATCAGCACAACTCCCCTAAAGATTCTGGTATCTCATTGTCCGAGGGTGACTTGCTGGGTGGCCGGGTGCTGCAGAGTGGAACGGTGAAAACCAGCAAGATGAGGGAACAATTCTAACCAGGGCTGAAAGGAATGAACGTCAGCACAACAATGAGGCCATGTGCACAAACTCCTATATGATTTGTGTGCTGTTACAACCATCTCAGTGATAATTTCTACAGGTGTCTCATTTCACAAGTTGGACAGAGGTACACATGAAACCCTCATGATCAGAATAAGAACAGTGAGCAGGAGGGTGATTTGGGTGACTGAATAAAGAGACAAACACTTTTTCTACTTGGTAACAGTCTTATTATCAATACTTGTCTTAAAAAGTCTTAAATTTCAGTTTTTCAGAAGTCATCTTTCAGGCTCTCTGGTAAATCACACAAAAACAGCAATTGGACTTGCAGCAATCAACCTTAAATTGGATCAAAATGAACTACATTAGTATGATGTATAGTTGAATTTCTGCTATATCTGCAGTGTGCTACAATAAAATTTATGTTAGAAAAGAAATTCCAATGTGGAAAATAGAGATGTCAGTCCCAAGTAGAGGAAAGAGCAAAGATGAAGAGAAATATACCATACCAACAAGACTTTGCTTAAATAACTGCTTTGGCATACACTTTGATATAGTTATTCAAAGATATCAATTATCCTTCCTGAAACTGGGACAAAATTCAGTATGCTTCACTATTTTGTCTTTTATCATTTTAATAAACCTCACCAGGGCTAATTTCACAATAATGACCACTTGGCTGCATATATCCCTTACTTTTGTGGATAACTTTTTTTTGTTTGTTTTTTAGTGCTTTGAATTGTAGTTTCCTTTGGGTCCTTGGTGCCTTAACTTAACAGACTGCATTGATTATTTCAGAATCAGACAAGTTAGACAAATCAGAAAGCAGGGGCGTTCTTCAGAATTTGCAACCAGAATTTGTTAATGTACTGTATATTTAGAATACTGTAGGTTGATTATTACAGCTGGTGTGGTTTACTTTCTATTCAGTGTAAAATAAAAGTTAAATATCACTAGGCTCATCCAATAAGGCTTGGAAAATATTAATAAAAAGTGCACTGCAAATATTTGTTGTGTGTTTCATCATATGTTGCTGAACTGAAAATATTGGCTGTGCTATTATCATGATGCATGTAGACTACTGTGTTTACTGTATGTGATTTTTTAAATTCAATCTGAATTTCATTTTGCATGATTACATTAATTATTTTAATATATTATATTAATAAGAGTAATTAATAAGATATTATATTAATAAGATTAATTAATATATTATTAATTAATAGTCGTAATATTATTGATTATAGCATTATTAATTTTTAAATGACTGGATTAATTAAAAAGATTGGATTTATTAGCGAGTGCTACACACTATCAGCGCATGCTCTTTTACGTACAATCGGGTCCTGGACACCTCAAGAAAAAAAAATTCTACAACATCTCCACACCACTGGATGGAGCCAAACGTGCATCTTAATTGGTAAAACTACAAATATTTAAAGAAAGAACTTGAGAATTGGTTTTATTGTATTCTGCCTGAGGAGTCGAACTGGGCGGCAGAAAGAACGCCAACAAGAAAAGCTTTAAATCACAGTGTTTTCAAATCAGCTAAGCCATTTAGATTTTACCAATCGAGTGGTGATTTGTTTTTCGTTCTCATTTGCTCACGTTAAATTTATCTGAGAACCCAATTCCTTTACAACCGAGAGTGTGTGCTGTAGGTCATGGACACTTGCGCGACAGGTTTTTCCAGTACCGTTTTCTTTGACTTGGAGACTACTGGTTTTGGTATGTATTTATAACGCGACGAAACCGTTTGCAGATTGTAAATTCTTGGACATGTACCCAAATGATTGCCTCCTTCTCATCTAGGACCCTCATGTGACATAGTTCAGCTGGCGGCAGTGAATGGCAGTCATACGTTAAACCTCTTTATGGTCCCGCGCTGCAGGATGGAGCGTGGGGCCTGCAGGGTGACTGGCTTTAGCGTGCGTAAGAATCGGCTCTTCCTACACCGCAGACCCATGCTCACTAACTCGCTGAGGGAAGCCCTGGTGTCCTTCATCACCTTCCTTTGTATGTTTAGACGCCCGCTGCTAGTTGGTCACAACATTCGCAGGTTTGATTGTCTCGTGTTGGCTAGAGCTTTGGACGAGTTTGGCTTGAAAACAGCATTCGAGGTAGGAATTGCGGGTTTTGTGGACAGTCTCCCATTGGCCTGCCAGCTTCTCAAGAACAGTGGAATCCACAGCTTCAAGCAGGAGATTCTAGTTAAGACCATACTTGGTGTTTCCTATGTGGCCCACAATGCTTTGGAAGATGTACAAGCCTTGCAGAAGCTTTACTGGACCCTCAGACCCACAGCCAGTCAGATTCAGCAGCATATGTTTAGTCTGGATTCACTCAATACCAATGCTGTCAAACCTGGCAGCCCACCAGGACAGGGGTCCTTATATGAGCACTTCCAAAGGGCAATGAAAGTAACTGCATCACAGGGGAGACGTATGAGCTTTCGCTGAATTAAGGAAAATGGTTTTCATGCACTACAACTTGTGTAGAAGTTGCAATTTATTTGATACAACACCAGTTCCTTGTATTGCAGTTGTTAAATGGGGGTATTATTGTTGAAAATACACAATTAATCCTTCAGCAGAGTAAGGAATGTTATTTTAGCAATTAGTCATATGGCCATTCAAGCCATTCCTGTTCCAGCATTGCCAGGATATAAGAGTGTAAGGCAGTTGATATGGAACACAACTGCACACACATTTTTGTCTATTTTAAGAATATTTATTTAATGAAATTCCTTTATTGAAATAAAAGTTGTTGGTTTTTTTTTAAACTACATGTATGTTTTGCCTTACAGAACCTAGTAGGAGTAAGTCACTGGGTCGCTTGACCCATCATTTCAAATGTAATTAACATGACATTTTATAGGACTGCATTCAGTAGCTTTGCTGGCTGTTAAACACAAATACAATGTGAGGGATAACCATGAAAGACTCAAGGTTCGCAAGGGAAACAGACACAAGAAGAATGACTACTGTAATTTATTATGGTTTACGTACAGCCTTGACAAACCCATGCCACTGCAAATGCAAAAATGCCAATCCATGCCTTCATTCCAAACCTTCACTGGAGGTAGCAACCACATGTAAATAATATGAAGTCCAGTTTGTAGATTTGAGACACAATTTGCCTCAGTTGATCACAGGTAAAAGTGCACAAGATGTACAGTAAACAAACATCAGGATAATAACTCTAGTGCAAGCAGTATCTAGCCAGACACACGAACTGAGCTGCAGAGGAATATCAGTGCGCAGGAAGCATTAGTTACAACTCAAATTTAGATACATGTAATAAAAATTCAGAGTTTGCAAATGTGCAACCTTTAACCATACAGACTTATTTGCTTTTTCACCAAAGTTAAACCTCATATTTAGCACCTGAAAGGTGTAATTAGAAAGGTCAATACATTTCAATAATTTGACCAAAAGAGTAGTAGATTTTCAGCGTTGTATGAAATAAAGTCCCTGAAGAGTGAGTAGTGTTTTCACTTGGTAAAAGTGAAATCCAGATGATGGAGACCTTAAGGACCCTAACCTTTATCAGCTCTCCACACACTCAGCTCATTAACCCTGTTTGAAGTACATTGCTTACATTAATTAACCATAAATGTTAATTTCATAGTCAAACATATATAAAAGTAGACAAACCATGCACGTATATATTGCTAAATTCTGAATAGTTGTTCTACATGGGTTGACTCAAATCAGAGTTTTACCTGTTTGTTTTTTTTTAATACATGCATGGGCATCTTAATAGGGAGAAAGTTAAATGTTCATACTCCTAATTAATGGAGATGCTTGTTTTTGTTCTTGCTTAGATATCACATTTGGGAAAAGGGGCTTTTTAATTGGAAAGAAGACTTGTCATGCTCACCCATTAGAATTGACACATTCATGAGTTTAATGGAAAGAGGGAAATAGTCTGGCATATCGTTTGTTATCAGTTCACCTAACACACCATTAATAAAATATCTTTCCTTAATTAAACTCTGATAAGATTCAAGTGACAAGACCACAAGGAAAAGACACCACAATATGTTCCCATATATGTGCTGGTGTGTGTGTGTGTGTGTCTTTCTTCCTTATGTATGTATGTGTATGATGTCTGCTAAAATTAAGATGTTTATCATCAACTGGTGAAAAGTCCAGGTTCCAAATGTAAAAATCCTGCCCAGCTGTTTATTCCAACCACTTAGCTTTGCTAATGAGCTAAAATTGGCAACCAGATTAATCAGTGACACAAATTGGGTGATGCACAATTGTGGCAAGAGTTTTTGAACCTCAACTTTTCCACCTCTAATCCTTAATGCTTGTGCTCCTTTGTATTTTCTGATCAACAAGCAACAATGAACAACATTTAATGGTTCAAATCCCAGACATTAATATCAGTAGTGAGATGTGTCTCAACATGGAAGCACGGAACAGAAAGCCTTTCACCTACAGCAGACAACAGGCCCGAAACATTGTCATCCCAGATGATGTCACCTTAAGTGTGACGCTCTCATTGGCTGAGATGAAGAGCACAGAGCCCCTGCTCAGCACAGTGTCGGAGAGGGCGGCAGCGGAGGCAGCGCAGGCGTCCCCCTGAACCACCAACAGGATGCCAGCACAGTCTAGAGGGTTCACTACATACTGCCTCACTGAGGCAGGAACCTGGAGGGCAGAAGCACAGCAGAACTCTCAGCTGTACCTAAAGTCTAACAGAGTACACTGAAACACATGAACCTACTGTAGACAACCGTTGTTGGGATTCTTCCATAACTGCTCAGTTTGGGTGTGATGAATGCTTTTCTTACAATACCAGCCATTGATGTTATATATGCTAGTAAATTCTGTATTTACTCTAGTTTATCCTATATACCATGTATTATTCTAAAATACTATGTTTAAGCATACAAGAAAGCACAAATTAAACATCTCTAAAAGAAATCCTGCAAAAGGTGCAGACATGGTGACAAATGACAAACTACAGAAACTTGTGCCACAATAAGTGAATGATTTGTGTAGTAAATAAACTTGAGTCAGAATTAATAAACATATTACTGCTACTAAGGAAGTCACTGTAACTTGTTAAAGTGTATGAATTTGTTAAAACTTGCCTGTATCCTCATGACAGTGAAGTCTGGTATGGGAGGGTCATACAGGTAGACGCAGGGGTCTGAGGGGTCCTGAACCGAAGGGAAGATTTTAGCACTGGCTGGAGCCGGACTGTAGTTTAGCATTTCACACAGTGTGTTCACATCAATGTACTTCGGGGTGAGTCCGGCACGGACCGTGTTATCCGAACAGGCCATGCACTCAATGCAGTCTGGAAGACATATTTTACACACAGATTGAATTAGTTTCAGTATTTCTCACACTAACCTTATTTTATCACACAAAAAGTGATACTGAACTTTAGACTATCTTGCTATGGCTGAGGAAAGGGGAAACTGACCTCCAGATAGGTAGGCATGAGGTTCGTTGGCTCCCAGAAACATGGCCTCTCCTGGCTGCAGCACAATGCGGTTCAGGAAGTAGATGGAGAAGCAGCCGATGTCACCTGGGTACTGGGAGTGGAGGCGAAGTAGCATCTCCCCATTACTGCCTGATGTATCTTTCCCTACAGCTCCTAAGACAGAACATAAAAAAACCCCCCAAAAAACCAAATTTGTTTCATATTCAGTCATGTTTGGAAGAAATAAACAATGACTTAAGAAAGGAGATAATTCATGCTCAAAGACAGCTGTTAAAGGTTGTGCATGACAATGAACAAAGTACAGGCATTCGGAGAGGAATCTCTGAAAAAGCCTTCATTACCTTCCTCTGAGACCCTTTTCACCAGCATGTTCAGCTGGTCTACAAACACTTTCTTTTCACAGTTCATCATCCTGCTGAAACACTTCTTCAGCGCGAGAGAGACTCGGACGGGGTTACCCACGCTGCTGTGCAGCTCATCTGCAGGCTCATTCCCTACTAGAGCATGGAACTCAGGGACATCTAAAAACACAGATGTGGTCACATGCACAATCCAAACAGAGATGACACACATATACAAACACACTAGTCTTATCATACATCAGTCTAGCAGTGTAGTCTGCCATGCAAGGATATATATAACACTATGAGATATCACTGTTTTTCACACACTTTTCAGAAAGGCAATAATTTCCTCCACAGGCCGGAAGCCACAGAGGCCTTCAAACTGTGTGAGAGCGATGGCCATCTCAGGTTTATGGTTGTTGTCAGGGTAGTGCTCAGGAAACTGGGCATGGAGCTTGGCAGCCAGCTCCTGGTAAAGAGAAAGAAAAGAAGCATTTAACACTACCTCAAAAAATGAAATCAAAGACCAAGTGCTTTAAAATAAGTAGAACACTGTATTATAGTACAGTGTGTATTGCTATAGTATATTAGAAAGTAGGGTACTTAAGTACTTTGTGTTCACAGATGCCCTTCATCCACATACCCTGTTGGGGTGTGCCTGAATAGACAGTGCAGTGTTGACAGACAGGACTTTAAAGAGGAAGGGTAGTTGTCCCTGGAATGTGTCTTTGACTTTTGACCCCAAGCATCCTGGGTAATCTGCGATCCACTGCCCAAGTGTTCTTTGAGATATCCTGTTGTCTTTGATAAGGGCATCACCTTTTGGGTGGGTTCCCATCCAAAGCTAAGCAAGTAAATACATAAATAAATCAGACCTGTTACAATGCTTCTCTAACATTTATAATTTCTCTTCCTGCCGTTTGCAATCACATCTTCAAATAATACTAGTGATAAACTCACCAGGGCATTCTTGCTTCTTAACAGTGTACAAACAATTAATTTGTGCTTGAACTAATGAAAAAACAACTGGCTGCCAACTAAGTAGCTAATCATTCAATTATTACAAAGGTTGTAATTTCTATAGCTACTCTCACCCTTTTCTCTGCTTGCCCATTTCAGGGTTACAATGGCAATAAGGTTACAATATAGATGTAAATACCCTTTAAATTAAAGTTGATATTCTGCACTTATACCTCTTAGTCATTGTTTCATTTTAAAATACTATGTGCTTGAACAGAGAGCCTAAACAAAAACTGTCACTGTGACAGACTGTACTATAAACAAAGGCATTGTACAAAAAGCGTTGTATCATTTATTACTGTGTAAAAACATACAAGGCACTTCGATCATGTAATAATTGATCACTTAAGAAAAAAATCAAGAGAACACTTTACACTGACCTTCCTAAAGATTATTATATTTAAAGAGTGACTCATGACCTTTACATGTCATTACATGCATGTCATAGAAGGCTGTCAATGAAAATAGACCTAGTGAGCTAATGCAAAGCCAGGAAGATAAGAATAGATGTGACACCATAGCACCAGGAACAATATTTAATAAAATCTAGCTAAATTAATCACCTGACAAGGCCAGTGTAAGATGACCAGAAACCACTTTTGACATAATAATTAAGGTTGCGGTAAAGAACATCAGTGCAAAAGGCTAAATGCTACAGATAAGACACGTTACCTCAGCATACGGCTTGCCCTCATCTATGACAGCTTGAGGGTCTGCACCAACGACAAGTTTCGCCACCTCACTGTCCAGCCCCATCTTTCCCCAGGCATAGTTCTGGACCACGCAGGATAACGGAAACACTATGGACAGAAAAGGCTTATCCTTGATTTTTTATTGCAGCTATTATAAACTGCAAAGCGCTGTTTCCCGACAAAGGTCACAGCTGTCTGTATCTTTTCGACTGTGGAGTTATACAGCAAATTGGACAGGTAAATGCTCGAATTGTCAAATCTACAGTTCGACAGAACCGAACTGTCGAACTGGTTACTGCGCAATTCGTATGGCACATTACCAGCGTCATATACATTTGGGTAATAATGCTGACGTGATTAACCTCACATGGTTATGGCATCCAGCGTTATAACTAATATAAAAGAATGAATGAAAATCAATGAAAACGTAGATGGAACTGACCTTTTACTTCCTCCATGTCTGCAACGTTTACAGTCACAATGCTGTGACGTCAAATAATTGATACCGAAACATTAACATGCAGGCAAATAAAATAAAATAAAATAAAATAAAATAAAATAAAATAAAATAAAATTATTGATAAAAGAAATCTCCAGTGATCAGATTTTATGCATTTATCTTAACCCAGATTACAGTTACGACCAAATCATTCAGTTTTATGAAGACAATTTCCATTTATATTCACATTATAAAATCTTAAATAATCTTTATTTGTAAAGTAAATATAGGTTTTTAAAAATAATATAGTTTGAAACATTAGAAGCATAATATCGAACTGAAAAAAACTCCATTAAACTGGTGACGTAATCCTCACGTTAAAACGCATGCGCTACACTTAATAACTACGGAAGTAAGTAAAGCTGTCCAGGCGTCTACCACTCAAGAAGGACTGTTTATTCGCGTTTGCATAAACTTAATCAGGATGTCAGGTTTCGACAGTAACCCTTTTGAAAATCCGGTAGACATAAATCCTTTTCAGGTAAGACCTCGGCGTCTCTTAAGGCAAAGCTTCGTAATTTTCTTTACAGACATGGTTTGAGAAATATTTAACAGGAAACCATTAGCTAACAGGGTAAGGCTCAGATCGGTTGGCGATGCGTCATGACTGACATCACCGTAGCCAATAACTCTTTACTTTAAAGAAGGGTTGGACATTGTGTAAAGAAGTTCATGCAATATTGTTTCGCTTGTTGCTCGAAAATAATACACCACCCACCTGTCATTGTCATCTTATAAAGGCGCCCAATTACATAAAAATGCAATTCACTTAGTATGTCGCTCTCTGAGCGTAGTTATTTATGTAAAAACCCTTTTCTTTCGGGTAGTGTACAATACATTTGCGCTGTCTTTTTATTTGCTAAATGTTCCAGGCCTTCACGTCTAAACGTCAAGCTATTCCGGGACGAAACCGGCAGGTTTTCTACGCAATGCACTCAGTTATTTGACGGTATAGGCACGTGAAAATATCGTGAAACGTTAGTTCTTCCATATAGTAATACTGAGGGTAAAACCTCTACACCCTTTAACGTTATAGGACAGAGACATCAGCTGTGATTATCCGATACTGATGCTTATTCATATCAGGGTTCTTAAAGTTATTCTTTGAGAAATTATTCATGATACACACTTAATGCTAAAGAATTAGCAACATGAATTGCTTCACGAAATCTGGAAGTGATGTAGTTTTCGTCTTTCACCGACCACTAGTGCAGAAGAATATTGTACTATAAACAATAGTAGGAGGCTGGCGGCTACTCTCCACTTTAGTCTATTATTAATCCAGGTGCATCCTAGAAGAATGGTCAGTAACATTTGCATGAATTGGCATATTTATACACCACAGGAAATGCTCTGGTTGTACTGACACAGCCCTGGTTGATCCAGTATCAACGTAGCTACATAAACTCAGGAGTCACTTTATTAGGTACACCTACTCTATAGATTCACCTAAATAGCTGCTATACTTTTTACTCTCCAATTATAAATTTTTAATGTATGTTTCCACACATCTGTGTGATGTGTGTCTCTGTGTTATTGCTTTACTTGCAAGGACAGATGAGGAGTTGACCTTACAGGTTAAAGTGTGCCCATCTCTATAAGTACATAAAATGCTACATGATGCATCATAGCGTTACAGAATGTCTGCACTAAACTGATAAGAAGGAAAAACATTTTTTCTCTTTTCAGTATTAAATGTTATTACCACTTTTACATAGCAAAAAAACTTCAGAACTCTCCAGTTTTAAGGTTACCTTTCTGTAGGATATTAAGAAGAACCTTTCTTCCAGAATATCCAGTTTTTGACATGGTTTATGGAAAACTTTACTTAATTTGCCTATTTTTATGATGTCCTTCTTGCATAGCCTGTTTTAGCTCATGCCTGCATTTCACTGGGGTCAAAGTCATGAATATGAAATGGATACTTAAAAAATTATTTTGAAAGAGCCCGAGTCTGTTTTGGTTGCAGGTTGATTGAGATGTGTAACCATGTTTTTGCTAGGTTTTTGGCTGTTTTTTTTTTTTGTTGTTGTTGTTGTTTTTTTGCATCGTGTACAATACTACATTTTAATAATAGAAACAAATGAAATGCAAAATTGTTGAACTTTAAATGAACATTTATTTAACAGTGTTTATCGTCTGTGTGGTTAAGTAGGTCTGTCTGAAATAAAATAATACAAAATAATATTGATTTAAAAAATGCATCAACAAAAAAAAAAAAACAGGTAATCCAAAAACTAAACTTTTGTTTAAAACAAACAAACAAACAAAAAAACTTACCAATGGCAGGGAAAAAATTGGCTGATTCTGATTTTCTCAAAATGGGATTTAAGCGGAAAACCGATTAATCGGTCAGCCCCTAGTTTTGGTTTGTTATTAATTTACTCTTGTGTTTTGATACAGTTACATGTAGAATTTCATGAGTCATCTTGGAATCATTTGATTGTAAGCTAGCTGTCATGCAGCAAAGTTGCCCCACACCAGTTTACTCCCACCACCACTATGCTTCACAGCAGAGATGAGGGGCTTTTATTGGTCATAGTGTTTGTTTCCACCCAACATAAACATTACCAATAGGTTGAAACATGAGCTAAGAGTTCATCTGTCTAGGCAACATTTTACTACGAGTGCCATGGACCGCTTGCCGAACCTTACACTGAAGACACTACTTTGACCTCTTGTCCTTTTTATAGGATGACTACTCAAGGGAGGTTAGTAATAGTGCTGAAGTTGTTCCATGTTAAAACTTTGTCTGAGTGTGGAGGGCCAAGTCTTTAGATATCCTTTTGTGACAGAAGGTACTGCGCTTGTTCTTAACAGCTTATTCTTTTCTTGTTATGGCAGGGAAGATCTCTTCCATACCTGAAGAGATGTAACTGCTACATCTGACTCATATCACCCTCTTTTTAAGGTCATCTTAGACGCTCCCATAGTTTTTCTAGCCGTGACTGATGGTGAAGCTTTTTGTTTTAAAAAAAGATACAACCGTGTAAAATGCGGGGAGTGTTGTTTATCTCTTACTTTATTTTTATGATCTGGAGTGCAGATAGGAGCCATTCATGTAGAAATCCTGATAATTCCAAAGGATTCACAAACCTTTCTTTACAACTACACATATGTACTGGAACATCTGCTTTAGAAAGGGAACACGCCTCTTTTCTCTGTTATGTGATTGGAACATGTTTACTTTCAAGGTGTGAGTAAATCTAAATTGGGATTATAGAATCAATAGACTAGCATTTTAGTTAAATCAGGAACTCCAGTAAAATTATCACTCGGTGACCGGCAAGAAATGAAAGCTGGTCCTTTTTACTCTCAGTTTTGTCTGGAAATTTTAGCCAAGGTAGAGCCATGCAAATGTACTTAGTCCTAAAGTTTAAACAGGGAACCTTTTTAGTCTATTTTTATTAAATCGTGTACAAGGTGCTGGCTTCAGAACGTAAAACTTGTGTTGAAAAGGCTAGAAAAATGAATGGAGCTCAGCATGATTGGTACAGCATGTATATAAAACTGGATGCTGTCTTGCTGTGTGAAAGTGGCTTGTGTTTGGTCATGTCAGGGCTAATGTGAACACATCTACAAGAGTGCGGGAATACCAGCAGGTGCTATCTGACATGACTCATTCTGAAAGCTGTATCAGGTGACATGAGTAAGATGTAGCCTGAATGTAGATGTGTTTTATGGTTTTTCCCCCTTGAAATAATGTCCTGAAGAGCTCTAACTTTTCCCCTTTACTTTTAAAAATGTGCAACATTGCCACATGCATTTGTATAATTTGCAGCTGAAGGAACTGAAGGAAGACATTTTCACCTGAAGGAAGACACTTCATTTTTACATGTAGGCCAAGCTGACCTTTACATACAGTGATCGATTCACTTTTCTGGTCATCACCACTGTTTTTCATCTTCTGCATTAGTAGACATTAACTGCACCTTTCCGTATCACTGTAATGCCACTACACTTGACCATTTCATTCCAGCCATTATTATTAAAGTACAGGAGTACTGGTGAGCAAGGACGTCTCAATATTAATCATTTACAGTATATTAATGTGTGTATTATTGAGTGATGTTGATGATTACTGGTTGTATTTTCATTCAGTTCAGTTGTTTTGTGGATACATCACATCCACAGTGCAAGCATTTTGATTTTGTAGCACTCTGGTGTTTGTTTATTGAACTTTGACTGTTGTAAGCTGTAAGATTCTTTGGGCAAAAGAGTTGCAGTATACTAAACAACAGAATTTATGTTGGTGTCTTCCAGGATCCCTCTGTCACCCAGGTAACCCACTCTGGAGTGGATCAGCAGTACAACCCGTTCTCTGGCACTGACTCAGTAAGTTCTTCCACAGCACAAGGGGTACATATAAGCGATGCCTTGGTGTAGGGTACTGTTTGCATAGTAAATTTCATTAATGGTCTAGGCTTTCATACCTAGGATGGATGTGGTTTGGCATTCATGAAGGAATGTCTAAAATGTATGTATTCCCAAAAGAGCATCTGCTAAAGGCATGTAATGGTGCTAAGCTGTTCTCGTGGCTAATATTACTTAGCATCTGAAATTGAGTCGATCAGGCAGCTGTGTCTACGTGCTCTGGAGAACACTGCCTATGTCTCCCTGCGCAGGGTGCTTTGACAGGCACCACCATCCCCGCATCTGCTGCACCCTCCCAACCAGCTGTGCTGCAGCCCTCAGTGGACCCTAGCCCTCAGGTCAGCATCGCACACATGCACATGCACAACCTGCAGTGCCAACATGTCTCAAGCCAAACCAACAGCACGCTTTTAGCAACATGGACAATCCACATATTAAAATTCAACAGCAGCTAGCCCACAGCTACAGTGCTCCGCCACCTGCCGTTACCTGAAGAGTAATGCCCTTCTGGCTGATATGCCGCCATGGTGTATGTCCATCCTGAGTGCCAGGCTGCCACTGTGCGTCTTCTGCGTCATGAGCGATAGGCTGATGCTGTGCGTCTCCTGCAGGCAGCTGCTGCTGCAGCCCAGGCGAACCTGCTAAGGCAACAGGAGGAGCTGGAGAGGAAGGCAGCAGAGCTGGAGCGACGTGAGCAGGAGCTGCAGAACAGGGGGGCGCCTACAGGTACGGTGTGGAGACATGCATGTGCAGAACTGTGCTCGATCCCCACATGAATAAACAAGAAATGAAGGCTAGTGCTTGAGGTACCCCTCTGTTGTGTAATTTGACCATATTAGAATTTTGTTTCTGCAGGCAAAGAGAACAACTGGCCTCCATTGCCCAAACGCTTTCCCATAAAACCATGCTTCTACCAGGACTTCTCTGAGGAAATCCCACTAGAACATCAGAGGATCTGCAAAATGATGTATTACCTGTGGATGTGTATGTTTCACAGCCAAACCAAACATAATTTTCATTGACTGTAGGGTGGTTAAGTGTTAAGGCATGTAGCTCTTTTTGAATACTGTGAAGATGAACAAACGTGGCCTGATCTTCTGTTTCTCCCTTTTATTTTCTCTCTTTGGATTGCCTCTTTTGACACACTGCGTCTCCCAGTGTATTGTGTGACTCTGTTCTTAAACGTGCTGGCGTGTCTGGCATGTTTCACGGTAAACACCAAGTCTGGAGTGGATTTTGGCCTTTCTATCCTGTGGTTTATCCTCTTCACTCCCTGCTCCTTCCTCTGCTGGTACCGCCAAATCTACAAGGCTTTCAAGTGAGTGTGTCGAATTAAATCTTAAGACAGTGTATGAAATGTTCTGTAGATGTAATATTCATTTGACCTGTTTTATGTTAACACGCTGTAGTCAATACACAGCTATCTTAGGAAGCTAATTCCATTTGGCAGCAATATAAATAGATAGATAGACAAATATAAAACATTTAAATAACATGCATTTTGTTGTCTGTTTTAGGACTGATAGCTCCTTCAGTTTTTTTACATTCTTCTTCATCTTTTTTGCCCAAGTGGTGATCTCTGTCATTCAGTGTGTTGGCATACCCCAATGGGGAAACAGGTGAGCACATTACAGCCCATTCCAGTTTTTCTACTTCTTGAGATTTCTGTCAGACTGCTCCATGGATAGGCGTGGTTCCCTATTCAGAGACGTGGAACCACCTGAAGTGTTCAACATTAAAATATTTGCACATGTTTTACAGATAATTAGAATGGGGCTAGTTGACCTAAACCATGCATGAAGAATGACATTGCAGTTTTCAGCAGGAACATCTGAACTCAGTGTGCACACACACACAATGCATTTCTATTAGAAGTTATTTGAATATAGGAGTCTTTCTCAATAGTATCACAGACAGGAGTACTGTTGTGAACATCCAAGATGCTGATATGTGGAGAGAGAAAATTGCATCTAGTCATCATAATCCACCAAATGATGCATAAGTAGACAACTAGGCAACACGTGTGTAACAAAGGCTGAAGGCAGACTTCGTTACATATGGTGTCAGAAGTGGGATGGCGGTAAAGCCATTGGAAGCGTGCCCCAGGTTGATGAACCCTCGCCTGCTGTGAGGAATGTTGTAGTCCAGTTTGAGGACCCCTGATGAGGGGCACGGGCATAACCCTGATGGAAAGGGCAGTTGTGTGTGGAGGGACAAGTGGACAGGGGATGTTCCCCGGAGGTGAAGGCATTGTGACGGGGTCCGTAAGCCTCTCAAGGGGAGTCCTTTACTCACTAAAGTTAAACGGGTGCTCTGGCTGCTGTGCCAGGGAGCTAGCTCTTTGGTCCAATGGTCAGAGCTCACGTTTACCTTCTGTCAGTCCTGAGTTTGAGTCCAGGGTAGCGTGGCTGCCTTCGTTACACCCTGGTGATTGGGTGCTGGAGAGATATTTACAATTGGAAACTGTATCTAGCTGAACAGTTCATGTGCAAGTGCAGTCTTTCAGTGCTCTGTATTAGTTATTAGTTTTTAATGATACTGAAAATGGCTTTTGCTTCCTTGCTCTGGCCACTCTTTTTGCTTTTTGCTTCTTTTTTTTTTTGCTGTGGCGCAGCTGGAAATGCTGGCTCTTGGACTCCCCTTGGGCCTTTCCTCACTGCTGTCATGGTTGGTGCGTGGTCAGTTGTTAGTTTGCTCTTCCTCTGCTCTCTGTTGCATCTCTTTCCTACTCCTGTTTCCATTTCTCTTCACACTGTTAGTCATGTATTTGAGGTAGGTGGTCTTGTTGGATTGATCCTCCTCCATTGGTTCACAGTGGATGGATTGCAGCCGTCGCCATCGTCGGTACAAACCTGCCAGTGGCTGCCATAATGATGGTGGTCGCCGTTTTTTTCACCATCTGTGCTGTGTTGTCAGTCTTCCTACTTAAAATGGTATGTGTCTCCCCCCCCATTTTTGAGCAGACAGAACAAATGGTTTCTGTGTATATTCTTTCTGTGTATGGCCCTCAGTAATTAGTTTTCTTTTTATGTAACTTTATCGTGAAGAGAATTTCAGTGGTAAAATATCCTGTGGCCTTTTCACAGTCTGTGGCTTGTTGGTACCGTGCTGTTTCCAGGTTCACTCTCACTACCGGCGCACCGGAGCCAGCTTCCAAAAAGCGCAGCAGGAGTTTTCCCAGGGCGTGCTCACCAACCGAGCCTTCCAGAACGCAGCTGCCGGTGCCGCTACCTCGGCTGCCCAGAGCTCCTTCCAGAGGAACTAGACCCAACAGCAACCCTCGCTCACGGCCAAGCTTGGCTGAGACCGGCACAAGCCGTCTCTGCTCTGTGGCCTCCACCAGCCCAAGCTCCTGCATGGTGCCACCTGCCTGCTTAGGCTGAGAGATCCCATCAGGCTTTGGCCTTTGGACTGCAGAGGCACTACTTTTGGTGTTCACATCAGCTTTCATGTGAAACTGAAGGTATGAAGTTAAAATGCTCAATGATGTCTGTATATTTGTATGTATGCTTTGTATTTCTGGGCATTTTTGGTAGCTTGTTGGAATTTGCTTATGCTGTATATAAACTAGTTTGAGGTTAACCCACACCAGAGAAGGTATGGGAGAATTGTCAATATCAATTTACAAATGACAATGAACAAAATTCAACTTTCCCTAATATGATGTCCACTGAATGTGAATTTAGATCTATTCACATTTAGCTATTAAATAATCATGTATTAAACTAAATATAGTTTACATCTACAAACAGTAGACTAATGACGTGCCTTGTGATTTCAATAATTTTTTTAAATTGTACTTTTTTTCATTCTGATTTTGCCATAGTGCCATAAATGGTTAAATACTGAAGGGGCTAAAACATGGCTATATTTATTTCCTTGCCAAATTTTATGAAGGAATTGATGCATAAAAATTATGGTCTGGTAGTGAAGGTTTTCTCAAGAGAAGCATGAGTTCATAAGACAAAAGCTAGAGTCAACCCTGATCTTTAGCTAAATTTCAGCTAAAAACATTTTGCCCTCTGACATATCCCTTCTGGTTCAAGGATAACCCAAAGATGTCCAAAGCCAGACTTGCATAGAAATATGATCTAAAAATATTTAAATAACTGATTAACAGTGGCCTTATAGATTTAATTATACATCTCAAAAATAGTGTTAGCATATTTAACTAGTTCAATATTTTCGCTAGTTTCTAAAGAAATTATAGGGGATTTTTGCACCTTATGGAAAGCAGCAAATGTATACATTTTTATGAAATGAATCAACATGCATGTGAATTTAGAAATCCATGTTTTATCCTTAAGAATATTTGTTGAATATAGTGTTAAAGCAAATTAAACATTTTGATTAACTATTTGTCTCTTTTTCAAAAACAAGTGTTTGGGTTTTATAAGAACAACCCCGTGCACATTATTCCTGTGATCTCATAGGTGCATGTATTCACTCCTAAATGTACTGTTGACTCAGAACATATTCAGACCCCTTTACTTGTTACTCACTATGTTGCAAATTTCAAAAAGGAACTAAAAATCCAAAACTAATCTCTTATTCACAAAGGTCTCTTTGATACTTTGCTACAACCTTTAATCAGATACAGCCTGTTTGCTTTAATTACCCCTGAGGCATGTCTAGAATGAAGTCCACCTTTTGCAATTTGTATTGATTGGACATAGTTTGGAAAAACACACACCTGAGTCTATAAAGGCCCACAAGTTACGGGACATAAACCAAGCCATGGCGTCCAAGAAACTGTATGGGGGCTCTCTGTGATTAAATTGTGACAAGGCATAGATCAGGGCTTGAATATAACATTATCTAAGGCTCAGTGTGTTCCCAGGACCACTGACCACAATTTTTAAATGGAAGAAACTTAGCACAACCTTGAATCTTCTTAGTGCTGGACGTCCAGCCAAACTAGACATCTTGACAAGGAGGGTCTTGGTCAGAAAGATAAAGAACCCAGTGGTCACTTTGAGTTCCAAAGAGCTCCCTGTACAGAGATCTCTGCAGTACGCCATAATGAAGGCCCTTATGGCAGAGTGGAAATACAGAATCCATTGTTTGAGTAAAAAGCATACCAAGTGCCTGCTTGGAGTTGAATAAACAACAGATAAAGGGCTCTGGCAATGTAGGAGAAGATTCTCTGATCTGATTAGAATTACACAGAACAGCAAGCACTATGATGAACTACAGGCAGTGCACATCACCTGGCTAATACCATCCCTGTGGTAAAATGGCAGTTCAGATGTTTACCATCCAATCTGATGAAGCATGAGAAGATCTGTCATATAGAATGTAAAGGCTTGTAGAGGCTGATCCAAGAGGGGACACAGCTGTGCTGTCAAAGGCGCTGCTATAAAGTATTGAATAAAAGGTCTGAATACTTTTGTGAATTATTTATTTTATTTTATTTTATTGACAACTCTATAAAAGCATTTTCCTTTCCTCATTATGGGTGTGGACTGGTGTGTAAAAACTATGTGCAACAAAAGAGGTCTGAATAGTTTCTGAAGCCACTGTATTTGTATTTGAGGGAAATGTTTTGGGGAATTACAAAAAATTTGTAAACTTGGAAGATGAAATACAGAAATGTATTGAAAAACCAGGCTGGAACATGGTTTTCCATTTGAATTTCCAAATCATTCTACAATAGCAGAAACAAAAAACGTTGGTGTACAAGCAGTATGACCCATCAACCAATAACACACAAGCCTGTAAAACACCAAATCAAATGGTAGTATTTATAAGACCTGCTGCATTGTTACATAAAATAGTTTCATATTTAACATGGCATTTGCCCCTTTTTAAATCCATATAAAAAGTGCAAATGAAGGTTTCACTGTGCACCCTTCATTCTAAGGGCTCAGTATCTGACCACCCCACCCCACCATCAAACACATTTATAAACATTGACTTTATTAATTAGCAGAACTTCTTAGTCACATTAACATTCATTTGTATGAGATACTGTACATGTGTAATGCAACCAGCATTGCAGATTTCTTTTTTTTTTTTCTTTCTTTGGAAGGAGTGGTGGAACATATTTGAGAATCATGAACATATTAAGCCTTGCACAGCTCATCATTTACATGGAGAATGTGTACATTTATTTTTATAAAAAACAACCAACAGCTTTAATATAAAAAGTGTGGTTTTTTTTGGAAGTGTACAAAGGTCAAAATCTTAAAAGTTCAAAGAATCAGTCCCTGTACTGGGATCTCCTTCAGGTCAAAGGGCACAGGGTAAGACCGTGGACAGCTTTATCTGGTGTATCCAGCTCAGACAGAAGAAGTAAGACATGGCTGTTGTGCTGATCTGCTAGCCTAACTGTGAGCCCATGAGGTATGAAAGGTGACGCTCTTGTGAAGACCAGAGGCCGTCCCAAAAGTCTTAGGTCTCCATATGGTAAGCACCACATAACTACAGCATTGTTGACATGCTGATTTTAACATCTCAGAGGGATTGTAATTGGTAGCAAAAATAGCTTTTGGGGTCCATAGTTGTCTTTGTACATCCACAAACTATACGTACTTGCCTGTAATACTCCTTATGATGCATATTCATAGTTGTAGTTGTAAGTCTCCCTCGGAAAGAACGCATGTCATAGCATTACATTTCTTTAGACCACCAGAAATGAACAAAATTCTTCAGTGAAGAGCTAAAAGCAGACATTTTAAACTATATAACCATTTGGAACCAAAGTCAGTGTCCACATTTGCTCTTTTTACATGGATATGTAAACAGAACCACAGCTACTTTAAATGAGTCAATATAAATACACCCACACATTCCCAATGGTATGCATAAATTTATGACTGAGTACATAAACAAAAGAAAAATGATTATACATTGTGTGCATGTACATGTACAAAATGAAAAAAAATGCAATATTTATGATATCCAAAAACTACAGCACTTAAACAAAAAAAGTGTCCAGTTTCCTCTGAATTCTTCTTTGAAAATGGTGGTCAGTGGAATGCTTCCCTTTGCAGCCCTTTCTTTGCCCTTCGATCCAAGCAAAATGCAGAAACAAACGTCTGCTGAGGCTGGTCAGTCCCTAAGCACTCAGCCTAAAATGAACTGCGATCAGTCAGTATGGAAAACAGCTGGGCCCTTCCTGAGACCATCCAGGGTGAGCTAGCTAGGCTCTGAGTCCAGCACGGGGCTCCAGGTCCAGCGGGAGCTCGGTGATATCAGGCTGTGGTGATGGCATTCAGGTCCTTCATCAAGCCCTCCAAATGAGCCATTTCCTCAGACAGCTCGTCTGTCTCGTAGGCCTTAGAGAGCCATGCAGGGTGAGGCCGGGTTAGAGTTACAGCCAGGGAGATGAGTTGGGACGAAACAAAGAAAGGTGGGAAGGTGTAAAGGAAGAGGGAGATGGGAAGCAAGTGATTAACATGTTGGTAGAGGAGTTGATATGGAGGTAGACATGTGACCAAGTAAACAGGAAGCTTAACGAGGGCTTCAAAGCCGTGTGATACACTGCACCGCCGGTGAGAGGGAGGAAGTCAAAAATATAAAATACAGGCGTGCCAATGAGATGCAAATAGATACCAAAACACCATTTTTTTTGGTTATTGTTCATGTGTGTTAGATTCAGTAAATGCAATTTGAATTAAGCCAGGAAACAAGTTTATGTGAAGGAGACAAAAGGGAGCAGGGGACAAAGAGAGCCGTTTACAACCAGCATGTAAAGATGCGACTTACAGCCTGACCCATGCGCTAAGTGAGGATGTGTCAGCGGTAAACTCACTGTCTCTTTCGTTGGCAGCATCTTGCTGGTTTCTGCTGAGTCAGGGGCGCTGGGCACAGTCACTGCTACTGGAGCCCGGGCTCTGCCCAGAGTACCAATAGATGCCGTCTTCACGCCAGGAACTAAAACGGCCATCATAACCAAGGCAGTTCGAGTTGCATGATGAGGAGGATGATGAGGAGGAGGAGGAGGAGGATTATCACCTCATCAGAAAATAAATAATGAACAAATACTTGTCGTAAAACCATTGATTGTTAAAGATAGACAGAGCCTTCATTCATGCTCACTATCTACAAATTCAGATGTAATTTCAGATGTGAAGAAGTCACACCAATGCTCTGTCCACATGACCTCTTGAGTACTATGAGTGGTTGGATTTCAACATTTGAGATATGTGAAGGAGCAGACATCCAGACTAAAAGAAAAACACCACCACCACAACATAAATCATAAGCTCACGAGCTTAGTGTGGGAAAGTGAGCATCTGCAGAGATATAGATGGAGCAGAAGCCATGGAGAGAAAGCTGACCTGGCTGAGCCAGCAGTGGCGTGCAGGGCAGGGCAGAGCTGGGCGGGTTGTGGGCTGAGACAGAAACAGTGGGCACAGCAAAGCTCTTCATGGGGTGGCTGGGGTGGACGTGGGCTGAGGGGGGCTTGTAGGAGGGGGGGTCCTCCTCTTTAATCACCGCCTCTGATTGCTGCAGCTCGGCTGCGCTGGGGGGCTGAGGAGCAGGAGGCTGGGTCCTTACGGACTCTAAACAGCAAAGCCATACCACACACACAGGGATTTACAGCACACTGCAAACACTGACTGGTAGGGTTGCAGGAAGACTGGGCATCACCAACAGGAATGCATAAATATAATATGAAATTAGTTGCGGAACCTTGAGTGAACATGAATGAAATAGGACAGAACATTCCAGAGCTGAGGAAACCATAGCAAAACCATTACTTTTGTATGGAAACCATCATCTAGATACCTACCATTATATGCAACACTAGCATTACCCTAAACTGCCTTTACAGGGCAGCCAAGAAGACTCACCAGAAGAAGGAGCCCTGTCTACATAGGGGACAGGGGTGGAGGGTGTGGCTGGAGCCCTCAGGCTGATCTGGTGATGGAGATAGCCACGGGGTGGAGGGTGATAGTGATGGTGGTGGTGGTGATGAAGATGGTCAAGCGAATGGATGGGGTGGGCACTAATGACAGCTGAGAATGGCAGACAAATGACGTGTGTTAACGACCCGAATGAACACGGCTGGCCTGGATCATCCAGCATGAGGAGCCAGGATAGGGCAGAGAATGGGAGAAGCAAGGACTGACAAGGAAGACTTCCTCTGTGTACACCTTTCAAATGCAAAGTGTTGTCAACATCACAGTAAGTGCAAGAGCCTGATCTTAAGAAGGCAGAGGCGTTTACTTCTACGTTCTCCAGTACAGATTCAAGGAATTTGGAGTTTGTGTGAGCTTACGCTGTGGTGGCTGGGGGTCAAAGGGCATCATAATTTTGGGCCTCACTCCCCTTCTGCCTGCCAGTGTAGACACACTCTCCTCAACCTCATGACCTGCAAACACACATACAAACACCCACCCTTTAGAGCCCTTACAGCTGAACTGTGATGTGTGTTTGCAGCAACATCCCTCCCCATATTCCTGCGGTGGGTGGGGCGGGGAGGCTCACCTGAGGGCTCTTGCGTGTTGCGGGGGATGGGTGTCTCTGTCATGACCAAGTTGGGCTCAGGGGATTTATCTATGGGCTTCATCTCCACACGCTCATGGTGGATCCAGAGGTCCGGGGGCTTCAGGTCTTTGGAGGTGCTTTTAGATTTATGCGAGCCATTAGTAGACTTGCAGGCTGCTCGCTTCCTAAGAGGTGAACACCTGCTTTAAGGGAGAGCTAGACCTTTACATTTAAACACTGAATTAATACAATATTTTGTTACTAGTGACTGATTCACATAACATATTACATTTACCCAAGTACAGATATTTACTTTAAGTGAGAGACTATACTCATCAGCGAGGCTGTGTGCGCATGCACAAAGTTCAAAACCTCACTTTTTCTGTTGAGAGTTAGAGCGCCGTGTGCAGAGAACCGCTCCCACTACCACAGCGACAATGGTAAACACTCCCACAGAAACGATGATGACGATCACCAGGATATGGTTCTCATGACTGCCCGTGATTCCAGGCTTATCTGAGACATGAAGAGAGTGAACGTGTGTGAGAAATAAGAAGAGAGAGAGAAAGTGTGAATGAAAGATTAAAAATATGTCTAAGAGAGATAGAGTGAAAGTGTTTGTGAGGGAATGAGCACAACATAAGTGAGTGAAAGTGTGCATGAGTGAAAGAGATCCTATAAAAGAGTCTCCTATAAGATAGAAACAAGACTGCATATACGCAGATCTTGCAGGCATCCAAAAAAATAGTCGAGGATTAAAAAAAACAAAGAAAGCCCAAAGGCTTATTTCCACTGTAGATATGATAACTGTCTGTTATGAATAGATCAGGCAAATAGTGGATACATAAAAATTAACATAACAGTCTACATCACCACAAACTAGGCTGCTTAAAATAATTTCTTCAAAGCATATTTAAAACTACTCTCAGCTTGTAATAATTTGAGAGAAACAGGACGCTTATTCCATAAACTATAAAAATGTTTGCCAGTTGCGCTGTTACATTTGAAAAGGATTTAGATTTGAGACACTACCTGTGGTAGCACAATTCAGAATATTTCTGTCTAAAAACACTAAATCTCAGTGTGATTTGATGTACTCTTTTCTCCACTGGAGGACCAAAAATGATCTGCCCTCAAACGTTCTCGGGGAAGTATTTTCAGAACTCGTTTTGACTAAACAACTAGTAATCCTTTCTTCTGCTGTAGCTGATCATGGCTACGTAATCAAATTGGCCTTGAACTAATGTCCCAGCCATGGCTTTTACTGCTGATGCACCTAGGAGTGTGGCTTTCCTAGAAAATGACCCATTACCAATTTTCATTAGTACTTTAAAAGCAATTAAATACAAATCACACAAGCTTCAGTGGAGTGGACTCTCCTGAATCCACAGTAGTTCATAAAAAAAAAAGAAAAAAAAAGACAAAATGCACAAAAGTGACTGTTCTAGAATTCTCTCCATTTTACAAATTTTAAAAATTCATGCAATCTGAAAGTCGTCTGGATCCTTACCTTGTTCAACTGATAGATTTAACAATAAGGGTAACGTACAGGGTAATGTTTGCAGCGCCACTAAGAAACCTCGCTGGAATGCCACCTACTCCCATTGCTTTACTGGGTCCAAGTTCACCTAGTATTTTACAGACTTACATATTTTATCATGGATATCAAGGCTAATCTTTGAACATTTCACTGATTGCTGTATGCTTGCTATAATCAAACCACTTTAATATCATCCTTAGCTTTAGTTGGTCATTTTTGTTAAAAATAATTTATAGCCTCCACAATTATCCTCTACTTCATTTGTTTTTTAGTGTGTGTGTGTGTGTGTGTGTGTGTGTGTGTGTGTGTGTGTGTGTGTGTGTGTGTGTGTGTAACCGCAATAATCCCTACAAGAACCAGTTATTCAGACAAATTACCTCACTGTCATGGCTCTGTCCTCTGTGTAATGCTGTGCAAATTTTAATTCTCAGTTTTAAAGGATGTCAATTTACTCACTACCTGCATAAAATGAGATTTAAAATTTTCCCAAGGAACAGCTGCACACTCACACTCATTCAGTCACATCACTGCCACCTATTTCTCAGAGTAGACACTCAGAATAACATTAATAGGTTTGAGAGTTTGATGTAATCATGGTTGGCTGCCTTAGACCCTAAGCTCTATTCATGTATTCAGGTCCCCTAAAATAGACTCTGTAATGATTTTGTAAAGAATTCCACATTTATTACATAAAATCCATCAGTCATAACACTAAAACCACTTGCCTAAATACTATGTAGGTCCCCTTCGGGCTGCCAAAACAGCTCTGACCTGTCAAGTTATGGACTCCACAAGACCTCGGAAGTCCATTTTTCCTTCTTCCATTTCTCCACGATCCAGTTATGATGCTCATGTGTCCAGTGTAGGCACTTGAATGATCAGCATCAGCACTCTGACCAAGCTGTGGCTAAACAGCCCCATACACAGCAAGCTGCAACGTTTTGTGTGTTCTGATGCCTTTCTATTAGAGCCAGCATTTTGTGCTGCAGTAGGTCTTCCTCGGGATTGGACCAGATGGGACAGCCTACACACCCCAAGTGAAATGGACCACTTTTGGTAGTTATTGACCACAGCATAACAGAAACACCCCACAAGACCTTCCATTTCGGAGATGTTCTAACCTAGTTTTCTAGCCATCAGAATCTGTCCCTTGTCAGTGTCACTCGGATTCTTACACTTGCCCATTTTAGCTGCTTCAAACACTTCGTCTTCAAGAACTGACCATTCACTTGCTGCCCAATATATCCCAACTGTCAATGTAATGAGATAATCAATGTTATTCACTTCACCTGTAAGTGGTTTTAACGTGGCCGATCGTTACATCTCTTCAAGCAACACACGTTTTTGATCCAGACAGTGAGAACAGGTCTCAATTACTATGGCTTTTGGTTTTAGGTAGTAGAGTGAAAATATGCCTGAAAGAGTGACAGAAGTAAAGAAAAGGTGTGTGTTTATGCGTATATGAGTGAGTGTGTGTGAGTGTGTGTGAGTCAGTGAGTGAGTGAGTGAGTGTGTGTGTGTGTGTGTGTGTGTGAGTGAGTGAGTGAGTGAGAGTGTGTGTGTGTGTGTGAGTGAGAGAGTGTGTGAGTGAGAGAGTGTGTGAGACAGATAAAGAGAAAGAAAGGGAATGAGTTGAGGCTGACGGTAGTCTAAACGCTCTGGTTTATTGTTTATTACATGTTTACCTAGGGAGGATCCAAATCCGTGATCGGGCAGAGTTGAGCGTCCACCTGCCTTCCCCTGAAAGCCTACTGACATCAAGGTTAAACCATTAGAAACAAACCATCTGACCAGACATTAGTGCTGCGAGCCAGGTACAGAGAAGGCAACAGTTACCTTGATCACTCGACATTTTGTCCAAGGGCTCAGCTAAAAGAAGCCGACAGGATCCAGAGGGAGAGAGAAGAGTGGTTAGAAGAGGTAGAGGTAACAGCAGAAAATATGGACACACTTCTGCTAACGGCAGCAGTATACATGGAAGCTTACTTAGGTCGTATTGGCTGCTGTGAGACCTTCCAAATAGTTTTAATCAGACATTGGCCTTGCAGAGGGCTTAGCCTGGTGCTGGTACCATTTGCCAAGACTGATTGATTACCTTTGGGCGTGCGGAACTGCACTGTGTCAGATAGCGGCCCCATGCCCTTAGAATTGCGGGCCTGGATCTTGAAGTAGTAGGTAGTGTCTAGCGTGAGCTCCTGGATCTGGTGCGTCAGTCTGTTCCCCATCACCGGCTCTACAACCCAGTCATGCACCTCTGCATTCACATCTGTACTGTAATAGATGATGTAGCCTGGACAGAGGGCGAGAGAACACAGGAACATGGGCCTGGTTCCACTAGCCAGTCACACGCTCTGCTCACTCTGTGCTCTATGCATATATCAATTCAGACTCCAGCAAAATTCTAGACTGCTTCTGAATCTGAGTCTTGTTTTACCCTTTGCTTCATGCTTGCTATTTGTTGTTAACACATTGTTTTACATGCTAAGCCGTGTTAAACTAGCCTGTTATGCCTTTTTGTGGCAGTTCTGCCACCCTCACACGCCCACTCTTCACCACAGAGCCGAGGGTCACCGCAATGCTGGCCACGCTCCGCGGGCCTTGCTTATAGCCCTGACCACATCTGCACTGGAGAGCAGCAGTATGCATCAGGCACCTGTGATTTTGCCGTTGGCCTCCGACGGTGGCTGCCAGTTGATGTTGATGGTGCGGGGACGGCCCTCCTTACTCACCACCGTCACATCTTTGGGAGCGGAGGTGGGAACTGGGGAGAGGGAGACATACACGGCCTAGCTGAGGCCCGAGCCAATCCTCACTACCGTTATTAAGAGCGAGTCGGTGTTTACGCCGCCCATGTGGATGCCCTTGCTTGCCGTTGTGTGTGTGTGTGTGTGTGTTCGCTCCACCCAGGCAGGCCACTCACGTGTCTCGAAGGTGGTGCCATGAGCAGTCATACTCCAGGTGCTGGTGCGCCGGCCCTTGGTCACCATGACTGAGAACTCGTACAAAGTGTTGGCCTTCAGGTTCGCCACTGTGTGGGTCAGAGTGGTGGCATTCGCAACCTGAAAAGACCACGTCCAAAGCCAACCATGTCTTACTTAGAATGATGATCCAGAAACACAAATGACCACTTCTAAAGATGTTTATCTCTATTTAGAACTTTGCTCAAGTGAAACAATCACCTAAAAGTGTAATCACTGCTATAACCAGGAAAATATAATTAGAGAAAAATAGCCGTTTAAATGCAATTTCAATATTTGTCCACTTGGAGGCGCTGTAAGTATTTGTAAAATAGATTGGCGGGAATGAATGCGTCAACAGAGCTAAAGAAAGAATGTGTGTTCCACACGGAACCCAAGGCAGTGAAGCACATGAAAACCAAGATCGATTCCAAGGACTATGAGGGTGTTATTTCAATGAATTTTAAACTGCATTTCCAACAACCACACACACACACAAACACACACACACACACACACACACACACACACACACACACACACACACACACAACACAGTTGTCCATTCCTGGGTGTGTATGCAGCTACTGTAGCACCTTATATTTGGTGTTGGCAGGTATGTTGGTCTTCCAGCGGATGGTGTAGTATCTGGAGTCTGTGATCTTCTGGTTCTTGGGCAACGAGTTATCGGCCCAGGAGACCTTGATGGCATCGTGGCTGACGACAGAGGCTTGAACACCCACGGGGGGTAGCATGGGGGAGGGGTCGGGTGCTGGGGTGTGGGGGGGGTGGTGGAAGAGTTCAAACAAATCAATCTCTGGGTCTATGGGATCTGGCAGCAGTCAACATGGCATCAGGTGACAGCAAACACAAAGCATGAAACAGACAATGGTTCACAAAAAACAACAGCAAGGGGGGGGGGGTTATGAGAATAAAGGGAATGATGTGTTTAAATGGGGGAGCAGAGCAATGGCAGGGGAACATTGGGGTGGGGGCAGAGAGAGAGAGAGAGATACCATTAGAGCAGAGAATACTAGCATAGCTATTTAGAATTTGCAGTATATTCAAAAACAAATGCAAGCATCACAGATTAAAATCACCACTCAGGAACAGGGATGGTTATGCATCTTAAAATGGGGTCTGGGTCTGAAAACCATCCCAGTAAAGTGTAGAGAATGACACATCCATAGCTGATGCATGTTGTATTCACACTGTACCACAACATCCACATCCAAGGCAATTCCAAAAATATTTGGGTTCCAACTATTTGTTTATCTCCTTGTCTCCTGCGTTAGCTCTCTTTGTAGGTCACAGCCACATGACATGATATGTGCTCAGATTTCTGGCGTCTGCGTGGGCCGGATATTTGCCCTAAAGTGGCCCCGTGTGCTGGAGTTTGCTATAATGACCTGCTGCACGGCAACGGAGCATGCCCAGAGGACTGCAGAGGGCACCCCTTACACACTCGTCCACCATGCTGACTCCTCTTGCTGAAGGGGTGTGGGGTTGGGTTTCAACGCTGGAGCAATGAAGCTCTCTCTCTAACTCTCTCTACTCAGGTTCTGGCTTCTGGTTATGTAGCAAATGTGCTAAAGTGTTTAGACATGCACCAAACCAGACTTCAGATAAGAAAAAGGCAATTGCACATCTTCAGGCAATTTAATACTTTGGGGCTGTTAAGAAAATATATAGAGATGTCATGCGAATCTTGACACTGATACTACCCCTGAGGGTATCACCTCAGACAGAGTAGATATCGGATATGGCAAACAAGATACAGAATGAAGCCTTACAATCCACACAGTTTCTTAGCATTAGTAAAACAAGAGGCACTGTGAGAACTTCATGAAACAAAATGGAAAAAAATTTGCTATGTTTTTATTGAATAAATAGGGCATCAAACATCATTTGACTTGAAATTTTTTTTTGTACAGTACAAAGCAGTTCATCATCATCATCATCATCCAATTCTTGAGCTGTGCGTGGGTATGTACCTGACTGAGACCTGGTGATGGCGCTCTCATACACAGGTATTCCCTCACCCATGTTGTTGAAGGCCTTCAGAGTAATCACGTAATGGGAGCTGGGGTCTGGAAAGGCGCACACACCAGGAAACACTTGGCTTTCACATACTCACACACACTCTTCCCACCCTTCCAACCCACCATCAGCTTCCCACCAGCAAACTGCCTTTGCTCCATCTCGGGGTCGAGGAAAGAGGAAAATGGCCCCCCAGAATGCAAAATGAGCAAAGAAAAAGCAAATTTAGACAGCAGGTTACCCAGGTTGTCGATGCTGTAGTAGCGTTGTTTGTAGTCCACTTTAATGGTCTGTGCGTGAGGGCTCCCTATGCCATAGGCAATGCTGTAGCCTCTCACCACAATGTACTGGTTCTCTGGTGGGGTCCAGCTCACCACAATGCTGTTCACCAGGGGCCGCACATGCAGCGAACTGGGCATCCCAGGCACCTGAGACTCTGCAAAACACACACAGACACTCGCCTGTACAGGGATGTATAATGCAAGTGTACACAGACATTCATATGCAGTGTCACCATCTCCATTTTATAATCCCATTCTAATGAGTGGATAAAAACCAGATGGCACCTTCAGAAGTGAGTTATAATAAATGGAGGAGCCAAGCAAGGTCCCCTCTTCAGGGTCCTGGAGCTGGTCCCAGGTCATGGAGCAGTGAGGTCCCATAAACCCTCCCCCCATCACAATGCTACGACTCTCCCTTCTGAGGAAGAAGTAACTTCAAAACCAGAATGGAGGGGCACTTCAGTGGAAGCTGCCACACAGGATCACTCCTTCATAATCACGGAGTGTGCAAGAAAAAAGGGCAAGTGACAAAAAAAGGTCTTAGTTTATTTTTGGCACAAGTTAAAAGAAAGGCTTATATTACGAAGCCATTTCTGCTCCATCTCTTTCCTGCAGCTGAGCTTAATTCCACGCCAGTGTGTGGATCTGCAGCACTGTTTTTTACGAAGTATAAGGAGCCAGTTAGAGAACTTTCTTGAAAACCCATTCGATTTGGAGACATTAAACTGATTAATTAGTTTAAATCTGTGCTTATTCACAGGGCTGTGTCAAGTAACACTGTGCTTTCAGTGCTTCAGCCATGTATGCATTATAGAGAGTTTATGTAAAAAAAATAGCTCGAGCTCGAAGAACTCCGCTGCGTCGGCTGCCTCACCAGGGATGTCTTGATGCGAATGAAAAAGCACAGTTATTAATCCATCTTAGCTGTCCTAATCGGCTGAAACACTTAGGGCTATTTATCCTCGCTGCTTCAGTGTGTCTCTGAACAACAGAGCAGGGACAAAACCCCCACTCTTTGAACAGCATGCTGAAATCGTTCAGCTACAGGGAACACCAACCAGGAAGATCAACTCCCAGTGCTGCCATGAGTTCTGGCTGCAACGCAGTTGCACTTCAGAGTCGCAAGGAGTTTCATCTTTAATACCAGCAGAACCTTTCAGAGCCAGTGCTCAGCCCTAATGTGTAGCAATTGTGCTTCTATGACTCTCTTCCACTCACTTCCCATACACAGCATAGGAACACAAAACCAAGCTCAGAGCTAAAACAGTAAACAAGGAGGTAAAGCATGGGCAGAACTGCGAAGGCTAAGAGGGAAAACACTTCTCTTTCAAAGACATACTGTAGTGCCACAATACCTACAGCCAAAACTTCACAATACATATTGCTGAAACTACTAAACAAAACAGCCAGAAGTGATAACCTAATGTGAACAAATTAAAGAGGGTTTGCATAAAAGTATCAAAATTTTCCAAACAATAAACACATACAAAGGCTGCATGTTATATGTAACAGTACATTAGATTCAGAATAAGAAACTGCATTCATCAACGTGAACTGATGCGGTTTCTACTGTGTGGAGTGTGATCTCCCAATCAGGCTTTCATCCTGCTGTCAGAACATTCCTCCTAATCACGCGCGTTCACATGGCATGACAAACACAGAACCTTCAACCACGACCCACAGCAGGCTTTACATAAAGTTTCATCATATCGCAATTTCAGTATGCAGCCATGTAGCCCATATAACATCTGTGCTGCAGTAAGGTGTTCAGCATGATCCCTTAATTAAAAGATTCATCAGAATGTCCTAGTGGCCTGACTGCACTCAGCACTCAGAAAAAGGCCCTGGCTGTTGGAGCCACTCACCACTGTCTCTGGGCAGGTTTTCAGAACGCAGATGAAGAGCTGCATTATTCAGCATGGCATTCGGTATTGATGCGCTACAGTCTATCTGTGTGCTCCTGTTTGATCTGTGTTTAATAACTTCCTACTCTCTTATCTCCCGGTCCTCCTCCACACCAGATGAGTCTGCACTGTGATCAATAATGGCAGTTTCCCCTCTAACATCCACTGGGACAGAGACGGCGTTATTCAAGCGTAACAGCAGAGTCGGCGCATAAGCCTTCAGTGACGCATTTAGAGAGCAGAGAAAAATCCTTTGATACATGGCAACCACTTTTATTTTGTGCCTTGGCTAGGAATCCCGAAGCTCTCTTGACCCTCCACTGATCCCGTAGGCACGCTGCTGCTTTCTTACCGTCCAGGTCACTCTCGAAGGTCTCAGCAGTGAGCCACTCTGTGGCGGGTCCCGTGCCGTTGGTCGTGCTGGCCGACAGCCGGAACGAGTACTCCGCTCCACTGTCTAGACCTATGGTGAGATGGAGCCATGTCAGCCTGTCCTCCCCTCTCAACACCCCAGTTCACTCCACACTTGCCACATAAATTATAAATGATGATATAGTTGCTTCTTCTCTTCAGTGATGGATTCGTGCTACAGCTTCCTGCCTCTGGATTTACAGCTGCAAGGTCAAGCTCGCTGAATCCTAGGCATGCTCCTGAGCAGCTGTCAGGGGATCTCAGATGTGATTAACTGTTTGTGCTCATGAGAGATAATGTTCTGGGTTACAAGAAGCAACTATTGAAATGGTAAAGGAAGAACTCACTCACCATCTATAAGCTGAGAAAGCTGAGTAGTCATGACTTCAGCAGCCTCGCCCCTCCTACCACTCTTCCTGTAGCGGATCTTATAGGCCGTCAGCTCCCCATTCAGAGTGCCGGGAGGCGGGGGCTGCCACCGGATCATAATGCTCTGGGGTACAAAACCGAGGAGAGAGCACAGCAGACGGCATGGCTGACGTCAAGTCAAACATAGCCCATCATAGTTAGACAGCCCATTTCTGACCTCTGTCTTAGGAGGTCGAGTTAGCAGAGGTGCATGTGTTTTATTTTAATGCTTTATTTCGAGTGGCACAACCTCATTGCTATACACTAAGGGTATGTGCAGGTGTGCGCCACACGCCCACATAATTCTCTATGGTACTGCTTAGCAACCAGACATTATCATTCCAGACATATCAGACATTACCCATGCAGACCCAGTGCCGTGATTTGCATACACAGGGAGAACTGGATACGAATGATATGAAGATAAGAATGATATGGAGTCACATGACCAGGTCCTTTAAAGGTTCTGAAAGGCTGCCATGTCCAAATGCCCTGACTGAAATCCTCAGGAGGTATACACAGCCACACTGGAGGACAACACAAGCCATTTTATCGCCTGCGCTCTCTGCAAAACATTCTGTATCCGTGCAGCATTAGAACTCGGCCATGCACAGCTCAGATTTTGAAAGGAAAGATTCTAAAAATTGGAACATGAAACTGTTGCTTCTATTGTCATTTATAAGCTCATCATCTTTTCACCTAAATATTGCATTTAGGAGACACATGTATTTTAAGAGAAATATGTATATTTAGACAACTTGAAATACTTGCCACTTTAAAATGCCAAAAAGAATCAACAAGCTAGGTGTTGTACTCAAGAGTGCAGAGGAGCCAATGAGCTGTGAGCTAACGGATCTCAAACAACCTGACCTGTTAGAAATGAATGCATTAGAAGGATGTCCATTAGACTTACCTGAGGGCTGTCCTAATACATTACATTTGTTAAATGAGTACCCCAGATTAGGAAATGCTATACATACGCACACACCAATTTCCTCAGAAAAGTAAAACCATTCAAATAATAAATTTTCCAAATTTAATTTTAAAACAGGTCACAATTTTCCTGCATACTTACCTTCGAGTTCTGGACTTCAAGTGAGACGTTCTGTGGTGCAGCACTTGGTACTGTAAAAATGGGCAAGATGGCCAGACGGGTTTGAAAAACAGCATCATGATGTACAGCTCAGTAACTAATGGAATCAGAGAGCTTGTTTACAAAATCCTGCTCATTTGTGCTGTTAGTACATTTGGGATTCTGTCGTCTTTCTCGATGACACTTTGAGAATCATATTCCCTAAAGACACATTAACAGGTACTACTGCAAATTTATAATGACTCCTGTTGCTGTGTGTTTGCATGTGTCTAAAAGAAAAAGAATGAGAAGGAAAATGACAGAGAGAGAGAGAGAGAGAGAGAGAGAGAGAGAGAGAGAGAGAGAGAGAGAGAGAGAGAGAGAGAGAGAGAGAGAGAGAGAGAGAGAGAGCGAGCGAGCGCAAATGAGCGAGTGTGAGAGAGACGAGTGTGTGAATGCGCTCAGTATCAGCTTGTCATTTATTGTGGGTTTTTCCTTCATCGAGCTGCCTCCGCTCTTTTGTTCTCACATTTCCACCATTTTTTCCAAGTTGTAGAACACCACCTGCCACACTCCTATAGTGACAAGCCCCATCTCACTCTCACTTCAGTCCAGAGAAGACACGGAGCAATCAGTACAACACCATCTTCCAGCTTTCTCAAGTCACGTGCACACTTGTCACAATGTTTGGGTTTATCAGGTTCGCTTGTTGTTTATGTTTCTGTATCTGTAATGTAATGCATGACGCTACAACACAATAATACAACACCACTACATACAGAGGCAGACTACACATCCTTTACTCATTTAACACAAACACTAACATGATTTGAGGAGAGCCTACCATCAGAGAGCGTCTGAATGAGCAGGTCTTCAGTGGAGACCCCAGGCCCATGCTTGTTGTAAGCCACCATTCTGAAACTGTACTCTGTGAATTTCTTCAGCCCTGTCATGGTGTAGGACAGGCCTGCAACATCCAAGTCCTAAGAGACACAAACCAAATGAGTAGGAATAAGGTCGGAGAAAGAAGCCTTTCCATTTTACATGAAGCACTGATGACAGGAAGGGTCACTAAGGTACAGCCAGGTCTAAGCATGTATTTCAGACATGGTTTCTTGCCCGCACCTGCTCCGTATCCTGACCCTTCTCACTGTAGTAGAGTTTATACGTGTGGATCTCCCCATTGCCGGTAAGAGGTCTCTCCCAGGTGAGCGTGACTGAGGTGGAGGTGATGGACGCTGCCTGCAGGTTGGGGGCAGGACCCGGTACCTGCACTGCAATGACCAGATGAGGGAACATAGCTTTTAGAATAGCATTTTATACAAGCTCCCCAATCCCATCAGATCAACCATGACTAGCACAACCTCTACAGCCAACCCATATCCAATAGATCTCAAAGATAAGTTACAGAAACACCAAGGCATGTCAGCTGTGGTTGAAACCACAATTAAAGGCATCACATCTGGCATAGGTTCCTCCACATGGTCTTCCTGGTGACTGTCCGGACAAGTGCGAGCAGCTCGCTCCTTCCGAGCATGCTGGGCTTATGCCAAATTCATTGCAGAGTCAGCTGCTTCAAAAGGGCCATGTCTCCCGACAAACTTCTGACTCAGAAAGCTTTTACTTTTGCGTCATGCCTGTTTTGTTCGACTGCTTGTTTTTCTCAATCCTGAAACTTTACAGTGTACTGAGACGTGAGATGACACGCTTCCTTCCAGCACAGCAGGAGTCTTTCAATAATGACAACCTCGCACGCAAAGAGGCACAAACTCTACTGCATCTGATGTGCAGCTAGGCTCCAGAAGAGATTTCTTCTCTCCATCACCATGCAAATGTTTTTTGTAGTCTACGACTGGTATTCAAACAAAAAAGTCTTTCAAAAAGGTGTAGGCGTGCCGACCTAGAAGCGATGCCATTTGTTACTGTTGTTTGAAGTCGACTGGCAAGCAAATCTCAGTTCCGTGCTCAGATGCCTTTGTGTTGAGTATGTAGTGTTTACTGCCAGCTTATGGCCAGCTATTACCATGCACTCTGTGCATGGACCCATAATAAAGAGTGAGGAGTGTAAGCCCACATATACTGGCCATCCACAGCACTAATGAAATACACAATACAATCACCCAGAATGCTGCGCATTACTCTTGATACCAGCCAGTTCAACTGTGGATGTGTCGGAATATTCAGTGTTCCCACACACATGCTGGGCAGGCTCAGACCAAAAGCTCAGACAGAGAATGTTTCAGTGTGAAGGTGACTGCGAACCCCACCCCGCGTTCCCCCAAGTCAGTTTTAGTATTCTGTTTGGCTGGAGTAAACAGACAAGCAGACTCGACACAGGTCCTGTTTGTTTGGCTTCAGAGAGCCAGGTGAGGGGAGACCACAGGATTGGCCCAGCTTCTGCAGGCCCCACTGTGACGTGGGGGGTCTGTAGGTCTACATGAGTGTTTGTGTGCATGTCCTACCTTCAGGTTGGGTGGCCACTGTAAGGGGGGGCGAGCTTTCACCCAGGCCGTTTCTGTTGGACGCTACCACCCTGAAGGTGTACTTGGTGTCTGGCATGAGGTTCTGAATGGTGACCTGCATCTCTCCCGGCGCTGTGGTGTTCTCCACACGCTCCCTGTCAAGGTAGGAGGTGCAGGCGTGAAGGGTTACGGGAGAGCTTACTTAAAACTGAGCTTGTCTTCTCATGGCAAGATTCAAAGAGTCACCACACAAGAAGCTTTTCAGCAAAGCACAGATTGGCGTTTTAATGTGGACATTGCAGGGCCTACCTGCTGGAGCCGTGGAGGCTGTGGAAAACGGAGTAAGTGAGGTTCTCTCCGTGCAGCTCAGCCGGTAGACGCCAGGTCAGCTTGATGAAGCGGGTAGAGACCAACGACGCCACAAGGTCCCTGGGGGCCGTGGGGGCGGGGCCTGGGCGTTCGCCCGGGCCGGAGGCTACATGGTCAGTAGTGGCACTGGTCAGTGAGGGGACAGCAGACGTGGGGAGGGCAACGTCTGGGGTGTTTCACGTGTGGGGGGGGGGAGTGGGGCAACATGGAGGAAACAGGGAGGGTAAAATAAAGATACGGAGGTGGGGTAAGGAAAGGAGGGTGAGAAAAACAGGAAAAACAAAAGAAAATAAAATTGACACACACACACACACACACACACACACACACACTCCAAAAAAACCATTCCACTATGTAAAAAAAAAACAACAAAAAAAAACCACACCAAATTTACAATGGAGTGAGAGCATGCAAGTCACCCACGGTAAACAGGCAGAAGCCAAGGCCAGCACTGAGGAGATGGTACGTCATTAACGAATCTCACATCAGTCAGCACAAAGCTAATTACAGCTACCCATCTGTTGCTGACATTGAGTACTGCCTCTCTCTCAAATATATTCATCTGAAGGCAACACTACCCGTGAGATTTGCCAGATACCGCACCCCAAAAAGTTATATTTTCTCCCTAATTCCTGGTCTGTAAAAATCTGACGCAAGCAGTGTAGCTGGTTCCAACCCTGTGAGGGCAGGGTGCCCGTCACTCCGCTGCTCCTCTGGACCTTGCGCGGTCTGTGCGCGTTACTCCCATCAGCGCTCAGGAAGCTCACGCCCAGTTTCCCTAACAGGAGCTCGCACCCCTGCTCGCTCTCCTCCAGGAGGTGTGGTGGAGTGGAAACCCTCCCGTTGTGAATACTCCACGCAGCTCATAACGTGCATCTGCACGGGGCTGGGCCACGGCTCAGCCAGGTGGGCAGATAAGACTCATCTCACGGGTGAGCCCTGAGTGGAGAGGTGTAGTGCCATAGAGCAGGTGACTCTGCAGTTATGTCAGGATCACAGCACTGACCAAATATGTGAAGCATTGCCCAACTATGTGAAGTTCTGTAAGATACACCTCTAGTAGTCACTAATGTTGAATTCAAAATGTAATATAAAAGAAAAGAATAGAACAGAACAGCACGACAACCAGAGACAGAAGTGAGGCTTGGATGCTGAAATGCAGTCATGAACCAGCTCCCTGAGCGTGTGCACTCAGTGTGTGCACTGGGGTACTGCCCTTTGAGCCGGCCTTGTCTCACTGCACAAACAGACGCTCGGGCCAGAGGAACAGCACGGCAGAGCCGTGAGGCGAGGCGAGGCGGCTGCCAGCCTGACGCGCTTGGCGGCGCGGTGTCCATCTGCTGCCAGCTGAAGGCTGGCACACACAGGGGCCCTGTCGAGTGGAGCCACTCGCCTCTCGCTTAGAAGCGCAGTGCTGCATCCTGAATGGCACGCGCAGGCGCGTGGCTGCCTCTGCCGTCCAGCCCCCGACCGCATCCACACTGACGTATGCTGAGGGTTGGCTGGAGTTCATGAGGTAGGTGTCGCTCAGGGCGAGGCCTGTCTATGGCTCTAGCAATTAAAATGCTTAAAATGCTTCATGGGATCTGGGAAAACTGTTAGGAAGATGGTGTGCTTCACTTAACCTTCTCCACAGTGCTTCTGAAAGTCCAAGTGTGTGCACTGATGTATTTTCTCTTAGAGATGGCACGTGGTTTCGCTGTGGTTCAGCTGGGGCGAGCTCACTTGGCGCCTGCTCACATGTGACTGTGGTCGTCCAGCTTATGAACCAGCCCTGTTTAAACAATCATCAGTTCAAACAGGCTTTTCATATCAGCGCCTTGGGCTGCTTCCAGTGAGCTGGTGGGTAAAAGTTTGTGGGTGAATGTCTTGTGTAATGATGCACAGTCTTAAAGCAGATTAAGCGCAAAAAAGACCGCTTATTAAAAACAGGCCAGTGTGTCCAGACGACAAAAGTCACAACCACAATGGCAATTCCTCAGTTTCCACCAGACTATAAACCATACCATGACAATCCAAAACAAGCTGGGCTGGTTGAATGTACAACATCCTCAGGAAAAGTACAAAACAGCCCGTCAGGCAGGCCAGAGCAGCCACCAGGTGTGCCATGTCACATAACAGCAGGGGAAAGACACCAGGCCACACAGGGCAAAGCCCAGGTCCAAAGATAACCCCACCCATGCTAATGCTGCTCTTTAAAAGATCAGCAGCATTCAGGATATTATTAGGTGTGTGATATTAGATATTATTAGGTGTGTGTTAAAATAACAATGGGGGGGAAAACATCTATCATGCACAAGCCAGCAGTAATGCCTGGTGAGAAGACTGCGTGCCCTGGTTTATGATGACTGATTCTCACTGAACTTGTACCACAATGTGTTTAATGAACACACACACACACACGACACAGAGAGCGAGTGCGAGCACGCACGAGTATGTGTGAAGGGATTTTATCATTTTTGAAAGCCACATTTTAAGAGTTTGCGCCACGATATAGGCAAGATTATTTCACCCTTCATGAGTTCTGACACTTCATACACTCGTGATATCTATCCCACAGCTCCTGGACTTTGAAATCTAAACATGGTGCCTCAGGGTGAGCGGTGCACAGGGGGAATGGGTGCCACTAGGGCTTCTCCGCACCTGTCAGGTCTCTTCTGTACAGCTCACGCCCTACGCACGCTCTCATCAGGAAAAAGTAATGAACAGCATAAATTGTGATAATAGTATTACTAGATCCCACAGCGATGGTTTAATCCCGAGTTATAATACGAGGTCATATATACCAGACCTCCCACGATCCAAGGGCTGACATTTATGCCATATTTCCCTTTTAGAGAATAGTGAGATATGATTACACCTTAGACTAATCCTCTGACTCTTAAATGGACAAAATGCGCAGCCTATGACAGTACTGGTTATATGATATAGCAGTTTAAACACCCCTGGATCTACACAGGGTCTGGACAGTCTTGACAGGCACAACCCAGGATCTGGAAAGTAAGGTGATCGGACAGCTCCTCGCCGCCCTGTCAGCAACGCAGGGGAGCCCGCAGGGAGAGTCATGTCAAGCATTAGCAACTTCAGAGCCCTGGCCTGCCATGCGGCTGAGGAACTGCAGCGCTAAACAGCGGCCCTGACACGGTCGCGCAGAGACCAAAAAAACAAAAACAAAACCACGCCATCGAGTGACTCACAGGAAGAAGTGCCACGGGCAGAAAGTCACTCTCCGGGGCCTGGGACCTAGGCAAAAATAACCCGTTGTGTCTGAATTACAGATTAGGGTGGAGTGGGAAGAAGCATAGCGCCTGGTGTGGGCGGCACTTCCTGACGCTGCTGGTGGAGAGGCTCGCTCAGCACTGCTCCGTTTATGCAGGAGGTGGGGCGCCACCCAGCCATAATAACCCGGACCCTTCTTGCGTCACTCTGACCCTACGTTGCTGGATCCCACTCTGCTCTACATTCTGCCCATGTGCGAGAGCTTATCTGGCCTAGCCGGCCGTTCAGCTCTCCGAACAAACAGGCTCTCTCTCGCTGAGTCTCTCCGCTGCCCTCCCTCCATCTCAGACCACATGCCACCCCCCCCCCCAACATCCCTGCAGACCAGGCCAGATCATCAGCATCCATTCAAAGCCTCAACACCACCTGATTGCTCATTGATGCAGGTAGCAGAATCACTACCTCTGCAAGACACGAGCAGGCACAGAGACAAAGCCAATCTGGGTGAGGGGGAGACGTGAGGGCAGGCTTTCCACCCGCTGTAATCTTCAGGACACCCAAGGAGGCAGAGCCTGAGCAGGGCTCAGACGCTCTCACTATTCCTGCACACCACACACACTGCCTTTAAGACATTTAACATCTAGCACTGATTAATCCACCGCCGAAATTACTGAATGAGTGCGTGAGTGAGGGAGAGAGAGTGTGATGCAAAATCGCTATCACTTTCTGTAATTTAGGCTGAAGTTATGGTGTCGGCCCAGCTGGAGAAGTGAAAAATAGCGCTTTCACACCTTGTAGTCATCTCAGCATGAGGCAACTACACACACGCACACGTGCACACGCGCGCGCACACGTGCACACGCGCGCACACACGCGCACACTAACTAGGTGCTAGGCATCTGAAAAGCACCAATGATTCCTATTAACCTTCCAAAAAACAGCCACCAACAACTGAAGAGAGACACTTAGTTGCACACTAAAGACTAAAGCTGCACTCTATTCCACAGGGTCCCTAAGCAGTACCCATGTATTCTCGCACTAATCATGTGGTAATGGCCAACAGATTAAATCCCTTCATTTGAAAGGCAACATCATAATGCAGATCACATTTTTGTTTTTTTCTTGACAGCTGGGCAATGAGTTCCTTTGTTTGCTAATGTGGCTAGACTGAGCTGTATCCATGTAACACTGCTATATATTGTGCATGAAACTTGCTAATATTGACTTCAGGATAACTAACATGAGCCAAGTAGATAAGATTTAAGTTAAATTCCTCTTCTGTCTGACTTTTCTAAACAGGGTACTTGCGCAACACACTGATATCTTTCAACAAAAATATATGAAATATTAATAGCACACACACACACACACACACACACACACACACACACACGAACTATGACATATTCTCCTTTATTTGTTGCTCTCCAATAAATCAGCCAGCCAGCAGGTTTACCTCTGCAGAATATCTTGACGAGACATACAATGATTGATGGATACACTCTGATGGGTGTCAACTTCTTGCACAGCAATAAACTGTTACCCAGTACTCTAGCAGTTTGAAGCTACTTTTGAATTGAATGTTTTCACTCGCTACAGTTTGGGGTCTCCCTTAAAGTGGCTAAATTCCTTGTGTACTCCACCTCGCAGGGAACTACTCAGGTGATTAGAATGCACCTTTTGTTTAAACGGTCAACATGAGGTCCAAATAATCTAGATGTAATGACATAGACCATCTGCCCAGTACGAATGCAATCTGTAGATCGCACTACAAGCTGAAGCAGCACCTGGATAGCACAATGTTTATGTTGGTCATTGCATCTGAATAAATACACCATCAACAGCAAATTAATAAAGATTCCAAGCATGAAAAAAAGATTTAATAAATAAATAAATAAATTAATTTAAATTAAAAAATAAATAAATAAATCAGGAAATACTATTTAGCCCCGAGTGATTTTTGAGTGATGCTTATAATGTCTCATTTCCATAATTGCAAACATTTATTCACACTAACTGGGAGACACTGGGAAACCCAGGACTTGAACAGTGCTGACTCTGTTGAGCCATTTGGCTGTAAAAGGCTTTTAAGCTGGGAAGGAGCAGACATTACAGAGCATGTCTGCCTAGCCTTCAACTGCACCAGGGTAGTCTGCTCTCCTCCATCACAGCCTGTTCCCTTCTCCATACACTGACGAGCAAGCATGATAAACTAGCACAGAGCTGGGGAGAGCTTGCCTTAGTTCCTCTTGTTGCTACTGCAGCAAGTGATGAAACAATAGCTCCCCAAAGATGGCCATTCCTCACTCTCTGGCTGTCTGCTATGTGGCATGCACCAGCAGAGCAGCGCATCGGGGTGACCAAGAACACTGCAAGGACCGTCACGGCTGGACTCTAAACCCACAAGGCCCAGATCTAGAGCACATTCCATTCAGGTTCACACAGTGTGTGCTTTGATTGTGTCATTGGCGACTGGCTTTGAAAAGTGTGTAGGTAATACTAGAATGGAGCTAGTGATTCTCCCTTCTCACTAAACCACCCCCCTCCTGACACACACGCACGCACACGCTAATACACAAGCAAACAGTGCAAATGAGTCTACAGGCAGTGCTAACGAACCAGGCGGCGCAGACAGCAGTGAGGAGCAGATTTCTCACACACCACAATCAATGCAGCGCCACTCACACCTCCCATGTGCTCCAGACGCGTGAGAACATGTGCTCGCACCCCACGTTGACAGAGACGCACGTGAGAGTGTGGGCCTGTGCCATGCGACAACCACAATGACACATGCAAGGAGAGAAGGAAGGGGAGGGTGGAAACAGCGCATGTGCGTGTGTAACAGAGAGAGACCATCTCCTGTGTGTTCTTCAAAGCGTGAAAACCGAAACATGTACCTGCATGCGAATCTGCCTGGCTGTGCTGACTCCACCAACAGCACAAAGAAACAAACGCCTGACTATAATTCGGCAGCGGTGATAATCCAGTCATGGTTGTCGAAACAAACGCTACTTTTAAAGCCTTTGTAGTCTTTCCCTCATAATCTCTTAGCTGACTGGGTAGGACTAAGATGTGGAGACATCACCACCTCAGTCAGCAGTATGCACTGCCAGTCACTGATCTGAGAGATGCCACAGTCACTGTGTGGTGAAGAGGCGGGGTGGTGGGGTGTGGCAGGGCACAGCAGGGCGAAGAGTTCTTACCCTGTTCTAGGATGATCAGTTGGGCACCGGCCTGTATGTTTCCAGCTTCATTCTCAGCCATACACTGGTAAAAGCCCTCATCAGACTTCACCAAGCCAAGCACCTGCAGGTCATGCTGATTCTGCCACAGAAAATGGACAAAAACAAAAGAAAAATATAATTGTTAAGCAGTACTCAGTCAAAACCGCCATGAGGCTGCAGCTGCACAAGGGATGGCTGAGAAGGGCTGGGCACTAAAGTTCAAGATCAAGGCATCCGAGACCTAGGAATTATATATACGCGCGCGCGTGCACACGCACGCACACACACACACACGCACACGCACACAAAAAGAAGCACAGATCGTCTCACACTTTTTTAGCCACAAGCTAATCATGCACATATTTAAATGGACAATGGCAGTGGCATACGCATGCTGATAATTCAAAACATCACAGAAGTCTCAGTGCAAAGTGTTATGTTTCAGTTGATTGCCAGGTTTAGAATGAGCTGAACTGTTCTGTTCAGTCTAGTCTTGCACATTTCCAGTGGGATCCAAATCCCAGTGCAAACTGGCATTTGATCCAGCCCTAAAGATAAGGGGACTGTCCCGGCCCAGAGACGTTGGAGCAGCAGTAGTAAGCAGACACTCACCACTATTTTAAAGTAGTCGCTGGGTATGACTGCATCACCGTTCTTCACCCACTTCACTGTGGGGGCAGGGAAGCCTGTGACATTGCACTCGAAAATGATATCCATGGCTTCATGGGCGTAGATGTTTGAGGGTTTCTTCAGGAACTGAGGAGGAACTGGAAGATGGAGAACGGCGAGGAGATCAGGCAGTCCAAAAGACAGAGGGTTGTAGAGAGCTACCACCAACTGGTGGCCTCCTCAACCAGAGACAAGGATTTTCCAACGATATACAAAGAGGAGGAGACAATTTTTCATTTTATACATGCAGTAATTACAGCATTCACAGCACCCCCTCCCCGCCAAATCAGCTACACAGGAACATGTCTAAAATGTTGCTCTTAGTTCATACACTTCTCACGGAGCATGAGGGCAGGATCAGAGATGGCAATCTCTCCGTGGGCACTCACTTGCAAACTGGGCTACTTTGTGGGCAGAGGATTCTTTTGTCTATGGGCAGATTTTTAAAAATGTAACCGAAACCCATATTAAGAAATGCGAAGGGCATTTCCATCTGATCCGGCAAATACGTCTCATAAAAGGGGAACTGGTTCATGTGAATGATGGCCTTTATTAGCTCTGAAACGACCACCCAAGACTTCAGCAGACTTTTAAATGTTAATAGCACACACCAGCACTTTGCTGAGTACAATATAAAAGAAAGACACTCTATGGTTTAGTGCTTATCTAAAGTTAGCTACTTAAAGAACTCCAGTGTTTCATCCCCTCAGAATGAGCAACACAGCTGCAAAGACACTCATCATTTTGTGGCTCAAGCAGCAAAATCTTCTGACTGAAGCGAAAACAAAATACTTTGAGGAGGGTTTTGCCACAAATATAACAAGAGCACATACACATATGAGCACCCTGCAGTAGGTGGAGTTCTAAGCTGCCCTTTATGGTCTAATGAAGGTACTGTTCCACTACACAAAAGGTTCAGTGCTCATATGAGCCCATACGTGACCACCGGTTTTGACTCATAGAGCGGTCTCCGAGTGCTCCATCCACAGCTCCCAGATCCCACAGAGCAACAATGGGATGTGGGATGTGTGACTAGGACATCCTAAATCGCATATTTGTCTTTATTAATAAAGGAAATTGCTGCCATTCAAAGTTATTTACAGTCACTGCGGGTTGTTTTGTTGTTGTGATCACGCCCATCTCCCACAAGGCTTTTGTGGCTGGGAGAGGCGGAGACCAAAGGCTCGTTTCTGCCAAGCAGTAGCCAAATCACACGCGTCGTTTCTCCTGGGGAAGCGGTTTCCGCAGAGCGCAGACACACGGATTCGACCATGCGTCAGTCTTTATAATGGAGCGGTAAAAAAAAGTCCCCAGAAATATAAAGTGCAGGAATACATCAGCAGCAGCGAGTCCTGGGAGACGCGGATCTGCCTGACCTGCTGGAAGGGTCACACAAAGTAGGGAAAACATCAAACCGCAAGCCAGGGAGTGGCAGACAAGCTGAGGCACACGTGTGAGCAAACGCACTCTATGTGAGGGCAAAGTGAGTCATTCTTTCATTTACTCACACTTCTGACTGCCACATGGAGCAGTCACTCACCGTTTCTGCCTCTCTTGTATCCATAGCTCTTGTTTTAGAGGTAGGATGAAACAGGTGATGCACACAGTGTCCTTATGAAACGGTTATATTCCTCATCCTAGCCTGGCAATATCACTTTTACTGTGCAAGGAGGTCTTTACTGAGCAACATGAAGGACATGAATTAAAGCTATGCCCACTGCAGTTCACACAAAACACTGTCTCAAAATCCTCTCTGTAAAGAACAGTTACAACTAGCCTACATTTGCAACAGGGCTTGGGTCTACCTCTGGCATTAGCAGCCTGGGTATGATGAGACACTTTTTGAAAATACTTGTGATAATTGTGAATCCTTTAAAATCTCTGAAAGATTAGAGACCAGCACAAGAAGAGCTGATGGGGTGGTGCGTGGGGTAAACAAAAGAAAGCGTCACTTTGAAGGGAACATGTGTTGCAAAGGTCAAAGTGCGCGCACAGAACGCATCGTAGCGCGCATGCTCAGCAGCGTACCCAGCACGGTAAGCTTCGCCTGGGTCTCCACACTCTCGTTGCTGTTGTCCGCCCGGCAGCTGTAGGTCCCGCTGTCCTCCGACGTCAGGTTGGCGATGCGCAGTACGCCTCCGCCGATCACAGAGATCCTCTCGTCGCTGCAACAGAACAGGCAAAAGGAACAGGGAGGAGTGGTCAGGTATGGGCGTGGGAACACTCTGTAGTGGAAGCCTCAGTACGGATACGGCTATTAGAGCGGGCCCGAGAAGACACACTCTGGGGAAGCTGGAGAGGAGCAGCGTCGCTCACGAATGTTCCCCGAAGGCCACGAAACACGACAGCAGAGAGATTTCTCCATCTACTAACAGCACCTTGCTCACACAGACAGACAACCATAAGTCCACACTTTCTGCAGGTGCTTTCAAAGGAAGACTGTGTAGTAGAGGAACCAACTGGGACTAGTTTTAACTTGACAGCTGCAAATATAGAATAACTCATTTGGTTTCTGGCCCGGCGGTCAAAGTTTTCAGCCTCCATTACTGTGGACCTTTATACACCTTTATTGTAATGTCCTTTAGAGACAACATAATATTTTGATATTTAGTGATTAGAATGTAAATGTCCATGTAAACATTTGCACATATACTAGTCCGAGTACTTTGCAGTTTGAAAAATGTTGCCTTCCTTTCATATGGCATGAAACAAAAGAAAAAGTCACCCCAGCATCCACTGGCACACTGAGACACACCTGGACCATTTCAGCTACATTCCCCCTGCTACATTTGAATGCAAGGTGGAAATGAAGTCCAAACAGGATACATTATAGCTTCCATTTGCTAAAGTCTTTCCTTTATGGGCCGCGCAGCACCTAAGCTAATGACACTCTCGGCTTCAGGACTTCGGGACTGCACATCTAGGGTACTGCCTAGGCAGCAGTGCGTAATAACAGCAGGGAGAGAGGGAGGGAGAAAATCAATAGACAAGCAGCAGCGCACAGAACCGCATGTGTATGCGGCCAGAGGGGTCTGATGGATCTCTAGACTCAAATCCAATCCGTCTCCAAACTCACCAGTTTACTATAGAATATGAAGATGGAGATTCATCATCTTCTTATCGACTTACGGAGTTTCTTATTTAAGTGCTGATAGAAGCCTATTTGTTCACTATTCCACTAATGTCATTTTTCTTCGAGGTAACTTTATCATTACTATTTTTAACCTGGGTTATACCTACTGTTACATAAGCTCAATTTCATCTCAGTAGTCTAGGCAGGAAGCATCACTCAACCCACACTCAACCACTCCAGGCTCATAACTGCTAGGGGTTCGAGGGAGAGAGTGCATTCTAGAGCCTGCAGCCGCGAATCTACGAATCTGTGCCGTGAGCCGAGGTTCGTTTCCAATTTGACAGTTACAAGACAGTGTTTACTGTGTGGCTGCTCATATTTGGCAATTGGTAACATCTTTCATGCATGGTGGTGCAACAGCGGTTGGTGACTGACAGACAACTGGAGTCACATAAAAAGAGGCCTAGCAAAGAGATCCACTGTTAAAAAAAAGGAGACACCGCATTGGGACAGCTGCAGATGTGAGACAGGTCCCTTCCTTTGGCTGTCTTTTGGCACCGCACATTGAGCTGGGCCCTAATTAGGTCCCATTCTAGGTGCTGTACCCTCATTTCACCATCAGGATCTTCCCAGACCCCTGCACAAATATGGTGACGAGCTCCTTCTTCCCTGTAAATAAAGCGACAGAGTGAAGTGGCTATGGTCTATGGTGCTTCATCTCCTAACCATGCATACGTTCTTCCATACGTTAACTTTGGCTCAGCCTTAGAAGGTGCAGAGATAGAGTCAGTTCCACTGCCACAGCCTGTAACGACAGTATATGGCACGGTAAAGGAACATGTGAGGAGAGTACCCCCAGGGATCCGTGTGCCTCACTAAACAACCCCGCCCCCCTCGGGTAAGTGAGAAGCCCCTTAATTAAAATCTAATTCAAGGTCTGGAACTGACGACGCATACCCAGTACTCTGGGTCACTGCCTTCCAGAGTTTGAGAAGAACTTGGGCAGGCAGTGCTGTGGGACTGAGAGAGAGCTGAGGCTGACACAGCAGTCCTGAACGCATGCAGGCTTGTTCTTCAGGGTAAGAAACTGCTTTATCAACCCAACAAGACCTATGAAGACAATAAAACAGTGGCAGTGGTGTAATTGGGTTTTTGTAGATGTGAGGGAGAGAGGGAGAAAGAGAAGGGTCAATACTGGGAGAGAGAGAGAGAGAGAGGAGGAGAGATAGAGGAGAAAAGGAGAGAGAGGCACACACCACATGGAGTTGTTGTTTTTTTTTTTTGTGTGTGTGTGTGTGTGTGTGTGTGTGTGTGTGTGTGTGTGTGTGTGTGTGTGTGTGTGTGTGTGTGTGTGTGTGTGTGTGTGTGTGTGCGCGATCCTGCCAGAGATGAATGGCGTGTTGCTGGAGCTGGAGAACAAGTGACAGGAGTTCTGTTGCCAATTTATGGCAACATATCTAACCAGCCACACGGACACTTCCCACAGTGGGTCTTAATACGGAATTTTAAAAATAAATTAGAGATGAATAACATATTACTATAATATACTCTGTGTGCCACTATTCGAACCCTGATCAACTAAAATGTTTGAGTCAAACAAACCTTTGACCTGGACTGCTACTAAAACCCAGATCAACAAAGGAGGACAATTTTTAGACAATTAGGCTTTAACTAGCACCCTCCGTGACAGTCCGTTCTAATCAGCAATGCGATCACTGTCCAAAAAAAACAGCTTACCATCAGTATGGTCAGAATCAAACCAAAGGAAACTGATTTTGCCAACTATTTGCACAAAAGCACTGTCTCAAGGGAGGAATCAGTTGTCCCAGGAATTTGTGCATCATCTGCCAACTTTCCAGATAAACACTCTGGCATTCTAAGTCTTAATCTCTAGGCAGGGGTTTGGGGAGGGGGGTTAAAACTGATCCAGAAGTGAGATACAACAATAATCAAAATATGGTGACACGGTTCTGTACAACTCCCCTTAACACTGTTTTATGGACCAAACAATCATCTTCACCATAAGGTGAAAATGTATACAGTTGATCTGAGTTCAGTTCAAGAAGCCACATTCCAGAGACAATATTGATCTGCAAGATCCGCATGGATTAAAGGCCAGTGCACAAGCACTCACACACCCGCCCAGGGGGATCAACTCTGTGGGCATGCTAAATGCTTGTTTAAGCTTGGCTTGTTCTAAATGACCACTAGGGCTGACAAGGACCAGCCCCTGCATGCCGTTCAGCCGGAGTCGTTTAGCAAGACCTTGCGAGCTGTAAGATGATCTTGAGATAAGCGCTAAAACAACAAACCTCTGGCTGAAGGCTGCACCACACAAAGGTGCTGGAAGGCATGGCTGGCATCCTGGGCAGCACAAGCACCCTGCCAAGGCGGCGAGGTTCTGAAAGGAAAACGGCAGAAAGGTCTTCCAGCCACAAATCCGCGAGCGCAGGACTCAGAGAGGCAAGGTGTCTGCAAAACACACTTCAGTATGCAGGGATATGTTCTTTGTAACAAATGGTTTAGGACTTTGAAACGGGGCTCACTCAGCACATTGACGGAAGGCAGGAAGGCATGCAGACGTTCTTGTCTTATCCCTGTCCTGCTCTGCTGCCTGGTTCCTTCAGATCGACTCCGCCCTGGGTGATTTTCCATACTCTGTCATTTCTAACACTAGCTTCAACCCATTTAGAATAGCTTGCCATGATGTCTCATAGAAGATGGCCAGACCCTCCTTTTTGATGCTCTTTTCTCTGCTTGATAGTGATGGAGATCCCAGTGCCTCTGGCTGTTCTCAGCCACTGGCTTTACCAGTGAAGCAGGTATTCCACAGGGACACATACACACGGCATTTCTGTTTGCAACACTTCCGAATTGGATGAAGTCTCCCCTTACACCTGATCTCTGATAATTTTCCAGGATCCCCTGCTGAGATTAAAATTACAAATCTGGATTTAGAAAACTGGACCTAAATCAGTACCGATTGGGGTGCAATTTTTCAGTCCACAGAGAATAGCCATGCAGCCAGCATGCTACGCTCTCAAAATGATCAGTGGCCAGACAGAAGAGGTGCAAAAAGGCTGAAATGGCCCATCGAAAATCAGACACGAGGCACAGCTTTGCAAGGCAGCATACGCTGGAGCTCCAGCTCAGATGACCTCTTAATTACAGCTCAGAGGCGCTTGACGGGAGCGGGGACATGGGAGTTCGGCTGCGCTGCAGATACTTGGTTTAGGCTTCCGTTGCCCTGCAGCTGCAGAGCGGGCCTGACGACACCCACGCTTCCGGCGGGGCGATGCGTGCAGCCGCCAGGTCTCGGCCCGGACCAGGAGGGTCGCAGTGCTGCGGGCGATATAGTGGAATTAGAATGCAGGAAGGGTGGGCTGGGTGCAGGGAGTGGAGACATCAAGAATGCATTATGCTGGCGGAAGTCCATTAGAGAGGCAATTACAGCGCAAATGGACTCTGCCAGTAATCTCCATTTCGTGCCGGCAATTGAGCGAAGACCCGCAATTAGACGTTTAGCCGCTCGGGCCTGTTGTAGCCGGGCGGTGAGAGGCATGAGCCGGCAGGGCAGCGAGGGCCCGAGTGGCATTGGGATGCGGGTGGCATCCACCTGGGGATGCCTGCTACCCAAACAGCCCAAGTCTGCTTGGTCCACCCTTTAATACCATCAATCCAATAATCACCTGTTATAAGCACCGGAATTAAAGCAGGAGTTATGGAATGTATGGGGAAAATATTATTTCAGAAGGAGAGTGTGCAGTGGAATATAAATGACAAGCCTGGGAAAAATGTTGTGCACTGTGATAAGAAAACACAAAAATAAGCCATAAAACACACACTGCCCAGCGTTGATAATTTAGCTTTGTTTCCAGCACAATTAGTTTATTACTACAGGAAATGTGTGCTGTAAACCTCGCAATGATCGCTATGGAATTTAGCCAAGATGATGAGAACACATTCTTTTTGGATGAAGTTTGCTTTGCCCTCTTCCTCCACTCCTCCTCCTCCTCCTCCTCCTCCTCCTCTTCCATTCCTCCGTAAGTCATCATCCCCTCCCCTTGGCCCCACCCCCGTGCACCTTAATCTCTTAGAAAAACACTAACTTTACATGGGAAGCATTGAGGTGGTGAATTTATCATTAATCTTGAAAACCCCAAAATTGTGGGGCAGATTACAACCGTCATTGATGAGAAGCTCAGAGAAATTAATCAAAGCCCAAACACCGTGAACTACAGCCCACCGATCTGATTATCTTCGGGCCAGCTGTTACCTGGCCTTCCACACAGAAGAATGTGTAGGACAGACTGAGCAGATCGACACCAGCAGGAAGTTCTCACTTACATGGCTACTAGTGCCCTAGAACAAGACAACCGGACCTGGCCGACTTCTGCCCTGCAGATGTTAAGTTCCGATGATCACATAAGAGATGAGAACCTCTGCTCCAGTAACTGACTGGTTTAAGATAAATCACTTTATACATTAGACTCAGTTTTACATTCATCACTCTTATCTACGTTGGCTCACAAAGCGTGCCGGGAGAGGGTGAGGGGAGTAAATAATAAATGCGTGGTGTAGCTGCAGAAAGGCCCAACCTGAAGACAAGGACATTAGCAGGCTTATCCGCATGCAGGTGCCATCCTGCCCTACAGCCATACAGAGGCAGGGCAGCTCCTCCTTCCTGCTAACCAGACGACCTCTGCCCCACCCCCACCCACTCCTGCATGTCTGTAATAACGATGACGCACTGGGAACAAGGAGCCAATAAGTCTCTCATGCTGCAAATGCAAAGAATTTACCTCGTGGCAGGGTAAATATAATAACTGCAATGACATCAAACAAGAGTGAGTGGGGCTAGGTGGAGAAGGGATGGATCGGAGGTGCTTAAGGTTGATTTACATGCTGGGACATTCCTGTCACATATACATAATTCATGCATGCATGATGGCTATGTGGTGGAATGGCCTCCTGAAGATAAGTCATTTCCCCATTCTCATCAGAGTTGGGGAACTGGCCATCGTACAAACAATCCAGACACAGTGCAGGGCAATTTACTCTTTGTAAATGCCTTAGTGCGCTTCTCAATAGGCACACAAATCAGGTTGTATAAGGCAGGGTTATGATGGCCTTATCTGGGGCAAACATGCATACATGCATGTGTGTGCACGCGCGCGCACACACACACACACACACACACACACACGTATGTACATACATATGAAATTCCATACAATCAAATATCACAGTGGAATGATGGTGGCTTTTCATACAAGCCAGGAGTCCTACCAAAGCACATTAAAATTCTCTCTCCATTATTGCATCTACATGACTGATCATAATAGGGTATAATAATTGCGCAGTCACTTCCACAAGTGTCGCAGATGCCCCTTTAGTATGTCTTCTGAAGCCCACATTATAATCCAGTGCAAATCTTAACAAGAAACAGTAAGGGAGGCATGCTAGCACTTAGCAATTGAAATGATGTGTTTCCCAAATGAGGTCCCTAAAAATAAGAGCTCCACTGGCATCAGCAAGAGGAGTTACTACAGGCTAATGGCGCCGTTATTGTCAGAACCCTCGATGAGGGCCCAGTGCGCTCTCTCTCTCTCTGGCGCCGTGGTTACGAGTCTGTGGTGCTGGCTTTCGCTGCGCTCCATGTGGCACGTCGGGCCTCGTTCTGAGGTCAGCAAGACCGATTGGCCGGAATGAGAGAGGAGTGACGTCATACTTTCACTATACGCCCGTCATCAGCTGGGTTTGGTACTCTGGAAGAGCAGAGCCGTGAGCAGGCACAGCGTGTTGGGATTCGTGCGCCACGCACCACGCGCCCGTGACCAGCATGTGACTGCAAGCGCCAGAACGAGTGGAAGCAGCGGCAGATGCTCACCTCTGGTCCACGGCCTTGGCGTTGCGCATCCAGCCGATGGTGGGAACCGGGGAGCCCTTCACTACACATGGCAGCAGCACAGTCTCTCCCACAGGCTTGGCCAGGGACACAGGGCCCAGCAGCACCTCCAATCTCTCCTCCAGCCCGGCACCTGACACGGAGCAAACCTTTGTTACTCGCTCAGGACAAACAAACAAACAAACAAAACTCCAATCAGAGCGTGGACATCTTTCCTCCAAGTATCACTGCACAGTATAATGAAATGGACCAAAGGAAAACAGTAAATGGTAAAAATAAATTACACCTTTACACAAAGATTATGAAAAATGTAAGTAAATAATATTGTTAGCATGGATCGTGGGTATTCTTAGAATTGCTATTATGATTGTTGTAGAAGTCAGTTCTCAGTTTGAGGTTGTAACATAGAAGTTCTATGCAGAGATGTCATCATTCATCCATTTCCACCCTGTGCAGGAAACTACTGAGAGTGCAGTCCCAACACGCGGAGTGTAGTGTAGTGGTGCTTCTCCATGTGCCGGTACCTGGCAGGACGTGTAGCTGGACGTCCTCGCTGGCTTTGAGCGGCCCAAGCCCCTCTATCACACAGCGGTAGGGGCCGGCGTCGGCGCTCGAGGCCTCGCTAATCACCAGTGCCCCGTTAGGCAACTGCACCAGGCGCCCGTCCATCTCCACGGCGACGCCCGCCCTCTCCCAATGGGCAAAGGGGCCCAGCTCAGCGCTCACCTCACAGTTCAGAACCTCGCTGCCCCCAGCATGCACAGACACGGCCTCTGGCTGGCCTGAGAAGCGTGGCACGCCTGGGGGCAACAGAGTGCGCTCAGCGTCAGTGCACTACAGATATAACAGCACACACAGCAGTCAGGTGGGCCCAAACACAGGCCCGTGACTCCTAAGGTGACAATGCAGTTTCATTAAGACTTTGTAGTATAACGGCACAGGAATCTTCGTACCTATACTAAAAGATCCTGCTTGTGACAACCTGTGACTGCTGTAAATTATCTGTTTTACTGGGTTAAGAAAAGGGTAAAAATGTGATGGAGAAAAAAAAAAAAAAAAAAGAGAAAAGATATAATGTTGGAAATTGTTCACCGTCATCCACACACACACACACTTGTGGGAGGTGAGGGTTGTAATGGCCACAGCTCCAGTAGCACTTCACTCTTCTGCAGCCCTGGCTCACCCTGCACTTTGGCAGCCAGAAACATGGAGAGCAGGGCAAAGAAATAGTGACATCCTAATGTTTTCATTGGCTAACTGCTTCTCTCTGCTGATTTGGGGTTGCTGTGGACCACACGATACAGAGAAATGTTTGCGTGTGTGTGTGTACATGTGTGTACGTGCCACAAGTGTATGCGCACGTGTCTCTGTGTGTGTGTGCGTGTGTGTGTGTGTGTGAGAGAGAGTGAAAGAGAAAGAGAGAAGATGGCACCAGTCCGAGAAAGAGCTGTTGACAGGTTTGCAGCTGATAGGTGGTTGCCAGATCCTCCCTGAGTACTCTGCGACAGCAGAAGGGGCCGCAGCAGGGACAGGGGCCTCTCCAAACATGCCAGTGCAGCTGGGGGCAGCTGCCTGACTAGATCACTGCACAACACAGGCCACTCAACATGGGCGCCAGAGAAATTATATGAAAACATTCTATTGCAACTATACAAACATGAATGCAGTCTAGACAACAAAGTCTAAAGCTAAAAAACAAGAAAATGCAACAAATGCAGGGTGTACTAGTGTACAGTGGTGTCAGGGAGAGCTTTAAGCCTTGGGCTGCCTGCCACCTGTGGGGAGAAACTTCTGCCTCCCAACACCACCACTCACTTGCACAGACACACGCACAAAATACACACATTTCATGAAACTTCTCTCTCATTACTGAGTTCACTAGTTGCAGATAAAATGGGGAGCTCCATTTCATGCTCAGGACAGATGAGCTGCTCTTAAAAGATTCCACTCTCTTTTATATCTATAATGGGACAAACCTTCACTCATATTAAAGCTGCACACCCAATCCTTTGGTGTCATGTGGGACAAACGCGCACACACATCCCACTTCTCTCTGCTCCGCATCACCCCCCCCCCCCAGTCCCACCTGCGGGCCCATCAGTAGAAGAGTCTGAGGCTAGCAGTGTGACACGCATATGGGAAATACCAACAGCATGCTTTCAAACACCCCCGCGCCCCCAAACCGGCCCCTCTGGGCCCCTCCCTCATTCCCATGTACTCCCCCAACTGCCTCTCCAAACCTTCCACTTCCCGTAGCCCTCCTCTCCCACTACCCTCTCTGACCCCTGCTGGCACCTCCCCCTCTCTCTCACCCCCCTCTCTGACCAACCCAACCCCCACCCCCAACCTTCCTCCCCCTACCCAGGGTCTATTCTCTGATGGCCCTCAGCAAACAGGTATTAAAAAGGCGCTTCAGTCTTACGCCCCTCCGCCATCACCCCAGGCAGTCGCAGGCGGGAACACCCACGCTCATTCCTGCTGCCCTTCACAAACACTTGCTAGAACACTGTTGCCCACTAATTCCTCAGCAGCCCACCTTGGCCTTGATCCTGGGGTTGGTGGCGTGGCCGACAACCCCGGGGGCCCTGGAGAGCAACAGAGCCCCTGTGATGCAGGCGCAGGGTGAGGGGGCATGGGCCAGGACCCCACATCCAGCTGGGCGGGAGCAAACAGAGCTGGACCTCGATTGGTGACCACACGGTCAGCCATTCATCAGCGAAACAGCGAGGACCACACCAGAACTGGCAAGAGTCCATGCACACATTGCCATGCAGGACTGTGCCCTTACAGACATATGATTCATTCAGCGATAATTTACAAAGATGACAGTTATACATACTTACCTTTTTTGAGCCTGGTGAGTGAATTTATTGGTAGCCTGCGCAGTTTTTAAACATTTGAAAGGTTTCAGTTGTAATCTGCTATGGCTTTTATTTTATATCAGTTGTTCTACAAATGTACCTTTTTCTTTAAATTTATATTCATTATTGATGAAGCAACACAAACACATGGACATGTTCCAAAATTAATTTTTACATGACCACTCTTCAACCTTTATCCCTTAGAACTGAACAGATTGTTTGTTACTGCACATTTAAAAATGGATAGGAGGTGAATGATCTCTGTTCTGATTGGCTGCCCTGTATTGTGCCTTGCTCAAAAACAGTCAGAGCTGGGTGGGGCTAAACTGCTGCGGGGTGAATAGGTGGAGATATGCAAATAGGTTGTTTTCATGACATAGAAACAGCCGTTTCAAAACGGGCAGTTTTTGCAGTTTAGATTCCATACATAGATTTTTATGGACAGGGGGAGTGAACTGTGTTTTTGAACCATTAGCAATATTTACATACTACTTCAAAATAAAGCAAGGTAATCCAGTTTTCCATGATGGGGCCCTTTAAGATCAGAAACTGCCATTCAACAAATCATTACTAAAAAGATATCCTTAGCCTCCCTAAAGCTGGTTGCACAGTGACCGCAGTGTACCATGACTCAGCTTACAGCCTGAGGAGGGTACAAACATGAAGACACTTCATTAGCTCATCCATGATCAAGTATCATTGCTAATACATTCCCAGATTAAAGACTTCAGGAGTTGGTGGCAATGATTTAGCATCTGAGTGATCCAAGATGTTATTTTAAACAAAGTGGGAAATGAGGGCAGACAAGAATGAAAGACACGTGGAAACTAAAAGAATGTGGCAATTCTGCAATACCTATAATTGCGACTGCTGGTATTTTAAAAGGCTTTACAGACAGACCTGTCAAAGAGGCCAGGAAGATCCCTCTCTCTGTGAAACACCTGCATCTGTCGTCACCTCGATCAGGCCCATGCCAATTGAGTAGCTGACCCCAATGCTGAGAGAGAGAGATGGCTTTCTGCTCTCATATGTCCATGTCTCCTACTCTTCTTATTTTTCAGCCGCATGTTTGGAAACGTGACACCGGGCTGCCACCCAGCAGAGCGAGGCGTTATGATCTCGCCACAATTGGTGGCTTGATACACACGCGCGCTCACACAAAAGAAGCTGGGCTGCAAACAAAAGCTGTCCAATGAACAGGGCCTTAACCTTATAAATGCATTTGCTACAAACCCTCCATTACAAAAAGAGAAAGCCAAAAATATCCATTAGAGAGCCGCCAATTCAGTCTCAGCAGTTAGGAGAGGTGCCATAAACCCCCAGGAAGCGGGGGGTGGAGGAAACAGAGCTCGGGCCTGAAGGACTGAAGCGGATCGCGCGAGAGGCATTCTTCTCCTGGTTAATCCTGTCCGTAATTCAGGACGAGCCCCTTGTAACGGCACGGTGTCTCTATTTAAATAAGGCTTTAATGGGCTGGCAGCGAGACCAGCGCAAGCCGCGCGAGCCGCGGCCCAAGGGACTCGAGAGGAGAGCAACCGTTAAAAAGAGCAGCTGGAACAGCGGCCATGATCGTGTTTCTTTAAGCGTGCAAAGTCACCTGTACTGTGGGAGATAAACCCGCTCCTACAGGAGTACACCTTTACAACAGTGTTGTCCTGATGGACCAGAGGTGAGAATTACAAAGTCAGAGGTCTTCTGAGTTTCTTTGGCAGTTAAGAGTGCAGGGTTTTAGCACAGAACAATTTAAAGACGATGAATTTAAAGACCGTTTAAAGACATGTAACCAAGGGAACTCAACAGGTTGGTTCCAACAGTGACAGATAGTGGCATGATCGAGCTGATAGACGTGGATCAGGCACAGCAGTGTTACTGAGACGTTTCCACTCTCAGCAGGGTTGAAAGTAGTCCACCAGCCAAAACTACCAGTGGCCCTGCACTTAGAGTCCGACTGTTGATGGACTAAGAACGGCCAAACTGAATCTGTGCATGGCAACAGATCAGTTACAGTCTCCAACTGTCCACCTGCAACTGTATAAGGAGTGTTTCTAATGAAGTAGAAAGTGATGGTCTCTTATTGATGGAGGAAAAGGCAAGTTCATTACAAAGCCCAAAAACACGAGCACCAGCACGGCAGCAGTGCAGAGGTGCTGCTTCAGCACCAGTCCTGTTTACCAGCACAGCATGCAGAGGTCAGCGTTGGGGCACAAGGGTCAGAGTAGGGCTCCTAAATCTGGAAAGATCAGTGAGAGCAATAGCTAATTAGCCAAGAGCAGTCAAGCTGATACAGTGTCATCACAGAGGGCAACCACTGCAGAGCAAAACAAAGGAACATGTGATCTTAGTGCTCAGACCATTACTGACTGTGATATGGAGAGAGAGAGAGAGAGAGAGAGAGAGAGAGAGAGAGAGAGAGAGAGAGAGACAGACACATACCTTAGACTTATACAGCTTCCCTATGAAAAGAGCTTAAAGAAAAGTGGCTGCTTTTTGAGGGGGAAGTTAGTAGAGAAGGTCTTGATATTGCAAAACACCAAAGAAACTACATTCTATTAAGAAACACCATAAAAAAAAAAACTAGATTACTTAAGAAACACTAAAAGAAACATCAGAAAAGAAATGCTTCAATAAAACTTTGAATCCTGACCAAAAATATGAGCGTTTTCGCAACAAATTAAAACAATCGAAGTAACTCCAAGAAACTGAAAGGAAAAAATCAGGAGATACGGGAAGGCTTGATGTGTTTAGGGGTACATGTTTAGAACGCTTCAACGCAACGCTAGATCACCCAGTTAAAGGCGAGATGGAAGAGACAGGAACTAGACGGATTAGGAAGAGATTAAAGCAGAGCTTGGTGAGATAAAACAACTGTTGGGAAAGCAAAGCTGGTGGGCCCAGCCTGCCACTGCAGTGCATGTGTTACCGCGTGTAGCAATACCACAGCATTTCAACCTGCAGTGAAAATAGGTTAAAAAGATTCTCTTGGATCAGGAGAGAGAAAATAAATTCTCCCATTGTTTTTCTTTCTCCCGCTCTCTCTCCATCTCCTAGCCCTTGGCGTCTTGTCTATAGACTACGGGAGGCTCCATTACTGCAGCTGCACATAATTTAAACAAGGTCTACACTAATGTAAAAAATCCCCCAGCTTCCGACTGCCTGCTGAGGGGGCACACCCTCCCACGCAGGCCTTTAATCTCTTAATTTGTGGTCTCTATCGCCACTGCCTCTCCTGCATCCCCTCCACCTGACGCTCCTCCATCTTTTACCCTCTGGCTCCTCCATCCCTTCTCCTCCATCATCCCCCCCTTTCTTACTGCAAAATCTCCTGAAGCGGACACCAATCAAGTGTGAAAGCACACCTGCAGAAACTGCAGAGAGAAGAGGAACACTGTGCAAGACAGAAAAGAAATAAGTACACAATCAGAAGCAGATTTCACTCAAACGATGTCGCAAGCATCACGTAAGAACAGTTAAGTGAACTATAAACCCCCCCCCCCCAAAAAAAAATCCATAAGTTGATGTTGGCTGTGTGTTCGTATTGCCACAGTCATTAGAGTACAAATAAACAGTAGCTCAAGTGCATTCATGAAACGTAAACAGCAACTCCATCTTCCGGTCCAGATGCTGGTATGCCGAGACAAATCTGGTGGTATCTAGTATACATAAAGTTCAGGATAGCTGCCGATAGCCCCCCCCCGGAACAACATTACCGTCTGAGATACACTGGGAATGCTGTTGCCTGGAAACCCTATGACCCTCACCACCTCCAGACAATTTCACTACCTTGAGATTCACGTGGGTTCTGCCCAGAGTCAGCGCACTCTGACATGATGCGCCGCCTGAGCATGCCGTTTAGTGACCCGCTTCTACACCCCCTCACTGCTTAACACTTGTGGGGTTGCAGTGCTAAATTAAAGCCAGATAGACGCAGTTCATTCCATTGACAACCAAGACAAGCTGATGTCAGAAATATTTCCCTTATATGATTCTCAACTATATATCTTTGTACAAAACCTGTTTGTAATAATAAACTGGACATATGACATCATTGCCTGGTACATTCCATTCATAATTATTTAACTGAATTTAGTTTTAATGATTTGAATTTCCATCAATGACATTCACTTTACACTGCCGTCTTCTTTGTGGGCTTGTACCTCCTGTACACAGGTGTGTGCACGCGCACACGCGCGCACACACACACACACACACACACACACACACACACACACCATCCTCAATTTAATGCTTCCTCAGTTCAAGGGAGACAATTTAAAGCGGAACAGTGCTGGTTCTGACAGTTGGCTAACAGGATTCTGTTCTTATGGTAATGCTCTGAGCTGCTGCTCTTCGTTCACTCCAGCAGGAAGGAGGGTGTTCCACAGTGTCCCTTCTCTCTGAGCCCCTGACTGACAGCTAGCCCACTGGCTCCCAACACCCACAGCGAATGGACACACAAATGAGCTTCTCACTCCAGACCAGGAAACAAAACAAAACAAAAAAAAAAGCTAGCTATTAAACGGGTTTGGGGGGGGGGGGGTAGTCCTTGTGGAAATACAATCCTCGAATAAAGAAAAAAAAAGAAAGAAAAATCTTTAAAAAGGAAAGACAAAAGGCATCCTGACATGGTGATAACTAACAAAAAAAAACAACTCTATCTTAATCTCCGTAAATCATAACAGTCTGGGGTGGGGGGGGGAATTATTCCAGCAACTTTGAGAGACCAAAATGAAAACACTTCTCCTGAGGGACAAAGGAAAGACCAGTAAAGTCCAGTGAGCCTGTGGGGCAGTAAGGGACTATTAGCACAACAGAGCAGCAAACTTCAACTAGGTAACCAGGTTTACCGGCCCACAGGTAATACCACTAAAACAAACACATTTAAAAGATCAGCTAAACAGGCCATTAGAAAGGTTCTCCTGTTGAGTTTCCCCGGTGCAGCCAGTCTGCAGCATGCCGTGCGCAGCTGGCAGAACCCTCATTACCAAAAACAAAAAACAAAAAAAAAACCCAGCCATCTACAGCCAAGAACAGAACAAAAAAACACGAGGAAGCATGAGCAAAAGGATGAGACTGCTCCTTTTCATGAAGAGGAAAATATTAAACAGGGCCTGAGAGTATGACCGAAAGGCTACACAGAGGAGCGGGGGGGGGGGGGGGTCATGCCCTTGGGGGCTGGGGGGTGCAACAGCTGGAGCAATCCTAAAGAAAGGAGCAGGCTGCTGAAAGACATCCAGCAACTTCCTAGATGACAGCGTTCCAAGCAGAAGCAGACAGTAGCACAGAGCATAGCTGACAAGCATTAAAGAGGAGACACAAAAGAAGAACAGAGGGTGATTGCAGCCCGGCAGAGTTAACTGTACTGCGGCAAGGCCGCTTTCCCTAAACGCCTGCCGCTTCCCATTCATCAAGCACACGGTCGTTCAGGCTGCGTTGCTGCTGAAGCAGCAGTGGAGAACTTGGTGCTAAGCTACGTGCACGGCACTGATGAAATAGAGTGGGAGAGACAGACCTGCAGATAGAGAGATTGAGACAAAGAAACAAAGAGAGTGAGAGTATGTAAGGAAGGGATGCTTGCATGTGAATAAAAAAATGCAGATTTGAAGTCAAAGAGAGAAGGATGGGACAACCCCCCCCAAACAAAGTCTACAAAAATGAGAAAGAAAGAGCCAGAAAGTCAGGAAGACAAAGAGAAAGAGAGTGAGCACGAGAGAATGTGTTTCAGAGTGTGCACAAACTCCAGGTATTTCAAGTGTTTCATTCAGAGTTCAAAGCACAGAAATCTTTCATCCAAAACTTAAAAAAGTTATAGTTCGTGTAGCTCATAGAATCAAACAGCTTCTGCAAGTGGGGGACTGAATGACAGAAAGAGTGGTGAAAGATGTGCGACTGCATGCAAGAGCGCTGAAAGGAACGCGTCTCTCATTCCTCACTGTAAAACACACCAACATAACGACAGAAGCCATTTTCATGATATGTAGTTAGGTTATGTACAATTTTGAATATCATAATAGCATTAACGTGACTTTTCTGGCAGACGTTTGACACTGTAATACATCATGCGTGTGCATGGTCGCATAAGCCAGACCTTTACTGGTCAATACGCAAGCAGAGAAGAGTGATGTCAGTGTTGCATACTGTACAGTGCTGTGATCTCGCACAAACTGGGATTCCATTCAGAATATGACATACATCATTATAAAATCTCATTAGGCAAAACAGTGACATTTTTCATCGCATATAATGTGCAGTGTTGCTCGGCTTGTTTCATCAGACACCATCAGGCCTTTCCTCTTACAGTCTCTCCCTATACCACCAAATCTGGCTCCATTTTCTATTACAATATCAGCAGGTCTTCAAATCTCCTCCTTTAAAAGACGCATCACTGTGTGCGTGTTCCGCTCACGTTCCCCCAGCTGCCCTTCTGCGGCGCGTCAATGCGCGGTTGGAGTGGCTCCCTCACACCCCGTTACGCGCTCATGGGAAGAAGGGCATATATGTGACGGACTGAACGAGAGGGGAGATCATGTTTAGCGTGGCTGCTCCATTACTGAGTGAACAGCAGTGAAAGCAGTGATCTGTTCCATGGAAACGAAGAAAAATGTTTCTAAAAGTTTAGGGCAGCATTTTAGGTATCAATATCCCTTTGTTTTGACAGTACTTTATACCCTCACCCATTAGACTTGATGTAGAATTCCCTGATTCAGAAGTATTCATAAATACCTGCCCCAAAATAACTAATGTAAAAGCTTTTCTAGCACAACTCTTAGGAGTGCTTTTCCAACCATAAATGTTCTAGGTGTGCTCCTAAAAGAAAGATGTTGACTTTTACAGTATGGAGAACACAGCCATAGAATGCACAAGTTTACCTTTTAGACCATAGCTTCACTCTATGTGACTCATATTGAGGAAAAAATTTCCAGAGTCTGTTTATGACCAAAATCACTGTATTAACTCCATCCATCCATCCATCTGTCTGTCTATCTATTTGCACTTCTGGGAAACATCTGACCTGACTTAAGAAGCAAAAAGAGACAGGCAGGCAGAGACAGAGAGCGAGACAGACAGAGAAACTCTCTCCACCATTGTCTGTAGTCTGTTTGAACATCAGAGCAAATATGAAAGGCCAAGCTGTGGCAGCATATTGGAAGCAGAGTGAATCAGATGCACCACTTTGAAGAGCTATCCCCCTTCCCTCCTTGCCTCCATCAGACTGAGCAGGGGAGACACATCTGGAGCGTCATGGGGGACGTGTCTGGAGTCCCGGGTCGCACTGCGTTTCGCTCCTCTCCTCCTACCCACACCAGGGGTGAAGGCCAGCGAGGAGACTGGCTCAAGGAAGGAGGTCTGGAACAGCCAAGCCTCTCTTTGAGCATCAAAAAACAGCCCACTTACATTTGACTCCACCCCCGCCCCTCCCCATTACCTGCCACGGTGAGACGGGCCGTCCGGCTGCTGATGGAGCCCAGGCTGTCGAGGGTGGCGGTGCACTGGTAGACGCCCTCGTCGGGCCTGTTGTGCTTGGAGTGCACCACGGCGCCGATGAACAGTGAGCCTCCGGGTAGCAGACGCCGGCGCTCGTCGGCCGCCAGGTTCAGAAACGTCCCGTCCTTCCTCCACTCCACCCGCGCCACTGCTGCCTCCCCACCTGCCACCGAGCAGTTCAGCACTGCGGGCAGGCCGCGCACAGCCAGCGTGTCCGTTGGCTCCACACTGAAGCGCAGCGGCGTGAAGGCCCTTGCCGCCGAGCCTGAGGACGCGCGCGCACACACACACACACACACACACACACACGAGGAATGAAAGTGGGACAAAGGCAGTGTGACACGGACTTGGAGGGGCGGGGGGGGGGGGGGTGTTTCTACACAGAATGATCAAAAGTAAGACTGACAATGGAAGTTCAGAAAGCACTCAAATATAAAAAATGTCAAGAAGGGCTGCAACACTGCTTTCAGATGAAACGAGAAAGAGGGAAGCACATTGCATGAGACAACACACTCCAACACGTGGCTCAAAAGCACATCTGCACTACCCATAACTGTGGGAGTACTCTTTGAAATTGCCAAATTACACTCATTTTACACTAAATAGTGAAGCCAAGGGTCGCATATTCTCTGCTGTTAAGCTAACAGTCCTTGTCCTACGTTCTTCCATGGAAAGAGAAATGGTATAATTGGAACGTGTGTGTCGCTTTGCATAATTAACTCTCAGAAACCCAAGAAGGGACACTGCTTTAGCAGTAAAATAGAAAGCTTCATATAATTATATGTTTTGGGAGAGTTTGACAAAGCATTGCACAAAATGCAGCCATTGCTTTTTATGGTAACAAAAGTTTACCACTATTTCCAACGAAATCCACATACTATAATGCACAACTCAAGTCACATACATGTAAGATTAAAGTTTGAATCTCAAAATATTCTCAAAAATACATAGACTTGTCAAGAACACTTAAAATCACTACAGTAAATCTCTTCAAAAATGAAATTCATTTAGAACACATCCTCTGCAGAGGCATCTCTGCTGTGGTCCACACTGCACTGTTTGTTTTGTACCTTACATGAGGTGTGCTGATTTCTGATAGATTTCGGAGATGCATGTTAGAACCTGCTCATCTCCCCCCTCCGTTTCAGCTACAGATTTCTAGTTCAGGAACTCCCCAGCCTGCATGCCTAGATCAATCTGCAAGATAGCGTTTAACTGATCCCACACAGACGCAGGCCAATGGCTAGCTCTTAAACAGGTCCCAGAGCAGCTGTGTGCACTGCTTCCACACATTACCCTCAGACCTTTGATGATGCACATTAAGAGGAAAACTCAACCAAAAACTAATTCTTCTGTTGTGTTCTGCAGAAAATCTGAAGAGCTTTGAAGTGTTCTCTTGCTACGTATAGCGGATATAATGACTAGTTATATTTTTGAGCATGTGTTCAGATCAGCAGAGTTAAAAATGCACTTTCCTCCAATTATTCGTCAAGACAAGAGCTGAAGGTGGAGCTACTGTGGCTTGTGCGCTGTCTGGCGTGAACAAGAAGGAGCATGTCATTTCCTCAGTAATGAGAATACAGAGAGTCTTGTTTGTTCCATTACAAAACGTTTTGCAGTAATTGTTTTTGCACCACCCCGTTGATGAACATAATTGATCTTATTATGGCCTGAAAAATGCCTGCGCCATTTCTTTCTTTCTTTTAACTCTTAGAGAACCAAGGCTGCAATAATTCAGCATTTGTTAAAAACACCAGAATTGTATTTTAATTGGTCAAAATGACAATATTTTTCTTGGACAGCACATCCTTGGGAAGATGCTGTTCGTTAAATCTGCGAACACTGATGGAATATGATAAAAGTGTAGACATTGGTGTAAGGTGCCATTTCTCTGCTAGAATATCCAGAAGATACAGGATTTGTAAGCAACTTCTTTTTACACATTCTCATAAATCATATAATCCTGGTATGGAGAACTACCTGTAAACCTCACCAAAACAGTCCCATAGAACAAAGGAAAATGGAACGCCTTGCCCCCCCAACCAAACAACAATTGGCACAGGGCCTGTGTCGTGTCACGTACTGGTCAAGGATTAATGTTTAGCTAAATGAAACTTTTTCTAACCAAGCCCACCAAAATTGGAATCCTTGTAATAAAACATGAATGCCTAAGGCTACAGAATAATATCCATTAATATATCCAGGCTACAGAATAATAGCCATATCATAATTTATGTTTGACAAAACAAGGTTTAATTTTATTACATGGAGCAAATGCTCTCATAGCACTGACAATGACAAAAAGCTCATCATGTACTACTGAATATGCTGGAGTTTGGTGAAGTAAACCCAGAATACAGCCAGAGGCCTACATACCCACCAGGACAAGCGGAGGTCAGTCTCCTCATCATTAGGCCTTGGTTATCTCCTAGACTGAGACGTTGCTAACTTAATGATTGGAGATATACGAGCCCTTAGTAAGCTTACTAAGTGTGAGGAAGCTCACGGCATCCACAGAGGGTCCCTCCACATGGCAATGCAGCAAGATAAAAGCATTCATAACAAGACCAAGAAACAGGAGACGATCCTGGGCCCAAACCACAGACAGATGAGAAGATCTGTCCGGAGGCATTTCTGATGATATGCTTGGGGTAGAACTGTTGACCCCAGAAAAGAAAAACAACATCCAGAAAATGAAGCTGTTGGTGAGGCGAGCGTAAGCTGTTAAACCCACATGCTCCAGAGAGGGGGGGGGGGGGGGGGGGGAACCTATCATTTTGCAAACAGCTTCAGCGAGCTGAACCTCACGGAGTGGGTAGGGGGGAGCAGGAGAAGGAAAAGAAGAGGGGGAATGGGGGGGGGAAGGGGGGGGGGAAAAAGAACGCAGAAAGAGTAGAAACGCCACCCCAAGCTCATTTTCGCCCAAGCCAACCCAGAGACTGCAGCCTCCGATTATACTCTTGTAATAACATTAATGCTGTTATTCTAATGAAGATGGAATAATACCAGGCCTGCAGTTCATAGCTTGGGGGGAAATTACTAGAGGTGGAGGTGGGGTCTAAATATTTGATTTAAAAATATGCAATAATGATGAGCAAGGTCATTGTCATATCTACAGTGAAAGGAAATGGGCATGTTATTTTTTATTTTTTAACAAGTAAATAAGACATCACTGATATAACAATAGGTTAATTAAAACCAATACAAGTGGTAGGGCTGTCTAAGGTCTCATGGTAATTTAGGCAAATATTTAATGAAAAATAAATAAGGCTTTAGAATTATTAGCTTAGTCCGGTTATCCATATTTAAAGTTTTACACATAAAGTGTGCAAACTTTGCTAAGAAATGAAAATGAAATAAACAAGGGGGGGGGGGGGGTGTGTGTAAAGGTATCCCCCTCCCCCGCCTGCCTTCTTCAAGTACACAGCAGCCAGTCAGTCCGCACTCCTCCTTTCACTGAAACAATCGCTGTCCTCGCTGCCTTTCAAGGATTACTCGCTTCTGTTCCGCACGAAGACATTCCTACAGGAACTGCGTTCAGGCCACTTCCTCCCCATTTCTACGCCCAGAGAGAGCGAGAATGCAGAGCCTCTAATGATCATGAAAGGCCCATTCTGAAAGAGGAGAGATGCCTGAGGTTTTGGTTATTGGCTGAATCATGCGAGACCAGTGTTGGCTTCAGTCCTACGCTAGCTAGCACAGCTTCAGGGCATACAGGTGGCCAATTATAAATCAGCAGGTTAAAAATGTGTCCTCGGGCAAGTGGGAGACAGCTTAACCTGATGCATGCAATGGTCATAATTACACAAACGTGCAATGCAAATTAACAAACAGCACATGAAAACTAAGAGGAGAAAGTTACCTCAAAATGTAAATTTTGACATGAGCTACACACACACAAAAAAAAATAAACACTACACATTCCATACATACCCAAGTTTCTCAGGAAATGTGTAAAATCTGCTCCATTCCACCACACCACTCCACCAGTAATGCTAAAGGTGGTTCACAGGGGACTCAGCCATATGTGATCCATCTTCATCAGGCTGGCCATGCTCAGTGGAACTGTGCTATTAAAATGCAACACTGGGCCCTGGTGACCTGCGAACTCTGAGGGTGGAAGCAGCTGTTATTAGGCTGGAGAACGAGCTTCCAGATGTGCTCGCCAGCACCCACTGCGAATTAACAGATTCGAGCGGAGATTTAAAAAATAAAAATACCATGCAGTGAAGCCCAAAGCTCCAAAACAGACCAAGCACTAACGAACAGCGACTGAAGTGGTTAATCTCTCATGTGGCGTGCTTTACGGCATTGCGGAGGGTGGCATGCTATACAGGCCAACGGCTCGGCCGCGGAGCTTCCACAGCAGTCGGGCTGCTCTAGGTGAGGTAATTGATCGTGACACAGCGAAGAGGGCCGATTTCTGCCGTTTTACGCCGCCATCATTCACAGTGATGGAAGAGACAACAGCAGTCTGGGGGTTGCTGGGGTAACCCCTGGGCCTCAGGGGTTACCATGGAGAGGTTCCTCGTGGGTTACCATGGATAGTTGTTTTCTCACCAGCAGGCCACGCAGCAGGAGGGGGATGTCACTTCAAGCAGGTTTTCACAGTTGTGCCATTCACAGAGTGAGTATCTGTGGATATGGGACAAAGACTCTCTCCATTAATCAAACAAGGCCGAGAAGGCTTCAGTGGTACTGGCACATGCAGCAGCAGTTAAAAGGCGGGAAACCTGACGATTCCTAGCCAACTCCTGTTTCTCATGCACCTATAGTGGAAGTGATGGTCAAGACCAAGAAAACTAAAACACTGCAATTTGCACAGCAAAGTGCAAGTGTTTCTTAAATTTTGCAGATAAATAATGTTCCAGTCCATGAAATATAAATCAGGATTAAGGAGCATCTTCCTCTGCTGGCACAGACACATTCCTATACCTCAGTAAAAATATTCATCCTTTTCAATATCAGGTTTTCCATCAGTACTTCCTTCAACTCTGTGTGTGTGTGTGTGTGTGTGTGTGGAACCGGACCCGCACTACACAAGCCCACCAAGAGCCTACTGTGCTTCCAGTCCATTTCTAACCTAATATTAAATCCTTCCCCCTTTTATACTTTGCTCAAACAGTGTCCCAAGAAACATTTAAAACAAAATCACAGACCCCAAACCAACAGAATAAAAAGGCTGGAGCAGACAAACCTCTGCCTTCCACTCAGGGACCACAGCCAGGCAGAAATTGATTGTAGATGTCATTAGCTCGCCCCCGCAAGTAGAGGGTGGGAGGAGCCACAGACTCTGAAGACCTGGGCAAAACAGCCCTTTCTAGCAATAATTCTCCACTTGTTTGGACACAAAGGCAAAGCTGCAACTGGAAAGGGAAGGTAATGATGATGAATACTGGGCTGGGATTCAATTAATCTCCTTGTATTTCCTCAGGGAAGGGGAGCACACAAAAGTGACCTCTGCTTCACGACAGCCTTAGTGAAGAAGGACGGTCCTGGTGACAATACGGATAATCCACCCCCTAAGACCGTCATCCACCTGGTACACAGCAAATCCTTCCTTGGAACCCTGCCTCAATCAAACTGGCAGCTCTACATTTAGGATTTAGTTAAGTTCCCAGGAATTGAGTACATTTCTCATTTAGACAAATTATGACAGATTCACACAGACTTGCAAGAAAGTCTTTAACTTAATTTAACCTATAAAGTTGATACCAGCCACTGAAAGAACTCTCTAACCCTTAATTTACATTCAGCAATGGAAAAAAAAAAAATAAATCAGCATTTTGTGAAGCTTCTATACAGATCAGATTCTGTACACATAATGTATATATATTTTGATACGCATGTATAGAAACCTAAGCAGGTATTCTAAGTCAAAACCACTTTAATGTTTCACTGTATCTACTGGACTGTGTTGGTGTTCAAAGGCAAGCCTTTGAAGCCTGATTTGTAGGGGGTGGGGGGGGGGGGCATTGGCTGTTTGGGTTTCCATTTTCTCCCTCATTCCTCACCCAAACAAAGTAAACATGAAAGCATTTAAAAAAAAAAAAAAAAAAAAAAAAAAAAAAAAAAAAAAAAAAAAAAGTTTCACCATAAGGGAAGAGGGCTCTACTGAGTAAAACGGCTCCGTAAAATGGAGTGGTGGAAGATATGGTCAGCTAGCACCTGCACCAGGCCAGCAGACATCATTCCGCTTTTAGCAGTTTGAGGGAACTTTATTCTTGCTGGTTCTGTGCAAGAGTTTAACAGCTCCACTGATGCATCTCTACAAGTGTGAAATCATGTTCTGTAATGTGTGGAGAACATGGATGAACTGAGAATGAAGTACATGGAACTTTAGATACAGATGGAAATACAGAAAGGAACATGAATGGACAACTCTTTCGCTCACACAGTTTTCCTTTCATAATCCCTGGGTTACTCCTCATGCACACACAGGGCTGATGTGGCAGGAGCAGAACATCAATCAGAGTTCAATTACAGTGGAACAGTACAGCCCACACAATTACTGCCATACCAGCTCTTTTAAATCAGCACATGGACACATGAAAGACAGGAGACAGAGAGCAGAACGAAAGAGCCACAGACTACAAACACCCAGGTAGACAAACGTTTAAAACTGAATTTTTGCACACATCCTCACACATTGCAAATTCTTCTTTTCCCCTCAAGAATCCAATGTCGATAATTTGAAAGTAAGTGCACGCATCTGGGAAGTGTGCTGTCGTGAAGCTCACTTTGCTGGGAGAGTGTTGCAAGGCCTGCAGTCGGCGCTCGCGCCTGGAGGGCAGACTGGCCCTTAGCTATGGGTCAGCTCAGAGGAGCCAGGCGAGGGCCGCCAAATCACCATAGCCAGGAACCACAACAATCCACCATTGCCACAGCAATCTTTCTAATGGCAACGGGCACTCTGTGCAACCAATTGTAGTGCTCCAGGAGAGGGGGGCGTGTGTTCATCGCCCTGGGTAGGTATGGCAAGTCACCAGAGATAGATGAGGTGGCCTGGGTTGGAGGGCAGGCTCTGACAATCCAGGAGCAGGAGCTCAGAGCCGCCCCATCCCCCCACAGCACCTGCACACAGGAGGAGTCCCTGATGACTGACAGCCTCTGGGTGCAGAAGCACATGGTGGGCCTGCTTTTCCAACTGGGTGGGCTGTTTGGGACAGCAAAGAAATGTGTGTGGGCCAGGGACAGAGAGAGACTTTTTATAAAAAATAAAAATAAAAAAAAGTCAGAGAGGTTTTAATATACAGAGGAAGAAAAAAAAATGATATCTTTGATGGTCAGAGATCGCATGAGAATGAGGGATTACTTTGTGGAAGAGTGATGGATCACTCCTGCTTGTCCGATGGTGTCTGAGACTGGCCTCTACTGCAGGAAAACTACCATGTAGCATCATACATGATTCCAACATGAATATCTTGCCTAAGGCTGTTTCTTAATGATGTATGTAATATAATGAATGGAATGCAATCTGTGTGAAAGCACCTCACTATGAAAAATTAAGCGCCATTCCTTCACACCCCAGCAAGGACCAGTAGGGCCTGACTTTAGTCCAACATTCACCACAAATGTGTTAATTGGGGTTACAACCCAACTAATTATATTTAGATGCAGAATTTAATTAATAAATATGACTTCCATTCTTAGAATTTATCTTCTGATTTTTATTTAATTTCACATTCCAATAGTATAGTCTGAATTTGATAAGGCAGCTTTCACTTATAGACCTTCAACATCGTTAAATGTTTCTGCCCGTTTCTCATTCAAACAGGGAGCTATTAATCTCTTTAACTGGTATCTTAACCTCAGCCAAAGGTCTCTGCGTTTGTTCATTATTAACAGACAGGTGAGTCTTCTTTCTTTTCTCATGTTCTTTTAATTGTTGCAAGATTGTGTTCTGCCTTCCAGCACTCATTTGTAAGAGAGATTTTAATCTCAGTTTGACTTAAGCGGGAGTAAATAAATGTTAAAAAATCCAATAAAAATGTGGATGCGTTTCCTAACGAGAGAGTGCATGATTGCGTCAAGTAGAACACAAGTGTTGAACGACTCCTTCGAGGTGCAACTAGAACGTGACAACGAGAGAGAAGCAGCATACACAGGTACAAAATTGGGAGGGAGTTCGCGCGCGTTAATATGCACGCGTGCGCATTCGCCCGCTCAACAGGACCTGGAATGCTTTCTAATTCGCTCCGTCTGGGAAGGCAATTCAATGCCGGGCATCCTGAGCCTATGTGAGAGGTTCCTCCCATCAGCTGTGCGGGAGAGAGAGTGGCGTGACGATAGGCAGAGAGCTGAATGATGACAGGAGGGGGCACATCCGTGCGTGCTGCGCTGCTTTCCTTAGCCTGCATTTGATGGCTCCTGCAGAGAATACAGACACTGATTTACGATGGGACGCTCACAGCTCCCTTACGAAGCTCCACCACATTTATTCAGTACAGGTGCACGTGTGTGTGTGTTCGCATGCGCACACCCGCACACCACTTCACACCCCCACGTGAAGCCTCAATTTACTCCTTACTCCAGGGTGGAGTACGGATTAGATTCACCGACCAGATGAATCAGAATTGCAGAAGGATCAATATTGTTGGAGGCCTCTTAACACCCCGCTAACCAAACAGTACAAAAATTTCATTAACAACTAAATTCAACCCATTTCAAACTTCAAACGTAACACTGGTAGGAGATTATTTGGGCGTGGCATTTTCTTCCAAGAAACAAACAGCACCCCACGGGATGGAGCTTCAAATCCACAAATGATGATTCAGCCATGAACTCTGCTTCAGCGCGTCACTCAGCAGGGCTGACCTTCTCCCTCAGACCGCCATTAGGGCCTGCGGGATACTGCCAGCTCCAGCGTAGCCAGTGAGAATGTGTTCACCCCCCAGGGTGTTTTGGGTCAACACCACAGGAACGTGTCCACCTTACTCAATGTGGGAAACCACAGCCGGGTCCATGGTTCTATTCCCATGTTAACCTCTCAGTCGGGACTCGAAACTTTGATATGATGTTGATAAAAGAATAAAATAAATCAGAAAACAAAAACAAAAAAACACCACAACTGCAGATGTTTGAGAGGTGGGAGTGGAATTCTGAAGGACTCTATATGCTTGTAGGTTGTTTTTAAGTACTAAATAATAAAAAAGCCTTTGTTATCCATTAAGCTTTTTCAAAAGTGAAACATTTTAGAGTAATTACAGGCAGAACTCTATCAGATGGGAATAGAAAGGGCAAAGTACTTTTCCATTTTGAAGTTACATTTTGTGTCCTCACTCTCCTTACAGAGAGAAGTGTCATTTGTAGAGACGCTGGTAACGGCATGCAAGAGATTTCAAAGGGCGTCTATGAGACTATTTTTTCATAGAGTCAAAGATCAAAATAATATTTTGGACAGGCTGTCACAGAAGAGAGCAGACAAGCAAGCAAGTTCAGGTCAGCATGGAGTGTTTAAGCAGCATTCTGAAGTGCGCCTCAGCAAGTGCAGCTCAGAAGAGGATCTGCTAGGAATTTAAACGATACTGACATTCTGCATTCTGTCTCTGCAAGTGAGCGGGCCTGTCACAGGGACTGACTAGAACAGCTGAAACAGGAACACAAGAGTATGAGCATGCGTGCGCGTGTGTGTGTGTGCGCGCGCGTGTGTGTGTGTGCGTGTGACAAGAGCAGGCTAACAGCAGGTGCTTCACAGCTGACAAGGACACCACCAGAATACACACCAGCCTGCCGGCATGGCATCTGTTAGCGTGCAAATGCAGGAGTTCATTCATGTCTGTGTACGTAGGTGGGTGTGTGTGTGTGTGTGTGCGTAAATACATTTGTGCGCACGTGTCAGTACATGACTTACTGTCAGGCACTCACCTATACTACCGCACCAAGTTGCACTCTGGGTGTGCACTCCTTTCCGAGACAAACTGCAGCAAGAGAATACAGGAAGCCATTCGTCAGCAATTGCCCAAGCACAGATGCCCGGGGGTCGCAACGGGTGTGCTCCCGTCGCCGAAATCCCAACGGAAGCAACCCAGACTCTCCGTGGTGATCAGCGCTAAACATCAGTGCAGCATGCCAGCTACCACTACAGCGGCTCCTGGGGTCATTGCAGCGCACAGGCCTGTAGAGGCTTATAGGCCGTGTACTTAGGAGTCAGTAGCTGATGTCCTTGAATGCTGATCCAAGCCCTGTGATCTGTTTGCATCAGTGCTGTCTTAAGTGACCCAGCAAAGTGCATGGAACATGGAAAACAATTCCTGCTGTTCCTGTGGTAAGGTTCTCCTTGCTTTGATATACCCGCTGCTGTTCACTGAAGGCTTGAGGAGTGGAATTAAGTGTGTTATAGCAGAGAAGGTGGTTATCGGTACAGGATTATGGCCCTGCATATTGTTGAGTTTACCCAACAATATCCCCTACCATTGCTTTCCATACTTTAAGAGTCTGATAGAGCTCAGTCCAGAAAATCGTCTCACCTACCAGCTCAGCCAATAGGAACGGGGTCTTTCGGGCATGATCTACCACCGGTCCGCGTGTGATCAGACATACCTGCCTTTTAATGAGGAATGGGGTCATGCCAGAATCTGATTTACTAGTCCAAATCAATTCTGCAACGGTGGCAGACTCTAGCTGACTGAAGCCGACACTGCAGCGCACTGGGACAGGCTGCAAAGATGAGCTGGAGATAGACAGATTGAAGAGTGCTGGATTTTTAACTCCATGCGCACCATGCTTGCTGCAGCAGTTCAAATACAGCTAAACGAGTGATCACCACCACATCGTCATCATACACACTCCAAAATGTCACTCGGAAACTGGGGAAAAGGTGTCCTTAAGCTCAGACAGGCCTGATCTCAGATGCTCATGCTGGTCGCATGCCTCGCTATTTCTAGGTTTTTTGCTGATTATATCGGGTGGAGCTGGCTCGTCGCTACTGCCACTGCTGAAGTCTTCAACCCTGCGGAGTGTGACGGGGAGTGGGATGCCAGCTCCACCGTGCAGCCGCAAGAGCAGGACACTTGCCAAGAAGGGGATGAGCGGGAACGATGGCAAAAATGAGCGGGCAAAATGATTATTAATGATCTCCACTGCACACCTGGGCTACGGGCACTGGACCAAGCCGAACTCTCAACCGGAACACTGGCGCTCCCCTCAATGATGTGCTACCTACTGACTTCTCTGGTTTACCCATCTATTCCATGGTACGGCCTCGCACCAACCTGGAGCTTTCATGTCTGAAGAATTAGTATGAAAGCACTTCAAGGCGCCTTTTACACCAAGAGTCTCCCTCCACTCATACTCAAGGCCATGAGACAATGATATTCCTTTTAAATGAGCTGTCTGATACCTGAGAACATAAATTAAGACATTGTATTAGTTGTAAATAAACATTTTTACATAGAATACAAAGTTGTTATTCATAAAACACCTGTACCTCCTAAAATCTATCGGCCTGTATATTCATGAAATGCAGTATTGATGTTTTATTTCCCTCCTTGCGAGGAGAGCGAGAGGCTCACGTCCAGGTCCCAAAGCCCCTTTGAGTGCCTCTTCCCTCCTACCCACCAGGACGGCAGCCCTGCTACACTCTCATACAGGCTCTGCACTGCAAGGCTCTCCGCAAACAAACCTCACCCCACAGTAAACAACTCCATTATTCACGAGCCGTGTGCAGGGGCTCAGGCAACAGAGCAGTGGGCTTCTCCCACCGAGGGCCTCTGCACTCCTGCTGTGGGAAGCAGCTGAGGCGTGTGCTGGTGGAGGAGGCCTGGCGTGGCCTGGCTGGGGGAGAGGCTCTGCAGGGGAGCAGGCACCAAGGTGAGGCCAGAGTCCACGTCAAGAGCAGCTCGCCGGAGTAAAGAATTCATCAGCACCCCTGTACACGGTGTCAGCAGCTTCAGTGGATTCGAGGATATTTATGGAGCCCTGCAAGCCCGGGACGGTGACGGTAGGGTGTGTGTGTGTGTGTGTGTGTGTGTGTGTGTGTGTGTGTGTGTGTGTGTGTGTGAGAGCGAGTGAGAGAGCAAGTGGGAGAACAAGAGAGAAAAGGGGGTGATAAACAAGTAAGGAAAGGAGTGGGAGCTCCATAAATCTTTCAAGTGAAGGTGTACATGAGGCTGCTCTGCAAGAAATTACATCATGTTGACTCAGAGAGACAGACTACTGAACATTTACCACGTGAAATCACAACCTGCGCCATAGCACTGAGACAATTCCCAGAATGGGCAACAAATCACTTTTTGCTAGCATATGGAGCAGGACCGAGAGGCGGTCAACGCAGTGCTGGAGCCATGCCTCTGCTTCCAGTGGCCAGGAAGAGGACAGCATTACTGGAGAAAATATCAAACTGCCATGCAGCACAGTTCAGACAAAGGCCAGAGACACAGTGTGCATGGCAAGAATGGCATGCGTATATTCACACACGCACAGCTAGGGGTCATGGTGGCCCAGGGGGGGCGGGTGACACTAACTGCTATGGTTTTTCTAATCTGTGCCAGCCTCTCACGTGAGGATGAAAAGGAAGTGTGTGGGCAACGGTTTTAAAACATCGTGCAACGTAGGAGATTGACACGAAAGTAGACACGAAATGACTCCGGTCCTCCCGAAGAGGAGAGGGGGAGGGGACGGGAATTAGCATGCCGTTACAATGCAAACAGGTTTAAAGGCGGGCTGTCGCCGTGGCAGCGCAACAGTGGTATCATAGCACTCAGGGGATTTCATTAATAATCAAATTAACTGGATGGTGGCACGCCTTTCTTCCACGGCCCTGACAAAGACGTCTGATTCTGGAAAACCTCTTATGGGGAAGCTGCCTCTAGCTGTGACAGAAGGCCAGCAAAGGAAAATGAAACTGGTGCAAATAAAGGGACAGCAGAGGATCCTTCACTCCGTTCAGACAGACACAGCAGTTGTTGGGCTATGGGTTTTATTCGCAATGTGTAAACACCCACACGCTCACAGGGAGCATTAGACTGCTTGTATGCTATAAGGAGCAGAGAACGTACACACACACACACACACACACACACAACGGGGATAAGGTACAAATATTAATATTTTCCCCACTTATGCCCATCACGCACTCTGCAGGATGCTCTAACAATTAATATAGAGGGTAAAACAAGGTGACCCCAGTTTTCCAAAGTGCACAGCCAAACAGGAGTGTGCCATTCCTTTACTCACTTCTAGAACATATGAGTGCTACATCCATCAGGAGCAGAGGGCTAAAGCTTGTGAGGCTCCAGTGAGATTTATGCTCTGCCCTGCACGTGCCATGCCACTGCCCCCAACGTATGTTCGCTCTACAACTGGGCCGGGGAACTTTTTTCCATCATCTGCCTATGTCAGACGCTCCAGTGCCGCCATTCCGTTCAGTCTGGAGCAATCCTTCAAAACAACTAATGTGCAGTGCTCCAAACTGGACTTGTCACTAATGGGATGGATGGAATGCAGAGTGAAAAGCAAAACATGATGGGATACAACTGGTGGGAAGCACAAAAGCCTTCTCGGAAAGTCCGTGGCTGGGCATGCACCACGGTGCTCACAGTAAAAGACGAGGCTCACCCAGGTACATAAAGGCTATGGCCCCACCCCTGTGTAGGAAGCTAGAGGGGCAAAAATGTTAAAACCAGCCCAGTTGGCCGGACGCTTTCTGAACAGCATGACGTGGTGTGGGATCCTAGCACCACTTGTGCAACAAGTGAATGGCCTCACCTGTCAGGAGTGCCTGCTCTCACCAATAAACAAAGCGGCCCGTTTGCGTTTACAGTGCTTGCTGGAACACCAGACCACCCTCATGGCTCCTCTGGTAATTGAAGCACACTGAAAAGAATCATGCCTATGGTAACTCAATCAGTCCAAAAAGCAAAAGTGCTCATACTCATCAGGGCATTAACACGAGGGAAACAGATAACACTACGATAAGCCCAGATGAAAGGGCTATTTTTGGACACAGCGTGACAGTAAGAACATTTTCTGAGCCCTGTCTGAGGCAGGGCCATTAATTAATGGAGAATAGAGTGTTAATGGCCGTTAGGTTTGAACTCTCTGCCATTAAGGCCATCGCCATGGTAACCCGGGGCTAAAAGACTGTGCGTACAGACAAGGAGGAGTTGAGAGTTAAGCTTCTACATGTGCATCACTGGAACCAATGAAATCCGCACTGCACATCTAGAGTAACAGAATAGGCAGGTTAGACATGCGGCTTCATTCACACTCTTTCCAGCTTTAATATATGTAAGAGCAGCTAGGAAACTGTTCTCAGATCAGCATCAATGTCCACACTACAGCAGCTCTGGTTCATTAGTAAAGGGGAGCCAGAAAATTGAGCAACCCTGTGGGAAAGACAAAATTGAAGTGCCTCAAAATTGTACTAATGAATGTCCTCATTTCGTTGGGCACATTGAATAAAGACCAGAGCAAAAAATAAGAGTCAACAGACACACCAAAAAGGAGCTGCACCAAATGCCCAGCCAGCACAGAACTTAGCAAAAATAAATATTAGACCAAAACTCACTTCACTGATATCACTCCTGCTCCCAGAGCCTGCAGGAAAATGAAGTTAGTGACTTATCAGGGTCATATCTGTGCATCTGCCATTAGAACAATATTTTGACCTGTCAAGATACTGCTCCATGGAGGCCTCTAGACCCACTGCATCAGCTGTTTCTCATCAGAACATCTCCATTTAATGGGCAGAATAAAAGTGAGGGCCTTGGGCAGGCCTTCTCTCCTGGACTCTAATGCACACCAATACTTTCCGTCTCACCTGGACTACATCACATTAATTCCTCATTTCCCATGGGAACTAGGGTTCATCTGCTTGCAAGAAAGAACATAAAATTGGATAGAGCAACACAAGCAACAGTGAACCCAACGCCTTTCCCAGAATTCAACCAGAATTGTGTGTGAAAAGTAAAGGTGACGGTCAGTACAGCTCTGCAAAAGTGCATAGCCCTCATTCACATTTCATTAATTGCATCTGTCAGAATATCAGTGTCAAGAAGTGTACTGCCTAAATGAGAACACTCCTCATGCAGCTTCAAATATTCATCTGTTGGTGCGAGCCCAGCGTGTGGTTTTTCCTGTGCCTGGACGTTTGGGATTCCACTCTCATAGTGGTTTCACTTCACTGGAATGAAGGGACGGTTAATCTGAGCTGGAGCTCAGTGAGCTGACCACAGCATTCCAGGACTCTGGCCTGCGATAGAGATTTGGCATCGGATTGCCTTCTTGGCGTGGTCGTCACACGAGCGCTTCTCTTGGTCCTGCTGAAGCATGTTCCATTTCCCCCCCCCCTCCCAGAGTTCATCGACAGATAAGCGCAGAGCCCAGTGATCGGCATTGGGCAGGCGAGGGTTAAGATCTACGAGCACTGCTTCTTTCCCGCCCACCATCTTCATAGTATGGGATACCCACCCTAAAATATTTAATCAAATAAAATAAATGACTGGGGGGGAAAAACCAGCAAGGAGCAGGAAAGTAAGAGTGGAGATTTGCCAGGTATCGCAGCTCCGAATCATGTGCCCATTTTCACGTTGTGCAGCTAGGCACACACTGGTGCCCAGTCCATGCAGACTGAAGCGCAGCCCCGTAGGAGTTTGTGCGAGTAGGCAGCTGTGCTCCCCCCTGAGCTGACGTGCGCAGGAAACACTTTGAAGCGTTGCGTGCGCCATCAGCATCCGAACCGCACGCCGTCACATCAGTGCCGGCCAGCTGACTTATCAAAGCAGCGTGTCGGGTCCTGATGGGAACGAGCCTCCATTAGGAACGCCAGAAGACCTTTAGCTCTGGCTACAGTTGACCGTCAAGCCGCACCTGCCCCGGTGCTGACCCAAGCTGTGCCGCGCGTGCTCTCCAGCCACCAACCGTGGCCGACGGGCCGGACGTACTTGGCCTTTCGCCACGCAAAGCCTTGTCCACATCGTCCAGCCCTCTTCCTGCTCTCACTTGAGCACAAACCAGCCCAGGAGAAGGGGAAGAAGAAAGCGGGCAAAAAATGTCAAAGCCGGGAGAGGGGGGGTAAGACTTCCATCCTGCGAGCAACACTAACTCTAGGCCTGTACTTCGTAGCCACGGCCATCCAAGCGTTTCTCTCTACAGCTGTCCGATGGGCCGTACTGATCTGAGGACCGTGCAGCAAAACCCTTGGGGAGAGAGGCAGACATGGAGAAGCTGTGCATCAAGTACGCACTTCATGAGACAAACGGGCTGTGAAGGAATTTTCAGGACAGTGCTCCGATTCCACTGGATGGATTTCAGCACCCCTAGACAGTGGCAGGGGACTTGGTGAAAGTATGCATATACCCAATCTACAGATATTTTTAAGATGCATATATTCTGACCTGAAGAGGAAAAACCATTCACATTGTACATGGATGGCTATGTCCTTGTGGTAGTTAAAAAGAGCCAATTATTAATAAGACTAGAATCTGATTAAAATGGTCACAAACCCTCAGGCAAAATATGTCTAGTACCAAGATAGACCTATGAATAAATACATGCTTTTTATTTTTTACACCTTGATACTCAAATGTTGTAAGAGAAACACACCTGCATCTCACACACACAGTGAACGAGAGAGAGAGAGAGAGAAGGGGGGAGGACAGTATGTTCAGGTATGAAGATGCAGGGAATGGCAGTCAGAGATAAGGTGACAAGACACTAAACAAATCATGGACAGAAGCAGCGGCAGGATGAATCTCCCGTCCCTCACTGTCAGGAGAGGACAATGATGAAAACCTGCAGCTGCACCAGCAATGCAGCCTATTTCGGGAAGGCTCCCAAGTCCTTCAATAACAGAAAGAGCCTCATCCCTTACAATGGATGCCGCTGGCATGCTCAGAATTAAGATCTACAGATTTAAAATCCAGCATGGCAACATCATCTCATGCTGTAAACAATGCTTAAAATGCTTTGCACCTGACTCTGAATATTATTACCCTGTTTATCTTTAATAAAAAAAAGCTTTAAAACCAAAAGAACTTGTAGGCAGGACTCAAAGCACATACTAACCCTTAGGGAGAGCCTAATAATACACAGTCATGTTACAGTACCTACTGATTAGAGGACAGAACATTAGTTCTACTGTTGTTGGGAGTTGCCCTTTTTACACTGAACTCAAATCTGTATCGTGCTTCATCTTATAATGGCTGAGATTAGAATTTGGACGAGGAAAGCTGCACTTGGAACAGCCTGAAAGGGCTTTGTCCCCTGAGAGCTCATATACCTGACCACCCTCATTAGCCTCAGCAGATTCAGTGGGTTCTAGTGCTGGGGTCTGTCCCTAAGGAACTAGAATTGGGTCAGTTGTGAATATCTATTCAATACAGGTACACCACTACAGGCTGTTAATTGCACCATAGTTTTGATAATTTTTAGCTACTGGACCCTGTTTCCCATTCAAGGCACTTTTCATATATGCATTAGAACACCCAGCAAAGATAGCCAAAGAAAAAAATCAAAAGTAGCCAGGCAGAAAACCAAAAGGGAAGCAGCACTATCTGACAGCGAAAGAGTGAACAGAGTCCCCCTCGAAAGAAGCAGTGTTCTCGTGGCGGGCGTCGGGGGAGGGGTCAGACTACCTTCAGAGCGTTTTAGGAAGAGAGCCTGGGGGGGGAGGGCAGACTCTATTATTAAAAGAGGCGAAAGGGGTATGGAGACGGATCTAATGGGGTCTTCCTGTGCAGGGAAGCCTCAGTTCCAAGAAGCAGCATCACGGCCTGGTGAACCGTGCCGCAGTTATCCGCCGGGGTCCTGAAGACCGGTGGCGTGAAGGCTCCTGTCTGAACATGGCTCGCGGCCAAAGCCGACGCTCGGCAGGGCATCAGTCTGCTCCAACCACCGAAGGAGGAAATGCTTGTACAGAAACAAAAAGGCATGAACGCTAAACAGTAGCCCCCCCCATAGCTTGGATCTTGGATCTCGGATCTCGGATCTCGCCTCCTGGCTGTGCCTCACTCCCTTGTCCTCTTCCTCACCTGCCTGCCCCTGCCCTTTCCATTACAGCACCAGTCCGCTCCTCTCGGGCGGCAGCCGCCGCCCCTTTATCTCTGCGCCGCAGGCGTCTGTTACAGGCAGGCGGCTTAAAAGCAGCGCCGCGCTCACTCTCAAGGGCGGGGGGGATAGAACAAAATAAAAGCGTCGTCCACAGATCTGCTGCTTCATCCAGGAGAGAGTTAGAGACATCTCTGTTAAATCAGCTGGCATCTGCTTCATGGTTTCCATGGTAAAAGGAATTTGTCTTAGTCCCTTCCATATGGACCGAAACACTGAACGGAAGGGAGTAGGTCTCGACAATATGTTTCGTCAAGTGTTCCTGGCGTATTTAACTATGAGAAGCTTTGAAAATAAAGTTTATGAGGAAGAGTGTGAACATGCATATACCAACAAGGTGGTGATATAGTGAGAATGAAAGAAAACAGAAATTAAAATTAATTCTAGAAATGGAGGTGTGTTGTTGCTCTTGAATAAACTGGCACTGCAACTGAGAGCTGTTTTCCTGGTAGAAAATAGTGACAAAATTGGTCAGGATGTATGAATGCTTCTAATTTGGACACACAGAAATACTGGGATGAAACATGCATACTACTCAATAAATAATCCAGACTGTGATAAATCACATCCTTAACTGGAATTTGTAATACACAGTTTCTAGTGCTGCCCTAGTTCCTATGAATGCTTTAAGGCATATGCTGCTCTAGCAGACCCCAGAAGCAAGCCCAAGCTTTAACAGCGGCAGCAGCAGATCCAGTAACAGCAGGTGTCAGCGGAGTGCCTCAGGTGCTTTGCTTAAAATTGCACCCCATGTCTCTGGACCAATGAGGCACCACAGACCAAAAAACGAGTCCTAAAGCCCCTAAATGACTAACCAAATTGGTCATAGCCAATGATCCTTTACAGTTTAGCGCCATCCTATATATAAACAATTTAGCTGTTAATCATGGCACAAATAGCAAGAGGAGGGAGACAGAGACTCACTGGAGGCCATTTGGGAGACATAAAGAGTCATTAAATCACCTGCACAGCTTTTTCATTAGACAGTATTTTACAGGCAGGCTGAATGTGATGACACAGCACACTGTGACGAGTGAAGGAATTACGGGGTGGCTAACAACCTAAACAACGTCCCATTGGGAGACCAAGGCATATTCCAAGTACAAAAAGGTCATTCAAAAGTTTGTAACGATAATGTTTTTTAAAAAGCCACTGAATCCCATAGTGATAGGTGTCCTTATACATCATAAAACATCATCTCAAAAGGCAGACATTGCCTTGTGCAGGAAAGCAGGTTGAATCCCAAGTGCCATTCGCTTCAAACACCACTCATGTCCAGTCAGGGATACTGTATCGGTCATCACAAGTGGGAACAACTGAATACTGCAGATTCAGCTTCAGCCAACGTTCTGCACAGACCTCCACTGAACAAGCAGTCAATGGTCAAAAGCTCTGCTCCCTTACCAACCCGCCCAGTCTGTGTGAGACACACTCGCACACGGCCCATCCAGGCCAGGTTTCCACAGGGAGCTCAGGCAGACAGCCAGCGATTCCTAACTGCTGCCTGTATAACACACAATGGTTTCCCCTCAGAACGCTTTATGAACACAGTCCACAGCCACTCAAAATATAAACCATCGTAGTCAAAGTCAAGCTTAAGACAGAAGTTTGTGGACCAGATGCCCCATCTATACAACACAGGCTGTCGTCACTTCAACCCAGGCTTACTTATATAGGGATCACTGAAGCATGTCCAATTACATCTGCCAACAGGTACATCACTAAGAGCGAATGTAAATCTGAACTATGTAAAAGTAATGGCATATGAAGCACGACACACAGACATGCACACTTTGAGACATCTTTGGACACCCATCATGTTCATCACAACCATGGCTGCTGTATAAGTGTGCTACACATCCTGCTTCCATTAATTAGAGAGCATTGCTTTCTGGGTGGCTTGCCACTGAGAACTTCTCTTACTCATATAACACATTGGAGACACTTGAACGTCACTCACCCTGGCCTTGTTTGAAGGTGTGTGTGTGTGTGTGTGTGTGTGTGTGTGTGTGTGTGTGTGTGTGTGTGTGTGTGTGTGTGAGTGAGTGAGTGAGAGAGAACACGCTTCAGAAGGTTAGAGTGCTTCTTAGTGAACACAAAGCCACTTCCACAGGTGAGTGCGGAGATATACCACTGGCACTGCCACTCCTGAGTGCTACTGCACAAGTTATTAAAGTGGGCAACAGTGCCGTGTGTCAATGAGAGCGAGAGAGAGAGGGGCAGCAAGCGTGTAACTAGCAAACAACCTCTTGGTCATCACATACATATATTCATCCAGAAAATGCAGAACAGTACCCAAGTATGCATACACACATAAAAAAGGCATTTTGTTCAGGCTAGGGGTTAAACTGCCTCCCTTGAGCTGTGGCTTGTGTGTGGAGTTAAGGAATGTGTCCTGCTGTCATACCACAGGCAGTGAATAAATCCCCGCCTTAACTCATGTCTAATTAGCAACAGCTATATTATTGTGATGGAAAACGACCCCACAAAAACAGCAATGCTGAATGTGTTCTGGCACCCATTAAACCGGGAAAATATTTATCATGTGGCACTACTTAAGGATGAACTTAATTGGCTTCCTGTCAATGCATAAAGGCAAAAAAAAGACCATGAAATGCCTTCCTATCAGTCTTTTAAAAGGAGGATAGTCCAGTTGTGAAAAGTTCAAATGAGCTTCATTGTTAATTTAATCCAGGATGACACAGCTGCTTCAGCCTGCCCTGAACAGCAGCTCTGAGAACTAAATTGGCCAGTGATGTGTTTTAAGCAACAGAAGGTGAAAGAGGTGATCATTACTGGCCATGTCATCCTTCAGTACCAGTCTCCTCCAGTCCTGGGGCTTGTAAACGGAGAGTGAAACATGCGATCCAACACTGCTTGTGCTGCTGGGCCGTCGTGTTCACAGTGATCCAAAGTAGAACTGATTGAGCACACAGACTGCAATTCTTCTCATCAGACAGTTATGCTGGACCTTGTCCAGCATGTTTTAGGGAAGTCTCCCTGCTCTCCCATACCTCCGCAGTGAAGGCTGGTCCCTGCCCTGTACATACAGAGCTGATACTCCATAAAACTAATGAGAAAGAGAGGCTGGCTTATCATTCACAAGGCACCTCCATGGCAGGGTGCTTTTTATGGCCACTGTGCACAGCGTGAGCAGGAATGCAGGCTTAGCCATACGCTCAGACGCATCGCTTACATAAGGTGAAAGGATCCTTCATCGTGGCTACAGCGAACAGAGGAGATGCAAGGCTTCCCACTGAATGTCTTCGACAGGCCAGCCTGAATTAATGGGCTTTCCTCTGCACTTCAACATTCTGCTTTTATAATCAGCAGGACTGGAGATTTAGCAAAAAGAAGTAACAATTAACACAGCTGTGTCAATCAGCAACCTGCAACACAGACCAAGATGAGAGACTGCTTTTGAGCTCATTAAACAAATTTAAGAGAAAAATATAGAATATATTAATAACAGCTGCATGACTTATTTTTGATGCCAAGTCCTAATGTTTCATTTTACAATAGTAAACATTTTAAAAAATTAAAAAATAAAACCACATATAGTTGTTCAGGCTCCCCATATAAAGGCATTGGCACAACAAATCATACAAACCTGAAAACATTAATCTAGCCAAGCACTGTTTAAGCCTAGTCTTGGACCAAATTAAAATATGAATTGTGATTCACCAATAATCCATTTTAGTCTACACCTACGCCCAGTCTGGATCTGGTCCTTTATGAACACAGCTAAATGTCAGACAACTGCATTTACTTTGAATGGTATTTAAATTCCAGTGGGTCTTCAAATAGTATTTGAGTGCATAAGAGTTACTGGGCAGAATAAAGACTGGGGCTCAGCGTCCTGGATGGACATGGGTTAAGACTAGTTTTGGGCAGCTGCAGTGTCATTGGTGATGTCCCACAGAAAGCCTTTTTTATCTAGATCTTGGTCTAGGAAACCAGTCTCTCGAGTAACCTCTTAATACATTTCATGGTTATTTTGAGAAATTGGGCACTTAACATACATTTTAATATCCATACGATCATGCTGTACGCCATGCCTGATCTTTACAGTTTTCAAAGACAGACTCCACCACTCAGGCCTCATCCACATTCTTACTCTTATTGTGCAAGCAGTCCTCACATTGCTAGAGCAAGCGACAGCTATGTTCTACAGAGCATGCCTGAAAGAGTTTGGAAGGGCTATGGCAGAGAATGAGAATGGAGTCTGATGGCAGGACTGTGGATGGGAGGAGCAGAGGAAGATACAGCAAAATTGAATTTACCCAATTACTCATTCCTTAAGGAGAGCCATATCATTTAAAATTTTCCATACAACCCATGAGAGGATTTTAAATGGAATGTTAACAGTTGCTGAACAAGGTGTGCAAGAACCTTGTCTTGTCCATAAATAAAGGACTTAGCACGGATAAGCACAAGAATAGGATGTAAACTAAAGGGTGAGCTAATTAAATGTAAAATGTTTTCAGATTCCAAATATAAAATTACTTATCACCACAACAGAAAATAAATAAATAGATAGATAGATAGATAGATAGATAGATAGATAGATAGATAGATAGATAGATAGATAGATAGATAGATAGATAGATAGATAGATATTGTGCCACGATTCCAGTGACCAATAATAAGGAGAAAAATAACACACATTCCAAGTTCTAGGTGATTCTGTGCTAGCAAAAAGGCAGCCAGGTTTGGCACATGAAATGACCCCCAAGGCCTTCAACAAATTCTATCACCCTCTTTCATTCTGAATGCACCCACGTCAGGTAGCTGTCACCAAAAGCTGTGCTGACAAAGTTAAAGTAAAGCTTTAGCCTTTAAGTGTCCCCCCCGCCCAATGTCCTCACAGACAAGCTCCAAAAGTCAACAGAGGTGTTTAACAAGCACTAATATGCAGCTAGGTTTTCCACTTGGAAAAGGAACCTAGAGTGGAAATGGCCCCTGGGAGAGGCCCCATGTCTGAGGAGGCTGCGACCCACCAACCAGCCAAAGCCACACACCTAATAGCTGCAGCGTCAATGATGCATTCACAGAGCAAAACAAGCCAGGCCACTACAAACTACAAACAGCAGCACATGCCCCAACTCAGAATGGAATTTTACAGCTTTCTCCCAGCCACAAACGTACTGGTCTCCAAGCTCTTACAGTCCAAGCCACAGTGTTTCTGTGTGTTCTACCACCATAGCGCGTGACATCTACAATGCTTAGCCAATACCAATTTGAGGATGCTCATCCAATTAAGCAGGCATGGGCAAAAAAGCACAAGTATGCACCATCATGATCATAACCAGTAAAGACACAAAGAAAGTCCTGGGTCTTTGTTTCTATGATCTCAGTACTCCTTACTACATAAAGTAGTAAGTCAGTGACACTAGAAATGGACTCTCACACCATATTAGAATTTCAAATGTTGATAGACCATTTGAAGATATTTGTGGACCATTGCAAACAAGGTACAGTCTGTACATGCCCAATTCCTTTCCACTAAAGTGAAATGTGAAGAAATTGGCCCTACTAAATGAGTGACACTTACAACAAATAGCCCCATGCCCAAACCAAGTCCCAAATGAGTGCTTTAATGAATACTCATCACTGGCTGTGTGTATCTCTACACATGGGTTTAATTAGTCAGACTGATCAATCCATGTCTCTGTGTAAATGATGGGATTAGGAGAAACTGCGTTCCACATGCAGAGTTAACAAAGCATCATCATACGAAGCAGAGCAACAGCTGTGAGCAGCCTGCACACCCCGCTGCCTGCTGCCATTCACACGTAGACAAAAGCATGCAGATAGAACGTGCTGGTGCATGGGTGTGTGCACGCATGCATGCATGCACTCCAGGCCAGCTGCAGGCAACCAGACCACAATCATTCAAAGGAGCATACACTGTGCGTGTGTGCAAACACCACACTATTTCCCCTTAGTTTCAGTGAATGAGATTGCTGCAGTGATATCCTGCCAGCAGCAAGAAGGAGCTAAAAGGTTGCGGTAAAATGCCAGTCAATCATCTTCACTGACACTGATGAGAATTAAGCTTGCTTTCAAGATCCAAGCCCCCTCCACTCCCACAGAGCTCTAGCGTGAGATGGCGCTACAGATGTCTTCATTTCTACTCATTACCTGCTCTGCCACAAGCAATTATGCCAAGACAGTCTAATGACAAAGAGTGCAGATCCTGCCATTCTGAGATGCACGACAGCAGACAGGCGGTTTAATTTTTGCAAATCAAAATGTTTGCTTTGTTTTATTGCCCTCCCACCCTTTTAGTTTGCTTTGGTATTTAACAAAATCAGTCTTGACTCTAAGAACACAAAATGGGTAATTCTTACTAAACTCCAGTCACATGCAAGTAAGCATGCACTATTTAGCCATGTAATTTCACAGCTGGCATGAAACAGTGGCTAGTCATGAGTGCAGATAATCAAAGTATTTACCATTTAATATTCCAGGACATTCTGTGTTAACTTCAGTAAACAATGCAAATGTTCAAAAAATTATATTAGGAACAAGCTAACAGACAACAAAGAATGTTAAGGCCCAATGGCTGACATGCCAACAGATGTAGGTGTAAAAATGCATCCCATCCCCTTCTGTGTCATATATTTAAAAGACTTGACATCAAGCAACAGAAATTTCAGTTACTTTAGGAAGTGATAGCAATTTATTCACCAACAGTCGCCACTTACTGGTCAGTTTTACACCTGCTTGGGACAACAAAATATACATAGCCAAAACCTCAATTAGTGAACCTGAGTTGAAGCTTCAGTTGGTAGGATACTTCCAAACTTGGCACATGCACAAAACGACAATATATATATATACACACACACACACACTTGCCTCCCTTCCATAAAAGCATTGCTTTTTAAAGAGCAGTCCTTACTCAATCATACCACTAACCTATCCAATTTCGAAAAAAAAATGCACATGCTCATAACATGCTCTCATGAGGAATTCAGAGGTCAGGATCAAAGAGACAAACTGAATATCGATTTCCCAGCATCCCAATCACGTCCATTAATTAACCCACAGCCTACTCTTTGATGTGTTTGCACTTCAAAGCCAACCGATCACCACTTCTCTTAAGAACCTTTCATGAGTCAGGCATTAACTGAGTTTTTTGCACCTTTCCTTGCAAATAATATTAGCGTATCGATTTTCAATGCAGCTCATCTAAACAATGCTTTGACGAATGAAGTAAAGTAGTGTCGTCCGGTCTTTTTCTTTCAAAGTGATGATTTGTCACTAAGGAATTTCGAAGGACCGATGGCTTGCACCGACCAACATAAGTGAGAAATGGTAATTAAATAAAAAGGCACTGAAAATAAACTGTTAAATATTAACATGCATTAAGTGTCAGCCTGGGGTTGCCGGGACCGTTGCGGCATTCCTGAATGCAAACGTTATTTCGCAACATAGCTAGCGAGATCGTGGCGGGTAAATTGCAGTCAAACGACTGGAATTAATTTAGCACTTCATAACCTAGATCATGGTGTGAAGTGAGGGGTTACTATGAACTCACAGACGGAGGCAGAGAGAAGGCGAACTTACATTGCGGGGTAAGAATCGAAAGAAACAGGAGCAACCGCGCGTGCCGCTCTGCCATCACTTTACGAAGTAAAAAAAAAAAAAAAAATCTCGAGAAAATCCACCGCGTGCCTTAGTTTACAGGTTCAACTGTCAGATCTTGTGAACGAATCTCATAGTAAAATGTTGATAACCGCACAAACCCAGCAAGGTCTGAAGCTCCCCTGGGAGACACATTTAGCGCACTAGGCGAGGGGGTCCGGTTGTTTTCTTGAACTTAGCTGGAGGGGGCTGGAGAAGGCAAGAAGTCAGTTGCCACTGGAGACTGGAAGCCACCCACGACCACAAGCGAAAGAATTATTAAAAGAAACTGAACGGGAGAGCCGAACATTAAACTAATACAAAATATATGGATAATCGCTTCTACGATAGCAGTATACCTCCTGTACAAACATTGCAGAGTGCGAAGTCGGCGTGCGGCGTTGATAAGGTTTGTAGTAGGTATTGGTCCGTGAAAAATCAGGACCTGGATTCACAGATGCAGAGGATTCAGGATTCATCGGGCATATGGAAAAGCGCGACATGGACACTTCAGCCGCTCAGTATGCGCAACGTGATGTTCGTGCACTCGGATGAGGATCCCTCTGGCAATCAAAATTAATTAAAGCACTAACTAAACTGGGCTATAATATAGATAGATAGATAGATAGATAGATAGATAGATAGATAGATAAAAACCTAATCTAGTTAAACTGCTCAAAATCTATTTAACACTGTAATTCAGACAGGAAAATAGCCTAAATTATTGTAAAACAGCCTTACTCATGTGAGTCTAGTAAAGTTTAATGAGAGATATGTTACAAAAGTAAACACCTTCTTATGATTGACTTTAAAACATAATTAACTGGTAGACGTGCAATTATTACACCCACTTAGAGTGCCATCAGCTGGTTTCACTGCTGAACAGCAACTATAATACTTTAAACACTGGGGCAATTTATTCATCCCGTAAACAAATAGTCTCAAAGGGATAAATTAAGTTGTATAAAATCAAATAACACATGCACCACCCCAGCTTTGGAGGCTGAATATGAGATATGAATTAGTCCACCCACACAAGTGAGAAATAACAGAAAACAAACAGGATGATTTATGATCGTCACTGTAAAATAGCACAACACTGAGTCAAATAGATTCATGAATACAAGTATATCTGAAAGATAGGCCTGTAATCTGTACCATTGTATCACTGCTTTGCCTCATGCCCAGTAATAAACTTAGGACTACCAGCAGAGTTGGTGCATAGCCTATAGAATATAAATATATTCATTCATCATCTTTGCATTATCAGGTGTGAAATCTAATACTGCATTTATATCATAATCATGTTTGAGCCTATAGTCAGGCACGTGTAGAAGAGTTAGCCCAAGACCAACTGATAAACTATAGAGCATGTAAAAACATTGGATTTTAATACCTGTCCTGAGTGTGGAAGTTGATTCTTTGTGACCCAAGGTGTACATGCACTGGTGCAAACCCAAGGAGATTACCTGGTTTTCTGTATGAATGGCACCTGAAACGTTGTCTTATTGCCATTTAGGTCATAATGATAAAAGTTGTATTTATCAAACACACACTGCATTATACATTGTCATACCTTTACTAAACAAACTGTTTAAAACTATCAGTGTCATTGATGGAAAAATCACGTGGACTGCTATATAGTAGCTAGAGTTACTTCCTTTATTCCCAGTAATTTTACACATATCTTCCAGCCTTTATCGCTCCAACATCTATTAGCTTCACAATGTATATTTTCTAAGGTCCTTTAAAAATCTTTGGATCCGCCCATGTTGCACTATATTGCATGTACCGCAACAGAGATCTGTTGTGAAGAGCTGGTAACTAAAATTATGTTTTTGTTTATTTGTTTGTAATATGGTAATATGGTAAGTCAAATTGCCTGAATTTATTTGAGCATTTGACTCCAATTATGATTTTCCCTTGATGTTCACATTTTTTGACTCACTTCTTCCATCAATGATCCTGATAGGTTTTAAACTATATCTTCAACAAAGATATGTGAATGTAAAATGTTGTGTGTTAAATAGGACAATGATTATTTATTGTTATGACTTAGAATGAGATCAGACCACATTTTTGTAGCCATTCATGCAGAAATCCATGTAATTCAAAAGGGTTCACAAACTTCTTGCAACTGTATGTTGGGGTGTGTAATTAGAACAGGGTTTCTGTCAAGTGCAGAAAGAGCTTCAGACTAGTTTCAGCAGACATGCCTGATTCTCGTTAATCAAACTATTTTTTTGTGTGTGAGATAGAACAGGAGTCATTGTGCTTGGCTTCTGTGGACTGAATATCTCATGTATCTCCTCTCCGATGCTGACAGCTCCAATTATGGCCATCTCTTCAGCAGTCTGAGCACTCTTCTCACTGAATTTGAGCAACAGCAAGCAGCAGGAATGAAGGTAATGGGTGTTCTTAGAGGTAATTCTGCATTTGCATAAAAGAAGTTCATTGTTTGATGATGGAGGTGCAGCAAGGGCAAGAAAAAGAAATAGCAAGGCTTATATCTCCAGGGTAAGATGCTCTTTACAAGCTTATATCAGTCTACTGAACTGACCTTACATTAGAACCAAGAGCACAATTCTTGCCAGCATTCACTGTTGTTATGGTCCCTATCTTTCTTTTTTACTTTCTACCAGACAGTGTATTTGGGTAGGGTTTGGCTGGTGAATGTCGTTGTAAGTCACTCTGGAGAAGAGCGTCTGCCAAATGCCGTAAATGTAACTGTGGGGTTCGGCTGGTAAGTGTTTGGTTCAGATGGTTAGTGTAGGGTTTGGTTGGAGAGAGTATGTTTAGGCTGGTGAGTGTACGGTTAGGCTGGTTAGTGTACGGATAGGCTGGTGAGAGTAGGGTTAGGCTGAAAAGCCAAAACTGCAGTCAGTTATTTCCAGTCCAGTAAGCTCAGGGTTGAGAGCTAAAGGGAAAGAAAGTGGAAACCACATCATGCAGACTGCATCAAATGTCCTGAAAGTCTCAGATGGGAAGATTATACAGAACATCTGTCAATTACTGCAGGAAGTTCACACCTCTAAATCTTTAGTGGTGACTGACAGGCTGAATGTGTCAGTCCTCATTTTGCTGAAAGGAGCAGTGAGGAATGAGGCCCCCGTTCCTGCAGCTCCTCTCTCCCACTGTCAGGGGATGAGGGGATTAAATCTTGCATCGCCAAACTCCACGGATTATCAGGGGATTACCAGAGAGTCAGAAAACACTGGCAGAATTAATGTAATCATGGTAAGATGTGAAAACCTTATTACTATGAAGAGGAAGATGTGTGTGTATGTGTGTTTGTGTGTGTGTGTGTGTGTGTGTGTGTGTGTGTGTGTGTGTGTGTGTGTGTGTGTGTGTGTGTGTGAGAGAGAGAGAGAGAGAGAGAGAGAGAGAGACTGAATGAGTGAGTGAGTGAGTGAGTGAATTAACTCAATGAAATGAATGAACAAGTGAATGATCCCTTAACTCCAGCAGCACTTAATTACAGGCCTGGGTTGTCACATATGATATACACAAAGAGTTCAGCAAAGGCTTATTTCTAGGTGACTGTAGGAGATAACATAAATCATATATATTGATAAATCCCCACTTTAAAACCCTGCATGTGTTACAATGCATTTTTAAATGTATGACATTCAATAGTACCAGTGAAAGCAATATTTCTGATCAAATATGTAATTGATTTGTATGAGGAATGTTATACAGCAAGTAAGACAAATCCTGCATTCACAGTGATATAGACAGAAATATATTCCTTGTCTATGCTTGTGTTTGTACACTAGATAATGAAAATATAGAAAAACTATGTAAAAAAACATCTGTGGATGTTATATGTAATTGCAGAGCAATACTAAAAGTTACTAGAATTTAGTGTTCATCAAGTTTGTAAGTGTGCTGAATAATTAAAGGGCTGCGATTAAATGTTCACTTTCTCGTGTCACTGCTGTTCAGTAATAAAGAGTGTGAATGTCCTGTGGTTGGCACTGAGCCAGTTTGGTTTCTCTGCTTCTGTCAATCAAGTCCGATCAAGAGATCAACTGCCCAGTATAAGGGGCAGTAGGCAAAACCACTCCTCTATACTCAAGAAAGGAACAATTTATTTAACTTCTTTTCCTTGTATATAAATTATTTCGAGTGTATGTTACAATGCGTTTTTAGTTAATATCTGTTTTATGATGATTTATGAAAAGGGGGGTCTCAAGTAACATGAGTTATAGCCACTGATCTAAAGAACCGCATAGCTGGGCTTACACTATGTGATTTCAGCAGTCTTGTGTCAGACTGGATGATGCCAGAAAAATCTGGGCAGAATTCTGTGTGCGACTGTGCGACAATGTGAGTTTTTAAAGTCAGACTGTACGATAAAGATTCTCTCCATTAAAGGAAATGATGTTCGGTGTAAATTATCAATGAGCATGCTCCGGACTAAAGCAAAATGGGGTCACAAAAACAAAAACAAGCCCTCTGCATAATAGTGGCAAGATTACGCTTCGATAAACCACGTTTCAGGATGAGAAAATTGAAATTCTCTCTTCTTTCAACTCTCACGTTTTGTTTACGTTTCGCCATGACCAGTATTTGTAGTTGTCTTGTGAATTTCACATTACCAGTGATGTCCTCTAACTGGTGGCTTGTAGACAAGCCTCGTAGGAGTGGTCAGACTGCAAATTTGAGCTAGATTTTCTGACACTGCCAGAAATAAAAAGACATCCGACTTAGCTTACAAAGGCACTAAATCTGCCGCCTCAGAGTATGTGATATTGTTTTACGTCCACTGATTTTAACTCACAACTGTATGTGATTTGGCCTACAACTGCAAAAATGGCCTATTATCATGCCGTGTAAACTCGGCTTTGGATTGCTTCTCCACCAAAGGATTTGAATGATGTAAGAAATAATACACTTTTTAGTATTTTAGTATTTATTATTTTTAGTCACAGCTAGAGGTGTTAAATAGCAGGAACTCACCTTCTAAAGCACTCTCTAAGTGCTGATATTGGATCCGTCATGTCCTTGTATTGTAATGAATATGAAACAGGGTGGAGACTGCCTTAGAGCCACACTGCCATGCTAAGAAATGTGACGCACGGACATCTTGAGCAACAGAGTTCAATCTGCTCAGTGCTTTCATTACGCATGCTGTTTAGTAGAGGATCCATTCTAGTGGAGGTGAAGTCAAAAACAAGTTTTGAGTCACGTCTGCAGTGCATTCTCTTGATAGCATTCTCTTTCCTTAAATGAAGACACAATGAAAATGGAGCCAAATGTTCAAGACACACACACACACACACACACACAAAAGCATTAAAGAGGACAACAATAAGACAAAAGGTCGCAATCCTCCACATCCAGGCATCCAGTGGCACTTTTATAAATACGCTTCTCAGTTTCTCTCCTATCAGCCCCTGACAAAACACTCTGTGGAAGAGCAGCTCAGCCGGGTTCATGCTGTGCTCCTCCACTATGCCATAGTACTCTGAACTCTCACTATGACAAGGCCCCAGGATTGTTCTTGCTCTACTCAGTTGGAAGACTGACATCCAATAGCAAAGTAGGACACGCCGGCTTTAGAATGGGATTGTCAAGAGTGCGTGTACTGCTGCTGCTTGCTAAATATCTTTGACTCGCAAAAGATCATCACAGCAAATCCTTCTGGCTTTTACTCTTAATTGTCTCCGTTGTGGAGAGGATCTGAATTACAGTTCTAGAACATTGTCCTGTGGTGCTCAACAATGGGTCACAGAACCATTGTGCGAGAGCCATTGGAGACGAAATGTACAAGCTGAAGCATTACAGCGGCAACTTCAAAAGAGGCTCCTTGAAACCTAAAATTAAGGTTTTTATTTGAGTGTGGGTTTTTGCAGGAGGGTAAAGCTAAAAGACACAGATGAAAAGGGATGGAAAATGAGTGAGCAAGAGTGAGGAAGAAGAGTGAACTGCGTGTAATTTAATAGTATGCATATTTCAGAAGATGAGATGGTTTTAAGTGGGTGCTCTCAACTCTTGAGCGTGTGTGTGTATATGTGTGTGAGCACATGCGATTCCTCATCCTTACATCCCAGTAGGGTGCCACAGTAGATCAAGGTATGATTTTGGAATGTGGGATATTAAATTGCTGATTCACTAATCACTTACCAAATCCATACTGACTGGCAGTAGGAACCGCTGCTGTGTTCCTTAAGCAGTCTTATGCAGATTTCTTTTAACTGGCCATCAGAGATGCTTGGATTAGTGTAGGGTACTCTGTGAAATTTGGTTTTTGAAGATTAGCATGGCTAAATGGGTTTAACAATACTCCAAATTTGCAGATAATTTCTACAATCCCAGTCCAAAAAGAGTGTTTTTATAGACAGATCCAGACAGATAAACAATTATTGGTGAACAAACCAGACATCATGATAGTGGACAAGATGCGGAAAGCAGCAGTGGGAATAGATGTGGCAGTTGAAAGTGATGGAAACATACAAAGGAAGGAATATGAGAAGTTGTAAAAATACATGGGACTGAAAGAAGAAACAGAGAGAATGTTCACAACATGTTTTCCCATTGGTGACCCATTGGTGATGGGAACATTTGGTGCTGTGATCCCTGATCTTGAGGAGTGGCTCCAACAGATCCCAGGAATGACAACATCAGACTGAGTCTAGAAAAATTCAATTCTAGAAACAGCAAAAATACAGTGCCACATCCTCAAACCTCCAGTCCTCTGGTAGAAAGCGTGAGTGTGAGGGGGAAAAAAGAAGATATGATGGGAATTACATGTTTGGCTGTATGAGAACCCTGAAACTGACTAGTATGCAACAGTGCATGTTTTAAAATAAAACTAAAGTCTAGGGCCTATTTCACAAAGCAGGATATCTCAGTTTAACCAGTTAATTTAAGTCCAAAGACAAGACTGTTCAATAGGAAAGCGTTGAGTGACATTCCTATTAGACAATCCTCAATTTTGATCTTAATTTATCTGGCATAACTACGAAATCCTGCTTTGTGGAATACCTCTAGGTGGTCACCAACTTTATTTTAAAGTTCCAGAATTGCCTAAATGTAGCTACTGTCAAGAACATACCATGACTCCAAAATTTCAGAAGGCAATAAAAACTTACATTCACTATTGCAAACATTGGCTGGTTATCCATAGCAGTAAACCCCTCTGTAATTGTTCTCTTTGAAAACATTCTACAATGTTTGTTGCTTGGGTGGATTTTCATGAGTGACCTATATATACTTGCTGTATTCTCTCCAATATTTCCTTTATCATATAGATGTATTGAAAGCCCCTCTGTTGTTGCCATCACCTGAAATACTGGCATTTAAATATTTGAAATATTTCCACACTGCACCCCTTATACTGTAAAATGAGCTCTTGATAGCAAGTTTCACTGCCACAAGATGTGAATATCACTTCTGTGTCAGTTGTGTATATGATGCAGTGACAAAAACAACATTACCAAATGATCATATGTGGATCAGGCTTAAAATAGTTGATCCAGATCCATTAAAATGTGCCTGGATTGGCTGCAGTACTCATACTTTGGATTTAATAGGTACATCCCCATTGTTGTATAAACATTTAGGAATACATTGCAAAAAGATATAAATACAGTTATATGGACATACACAAAGTATCCAGACTTCATCTGTCTTTTTTAAAATGGGTCATTCATGAAAGAGGCCACTGTAAATAAAGGCACACTTGTCCAGAAAGCTATACAATTAACCTCTAAGCATATAGATTTAGCAAAAAATGACTGGTAACCTATACATATAGCTATAGAGTTAGTTTACCTACTAACCATTCTTAGCTAAGGCTAAGCTGCAACTAAAATTCATATTTTAAAAATTATCTTCCTTTAAGTAATGCACTTTCAAAATATATTCCCATGATCATCTGCATTAGTTGGGCCTCATCTGCCCACGCACACCTTTACCTATCACACCTTGATCATTATACTGCAGCTTCACAAAAGTCTGCATGGACTCCCACTCTCCCAATTACTTCCACAGGCACATTAGCACAACAGTAGCTTCATAAATGGCTTTAATCCACATGCACAATTTATTCATCAAACCTTTTTACTGATCAATACTACAAGCTTAGTAATGGAAGTCAACACCAGAATGGTACTTAACTGCAGATGTTATGTATTATTGGACTCAGTGCATGCATATATCAGTTGTGTTGTGGACTTTGGGCTGTAACTTGAGAAATGACCCATTGCAGACACCTGGTGGGGTGATAATGTGTGAGGATCTGGCACTCTGCAGGGTCTTGCAGTACTTAAAGAGACAGCCACCTCAATTCAGGAATCTATTACTGTTATGTCTGGATCACTTCACTAGTAGCACTTCATTGTACATTGGTGTACTCTTGCTCTGCCTGCTGTAAGACATGGGAAATCCAGCCACTTCCACAATGATATGTAGCCCAGTAATGTACTGCCACATGAAAGGGAAATCAAGGCCATGCAGCTTTGATTCAGCTGAGTGTGACTCTCTTCTAGAGCAGAATATGCAACAGTGAGCAGACTAGTCATACTGGTTGGCCAGTCCTCCTACCATTATTACAGTCCACAAATGGCATATGAATTTCTTCTGCATAGCACTGCAGCTTTAAATTCTAAGTTTCTGGATTTATATGGATTATCAGGGCTTTGTAAATTGTTGCTCCAGACTGTTGGAAGAAAGATGATGGTATGTGTGTATTGAGGAGTCCTTCATAATTTTAACACCAGTGATACCTCCATGAATGAGCCAATGCAGAGAGACCAAGAAAGAAGTTCTTCATAGAACCTTGGCCTCTTTCTCTCTCTGTCTCTCCTTCTCTACCCCTCTGCCATGTATTTTTCTATACTCCTTCAGACTTCTCACTATTCTTCCAGACAGATGTAAACCTCTATTTGCAGGTCTGTCTGCTGAAAGCTGTCAAGTGATGCAGGGAAAAGGTCACAGTGCTGTGACACTTTGGAAAAGCTGCACTCGTATGTACTGGATCTCACAGACCATCTGGATGTGCAATGTAATATTCTGAGCACAACGCTTCTGTATTTACTAAGCATTGTTTTTGTAAATTATTAAATATTGAAGAAGATACTTTTAGATATATTTACATAGATACTATGATCCCTAACACCCTTAGATTTCTGCTCCTGGATAAGATCTAACCCTCAGCTTTCCAAAATGGCATCTCATCTGGCTCAAGCATGAGTTTGCAGAGTGTGTTCTTGACTCAGGGCTCCAAGATTCATGCACACTCCATTTGGACTTGGAATTCAACTTACAGCTCATTTCTGGTGTGTGTATGTGTGTGTATGAGAGAGGGGGGAGAAAGAGAAAAAGACCCGCCCAATTTCTAAAATGTCCAAAAGCAGATAGTAGAGCAGAGAGCTGGCCTTGGAGAGAACATCTTCTTTACCACTTTACTGCTGAGTAAAGCGTCTACGCTCCAGGGAAGGATTAAGCTTTAAGCAGCAGATACCAGCTTCCTAATGTGATTCTCTTATGACATTTTATGACCCCAAACCTGTAGCAGGATATTCCCTTTGCACATTTTATATTTGAGCTGAGATGGTCAAATACACCAAGCTCAGAGGACGGACATACACACACACACACACACACGCACACACAAACAGAGAGAGAGAGAAAGATAGAAATTGAGCGAGTGAGTGAGAGAGAGAGAGAAAGATAGAAAGTGAGCGAGTGAGTGAGAGAGAGAGAGAGAGAGAGAGAGAGAGAGAGAGAGAGAAAATATCTTTTCAGTCAGAAAATACCTTTTAAGTATCCTTTCCACTCAGACCATGGGGATTTGCAGAAGTGAATAATGGGGTTCATTGCCATAGTCATGGATCATTGTATGAGTGAAGTGCCCTTTGGAAGAGACATAGTTTAAGATGAGACAATGTGGCCAAGGCGAAGTGCTATATGGTACAAGATAAGTATCATTCTGAAATTGAACAGCTTCCACTAATAATCTCACAGACAAAGCTTACAATAATATCTGAGACAATATACATCAAACACCTTACTAAGAACACTGATCCAGGATTAGCTTCATACAGTCTTACTCAGTCAATGTAAAAGCCATAAAGTAACCCTGCTCCAAGAATTAGTGTTGTCTTAGACACTAAATAAAAATCTGCAATAAAGCACATGCTCTTAACATTAACAGTGTGAATAATTGTCATAGTCACATGTAGACTAACTTAATATGTTTTGTTTGTTTTGTTTTTTTTTTTAAAAACAATCTCTTTTCTGGAGTGTTTGACTTGACATATTTCAACATACATTGAAGACTGGTTTAACAACTAAATATTGAGTTGGCTTCAAGCTATTAGTCACATCAAAAAGGGCAATTAGTTTCTCCACAGGCACTAACCCTCCTAATAGCAGTAATTAACGGTACCCCTTTATCCGTAACATGTGGATCCATCTGAGCATGGTTGAAGCTCCATTTGTAGAGTTATAATTTATGAAAGTGCTAATCCTTTCATGAAAAGATGCATCTTTGCAGAAGCCTCTCAAACACTTCTGGTGACCATTCACTGTGCCATTTGAAGCCTATTAGATCTTAGAAGGCACCTTGTCTGCATGAATTTCCTCTCATGACTGGGTGAAATCTTATACAGCAGTGCACAGTTATGAACAGAACGAAGTGGTTGCACTGCAATATTAAACTGGATTCATCTCAAAGAAGGTGGAAGGTGGAATCTTGACACAGGGGCCTTTTTAGAACTCTATTCATTGTCACCTTGGTCCTTAGCGACATGGGCAGCTGAGAGGACACCAGAAACAGCAAAGCAGTTGAGTCCCTAAGTGAGGCACATACACACAGAAACACATATACAAAACACACATGTAAAACATAACGGTATCATAAAGTTAGTTTCTGTGTTAATTTAGATTTTTTTAATTGTTTGTACATTAGGCAGTGCATGTGTTTTAGTATAGTGTTTACAATGCCAGTCTTCATGGACCTCCAGGTGATACCCACTGCTCTTTCCCAGCTCTCAGTACACCATGTTATCTGGTTCATGTGTTTTAGGAGCTGAGATCGAGTAAATATGTGGACTGTCTAGGGGACCAAGCAGATTGGATTGGGAAACACTATCTTGGTGTATCTCATCAAATGTAAAATTCATTAAGCAAAATGATAATGCATTCCATACAGCATCACTTACTTGTAACAGATACACCTGTAATGATCCTCCCATTCATGCTCTAATGAACTCTAACATGCATCAGACCCAAAGGAAAATAATGTGTCACATGGAAGTGGTTTGTTTTAGATTTGTGCCTGATTAGGCCTTTTCATTCCCAAGGAGGGTAATTTGGTGTAGACTTGCTTCCAGAAGAGTAGAAGGCCCCTGCATAATTAAACCAAAACAAATGGAAGTAATGTGCTAATTCATTCATGATTGGAAATTAAAGAGACCAGATGAAATAAGTGTCTTCATTTAGCATTTGATCATTAGGAAATTCCTATTAAAGATGCAACACAAATCTGGTGCTGACACAGTTAATAAGACTTCACAAGACCTCTCCTTTCAAAACAGGGAGAAATGGAGGAAAGGTGGTATGGATTGGTGAACTTGCCAAAAAGGTATTTTTGTCTAGAAAAATGCTGTCTAATGAAATGCTGTTACTAGAATAAATATAATCTGTTGAGATTGTAATTTGTGTGCAGATCGAATTGAAAATTATTTTCACTATTGGGGGGTCTTCTTTGGAGATTCATATCTTCTGGGGAAAAAAACACATATGTGATTAATCAAATACAAAGCTTGTCGTGACAAAAACTCTTTTAGACAGTTTGACCACTTACACATGTAACCATGTGAAATAAATAAAAAAACAATAAAGATGGCTATCCAGTGCTATACTATGGTATTCCTTGAGCGATGTATTCAGGTATTTATTGTTGGTTTCTAATTTACAGGAGCTTGGTTTGTATTATTGGTTTGTTATTCTAGTCACATTGTATAGATACATCATTTGGAGAGACCAATATTAAAAATGCAGTAGCTCAGGGAGTAATTAGATCATATATGGATAAAGATTTTGTTTAAAAAAATAAAACTGAAGTGGGGAGTGACTTGAAAATGTCATTCTAGCCCCCAGTGGGTTAGGTGCTGCAGTAGGTAAATCTACTTTAATCCTCTGTACCAGTGGGA